>NC_090026.1:8117597-8747597 GCF_037176765.1 Anolis sagrei
GTGGGGGGTGATTTGAATGCAATATTCCTGCTTCTTGGCAGGATGGGGTTGGACTGGATGGCCCACGAGGTCTCTTCCAACTCTATGATTCTATGTGTAACAACAAGAACACATTAATGAATACCATGGATGTTAATTCTATTTTAATGTTTAAATATTTGGATTTTGAATCGTATTGAAATGCTTTGAATGTCAGCCTCCTTTGTGGAGAGAAAAAGTGGTGTATAAATAAACACAACAACAACAAGGAATCTGTTGCTACTAGAGGTTTACAATAGGCTTTTCTAAGTAACAGGCAGGATCAGAATCTTTTCTGTTACAAGTTAATTGGGTGTGTTATCTGCTTCAGCATGTAACAGGGCACTAGATTTGCAAGCTTTGAGCTTTTCATAGAAACATAGAATCAAAGAGTTGGAAGAGACCTCATGGGCCATCCAGTCCAACCCCATTCTGCCAAGAAGCAGGAATATTGCATTCAAATCACCCCTGACAGATGGCCATCCAGCCTCTGTTTAAAAGCTTCCAAAGAAGGAGCCTCCACCACACTCCGGGCAGAGAGTTCCACTGCTGAACGGCTCTCACAGTCAGGAAGTTCTTCCTCATGTTCAGATGGAATCTCCTTTCTTGTAGTTTGAAGCCATTGCTTCGTGTCCTAGTCTCCAAGGAAGCAGAAAACAAGCTTGCTCCCTCCTCCTTGTGGCTTCCTCTCACATATTTATACATTGCTATCATATAGCAAATAAGCATTTGGCTTAGCTTAATGGCTCGTTTGAAATGAAGAAACTTTTGGCTGTTGCTGGGAGTGGTTACGCAGCATCCTGAAGCTGAAGTTTGGAGTGCCAAGGAAACTGCTTGTTTATGACAAGATAAGAACAGTCTACTGATAACTAAGTAGAGGGACTATATTATTTTGCTATGTGTTTGCATATTGTCGTGTAAAAAAAGACTCACAGGATATACTGTTTATTTTTTATATACATTTATTTTGGGCTTTTATATCCCGTCCTATCTCAACTTCTGAAGAGGGACTCAGGATGACTTGTTTGTTGTATATTGGTGAGAATAATTTTTCTGTTTTTGCTTTATGTTTTTGACCTACAATGAGTAGAACTATATTTTTGTTAAAGTAACAGACTCATGTGTATTTTTTGAGTTTTTATCACATTGAGGTTTTTTTTTGTTGTGTCAGGAGCAACTGCTCCTGTTGTGAGAGAATTGGCCGTCTGCAAGGACGTTGCCCAGGGGACGCCTGGATGACTTTTGATGTTCTATCATCCTTGTGGGAGGCTTCTCTCATGTCCCCACATGAGGAGCTGGAGCTAATAGAGGGAGCTCATCCGCCTCTCCCTGGATTCGAACCTGCGACCTGTTGGTCTTCAGTCCTGCCGGCACAGGGGTTTAACCCACTGCGCCACCGGGGGCTCCACATTGAGAGTAAAAGGGGCTGAGAAATTCTGTGGGCTACTAATGCTATTCCAACAGAATCCACTACACAAACTGGACTGGAGGGACGAAACCCTTCCCTTCTTTCGTACTTACCATTTTGATCATTGAAAGGGACCCTGCAGGCTGAATAATGCTCTCTATGGGATCACTGGGTTTTATGGATCGTCCGGCCTTTGTCTTCTTCGACGTCTCAGTTTTACACCCTTAAGAGGAGAAAGGAGAGGCGCATGGAAGGAGGACATACTAAATACACTCTCCAAGGGATCTACACTGTAGAGTTAATGCACTTTGATGCCACTTTAACTGCTATGGCTCAAGGCTACAGAATCCTGGGATTGGAGGTTTGGCTTCCTTACCTGCCAGCTGTTCAGACACCGGCACCAAACGGTAGACCTTGTAAGGCTCGGCGATGTCCAACCTCGAAAGCTCCGGCATCTCCTCGAACTCCGAACTCTTGCTCAAAGCGCACCGGACGCGGGTCTTCCAAGTCGCAGGGTCGTTGGAGTTGCACTTGCCTTTAAAGACGGCCCAAGCCTGAGAAATCAAAAGAAAGGATCGAACCAGCCGAACTGTTCTTCAAGAGGAACTATTTCAGATGAATGGTGCATCTACAATATAGAATTAATGCGGTTTGACGCCACTTGGAACCGACATGCCTCTATGCTATGGAATCCTGGGAATTATCCTCGAAGGCCTTGAGCCAAAAGGCAGTTAATGCCAGTACTGTGGTTTAAATGTGATGACATATTGTTTACTAGCCGTCCCCTGCCATGCAGTGCTGTGGCCCAGTCTGTGTATATGTGTTTTGTGTGTGTATATATATGTATTTATGTGTGTGTGTATATTTTTTTGTATATATGTGTGTGCATATATATATAGATATATATATGTGTGTGTGTGTGTGTGTGTGTGTGGGTGTGGGTGTGTGTGTGTATATATCTGTGTGTATATATATGTGTGCATATATTTGTGTATTTGTGTGTTTATATGTGTACATGCATATTGTATATATGTGTGTGCTTGTCTATATGCATATTTGTGTGTATATGTGTGTGTGTGTATATTTGTGGGTGTTTGTGCATATATATATATATATACACACACACACACATATAAACACACAAATACACAAATATATGAATGCACACATTCATACACATCCACGTATGTATGTGTGTATATATTTGTAGGTGTTTGTGCATATATATATATATATATACACACACACACACACACACAGACACACACACACTCACATACATACGTGGATGTGTATGAATGTGTGCATGTGTATATGTATATAAGTGTATATGTATATATTGTGTTTTTTGGGTTTTTAAGTCTGTTCCACTGTGGTTTTGTGTGTTTGTGTGTGTGTGTTTTTAGGGCTGATGGACATTTGTTAGACGGTTAGGTGTATTGTGTCCAAATTTCGTATCAATTCGTCAAGTGGTTTTTGAGTTATGTTAATCCCACAAACAAACATTACATTTTTATTTATATAGACTAGCCGTCCCCTGCCACGCGTTGCTGTGGCCCACATGGGGGTTCTGTGTGGGAGGTTTGGCCCAATTCTATCATTGGTGGGGTTCAGAATGCTCTATGATTGTAGGTGAACTATAAATCCTAGCAACTGCAACTCCCAAATGTCAAGATTCTATTTTCCCCAAACTCCACAAGTGTTCACATTTGGGCATATTGAGTATTCGTGTAGAGTTTGGTCCAGATCCATCATTGTTTGAGTCCGCAGTGATGTTTGGATGTAGGTGAACTGCAACTCCAAAACCAAAGGACACTGCTCGCCAAACCCTTCCAGTATTTTGGCCATGGGAGAACTGTGTGCCAAATTTGGCTCAATTCCATCATTGGTGGCATTCAGAATGCTCTGTGATTGTAGGTGAACTATAAATCCCAGCAACTGCAACTCCCAAATGTCAAGATTCTATTTTCCCCAAACTCCACAAGTGTTCACATTTGGGCATATTGAGTATTCATGTAGAGTTTGGTCCAGATCCATCATTGTTTGAGTCCACAGTGATGTTTGGATGTAGGTGCACTACAAATCCAAAACCAAAGTACACTGCTCACCAAACCCTTCCAGTATTTTCTGTTGGCCATGGGAGAACTGTGTGCCAAGTTTGGCTAAATTCCATCATTGGTGGCGTTCAGAATGCTCTATGATTGTAGGTGAACTATAAATCCCAGCAACTACAACTCCCAAATGACAAAATCAATTTTTTGAGTGAAGGACAGACATTGGGTTGTTAGGTGCCTTGTGTCCAAATTTGGTGTCAATTCCCCCAGTGGTTTTTGAGTTCTGTTAATCCCACAAACGAACATTACATTTTTATTGATATAGATAGATAATCTATTTATACAGATAGATAATCTATTTATATAGATTTTATTTATATAGATAGATAACTGGGCATGTTTAGCCTGAAGAAGAGAAGGCTGAGAGGAGATATGATAGCCATGTATAAATATGTGAGAGGAAGCCACAGGGAGGAGGGAGCAAGCTTGTTTTCTGCTTCCTTGGAGACTAGGACGCAATGGAACAATGGCTTCAAACTACAAGAGAGGAGATTCCACCTGAACATGAGGAAGAACTTCCTGACTGTGAGAGCCGTTCAGCAGTGGAACTCTCTGCCCCGGAGTGTGGTGGAGGCTCCTTCTTTGGAAGCTTTTAAACAGAGGCTGGATGGCCATTTGTCAGGGGTGATTGGAATGCAATATTCCTGCTTCTTGGCAGGGGGTTGGACTGGATGGCCCATGAGGTCTCTTCCAACTCTTTGATTCTATGATTCTATGATAAACTCTGTATTCGGTGTAGAAATGTAATGCTGTGCAAGGGTTAAATGCACAGACCTATGATTTATGTAGAGTGTAACTTTGGACAGTTCCTGTTGCATCATACATTCCAGAGATGTGATAACAGCACATGTTCTCTTCCAGCGATGTATGGCTAAGAGGAAAGATGTGTCTTTGGCTACTCCTGTATATAGTTTTATTGCTATTTTAGAAATAGCAATAAATCTTTAAGAGCCGCTCCGGGCTTAGAATTGATTAGCACGCTTCATTGATTTATTTTTTGTGCCTCTTAGCAGTTACTCTGAGGTCAATAAACTGAGAGTTAAAGTGGTGTAATTATTAATTCTACAGTGTAGACTCAGCCTACGTGGATTTCCCCATAGTTCAGTGGTTCTCAACCTTCCTAATGCCGCGACCCCTTAATACCGTTCGTCATGTTGTGGTGACCCCCAGCCATTAAATTATTTTCATTGCTACTTCTTAATTGTAATTTTGCTCCTGTTATGAATCGTTATGTAAATATCTGATATGCAGGATGTATTCTTATTCACTGGACCAAATTTGGCACAAATACGCAATATGCCCTAATTTGAATACTGGTGGGGTTGGGGTGGGAGGATTGATTTTGTCATTTGGGAGTTGTAGTTGCTGGGATTTATAGTTCACCTACAATCCAAGAGCATTCTGAACTATACCAACGATGGAATTGGACCAAATTTGGCACACAGAACTCCCATGACCAACGGAAAATACTGGAAGGGTTTGGTGGGCATTGACCTTGAGTTTGGGAGTTGTAGTTTGCCTACACCCAGAGAGCACTGTGGATTCAAACAATGATGGATCTGGATCAAACTTGGCACGAATATTCAATATGCCCAAATGTGAACACTGTTGGAGTTTGGGGAAAATAGACATTGGTGGAGTTTGGGGGAAATAGACCTTGACATTTGGGAGTTGTAGTTGCTGGGATTTATAGTTCACCTACAATCCAAGAGCATTCTGAACTCTACCAACGATGGAATTGGACCAAATTTGGCACACAGAACTCCCATGACCAACGGAAAATACTGGAAGGGTTTGGTGGGCATTGACCTTGAGTTTGGGAGTTGTAGTTTGCCTACACCCAGAGAGCACTGTGGATTCAAACAATGATGGATCTGGATCAAACTTGGCACGAATATTCAATATGCCCAAATGTGAACACTGGTGGAGTTTGGGGAAAATAGACATTGGTGGAGTTTGGGGGAAATAGACCTTGACATTTGGGAGTTGTAGTTGCTGGGATTTATAGTTCACCTACAATCCAAGAGCATTCTGAACTCTACCAACGATGGAATTGGACCAAATTTGGCACACAGAACTCCCATGACCAACAGAAAATACTGGAAGGGTTTGGTGGGCATTGACCTTGAGTTTGGGAGTTGTAGTTTGCCTACACCCAGAGCACTGTGGATTCAAACAATGATGGATCTGGATCAAACTTGGCACGAATATTCAATATGCCCAAATGTGAACACTGGTGGAGTTTGGGGGAAATAGACATTGGTGGAGTTTGGGGGAAATAGACCTTGACATTTGGGAGTTGTAGTTGCTGGGATTTATAGTTCACCTACAACCAAAGAGCATTCAGAAGCCCACCAACGATAGAATTAGGCCAATCTTCCCACACAGAACCCCCATGACCAACAAAAAACTGTCTGTGATGGTCTTTGGCGACCCCTCTTACACCCCCTCGCGACCCCTCCAGGGGTCCCGACCCCCAGGTTGAGAACCACTGCCATAGTTTATTCCCTGTTGTATGTTCTGGAATGGGCACAGACACTTTGGGATTCGTTTCAGAGACGGAAGTGGGGTAACAACAACAACAATAACACAAATAAAATCCAAATGATGTGCTTTGAACTGGATTATCATTTAGTGTAGACTAGGCCTGGGCCAACTTGGGCCCTCCAGGTGTTTTGGACTTCAACTCCCGGCTGTTAGGAATTGTGGGAGTTGAAGTCCAAAACACCTGGAGGGCCCAATTTGGCCCAGGCCTGCATTAGAACCTAAGTGGTCAGTGTCGATGTAAACAAGGAATGCAATACCTTGAAAAACCCGGCGTCTTCATCATGTCGGAACTCATGTTTCCCAGCATGTTTCCATGGGATGCGGAACATGGTCTTGGCCGGCGGATCGTCCCAAACGAGACCGGGGAATTTCCCGCTCTCCACTTGCTCCACCGTCCACTGGCGCAACTGCCGGGTCCTGCGCATGCCTTTCCGTGGCGTCGCCATCGGAGGAGAGGAAAAGGTTTGCAGCAAAGGAGGAAGTGAGGAAAATCCTGAAATAAGAGGGGAAACATCATCACAATCATCATCATCCTTTTATTTTTGTCGTTCCTTTCTAAAAGATAGGAACTCAAGTCCACTATTTATTCATTTAGTGTCAGAAGCTAAGAGAGGGTACATTTATAATGTTTTTAAAAACACAAAGTTAAACTTGGCCTGCCTCTTGGAGTGCCTCTGGTGTCACTGTGAGAAGGTCCTCCATTGTGCATGTGGCAGGGCTCAGGCTGCATTGTCAGTGGTCTGTGGTTTGCTTTTTTCTGCACTCACGTGTCGTGGGCTCTGCATTGTAGCCCCATTTCTTAAGGTTGGTTCTGCATCTCGTGGAGCCAGCGCGCAGTCTTCTGTGTGCCCAGAAGGCAATCCCTCGTTGTCCGAGTAGGATAGTCTTCCAAGATCAGTGTCCTGGCGGTGGGTCCGTACGTGACCGTGGAGCCCTATTCTTGATCCGCATCTTCTCCTGCTGTGAGGTGGAAGCCGGTCTCGGTCGGGGTTGGCTTGACACGCCTTCCTCTTGGCACGTTTCTTTCACCTTCCATTTGTGCCTCTTCAAATTCTACAGCACTTCTGGTCACAGCTGACCTCCAGCTGGAGCACTCAAGGGCCAGGGCTTCCCAGTTCTCAGTGTCTATGCCAGAGTTTTTAAGGTTGGCTTTGAGCCCATCTTTAAATCTCTTTCCCTGGCCACCAACATTCCGTTTTCCATTCCTAAGTTTGGAGTAGAGCAACTGCTTTGGGAGACGGTTGGGCATCCAGACAACGTGGCCAGTCCAGCGGAGTTGATGGCAGAGGACCATCGCTTCAGTGCTGGTGGTCTTTGCTTCTTCCAGCACGCTGACATTTGTCCACCTGTCTTCCCAAGAGATTTGCAGGATTTTTCAGAGGCAACGCTGAAGGAATCGTTCCAGGAGTTAAGTGTGACATCTGTAGACAGTCCACTTTTTGCAGACACATAGCAAGGTTGGGAGGACAATAGCTTTATAAACAAGCACCTTGGCATCCCTATGGATGTCCCGGTCCTCAAACACTTTCTGCTTCATTCGGAAAAAAGCTGCACTCGCAGAGCTCGGGCGGTGTGGTATTTCAGTGTCAATGTTGACTTTTGTGGAGAGGTGGCTGCCAAGGAAGTGGAAATGGTCAACAGTTTCTCATGTTGCACCATTAAGCTGTATTTCTGGCATTGGAGAGGGATTGGCTGGTGCCTGCTGGAAGAGCACCTTGGTTTTTCTCATCTGGTCCCGGACCCCAGGTTGAGAAACACTGGAGTAGATGTAGCCCGAGAAATTGTTTCCTGATCTAAGAAGTGCCTGCATGGCCACACCAAAAGAAGGCACAGGCATAGAGTGGGCGTCCGCACCACAAGTACCAGGAAGTGAGAATAAAACAAAGATAATGACATCAACTTGAACTTTCGGAGAGGAGAGAGACGTAGGTCTTGGCAAAACTACAAACCAAATATAAGAGGTGGGAGACAAAAGAAAAGAAAGGAAAGGGGGAAAGGAGGAGAATCAAAGCATACTTGGGTTGACAAATCAGCCTTTGATGAAGAATCTCCTTTCTGCAAAGCCACCTAAAAGCGCATCTACATTGGAGACTTAATGCGGTTTGATACCACTACGAGCTCCTCCCCCACAAATATATTTTTTTCATTGCTATCTCATCCAGAGTTTTATTATTTTATGTTGTGCATTTGGCCCGGCAACTGTGTTTGATTTTCCATTATGTTATTTTGCATTGTTTATTTTACTTGAATCGCTTATTTATTTTATTGTGGTTATTTTTGTTGTTTATATTTTATTTTGCTGTAATTTATTGCTGGGCTTGGCCTCATATAAGCCGCTCCGAGTCCCCTTTGAGGAGATGGTGGCAGGGAATAAATAAAGTTTATTATTATTATTATTATTATTATTATTATTATTATACTGACACTAATACACAGTATATCACAGCAAATGAGATCTATATGCTGTATTATTATTATTATTATTATTATTATTATTTTACTGGCACAAAAACACAGTATGTCACAGCAAACGAGATCTATATGCTGGATATTATTATTATTATTATTATTATTATTATTTTACTGGCACAAAAACACAGTATGTCACAGCAAACGAGATCTATATGCTGGATATTATTATTATTATTATTATTATTATTATTTTACTGGCACAAAAACACAATATGTCACAGCAAACGAGATCTATATGCTGGATTTCGTATCACAAAATCACAAGTCGAACACTTGTTTATTATTATTATTATTATTAATAATAATAATGCTACGGAGTCATGGGATTTGCAGTTTTACATTTTGCTTTCTCTGACCAAGAGTGCTGGTGCCTCACTAAACTACAACCCCCAACATCCCATAGCATTAAGTTATGGCAGCTAAAGTGGTGTCAAACTGCATTAATTATCCAATGTAGACACACCTACTAGAGAGAGAGAGAGAGAGAGAGTCCACTATTGTCTTAGGCTGGATCTAAACCAGGTGTGTACTAAACCAGGTGTGTAATCAGGCAAACTTGGTCCCTCCAGGTATTTTGGACTCCAACTCCCACAATTCCTAACAGCCTACCGGCTGTTAGGAATTGTGGGAGTTGAAGTCCAAAACACCTGGAGGGACCAAGTTTGCCCATGCCTGATCAACACTGACCATATAAGACACTTTCTGAATCCAGATTATCAGTTTTGAACCGGATTATGTGCGTCAACACTGCCATATAATCCAGTTCCAAGCAGACAATCTGGATTCAGAAACTGGATTATATGGTCAGTGTAAATATCTAAAATTAGTCACATTCCCAAGAATAATGCACCCACAGTATCGATGCAACTCAGCAGTGACTAACACATTCCTATGATCTGGGATTAATCATTTACTTGCTTTGCATCCCATTTTTTCTCCCAACATGCGATGAATCACAACAGAGGAAAACAAAGGGCTGTCTAGTTTGCCAGGAGGAGTGCCCCACTTGTGCGAGAGCAAAGCCAAAGTTGGCCAAACCTCAAGGATTGTTGTAGTTCATCCACGCAGAAACAAATTGCCATGGATTCTATTGTGGAATTGCCTGTATCCTTTAAAAAAACCTAAATAATTCAAACTACAAGAGAGGAGATTCCATCTGAACATGAGGAAGAACTTCCTGACTGTGAGAGCCGTTCAGCAGTGGAACTCTCTGCCCCGGAGTGTGGTGGAGGCTCCTTCTTTGGAAGCTTTTAAGCAGAGGCTGGATGGTCATTTGTCAGGGGTGATTTGAATGCAATATTCCTGCTTCTTGGCAGAATGGGGTTGGACTGGATGGCCCATGAGGTCTCTTCCAACTCTTTGATTCTATGATTCTATGATTCACCATTCCTGTTCATCTATATATATAAAAAAGGACTTGTCGTCGTGAGTACCTTAAAAACAACAGAACCACTGGGCCAATGGTTAGATTGTGCTTCTCCAATTTGCCAAAAGGGACTGGACTGGATGGCCCTTGGGGGTCTCTTCCTATCCTAGGATTCCATTATTATAACTCCGTCACTCCTTCCCACCCGCTACTAAGGAGGCTGTCCAGGTCCTGAACCGGTGCCTGGCCGCTGTGACGGTCTGGATGAGGGCGAACAAATTGAAATTGAATCCAGACAAGACAGAGGTACTCCTGGTCAGTCGCAAGGCCGAACAGGGCATAGGGTTACAGCCTGTGTTGGACGGGGTCACACTCCCCCTGAAGACGCAGGTTCGCAGCTTGGGTGTGATCCTGGACTCATCGCTGAGCCTGGAACCTCAGGTTTTGGCAGTGGCCAGGGGAGCATTCGCACAGTTAAAACTTGTGTGCCAGCTGCGCCCGTACCTTGGGAAGTCTGACTTGGCCACAGTAGTCCACGCTCTGGTTACATCCCGTTTAGACTACTGCAACGCTCTCTACATGGGGTTGCCCTTGAAGACGGCCTGGAAGCTTCAATTGGTCCAACGTGCAACAGCCATGATACTAACAGGAGCGGGACGCCCTTGTTGTACCAGCTCCACTGGCTGCCGATTTGCTACCGGGCTCAATTCAAGGTGCTGGCGTTGGCCTATAAAGCCCTAAACGGTTCCGGCCCAAGATACCTATCCGACCGCATCTCGACCTACGAGCCCACCAGGACTTTGAGATCGTCCGGGGAGGCCCTGCTCTCGAAACCCGCCTGCCTCACGGGCACGCCTGGCGGGGACGAGAGATAGGGCCTTCTCGGTGGTGGCTCCTCGGCTGTGGAACGCCCTTCCTACGGACATTAGACTAGCACCATCTCTAATGGTATTCCACAAAAAGGTGAAGACCTGGCTGTTTGAGCAGGCGTTCGAATAATTAGTGCAATGATTGGTTAATGAACACTGGAATGGAACAATGGATGACGAATCTGGAACATGTTTTTGATGACGAGATGACAGTGAATGGGTATTGTAGTAACTGTTTATTAACTGTGTAATGTGTTAGGTTGTTAACTGTTTTTATACTGTAGCACTGAATTTTTGCTGTTCGTATTTGTTGTGAACCGCTGTGAGTCGCCTTCGGGCTGAGAACAGCGGTATATAAGTAAGGCAAATAAATAATAAATAAATAACAACAATTATTATCCTTATTATTGATCATCATCATCATCATCATGATAATAAGAATAATTTGCACCTTATACACCAAGCCTGAAGGTAATTTAATACAATTTTTAATAACTGTGTGAGATACACAGAGAGTGGGATATTAATATTTATTTCTTATTAATATTGATATTTATTTCTTACCTGCCTCGAGCCACAAGAAGAGGTGGGTAAGAAATAAAATTATTATTACTATTAATATACATCTTATACTATTATTATTATACAGTATTTATTTATTTATTTATTTATTTGTCATGTCAGGAGCAACCAGACATTTGTATTACATTTTTGACAAAACAAACAAACAGAAAGACAAAACACAAAGTTTGCAAGCTTGGTAGTTGATTAAATGTCCTTTGACCAGTATCTGGCCACTTGAAGTATAATAATAATAGTATATTATTATTATTATTATTATTATTATTATTATTATTATACTTCAAGTTTGAGCTCTGCGAGTGCAGCATTTTCCCAAATGAAGCAGAGAGTGTTTGAGGACAAGGACATCCGTAGGGAGACCAAGGGGCTTGTCTATAAAGCTATTGTCCTCCCAACCCTGCTCTATGCCTGCGAAACGTGGACTGTCTACAGACGTCACATGCAACTCCTGGAACGATTCCATCAGCGCTGCCTTCGGAAAATCCTGCAAATCTCTTGGGAAGACAGGCGGACAAATGTCAGCGTGCTGGAAGAAGCAAAGACCCCCAGCATTGAAGCGATGGTCCTCTGCCATCAACTCCGCTGGACCAGCCACATTGTCCGGATGCCTGACCATCGTCTCCCAAAGCAGTTGCTGTACTCTGAACTTAAGAACGGAAAACGGACAGGAAAAGAGATTTAAAGATGGGCTCAAAGCCAACCTTAAAAACTCTGGCATAGACACTGAGAACTGGGAAGCCCTGGCCCTTGAGCGCTCCAGCTGGAGGTCAGCTGTGACCAGCAGTGCTGCAGAATTCGAGGAGGCACGAGTGGAGGGTGAAAGAGACAAACGTGCCAGGAGGAAGGCGCGTCAAGCCAACCCCGACCGGGACCGCCTTCCACCTGGAAACCAATGCCTTCACTGTGGGAGAAGATGCAGAGCAAGAATAGGGCTCCACAGCCACCTACAAACCCACAAAAATACTCATCAAGGAAGACCATCTTACTCGTCCAACGAGGGATCACCTAAGTAAGTAAAAGTAGTATACTCCAAGTGGCCAGATACTGGTCAAAGGGCATTTAATCAACTACCAAGCTTGCAAACTTTGTGTTTTGTCTTATTATGATACAAAATAATAATAGTATATTATTATTATAGTATATAATAAGAGGATAATAATAATAATAATAATAATAATAATAATAGTCCTAGACACTTGGGAAGTGTCCGACGTGTGATCCAATACAACAACCAGCATAGTGATCTTGTTTGCTGTGTACTAATCTTGTTGTGTTTCAAAGAATAATAATAGGCATCTTATACGCCTAGGCTGAAGATAATTTAATGCAATATTTTAATACACAGAAAGTGGGATATTAAAATTGATATTTATTTCTTACTTGCCTCGAGCCACAAGGAGAGGCAGGTAAGAAATAAAATTATTATTACTATTAATATACATCTTATACTATTATTATTATTATTATTATTATTATACAATATAATAATAGTAAATAATAATAATAATAATAATAATAATAATAATAATAATAATGCACTTGGGAAGTGTCCGACGTGTGATCCAATACAACAACCAGCCTAGTGATCTTATTTGCTGTGTACTAATCTTGTTGTGTTTCAAATAATAATAATAGACATCTTATACGCGTAACTTGAAGGTAATTTAATACAGTATTTTAGGTCACAAAGAGTCGGAAATGACTGAACGAATGAACCACAACAACAAGGTAATTTAATGCAGTATTTTAAGAACTGTGTGTGAGATACACAGAAAGTGGGATATTAATATTTATATTTATTTCTTACCTGCCTCAAGCGACAAGGAGAGGCAGGTAAGAAATAAAATTATTATTACTATTATTCTTATTATTGATAACAATATACATCTTATACTATTATAGTATATTATTATTATTATTAGATACTACTGTATATGAGTATATTATTATAATATTATTATACTATGTGATAATAGTATAGAATAATAATATACATCTTATACACCAAGGGTAATTTAATACAATATATTTAGAACTGTGTGTGAGATACACAGAAAGTGGAATATAAATATAAATATTTATTTCTCACCTGCTTTGAGCCACGAGGAGCGGTGGGAAAGAAATAAAATTATTTCCTACCTTGCTCACATCAGCACTACGTGATAATAATAATATACTGTAATAATATATTGTAATAATAATAATATACTGTAATAATAATAATAATAATAATAATACAGTATATTATTATTACTACAGTACATTATCTATATAAATTAAAATGTAATGTTCGTTTGTGGGTTTAACATAACTCAAAAACCACTGGATGAATTGACACTAAATTTGGACACAATACACCTATCAGGCCAACAAGTGACCATCACTCATAAAAACGCTGAAAAACACAGTGGAAAGGACTTAAAAAGCCAAAAAAAAAAATACAACACATACGCAAAACCACAAAAATATACACAAACACACATATATACACATATACACAAATATATGCACACATATACACACACAAAACACATATACACAGACTGGGACACAGCAATGTGTGGCAGAGAATGGCTAGTACCATATAATAATAGTATAATAATAATAATAATAACAATAATAATCATCTACATCTTATACACCTAACCTGAATGTAATTTAATACAACAACAACAACAACAATATACATCTTATACACCTAACCTGAAGGTAATTTAATACAACAACAACAACAATATACATCTTATACACCTAACCTGAATGTAATTTAATACAACAACAACAACAATATACATCTTATACACCTAACCTGAAGGTAATTTAATACAACAACAACAACAACAATATACATCTTATACACCTAACCTGAAGGTAATTTAATACAACAACAACAACAACAACAAACGCCATAGACATCTAGCCTGGAGGCAATCTTACACAACATTCTTAATAATTTGGTGCAAGACAGGCAAAAAGTGGGATATTAATATTGCTTTTGTTGTTGTACAACAACAACATACATACATACACCATAGACATCTAGCCTGGAGGTAATCTTATACAATATTCTTAATAATTGCGCCACCGCCCCCAATGACACGACAAAAAAAAATTGTGCAAGACACACAAAATGTGCGATATTATTATTGCTTTTGTTGTTGTACAACATCAACAACATACACCATAGACCTCTAGCCTGGAGGTAATCTTATACCTTATACCTAATAATTTTGTGCAAGACACACAAAAAGTGGGATATTATTATTGCTTTTGTTGTTGTACAACAACAACAACAAGAAAATACACCATAGTATACAATATTCTTAATAATTTTGTGCAAGACACACAAAAAGTGGGGTATTATTATTGCTTTTGTTGTTGTTCAACAAAAACAACAACAACATACACCATATACACCTAACCTGGAAGTAATCTTATGCAATATTCTTAATAATTTTGTGCAAGACACACAAAAAGTGGGACATTATTATTGCTTTTGTTGTTGTACAACAACAATAATAACAACAACAACATACAACATAAACATCTAGCCTGGAGGCAATCTTATACAATATTCTTAATAATTTTGTGCAAGACACACAAAAAGTGTGATATTATTATTGCTTTTGTTGTTGTACAACAACAACAACATACACCATAGAAGTGGGAGATTATTATTGCTTTTGTTGTTGTACAACAATAATAACAACAACATACAACATAAACATCTAGCCTGGAGGCAATCTTATACAATATTCTTAATAATTTTGTGCAAGACACACAAACAGTGGGATATTATTACTGCTTTTGTTGTTGTTGTACAACAACAAGAACAACATACACACACCATATACACCTAGCCTGGAGGTAATTTTATACAATATTCTCAATAATTTTGTGTAAGACACACAAAAAGTGGGATATTATTATTGCTTTTGTTGTTGTACAACAATAACAACAACATACACCATAGACATCTAGCCTAAAGGCAATCTTATACAATATTCTTAATAATTTTGTGCAAGACACACAAAAAGTGCGGTATTGTTATTTCTTCAGTTGTTGTACAACAACAACAACAACAACATACACCATAGACCTCTAGCCTGGAGGTAATCTTATACCTTATACCTAATAATTTTGTGCTAGTCACACAAAAAGTGGGATATTATTATTGCTTTTGTTGTTGTACAACAACAACAACAAGAAAATACACCATAGTATACAATATTCTTAATAATTTTGTGCAAGATACACAAAAGTGGGATATTATTATTGCTTCAGTTGTTGTACTACAACAACAACATACACCATAGAACCTAGCTTGAAGCTAATGTCATACAACATTCTTAATAATTTTGTGCAAGATACACAAAAAGTGGGATATTATTATTGCTTCAGTTGTACAACAACAACAACAGCAACAATATACACCATAGACATCTAGCCTGGAGGTAATCTTATACAATATTCCTAATAATTTTGTGCAAGACACACAAAAAGTGGGATATTATTATTTCTTTTGTTGTTGTACAACAACAACAACAACAACAACAACATACACCATAGTATACAATATTCTTAATAATTTGGCGCAAGACACACAAAAAGTGGGATATTGTTATTACTTTTGTTGTTGTACAACAACAAGAACTACAACATACACCATAGTAGACAATATTCTTAATTATTAGGTGCAAGATACATAAAAAGTGGGATATTGTTATTGCTTCAGTTGTTGTACAACTACAACTACAACAACAACAGCAACAACATACACCATAGACACCTAGCCTGAAGCTAATTTCATACAACATTCTTAATAATTTTGTGCAAGACACACAGAAAGTGAGATATTATTAATTTTGTGCATAAGAGAGGGAAAACAGGATGTCAACAACAACAACAACAACAACAACAGTCCCTTTACACCTAAGCTGGAGATAATATACAATATTTCAAATATATTTCTGCATGTAACTAAGTATCCCATTAGAAAGCAAAGGTGTCACTGTCTCAGCTTAACTTTGGGACAGTTTTGGAGTATTTTCTGAATTCCAAAGAAGGAATTAGAGGAATTCCTCTAACTTTACAGCCAAAAGAATGACAAAATCATAATAAAGGGAGATAATAATAATAATAATAATAATAATAATAGTTTCACCTTTCCTGGGCAAGTTGCTCTGCTTCCAAGTCCGGCTTTTCCTCTGCTGGCGATGCACACCTCCTTTCTCTCTCCCTTTCTCTCTCTCTCTCTCTTCCTCCCTCCCTCCCTCCTTCTTTTCTCTCCTCCTCCCTCCTCTGTTTCTTCACTCCTTTGCTCCTTTTCCCAGAAATCACGTGCTTGGCTCTTGCTGGACTCTGCCGGGATTGGCCTGCAGGCGGCAGCAGAGAGCAAGGAAATCCAGGCGGCGGCGAGAAGGGGACAGTCTTGTTATTATTATTGGGAGAAGCCACTGTAGAATCAATGCAGCTTGACACCCCTTTAGATCTCTGCTATATAGTCCTGGGAGTTGTAGTTTGGCAAGGGCTTCTGCTTTCTCTGAAAAAGGGTGCATCTACACAGTGGAATTAATGCAGCTTGTCACCCCTTTAACTTGCTATGGATCCCTTTTATGGAGTGCTGGGAGTTGTAGTTTGTCAAGGGCTTCTGCTTCCTCTGTCAAAGGGTTATGGAGTTCTGGGAGTTGTAGTTTGACAAGGGCTTCTGCTTTCTCTGCCAAAGGGTGCATCTTGGAATCCATGCAGTTTGACACCCCTTTAATTTGCTATGGATCCCCTGCTATGGAGTCCTGGGAGTTGTAGATTGGCAAGGGCTTCTGCTTTCTCTGCCAAAGGGTTATGGAGTTCTGGGAGTTGTAGTTTGACAAGGGTTTCTGCTTTCTCTGAGAAAGGGTGCATCTTGGAATCAATGCAGTTTGACACCCCTTTGACTTGCTATAAATCCCTGCTATGGAGTCCTGGGAGTTGTAGTTTGGCAAGGGCTTTCGCTTTCTCTGCCAAAGGGTTATGGAGTTTTGGGAGTTGTAGTTTGACAAGGGCTTCTGCTTTCTCTGCCAAAGGGTGCATCTTGGAATCAATGCAGCTTGACACCCCTTTATCTTGCTATAAATCCCTGCTATGGAGTCCTGGGAGTTGTAGTTTGACAAGGGCTTCTGCTTTCTCTGAGAAAGGGTGCATCTACACAGTGGAATCAATGCAGCTTGTCACCCCTTTAACTTGCTATGGATCCCTGTTATGGAGTCCTGGGAGTTGTAGTTTGGCAAGGGCTTCTGCTTTCTCTGCCAAAGGGTTATGGAGTTTTGGGAGTTGTAGTTTGACAAGGGTTTCTGCTTTCTCTGAGAAAGGGTGCATCTTGGAATCAATGCAGTTTGACAACCCTTTCACTTGCTATAAATCCCTGCTATGGAGTCCTGGGAGTTGTAGTTTGACAAGGGCTTCTGCTTTCTCTGAGAAAGGGTGCATCTTGGAATCAATGCAGTTTGACAACCCTTTGACTTGCTATAAATCCCTGCTATGGAGTCCTGGGAGTTGTAGTTTGACAAGAGCTTTTGCTTTCTCTGCCAAAGGGTTATGGAGTTCTGGGAGTTGTAGTTTGACAAGAGCTTCTGCTTTCTCTGAGAATCATAGAATCATAGAATCAAAGAGTTGGAAGAGACCTCATGGGCCATCCAGTCCAACCCCCTGCCAAGAAGCAGGAATATTGCATTCAAATCACCCCTGACAGATGGCCATCCACCCAAAAATCCAATTCACAATGGGAAAAGAAAAGGAAGGAAGACTGCCTTTTCTAGATGTCCTAGTTATCCGCAAACCAGATCAACAATTGGGTCACACCGTCTACAGAAAACCCACACACACAGATAGATATCTACATAAAAACTCCAACCATCACCCAAGTCAAAAAAGAAGCACCATTAAAGCCTTGGCAGACCGTGCAAAAAGAATCTGCGAACCCCACCTCCTCCAAGATGAACTGAACCACCTCAACTGGGCTCTCCAGGCCAATGGAGACTCCACCTCAGACATCAGAAGAGCCGCAAGACCAAGAACAAGCCACGAGAGTAAAGACGAAGATCCACCCAGAGGAAAAGGGTTCCTGCCATACATCAAGGGAACCACTGACCGCATAGGGAAGCTGATGAGGAAACACAACATACAAACAATCTACAGATCCACCAAGAAAATCCAACAAATGCTACGTTCAGCAAAGGACAAGAGGGATCCTCTCACCTCTGCAGGAGTCTACCGTGTACCATGCAGCTGTGGACAAGTCTACATAGGGACCACCAATCGCAGCATTGCCCAAACACGAATCAAGGAACATGAAAGGCACTGCAGGGTAATTCAACCAGAGAAATGAGCCATAGCAGAGCACCTGATGAACCAGCCTGGACACAGCATATTATTTGAGAACACAGAAATGCTGGACCACTCTCACAACCACCATGTCAGACTACACAGAGAAGCCATTGAAATCCACAAGCATGTGGACAATTTCAACAGATAGGAAGAAACCATGAAAATGAACAAAATCTGGCTACCAGTATTAAAAAACTCTAAGATTGCAACAGCAAAACAGCAGAGAGGAAACACCCAGGCACATCTTAACACCTCTCAACAAAACATTTTCCCAGGCTCAGCCAGGCCTTCAAATGCTAATGAAGGTGGTCAGTTGAAACATTCACACCTAGCTCCAGCAGAGAAGAGCTCTGTGCCCCACCCCAGCCATCCCACAGATATATAAACCCATTGTCCTAATTCCAACAGACCTCACTACCTCTGAGGATGCTTGCCATAGATGCAGGCGAAATGTCAGGAAAAAATGCCTCTAGAACATGGCCCTATAGCCCGAAAAATCCCACAAGAACCTAGTGATTCCAGCCATGGAAGCCTTCAACAATACATCATCCAGCCTCTGTTTAAAAACTTCTAAAGAAGGAGCCTCCACCACACTCCGGGGCAGTGAGTTCCACTGCTGAATGGCTCTCACAGGCAGGAAGTTCTTCCTCATGTTCAGATGGAGTTCTGGGAGTTGTAGTTTGACAAGGGCTTCTGCTTTCTCTGAGAAAGTGTGCATCTTGGAATCAATGCAGTTTGACACCCCTTTAATTTGCTATGGATCCTTGCTATGGAGTCTTCGAAGTTATAGTTTGGCAAGGGCTTCTGCTTTCTCTGCCAAAGGGTTATGGAGTTCTGGAAGTTGTAGTTTGACAAGAGCTTCTGCTTTCTCTGAGAAAGGGTGCATCTTGGAATCGATGCAGCTTGACACTCCTTTAACTTACTATAGATCCCTGTTATGGATTCCTGGGAGTTGTAGTTTGGCAAGGGCTTCTGCTTTCTCTGCCAAAGGGTGCATCTACACCATGGAATCAATGCAGCTTGACCTCTATGGATTCCTGCTATGGCGTTCTGGGAGTTGTAGTTTGGCAAAGGCTTCTGCTTTCTCTGCCAAAGGGTGCATCTGCACAGTGGAATCAATGCAGCTTGACAGCCTTTTAACTTGCTATGGATCCCTGCTATGGAGTCCTGAGAGTTGTAGTTTGGCAAGGGCTTCTGCCTTCTCTGCCAAAAGATGCATACACCATGGAATCAATGCAGCTTGACACTCCTTTGACTTGCTATACATCCATGCTATTGAGTCTTGGGAGTTGTAGTTTGACAAGGGCTTCTGCTTTCTCTGCCAAAGGGTGCATCTGCACATTAGAATCAATGCAGCTTGACAGTCCTTTGACTTGCTATAGATCTCTGCGATGGAGTCCTGGGAGTTGTAGTTTGCCTTCTCTGCTAAAGTGTAGAATTAATTCAGTCTCACACCACTTTAACTGCTGTGGCTCAATGCTATGGAATCCCGGGATTTGTAGTTCGGTTTATTTTATTTATTTATCGTATCAGGAGCGATGCCAGTTCTTGGCTCCATTATATCCTCACCATCAACCTCGTTCATCTCATCGAACATCTCCTTTGGCGTGCAGCCTTTCAAGTCAAGGAACTTGAGGACTGCTCTGGATTCCGCTGGGTTCATTACCAATCCTCACTCCACTTCGGCACCGGTCAAATCAAGACCACTCTCAGTTCTGAGTTGTAAATTGGCACGAAACCTATAGGGCGGTGTTTCTCAACCTGAGGGTCAGGACCCCTGTGGAGGAGGGTTGCAAGGGGTGTCAGAGGGGTGCCAAAGACCATCAGAAAACACCGTATTTTCTGTTGGTCATGGGGTTTCTGTGTGGGAAGTTTGGCCCAATTATGTCCTTGGTGGGGTTGACAATACTCTTCGATTGTAGGTGAACTATACATCCCAGTAACTACAACTCACAAGTGTCAATGTTTATCTTCCCCAAACTCCACCAGTGTCCACATTTGGGCATATTAAGTATCTGTGCCAAGTTTGGTCCAGATCCGTCATTGTCTGCGTCCACAGTACTCTCTGGATGGAGGTGAACTAGAACTCCCAAACTCAAGGTCAGTGTCCACCAAACCCATCTAGTGTTTTCTGTTGGTCATGGGAGTTGGGTTTCGGTTTTATTTTATGTAATTGTTGTTTTGGGCTTGGCCTCATGTAAGCCACACCGAGTCCCCATCAGGGAGGTGGTGGTGGAGTACAAATAAAGATTTATTATTATTATTATTATTATTATTATTATTATTATTATTCTGTGTGCCAAGTTTGGTTCAATGCCATGGAGTTCAGAATGCTCTGACTGTAGGTGAACTATAAATCCCAGCAGCTACAACTCCCAAATGACAAAATCAATCCTCCCCGCCTGCCCACCCCCCCAACCCCACAAGTATTCAAACTTGGGTGTCTTGAGTATTTGTACCAAATTTGGTCCAGTAAACGAAAATACATCAGATATTTACATTACAATTGATATCAGTAGCAAAATGACAGTGAAGTAGCAATGAAAATGATTTTATGGTTGGGGGTCACCACAACATGAGGAACTCTATTAAGGGGTCATGGCAATAGGAAGGTTGAGAACCACTGACATAGACAGACACAGAGGCAATTTAACATTCCAGCTTTCCAGCTTCATGAGGGTATGCTCGATTCTGGCCACAAGGGGAGCTGCCACTTCACCGTCCACTTGTGACACCAAGTCCTTGGTGGAGTACCGCCTCAATTCTTGCGCATGCTGCTGGAAGGTGTTGTAAATTAGTTAGATTCCCCAGCGGTAACTAAATTTTCTACTCGACTGATGCAACTGTCTTTCGGGCTGCATAGGTCACAAGCAAGCTAGACTACTAATAGTCGGGAGCTTACTCCAACCCAGGCTGGCTTTGAACTCATAATGTGCTGGTACGGCTGTACCAGGAGCTCCAATTTTATTTGCTTTGTATTAAATGTTTGCTTGCAGTCCAAGGTTCCTGGGATTCTGCAGATAGGTGGCTTCTTTTGGTTGCAGTGATAGGGCAAGTCACCTGTCCATCATCGTTAAGTTTTGGTCCCGCCCCTTGCTCAGGGCAATTGGGAAGGGAAGGGAGCCATTTTTTAGTCAGTATCAGCAAGGAAAGCTAATGTACAGGACGTGCGCAAGCTTCCCCTGTACAAAAGCTTCAATCCCTAAGAATTTCCGGGGGAGAACAATCTTAAGAGTCTCCAAAGACTTTCCAGGGAAACAGCCCTAAAGACCAAAGAACTCCAGCTGGAGAACATCTAAGCCTTTACTGGTAGGTCCACTCGGTGTTCGAGAAGCAGTTCGACCTGGTAGCAGAGCCCACATCAGTAAGGGTTAGATTACAGTCAGCCTGGGAGAAGTTAAAAAGGGGACTTTCCTTTAAAGTAAAGAAGAAGTTATTGAAGACAGTTGCCTGTCCTTCGTGGGCAAGGTTAGGAAGCTACCAGTTGCATAAAAGCCTGGATTCATTTGTTTAACTTTCTGAAGACAAGAGAAGTTTCTGTTTGATTGTTCATTAATAAAATACTTTTGTTATACTTCACAAGCCATCTAAAGACTATTTGTGGTGGAAAACCTCTGAGAACTTCTCTTTGGGCCCCCTGGCTTCCCGCTGGGCAAAGCGCGACAGAACACATAACCTCAGTCAGTAGTGATTTAATGCAGCTGGTGGCTACTAACTAACTGCACCACAGCCCATCACAATAAACATTCTTATTTTTTCAAAAATGTATTTTAGTTGTTTGCACAGACCTTTCTAAAGAGGTTTTACTAACCTCCACCACCACTTTTTTGTGGCTTCAACATAACCGAGAAGAAACGGAAACATGATTCAAAATGCAAAGGCCCCAGATACCGACACCTGCTAGACTGAGTTTCCTCTCTAACCACAGACTAATTTGTTGCTAAAGGATGTGTTTTCAGGCTGACCAAAGATTTGTTTCCAACTGTCCCAATTACGGCAATCCATTTTCCAACATTGCCCTCATTTTCCTCACTTCCTCCTGCTACTCTTTCCCACTTTGCACCTTGCAAAGTGCATTAAAATTATCCAAATTAGCATAGGGAAATGAACAGGATCTTATGTTGTTGAAAACTTTCATGGCCGGAATCACTGGGTTGCTGTGCAGTTTTCGGTTTTATGGCCATGTTCCGGAAGCATTCTCTCCTGACATTTTGCCCACATCTATGGCAGGCATCCTCAGAGGTTGTGAGGTCTGTTGGAAACTAAGTAAAGTTTATATATCTGTGGAATAATGTCCAGTGTGGGAGAAAGAACTCTTGTCTGCTTGAGGCATGTGTGAATGTTGCCAGCGAACACCTCCCAACAAAGGAATCCCCCAGGCAGCAATGAGCTGGGCCTTGAAACTGCAAGGTTATTAAATGCTAATCAAGATGGCAAATTGCAATATTCACATGTGCCTCAACCAGACAAGAGTTATTTCTCCCACCCTGGACATTACACAGATACATAAACCTCACTTACTGTGTTGCCAACAAACACCTCCCAACAAAGGATTCTCCCAGGCAGCAACCAGCCAGGCCTTGAAACTTGCAAGGCCATTAAATGCTAATCAAGGTGGCAAATCCCAACATTCATACATGTCTCAAGCAGACAAGAGTTCTTTCTCCCACCCTGGACATTACACAGATACATAAACTTCACTTACTGTGTTGACAGCGAACACCTCCCAAGAAAGGATTCTCCCAGGCAGCAACCGGCCAGGCCTTGAAACTGCAAGGCCATTAAATGCTAATCAAGGTGGCAAATTCCAACATTCACACGTCTCAATCAGATAAGAGTTCTTTCTCCAACCATGGACATTACACAGATATATATACCTCACTTACTATGTTGCCAGCAAACTCCTCACAACAAAGGATTCCCCCAGGCAGCAATCAGCCAGGCTTTTAAACTGCAAGGCCATTCAATGCTAATCAAGGTGGCAAATTGCAACATTCACACATGTCTCAAGCAGACAAGACTTATTTCTCCCACCCTGGACATTACGCAAATACATAAGCCTCACTTACTGTGTTGCCAGTGAACACCTCCAAAGAAAGGATTCTCCCAGGCAGCAACGAGCCAGGCCTTGAAACTGCAAGGCCATTAAATGCTAATCAAGGTGGCAAATTCCAACATTCATACATGTCTCAAGCAGATAAGAGTTCTTTCTCCCACCCTGGACATTATGCAGATACATAAACCTCACTTACTGTGTTGCCAGCGAACACCTCCCAATAAAGGATTCCCCCAGGCCTTGAAACTTCAATGCCATTAAATGCTAATCAAGTTGGCAAATTGCAACATTCATACATGTCTCAAGCAGATAAGAGTTCTTTCTCCCACCCTGGACATTACACAGATATATAAACCTCACTTACTATGTTGCCAGCGAACACCTCCCAACAAAGGACTCCCCCAGGTAGCAACCAGCCAGGCTTTGAAATTGCAATGCCATTAAATGCTAATCAAGGTGGCTAATTGCAACAGTCACACATGCCTCAAGCAGACAAGAGTTCTTTCTCCCACCCTGGACATTACACAGATATATAAACCTCACTTACTTCACCACACTAGAGAAAAGAATCATTTAAAATCCAATTTCTGTCTCCTGCAGAATTTTGGAGTTTGTAGTTTAGTGAGGCTGTTAAAGGCTCTTCACTGAACTATGAACCCCACAATTCCGTAGGAGACAGAAACCGGATTTTAAGTGTCTGATAACACTGTTTTTTTCCAACCTCACAACCTCTGAGGATGCCTGTCATAGATGTGGGCAAAACATCAGGAGAGAATGCTTCTGAAACATGGCCAGACAGCCTAGAAAACTCACAGCAACCCAGAACAGAATCTTGTTCTAATTTGGTCAGGATAATCAGGATTAATCCTCTGCCGTCCCAGTGTTTTGAGATGCTTTTGAAATGTCCCAGTTTCCATTTCTTCCTCCCACTTTCCCCCCTTTGTACTCCAGTTGTGGCAAATTTTGCTCAAAAACACACAGTCTTCATATCTTGATTTATTAATATTTCTGAAATAGTGCAATTCTGGCTGCCAGGAGGAAGGATACACAGAAATATAAACAAAGATATCCCTGGAAATGCAAACTTTCAAGGCACGTAAGAATTTTCCAAATAGAAAAATAAAGTTTTACTCTGGCTGTTCAAAGATAGAGGGGTATGGAAGACCGAGATTAGAAGTAGTGCAGGCATGGGCAAACTTGGGTCCTCGGGGTGTTTTGGACTCCAACTCCCACCATTCCTAACAGCCTCAGGCCCTTTCCTTTTCCCCCTCAGCCGCTTAAGCGGCTGAGGGGGAAAAGGAAGGGGCCTGAGGCTGTTAGGAATGGTGGGAGTTGGAGTCCAAAACACCCCGAGGACCCAAGTTTGGCTATGTCTGAACTAGTGGAACTGAATGATTACTATTGTTATTATTATTATCATCGTCATCCCTGTTGTGAAAGTGATAGTCCCTTTCACAGGAAGGTTTGTATACCACAACACCCAAGCTAACTGGGGATCATGGGATTTATAATACCATAAGTATTATATATAGGTGTGTGTGTGTATAGCACAAGTTTGTAACTGTATAGCTTTGAAGGTGTTGAGCCACTTTGGGTTTCTTTTGGGGAGGAAAAGCAGCGTCCAAATAACAACAACAACAATAAACTTTGGCACAAGCCAGTCAAGGTGGGTCCCAGTGGTGATCAGCACACTGGGTGCAGTGCCTAAAGACCTTGGCCTGCACTTAAAAACAATCGGCACTGACAAAATGACCATTTGTCAGCTGCAAAAGGCCACTCTACTGGGATCTGCACGCACTATTCGCCGATCCACTTTGGGAAGTGTCCAATGTGTGATCAAATACACAAGCCAGCATAGTGATCTTGTTTGCTGTGTACTAATCTTGTTATGTATCAAATAGTAGTAGTAGTAATAATAATAAATGCAAAGGCTCGGGCATAAACCAGTCCAGGTGGTCTGGTAACACTGGGTGCCGTGCCAAAAGATCTCAGCCGGCATTTGGAAACAATAAACATTGACGAAATCCCGATCTGTCAACTGCAAAAGGCCACCTGACTTGGATCTGCGCGCATCATTTGAAAATACATCACACAGTCCTAGACGCTTGGGAAGTGTTCGATTTGTGATTTTGTGATACGAAATCCAGCATCGAGATTTCGTTTACTGTGACATACTGTGGTTTTGTGTCAGTAAAATAATGATAATAATAATGATAATAATAATAAACAATGATCATTATTTCTAAATTCTTAAAGGGATCACGATGGCAAATTCCACACTTTGATTCTTCTTTGACACAGTGATTCTTCTCTGACTATTTCAAGTTTAATGAATGAGAGGGAAATAACTTTTTATTAGGTTGTTGTAGGTTTTTCCGGGCTATATGGCCATGTTCAGGAGGCAATTTTTCTTCTGACGTTTCACCTGCATCTATGGCAAGCATCCTCAGAGGTAGTGAGGTCTGTTGGAAGTAGAAAAAATGGGTTATATATCTGTGGAATGACCAGGTTGGGACAAAGGACTTTTGTCTGCTGGGGCTAGCTGTGAATGTTTCAGCTGATCACCTTGATTAGCATTCAATGGCTTGGAAATGCCTGGGGAGAATCTTTTGTTGAGAGTGATTTTATGTGCCTGTTTGTTTCCCCTCTGTTGTTTTGCTGTTGTAATTTTGCCTCCAGAACATAACCATATAACCCGGAAAAACCTACAACAACCCAGTGATTCCGGCCATGAAAGCCTTCAACAATACATTTAACTTTTTATTAATTATCCCACTTATCAGGAATCAGGAACAAGTTAGATCCTCTCCAACAAGGACGGAAGGAAGGAAGGAAGGAAGGAAGGAAGGAAGGAAGGAAGGAAGGAAGGAAGGAAGGAGAAAGTGAGACAAGAGGGAGCCACCAAAGGCCTGGCACTTCCCCTTTCAATCACCAAATAGTTTATTCAGAGAAGGTTAAAGATTATGGCATAGGGAAGACATGACCCGGAAGACCCAACGTTTAGGCTCGGAAGCTCTCAAGGTTGCGTTTTGGATAGAAGCGTCCAATTCTGAAATGTTCAGAATTGCTGAATCGGTTAATTCCGCTCTTCTTGGATGGATCTTCGCTCCAAGGCTTGGCTTTGCTTCTCTCTGCGGCTGAGGTTACTTCCTTCGGCGAGGGATTTTGGGACCCAGCGGGACCCCATCCCTTAGAGTCTATATGGATTTGGAGGAATAAGACAGAAAGAAGAGGAAAGGTTAGTCATGGAGAAGGAACGGCCCGCTCTCTTTCCTACTTTGGATGGAAAGATGCCCTTTTCCTCCACCCCTCTGATGGAATTCACCTTGACCAGGCGCCCTCGATAGGTCTCCTCGTCCTCGCCCGGGTCCCGCGGCAGCACCTGAGCAGCAGGTAAGTGGCGGCGGCACACGTTCTCCGCTTCTTGGACCGTGTACATGGCTGCCGGATCCAGGGAATGGCTGTTGATGAGGCTGACCAGGTACTCCTTGTAGTGTGCCCTGGGAGGAGGGAGGGGACACACATCAATCGCTGTGCCACATTTTGCGCAATTGGAGTCCCTGGTGGCACAGTGGATTAAAACCTTGTGCCAGCAGGACTGAAAACCGACAGGTCACGAGTTCAAATCCAGGGAGAATGCAGATGAGCTCCCTCTATCAGCTCCAGCTCCTCATGCGGGGATGTTTTGATGTTGGTAAAAACATCAAAACATCCGGGTGCCCCTTAGGCAACGTCCTTGCAGATGGCCAATTCTCTCACACCAGAAGCAACTTGCAGTTTCTCAAGTAGCTCCTGACACAACAACAACAACAACAACAAATTGTGCAATGTTATAAAGTTTCCTAAACTAACAAAATGTTAGTTTAGGAGAACTTGGTGAACCAACATGGAAACAGCATATTATGATCAAGGGTCTGGAGAACAAGCCCTATGAGGAGCGGCTTAAAGAGCTGGGCATGTTTAGCCTGCAGAAGAGAAGGCTGAGAGGAGACGTGATGAGGGTCATGTATAAATATGTGAAGGGAAATCATAGGGAGCAAACTTGTTTTCTTCTGCACCAGAGACTAGGATGCAATGGAGCAATGGCTTCAAACTACAGGAAAGGAGATTCCACCTGAACATGAGGCAGGACTTTCTAACTGTGAGAGCTGTTCAGCAGTGGAACTCTCTGCCTTGGAGTGTGGCAGAGGCTCCTTCTTTGGAGGTTCTCAAACAAAGGCTGGATGGCCATCTGCCAGGGGTGCTTTGAATGCTATTTTCCTGGTTTTTGGCAGAATGGGGTTGGACTGGATAGCACATGAGGTCTCTTCCAACTATAGGATTCTACGATTCCAAACAGGATGTTCTGCCCCACAACTCTGTGTGTTTTATGAGTTCCATTTAAACTTCCTGCTCCTATTTTATCTCATCATAGACTGTTAATTGTTTTTCTTTTTATTTATTTAGAATATGTGGCCCGCCCATTGTCATCTCTATCGTGATTGTGTCTATTGGAATTTTATTTTATTGTTACTATTATTATTTTATTATTATTTTAAATGTCATTTTGATAATGTTGTTGTCCGATGTACATGTTTTGATTTTATTGCTGTATTATGTTGTCCGGGCTTGGCTCCATGTAAGCCCTCATTGGGGAGATGGTGGCGGGGTAGAAATGTATTATTTATTTATTTATTTTGTATACTTCTACCCCGCCCTTCTCAACCCCCGAGGGGGGACTCAGGGCGGCTTACAAAAGGCACATCTTGGTGCCTACACAAATACAATAACATATAAAACCAGCAATTAAATCAGGGGTCAGGAACCTTCGGCCCTCCAGGTGTGGTGGACTTCAACTCCCACAATTCCTTGGGCCAAGGTAAGCCTTTGGGGCAAATGCCGAGCCTCAAGGAATTGTGGGAGTTGAAGTCCACCACACCTGGAGGGCCGAAGGTTCCCCATGCCTGAATTAAATGGTCAACAATTAAAACAATTAAAACAACAATATATCTCACAATCAATAGCCAATCTCAGACACAGCGTTCGCCAACTCAGAGTCCATATTTCGTTCCACCTTGTCCAATTCCTATCCGTCGTCACAGTCCTTTATTCATCTGCCAGATTGCCCAAACGCCTGGTCCCACATCCATGTTTTTAATTTCTTTCTGAAGGAAAGGAGGGATGTTGCTGATCTAATTTCCCCGGGGAGTGAATTCCATAGGTGAGGGGCCACCACTGAGAAGGCCCTGCTCCTCGTCCCCGCCAATCTCACTTGTGACAGAGGCGGGGCCGAGAGCAGGGCCTCCCCAGAGGATCTCAGACTCCGAGATGGGACGTAAAGGGAGATGCGTTCGGACAGATACGCTGGGCCGGAACTGTATAGGGTTTTGTAGGTCAAAACCAGCACTAAAGATTATTTATTATTATTATTATTATTATTATTATTATTATTCCTCCTCCGTTGCTCCAAGGTCCCCGGATCTTTAAACCATGGGCGAGCAGCTGAGTGTGGTCTACATTTATCCCCCTAAAATATATGTCCCTAAAACTGCATGACTAAATAGTATCTCCAAAATGACCTCATGAAATTCACCAGTCAGTCTCCCCCTCAATCTGACCCACCTCGCAGGGTTGTTTTGTGGATGATTTGGAGGAGCAGATATGGCACATATACCAGTTTGAGCTCTTTGGAAGAAAAGCAAGATACAGAATGATGGGATCGTAAGATTCAGGACCCCTGCTGTGAAAGATATACAGCTTATTGGAAGTAAACAAGATTATGAACTTACTGACAAAGGCCGGCATATCCAGCGGGCGTCTCTCTGCCGCAAGGCTCATCTACGAGCCCTTCCATGGTTTCTTTCTGCTCCATCACACGGCATCCATCTGAATGGAGGAGAGGGACAAGCATCATTTGATATTATTTGTATGCTGTTTAATATAATAATAAAGCATCCGAACCACATTAAAGCACACACATAACATACTACAACGCAATACACATCCACTTATGAATCTACGGTAGTGTCACATCTCAGGATAGATTCACCTTGCTCAAGACACCACCACACACCAAGGCTGTAGGTTTTGTAGTTTACTGAAGAAAAAGCAAAATCAAAACATGGAAGTAAAGTTGCAAAGGTTCAATAGCCCAAACAGAGTCTTAAATGTAAAGGCAAAGTTCCCAATATCCAAAGGCAAATAACATGAAGTATAATCCTTTAGCATTGGGTAATCAAGAATCCATGGCAGCATGACATAGTCCCCAAAAAATCAAGAGCAAAACCGAAGTCCCAAAGAGCTGGAAGCTTTCCCCAAAAGCCGAGGTAATTTCAGAGAAGTTAACAGGATATAAGCAACATTGCACTGACAACGGACAGACTTCAATCAGATCATTAAATATGTTTCCCCAACATGTGTGGTGAACTGATTTTATTCTATAGCAGGCATGGGCAAACTTTGGCCCTCCTCCAGGTGTTTTGGACTTCAACTCCTACAATTCCTAACAGCCTACCGGCTGTTAGGAATTGTGAGAGTTGAAGTTCAAAACACCTGGAGGAGGGCCAAAGTTTGCCCATGCCTGTTCTGTAGTGTAGAGGGACATGAGTTCTTGGCTCTAATTCTTGGCTCTCCAAGATTTCCCAGAATCCTTTGGGTCTCACCTGCAGGAGTGGCACGGGTCCCAGCTGGAGGGTCTGTGTTGAACCCAATGTTGTTATCCTGGAAAGGGACAAAAGTTGTGAACGAAGTGCAGACTGTCACCCCAGAGGAAATCCCTCCCTCCCAAATAAAGGATTTAGCAATCTTTGGCCATTGCTTTTCAGTTGTGGCCTTCTTGCACCCTTCCCACCACGCCTCAGTACACAAACCAACCTGTAAGAGGCCCTGAAGGCGAGGCACGTCCCAGTCGCGCAGGTAGAAGAGGCAGTCGCGGGGATGGTGGCCATGGAGAGACCGACGAATGGGGCAGTCGGGTATTGGGCATTTCTGGGGGGCGGAAATGGAGACAGCGGTGATGAGAGGCTAGAAAACTGTTTGTAGAGTTGGAGGAGACTCTAAGGGCCATCCAGTACAAGCCCATCCTGCCATTATTATGTTTTTTCCCAGTTAGAAGTTCACTTTGTTATCCTTGCTCAGCTCTCTAAGGTGTTTAAACTCATTTTAGATGTTTATTTGTTTGTTTGTTTATTTATTTACGACATTTGTATGCCGCTCGTCTCATCTCGGGACTCAGAGCAGCTTACAAGATATATATACATACAATATATTTTATTATTAGCATAGTACAATATCAGTATTAAATATTACTATATTGTACCATACCATTATATTGCAATATTATTCTTAATATTACATGTAATCTTCTATATAAATAAAAATGTAATGTTCATTTGTGGGATTAACAGAACTCAAAAACCACTGGACGAATTGCCGCCAAATGGACACAAGACACCTACTAACCCAAGGAGCGACTATGACTTAAAAAAATTGATTTTGTCATTTGGGAGTTGTAGTTGCTGGGATTTATAGTACACCTACAATCAAAGAGCATTCTGAACTCCACCAATGATGGAATTGAACCAATCTTGGGACACAGAACTCCCATAACCAACAGAAAATACTAGAAGGATTTGATGGGCATTGACCTTGAGTTTTTGGAGTTGTAGTACACCCACATCCAGAGAGTACTTTGGACTCAAACTATGATAGATCTGGACCAAATCCTCAATTTGCCCAAATGTGAATACTGGTGGATTTTGGGGGAAATAGACACTGACATTTGGGAGTTGTAGTTTCTGGGATTTATGGTCCACCTACAATCAAAGAGCATGCTGAACCCCACCAATGACAGAATTGAGGCAAACTTCCCACACAGAACCTCCATACCTAACTCCCTTCACCAGGGCAAGAAAATGTAAACAAAGCCCTCCTTACAAAGAGCCATCCAGCCATAGACACACACACACACACAGATATAGTATCATCGATTTGAAAGGGACCCCTAAAGAAGGACAATTATATGTGGCATATTCCAGAGTAAGCAAACCAGACAATCTCCACATCAACACTGACAAAGAAACAACAAGGAATACTGTTTACCCACAAGCATAAAGGAATTACATATATTAGAAATTATTACTTTATTTTCCAGATCACCAGACTGGGCCACAGCAACACGTGGCAGGAGACGGCTAGTATAAATATATAATTATAATATCATATTATTAGTAGTAGTAGTATTATATTGCATTACATTATAATGTTATAAATATTATATGTATATACAATATATTATATTATATCAATATATGTTGACCCTGACCTCTCTCCCAATTTGATCTCATCCACAATTTGACCATCATGCTCTTTATTCCATCTTCAAAATTATTAATAACTTTGAAAAAAATAGTTTAATGTTTTTTTCTGGTATTTCTTTTATGGTGCTCTAAAATACCTCCCCGTTTAAGCAGTGCCTAATTTTTCTACTCTGTTTTCGAACTGCTTAGGTGGACAGTAAGCTGGGCTGAAGGTCAGGTGCTCACCCCGACTCAGACTTCGAAGTGCCAATCTTTCGATTAGTAATTTATTTATTTATTTATTTATTTACAGCTTTTATATTACGCCCTTCTCACCCCGCAAGGGACTCAGGGCGGATTACAGTGTACACATATATGGCAAACATTCAATGCCAATTTTTGACATACAAACATATACAGACATACACAGAGGCTATTTAACTTTTTCTGGCCGCCAGGGGAGCTGTCGCTTTCATCGTCCATCTGCGACGCTGATGAAGCACTTCCGCATTCCCTGCATGCTTCCCCGCTGGAATGCTTTGCTGGAGTATGGCCTCATAAATCAGTTAATTTAGCCTCCCCACACTTTAAGGTGGTACCTTATTTTCCTACTTGACAGATGCAACTATCTTTCGGGTTGCAAAGGTCGACAATAGGCTACACACAACTGGTTGGAAACCCACTCCAACCCAGGCTGGCTTCAAACTCATGACCTTTTGGTCAGAGTGATCTTAATGCAGCTGACACTCAGCCAGCTGCACCACAATCCCGGTGCAAGGTATTGTATAGTAAGATGTATTACTGCTGGTGATTAACCCACTGTGCTAAAGCCTGGCCCTCCATATGATTAAACACGCCTCTGTCTACAACCATGCCAACACACTTGTCCTTTACCCCAATAAAAAATGTGAAAGTTGATAATAAGTAATTGACAACGACACTAGGTCTTTGGGACTGAAGACCCGGCCACAGAAATATATTTGTTGCGGAGTTCTAGCTAATATTGGCAACCAAAACCAAATATTGGCCTTTATCACCCTCTGCAAGGATGGCTAACGTTGTTGTGTAAATCAGTGTGTTTCCCCCAAAAAACATGCATCCAGTTATCACAAATGGACCCTATTCTGATCATCTTTTGAGATGGGAAGAATGCAGTGGACGGAAGTCTTCTGTTTAGTATCTGTTTCTTTTTTCCTCTCCAGGCACAGCCGACAATTCATCTATCCTTCTCCTCCCAAATCCATTACACTCAAGGCTTTGTCTAATCCTCTTCTGACAATGATGTAATTTTCCGGAAATCATGCCATCCTCTCAAAGGGCAGGAATTTATCTCAGGATTTTATTCCGGTCAGTGACTTTATACCTTAGTGAGGACTCATACAAAAACATCTCTGTCTCTATCTTCAATATCCCAAATAATAATAATAATGAAATAAATAAATCTCCAAATTCCCATTAGATATCTAATGCAATCCAAAATGTTTCCAGATATGACCCTTTTAACTCTTGTCCCATTAGCCTGGCAAAAGCCTCCAATTTGTGGAGTTATTTAGATTCCAACAATTGCTTTGATCTGATGTCGAAGGCTTCCATGGCCAGAATCACTGGGTGGCTGTGAGTTTTATGGGCTGTATGGCCATGTTTCAGAAGCATTCTCTCCTGACGTTTTGCCCACATCTGTGGCAGGCATCCTCAGAGATTGTGAGGTCTTGCACCAAGGCTATTCAATGCTAATCAAGGTGGCCAGTTGCAACATTCACACTTGCCTCTAGCAGACAAGAATTCTTTCTCCCACCCTGGACATCACACCGGTATATAAACTTTATTTGCCTAGTTTCCAACAAACCTCACAATGTCTGGGGATACTTGCCATAGATGTGAGCGAAATGTCAGGAGGGAATGCTCCTGGAACATGGCCATACAGCCCAGAAAACTCACAACAACCCAATTGCTCTGATCCTCAACTGTTTACATAGTAATAATAATAATAATAATAATATAATTATTATAATTATTATATAATTATATAATAATAATAATAATAATAATAATAATAATATGTTATTATTATTGGTCATTGTGAGTTTTCCGGGCTGTCATACATCATACAGCCCAGAAAACTCACAACAACCCAATTCACTTCCCTCCAACAGACAAGAGTTCTTTCTTCCACCCTGGACCTTCCACGGAAACATCAACCTCCCTTGCTGAGTTTCCAACAGACCTCACACCCTCTGAGGATGCTTGCCATAGATGTGGGTGAAACGTCAGATGTGAATGCTTCTGGAACATGGTCATACAGAACAGAAAACTCACAACAACCCAATTGCTCTTATCCTCAACTGTTTACATTATTATTATTATTATTATTATTATTATTATTATTATTATTTGTCATTGTGAGCTTTCCGGGCTGTATGATCATGTTCCTGCATCATTCTCTCCTGATGTTCTGCCCACATAAAACATTCACACTAGCCTCCAACAGACAAGAGTTCTTTCTCCCACCCTGGATCTTCCACGGAAATATCAACCTCCCTTGCTGAGTTTCCAACAGACCTTACACCCTCTGAGGATGCCTGCCATAGATGTGGGTGAAACGTCAGGTTTGAATGCTTCTGGAACATGGCCATACAGGCCGGAAAACTCACAGCAATCCAATTGCTCTGATCCTCAATTGTTTCCAAACTTTTTCCCACACACTGCGTTCTTTGTCATCCCTGAGGACTAGAAACTTGTCATAGTTCTTTCTAAAAGGTGGGAAATTCAGCTCTTAGTAACTAATGTGGGTGTAACCAGATGGTGTGCCAATGCAAAGTGTACATTGCAGGTGGCACCAATTTGTTTAAATACTGAGAAACAATTGGAATGTGACTCAGTAAATGGAAGAGTAGATGCTAAGCAAATTGAGCTGGATTAGGCCTATGTTTATAATGGATTGTCGTTTCAGGCAAGGCACGCTCCATTTTCTTCTTCCATCCAATCAGAATGAAGAGTGACCCAATTTACAGGGTTGTTGTGAAGGATTCAGACAATTTAGAAAACAAACAAAGAAAATGTATTGAAGAAGGCTTTCATGGCCGGAATCACTGGGTTGTTGTAGGTTTTTCCAGGCTATATGGCCATGTTCTAGAGGCATTTTCTCCTGACGTTTCGCCTGCATCTATGGCAAGCATCCTCAGAGGTAGTGAGGATGCTTGCCATAGATGCAGGCGAAAAATAAGGAGAAAATGCCTCTAGAACATGGCCATAAAGCCCGGAAAAACCTACAACAACCCAAACAAAGAAAACATTGCAAATCAAGAGAGTCAAGCGATAATTCTGAGTCAGAAATTTTATCCAATTTTAGGAAGCTAAAATAACACTTTTTTTTTTGGTAAAGTTTGCAAAGTTATCTGTGAAAAGTAATGCATTCCTGTTGATGGACAGTGTTTGGGAAGTAACTCATTACACATTGCCATTACTTGATGAAATCTTGATATAAGTAACTTTGTTTTACTGCACTCTTTGTTACTTCAACATAATTCTTGGTATTTTCTGGAGGGAAAAACTTAAAATGAATATGGAAATAATGTAAAATTTGGGGGGTGGGGATGTGCAGGCAACCCCTTGAAATACTCGTAAAAGGGAAATAATTTCTAGTCATGACAACAACAATATATTCGAAATATTGCATTATTGCATCCTTGTAATCTTCCCAAAGGAACTCGGTACAAGTAAATGAGTTATTGGTAATGCATTTAGGGAAATACTGTACTATACACACGTTAGGAAAGTACAAGAGGGATCCTCTCACCTCTACATGAGTCTACCATATACCATGCAGCGGTGGACAAGTCTATATAGGGACCACCAAATGCAGCATTGCCCAGAACATGAATCAAGGAACATGAAAGGCATTGCAGAGTAACTCAACCAGAGAAGTCAGCCATAGCAGAGTAACTCAACCTACAGCAACACATAATTTTGACTTACGGATGCGGCGTAGAAAGGCCCGTAGCAGCCGCTGCAGAAATGATGCCTGCACTGGGAACACTGGAAATGCATGCAGCCTCCTCGGGCCAAAGCGTAGGAGAACTTGCACTTGGGACACGCTGAAAGGAAGAGAAGAGAAAGGTTAAGAAGCTGCAGGATTGAAAGGAAAGGGCCACTGAACCCCAGAACATGTTTCTGGGCCTCTTACATTCTCCAGTGTGATTCTACACAAGCACAGGCAAACTTTGGCCCTCCAGGTGTTTTGGACTTCAACTCCCACAATTCCTAACAGCCGGTAGGCTGTTAGGAATTGTGGGAGTTGAAGTCCAAAACACCTGGAGGGCCAAAGTTTGTCCATGCCTATTCTACAGCCTAAGTAGTCAAAGTATAGCATTTGCTATTCTCCATTGTTTTGGGTACCCATAAGGGATATTGGGGGTCGTACTGGGGCTTCTTCCTGAAACAAGACTTGTTAAATAATTTGCTATCATCTTTCTCAATTATTTAACAAAAGATACACATTTCTCAAAAATGGAAGCAAACTTTTAGACACTTCTGAGGGTTTTGGGGTTTGTTTTTTTCTGATATTTTCGTATTTGTTGGGGGGAGAGGCACAGGGGATGATGGTGGGGATCCTCACCAATCCCATTCTCCTGCAGGTAGACGGCCAAGCCCTGCGCCTGGTACTCCGGATCGTTGGTTCGCTTCCATTCCAGGAAGCCTTCGCACGTCAGTCCCTGATGCTGCGGCTCCCACTGCAGCCAAGGAAAGAGGAGACAAAGAGCCAAGGAGGATCAATATGTCTTCTTTGCAAACAATTCCCATTATTCTCCCATTCTCTTCTCGGCATTCATCTCTTTCCCCAGCCTCCAGCTGCCAAAGGTATCAGTCAATACAAATGCATTAGAAGTATAGAGTTGCAAGAGACCCCAAGGACCATCCAGTCCAATCCTCTGCAATGCAGGGATATACAATCAAAGCCCTCCAGGCAGATGGACATCTAGCCAATACTTAAAAACTTCTAGTAAAGGATACTCAATTGGGCTTCAAGGCAGCATATTCCACTGTCACAGAATCCTAGAGTTGGAAGAGACCTCGTGGGCCATCCAGTCCACACTCCTGCCAAGAAGCAGGAAAATTGCATTCAAAGCACCCCCGACAGATGGCCATCCAGCCTCTGTTTAAAAGCTTCCAAAGAAGGAGTCTCTACCACACTCTGGGGCAGAGAGTTCCACTGCTGAACAGCTCTCACAGTCAGGAAGTTCTTCCTCATGTTCAGATGGAATCTCCTTTCTTGTAGTTTGAAGCCATCATTCCACATCCTAGTCTCCAGGGAAGCAGAAAACAAGTGGATGTGGCTCTTAATGAGACATGCCGCATTATCACGGGGTGTCTGCGCCCTACACCACTGGAGAAATTACACTGTCTAGCCGGTATCGCACCACTTGACATCCGCGGGAAGTAGCAGCCAATAGAGAAAGGACCAAAGCAGTGACATCTCCAGCTCATCCCTTGTTTGGGTATCAGCCAGCATGTCAACGACTTAAATCAAGAAATAGTTTTCTAAGATCTACAGAGACACTTGCTGGAACACCCCAGCAAGCAAGAGTCCAAAAGTGGGAGGCTCAAACCCAGAACCTCAATCAATGGCTGATACCAAATGAGAGACTCCCCCCCTGGGCACACAGAAGACTGTGCGACTTGGAAGGCGCTGAACAGACTGCGCTCTGGCACCACGAGATGCAGAGCCAACCTTAAGAAATGGGGCTACAAAGTGGAGTCCACGACATGCAAGTGTGGAGAAGAGCAAACTACAGACCACCTGCTGCAATGCAACCTGAGCCCTGCCACATGCACAATGGAGGATCTCCTTGCGGCAACACCAGAGGCACTCCAAGTGGCCAGCTACTGGTCAAAGGACATCTAATCAAATACCAAGCTTGCAAATTCTGTGTTTTGTCTCTTTGTTTGTTTTTGTTAAAAATGTAATACAAATGTCTGGTTGCTGATGACACGATAAATAAAATTTGCATGTTTTTGAGCTGCTAGGTTGGCAGAAGGTGGGGCTGACAGCAGAAGCTCACTCCGCTCCCCAGATTTGAACTGCCAACCTTCCGGTCATTCAGCAGCTCAGCGGTTTAACCTGCTGCACCATCAGAGGGCCAAAGTTATTATTATTATATTATTATATGGAATGTTCTTATTGATGTAGCCTATAATCACATTGGTTTTTTGAAAAGCTGCACCACACTCATGTTCAGCTTGTGGTCTATTAAGACTCCTAGATCCCTTTCTCTACTCTGTGCAGCTGTTAATATTTGGTCATGATAGACTTCAAAACCCATGTGCCTGGTGGCAGGGGCCTAATTTGCTACTTTTTGGGCTCAAAGTTCTTTTTATGAGAGATGAGCACTCCCTTTTCACTCTCTTTGCTGAGGCACCATTATGTGGAACCCCAGATTTCCTAAGCCAGGCATGGGCAAACTTCGGCCCTATCGGCTGTTAGTGATTGTGGGAGTTGAAGTCCAAAACACCTGGAGGGCCAAAGTTTGCCCATGTCTGGAATAGCTGTACCCTCAGGCAACAATCCCTGTTTCTTTCTCTGAAGTTTGCCCAGGCCTGTTCTGAACACTCCCAGGAGGTTTGGACGAACCTGTCGCTTGCAGAGGACGCAGAAACTCTTGCAGCATTGTGGGCACTTGGCCTCCAGCTGTTCTGATTCATAGATGAAGCCGAAGGAACACTGGAGAGGGAGGGAAGAGAAAGAGAACAAGATAAAGAGGGAAGGGTTGTCATCATAATTTAAAGTCAACGTGAAGGTAAAACAGTACCTTTCCCATCTCCTTCACTCCTTATACTCTTTTCTTGGGAAATAAGAGCCTCAAAAGTAGCTTACTTACATGCGTGCACCACTGAAACTTTGGATCCCGCATGAGCACACGCTCCGTCAGCTTCTTATGGAAAAGTTCGTAAGTTTCCCGGTCTAGGCAGCTACGTAGCTGAGGGAAGACAAGGTGGGAGGAGAGAGAAGCAGTTAAAGGAAAGGGAATATGCGAAGAGAGGTTGGAACAGTTCAAAATCTTTGTAGGAACTCAGAAAGAAGGCTGAAAAGAGAGCAGTCCTTGCATTCCTTAAAACAAGAGGAAGGATGCAGCCCTCAAGGCCCTTGACACTTGATTTTTTGGGCCCCCTTTCTGGCAAAATATGGCAAATTTCCAGTGCTGGATTAAAATACATCATAGAGGCCCATGCCTCTGTATAAAATCCACATTGAACTGGAATATATGGCAGTGTGGATTCAGATAACCAAGTTCAAAGCAGATATTGTGGATTATTTTCTTAATAGGAGCCCCCGGTGGCACAGGAGAGGCAGATGAGCTCCCTCTATCAGCTCCAGCTCCTCATGCGGGGACATGAGAGAAGCCTCCTACAAGGATGATAAAACATCAAAATCATCTGGGCGTCCCCTGGGCAACGTTCTTGCAGATGGCCAATTCTCTCACACCAGGAGTCACTCCTGACACGACCAAAATCTTCCTTAATATTCTGAGTTTTATGGCTTTGTGGAAGGGACAAAAGTCTCCCTCGTATTGTTGAATTGTCAAAAAACCCTTCATGGCAAGGGGTTTTATCTGTTTGAGTATTTTAGCAGTCCGTGGGCCCACAAGAGATCCCAAAAAACAGAAAATTGTCCCCTGGACCCTTCTCAGTTACTCGATCTGGCTCCAAATGACAACAAAAAAGCATACTTAAAACAAGAGAAGCAAATTTCAGGGGAGATTTTGCAGTCAGAAGTGACTTGAGAAACTGCAAGTCACTTCTGTCGAGAGAACTGGCCGTCTGCAAGGACGTTGCCCAGGGGATGACTGGATGTGTTACCATCCTTTGAGAGGTTTGTCTCATGTCAGCTCCTGCATGAGAAGCTGGAGCTGACAGATGGGAGCTCAACCCGCTCCCTGGGTTCAAACCGCCGACTATCAGGTCCGTAGTTCAGCCAGCACAAGGGTTAACCCATTGCGCCACTGCGGCTCCCATCTGTCACAGATGAGCAAAGGCATTGTGGAATGGCACAAATATTCATTCTGATCGCAAGCTCAGTATACGGAGAACCCAGGAGGTGATTTTATAATGTACATGTAAACATATGTACACTTTTATACATGTAAACGTGTATAAAAGTAAGAATTTGGGATTTGGGGGCTGTGTATCACACAGAGACAGAGGCAGGTAGGCACCTGGATATCAAGAGTGGAGAAGTAGTTGAGAAGTTCCTTCTCATCGCTGATCTCTGGCTGGGAGCAAGCCGGACACACCAGGTCAGTGATGTGCCTTTCTTTCACGGCGATGGTGAAGTGAAGAGCAAAGCATTCTGGGCAGATGGTGCACTCGCACGACGTCAGAGACTGCATCTGGGAACAGAAGAAGGGACAGGATGAATCAGGTCAAAGTTTCCCAACTGCATCCAATGTCCAGATGTCGCCGATGGTCAGCCAAATGCCACCAAGGAGCTGCAGAGTGTAGAAAAGTTGCCATCTCTATGCAGACGACACTCAACTCTATTATTCCTTTCCACCTACTGCTAAAGAAATTGTTCAGGTCCTGAACTGGTGCTTGGCGGCAGTGACGGTCTGAAGGAGGACAAACAAATTGAAATTGAATCCAGACAAGACAGAGGTCCTCCTGGTCAGTTGCAAGACCAAACAGGGCATAGGGTTACGACCTGTGTTAGATGGGGTTACACACTACCTGAAGACAGATTTGCAGCTTGGGAGTGATCCTGGACTCATCGCTGAGCCTGGAACCTCAGGTTTTGACAGTGGCCAGGGGAGCAGTCACACAATTAAAAATTGTGTGCCAATTGTGCCCGTATCTTGGGAAGTCAGACTTGGCCATGGTAGTCCATGCTCTTGTTACATCTTGCATAGACTACTGCAACATGCTCTATCTGGGGTTGCCTTTGAAGACAGTCTGGAAGTTTTAAGTAGCCCAACGGGTGGTAGCCAGATTCCTTACTGGAGTGGTGTACAGGGAGCATAAAACTCTCTTGCATCAGCTCTACTGGCTGCTGGTTTGCTACCGAGTACAATTCAAAGTGCTGGCTTTGGCCTATAAAGCCCTAAACAGTTCTGGTCCAATTTACCTGTCTGAATGCATCTCCCCTTATGAGCCAACAAAAGCTTTAAGATCTGCTGGGGAGGCCTTGCTCTTGGTCCCGCCTCCTCCTCAAGTGTGATTGGTGGGGATGAGAGACAGGGCCTTCTCAGTGGCCGCCCCTCAGCTATGGAACTTCCTCCCAAGTGACATCAGGCAGGCTCCATCCCTTCTGGCTTTCAGAAAAAAAAACTAAAGACTTGACTCTGCACGCAGGCATTTGGAGAATAAGTCATTATGGATTTCGACACAATCTGGACAAGAATTATGAATCAATGGAATCAAGCACTTGATATGTTTTAATCTGTTTTAGCTGTTCTATGTGTTTTATTTGCTCATGTGTTTTAGCTGTTCTATAGTTAGATGGGGTATGTTTTCATCGTTAAGGTCATATGCTGCATTGAATTTTGGGTTGAGCTGTCTGAGTCCCCTGTGGGGTGAGAAAGGGAAGGTATCAATGAAGTAAACAAACAAACAAAATAAAAGATTGGAGTAACTTATCCACATGAATCCTAAAAAGGAGGCAGCAAGTTTGGAGGGTTTGCCCACCCCCCTCCAAATTAGACCTCCCCAAGATTTTTAAATTGTTGAATCTCCTCAGAAATTAAGTTTATTAATAATAATAATAAGAAGAAGAAGAAGGCTCTTCTCCCACGTCTTCCCCAAACATGCTTGTAATGGTGATAAGACAAGAGAATTCAGAAAAACACCAGCTGAATTGAGCTTATGGGTCAAAGAATGGAAAGAAGCAACAGCACCTCCTGCTGACTTTTGAACAAACCAATGCAAAAAGCACTTTGAGGCCTTTGAAAGCCGTTTGGCTAATTCTAATGTGTTCTGAAACCCCACTTGGGGCCAAGGGCTGGCATTGGGTACTCACCTTATTGCGAGGAAGGGCGAGGCTGCAGACCGCACACTCACAGGTAAGCAAGCGCTTGATGAAGTCCCGGTTGGGGGAGGCCTTGACCGCATCCACAACGTCCGCCAGCTCCCAACCTCCGTCGGCCGGCTGCTCCAGCATCAACGAAACCACCAGCTCCGCCCGGCCCCAGCTAGGTAGAGAGAAAGTGGCCAGGAGGCGTCGGAGGAGGGCCTGAAAGGAGAGAGGAGGCTGCAATGCTTAGCACAGTGGTTCTCAACCTGCGGTCCCCAGATGTTTTTGGCCTACAACTCCCAGAAATCCCAACCAGTTTACTAGCTGTCAGGATTTCTGGGAGTTGAAGGCCAAAAACATCTGGGGACCCCAGGTTGAGAACCACTGGTTTAGCAGCAGCTGGAGCAGGAGGTCCAAGCTCTAGTCCTCCACTGACTAGTGAAACTCACAGGACTGACTATGGGCCATGAAATTATTCTATCTTTTGCTGAAGCCCTCCTCAAAGAGATGAGGAAAAAAGGGAGAACTGTTGGGACTCAACCACAGCCTGCACAAGTTTATAGTCCTCAACAAGGGGAAAGGCAGATGAGTGAGCTGGTAAGGAAAGCCCTTCTGCCACTGCCCTCTTTGTGTGCCTCTCCCTCCCTCTTTCTCTCCTGCTGTCTCCAGTTTGTTAGACTGACACCTCTCAGGGACATGTCTCAGTTTACTCAAAGTATCTAGCACACACATGGGCAAACCTTGGCCCTCCAGGTGGTCTGGACTTCAACTCCCACCATTCCTAACAGCCAGTAGCATTGAAAAGGTTAAATGGATGCAATGACTCAGAATATAAGCAGGTGCTTGCCTGTAGCTTAGTGCCCGCAGTCTGAGAAGTTTCTGCGGGAGAAGGGCCTCAATGTGTTAGGTAGGCCTCAGTAATAGTTTGCCTCAATGTAAGAGAGGTGTCAGTGTGTGAAAAGGCCTCAGTGTGAGGTAGGCCTCAGTATGAGAAGGCCTGGTGTGAGAAGCTTCGGCGAGAGAAGCCCCAGGTTGAAGGTAATCATGTGTAAAGCTCCAGTGTGAAGGCTGCTGTGTGTGAAGCTCCTGTGTAACTTCAGTGTGAGAGGAGGCCTCAGTGAGGGCGAGGCTGTTTATCTGTGTAAGAAAGAAGCCCAGCATGGAAGCAAAGAAGGAAGCTTAGCTTAGTAGCCATCAGTCTGAGGTAAAGCTCAGTGGGAGAAAGGTCTAAGTCTGTGAGAAGGCCCCACAGTGTGAGGTGGGCCATAGTCTGTGAGAGAAACCTCTGTGTGAGGTAAGTCTCGGTATGAGAAGGCCTCATGTTTGAAGCTCTAGTGTGAAGGTTGAACTTTATTTGTGTTATGGAAACCTTGTTCTTGTACATAGGGCAACCATATTATTTTGCTATAAAGAAAACTCTCCTAAGGAAGAGAAAACATTGGCCTGTGTGTTTTTGTTCTTTTTATCACTTTGGGCAACTGGTGCTGGGTCACAGTGTTGCTAATAAGTACATTTATGTACATTTATGTACTCTGCTGTACATTTATGAATAGGGTCTTTTGTTAATAAACCCACATGCCCAACAGAGTTTGCCCATGCCTGATCTAGCCATAGGACAAGTCCCTTTGTCTTCCAGTTTGTTCTCCTCCTGTGAGCATGGCAACAGACAAGGTGTCTCCAGAGAGATAGTTAGATAGTTAGGCCCTAACTTTTCTATACAGAAATGTAGTTCTTTCAATGAAGTCTTTTGTAAAGCTTGACTCTGATCCTGTATTGCTGAAACCCATTTGCTCTACTGCTATGCTCAAGAAGTTTCTGATCTGCTAAACTGCTGCTGTTGCTGATTTATATTTTTTTAATTATTTTTCCTTTTTTGAAATTACCCAACAAGAATCAAATACCCTGACATGAAAAACATGACTGATAAATAAGAAAGCCAGGAAGTGATAAGAAGGGCAGATCCTTTTGAAAGCTTTCTTGCTCTCTCACCTGTCGGTCTGGGTGGTGGAAGTCTATTGGGGGGTCTTCGTCCTCCCATAACCGTTGATGGAAAGGCTCCAATAGCTGGCGCTGCAGCTGCACCAATGCCTGCCACAAGTCACCATTGTTCTGGTAGAGGGCCTGCAACACAGGGCCACGCTCCCCAAAGCCCAGGGCTTTCAGCTCCCGGATCTGTCCACAAAAGAAGCATAGTGTGAAGGCTAGATGTGACCTAATCTGCCACCTAAACTACCTTCAGTTCCCATAATCAAAAGCTTTGTCTTTCATGGTAAGCCTCTCATGGAAGTTGACCACAGAGTCACATTGGAGGATCAAGAGATTTGCATTAAAGCTCTCTCTAACTGGAAGCTTCTTCTGCTCTTATATCTGATTAGTGACTGGAAATAAGTTCATTGATCAGAGACAGGAATCTATTTCAAGACTGTGGACTCCTATCTTCAATCACTGGCCTTCTTTCAGATCACTAAACAGATGCAAGACCAAAAGTTAGGGACAGCTGGAAAATATTTTTAGTGCATTGTCGAAGGCTTTCATGGCCGGAATCACTGGGTTATTGTAGGTTTTTCGGGCTGTATGGCCATGTTCTAGAAGCATTTTCTCCTGACATTTCACCTGCTTCTATGGCAACAGGCGTCACAACCTCTGAGGATGCCTACCATAGATACAGGCAAAACATCAGGAGAGAATACTTCTAGAATATGGCTATACAGCCTGAAAAACCTACAACAAGCCATTTTTAATGCAATACTCACAATCTCTAGATTTGGGAGACTGTTGGAGCATTAATCTCAAAATGCAACCATGTTGTGGTTTGAGGAATTGGCCCAGGAACTACAGGTTTCCCCATCTTTGTGCTATAAAATATTTCCCCACAATTTCTATTTCCAGAGTACCGTAGTTTGGCTCACCTTGCTCCGCCGTGCGCTCAGACACCGGCTGACGGCTTCGTCCACATCCCCCTGGCTCTCCACCCACGCAGTTTGGACTTCTTGCCGGGTCAGGGCTCCCAGGCCCCCTCCGGGCTCCTGCTCCCCTCGCTGGGTGGCCAACTCAGCTACACCTTCCAGGACAGAAGGGAGCTCCGAATTCAGCCAAGCCAGGGGTCGTTCTGCACCCGAGTAGCGTAAGGCGGCTGCCACCAGTTCGGGGGCTACACCCACGGCCTCAGCTTCCTGTGGAGAAATGCAGGAAGAAGGAAATGGGGAGGACTAGGTTAAAGTTGAAGGGGCAAGTGAGAGCAGGCCAAACTATAATCAAGGGACTTGGAGGGAGGTTAACAAACAGATTTCAGAATCATAGATTTGGGAGATATCACAATGACCACCCATGTCCAGGTCTGCTGCAATAGTGAGGAGGAGGAGGAGTTGTCGGAAGGGCCAGTGTTGGAGACCAGCAGCTCCCAGCAGCCCTCCCAGCCTAGCTTAATTATCGCAGAAGAGGAGCCTTCAGTAGTAGCTACCACTTCCCAGTAGGCACAGAAAGCAGAAATCAGACCAAGACTGAGGAAGAGTCAAGGGCTCCATCCCTTTTACAATACAGATGAGAGCGTTGTTGTGGTTCACTTTGAGCCTGAGTTTTCTGAGCCTGAGTTTCCTCAGGACGAGGAGGATGATGGGTTACAGATTTCTGAACCTGTTCTTCTTATTGAGGCAGACAGTGTTGATTCTGAAGAAGACGGCATTTCTGTTCCCCAGGGAAAGGAATGTTTTTTTAGATAAAGATAGTGAAACTCCACAGATGCAGGTGGAAGACTCAGCCCCATCTGGGATTTCAGGGCCTCTCGGTTCCCAGGGTGACCAGTCCTAGGATAATGAGGGATCCAGCCTTGAAGATGGAGATTTGATTAGGGAGGACCGTTTGCAGTTAAGGGTTCGCCGAAGTGCACGCCTTGCCAAGAAACGTGAAATTCCAGGTCAACGTAATGCTTTCATGTTGGGGAAACATATTTAATGATCTGATTGAAGTTTGTCTGTTGTCAATGCAATGTTGCTTATACCCTGTTAACTTCTCTGAAATCACCTTGGCTTTTGGGGAAAGCTTCTAACTCTTTGGGACTTCGGTTTTACTCTTGATTTTTTGGGGACTTTGTCATGCTGCCATGGATTCTTGTTTAACCAATGCTAAAGGGATTATACTTCATGTTATTTGCCTCTGGATCTTGGGAACTTTGCCTTTACATTTAAGACTCTGTTTGAGCTATTGAACTTTTGCAACTTTACTTCTATGTTTTTGATTTTGCTTTTTCTTCAATAAACTACAAAACCTACAGCCTTGGTGTGTGGTGGTGTCTTGAGCAAGGTGAATCTATCCTGAGTTACAACAAGCGTGCTGCAACCCACAGGTCTGCCTTTAGCAGAGGAATGGGCTCTACACAGCAATACCCAAAAACATAGGATAAAAGGTTCTCAGTGTTTCAGTCTTGTTGCAGGTGGCAACGTCTTTGCTTTGTGGTGTAACTCTGGAAGCTTTGGATTATTGGCCTTGTTGATTGTAGACTGTATCTGTGCTTTGGATTCTGACTTCAACTTTGGACTGTGCGATCTTCGGATTATCATCTTTATTGACTTTGAATTGGAATTCTGCCTGCTGTTTGTTGCTGCATATTTGAACTCTTTCAATGTGATTTGGACTCTGAACTTGGAATTTATCTCACTCCCAACAGTTAGTGTGTGCTAAAACTTTAAGCTTGCAAGCACTTTAGCTTTGGGCTGCCCATGTGTTAATATGTTTGAAACTTCTGTTGTTTGTTTAACTAGGATTTGACATAACATGACAATCTAGTCCAACTCCTTGCTATGTAGGAAAACACAATAAAGCACTACTGGCAGGTTATAAACCTCCAGAGAAGGGAAATCCACCAGACTCCAAGGCAGAAATGTATACATTTGGTTGCCTTTCTCTGGACACATTCCAGCTTGTCAATATCCTTCTTGGACTGGGGGTGCCCAGAACTGGACACAAGATTATTCCAGGTAAAGTCTGACCAAAACAGAATAAAGTGGGACTAACTTCCCTCAATTTGAGACACTATAATCCTACTGATTCAGCATAGAATTGCATTTGGTTTTTGGGCTGCGGCATCATATAATTGATTCATGTGCAGCTTCAGAAGACCAGTAGTTGATAACTGGCAGGGACAAGTAAGGCTACAGAAAAAGAAGATACTACTTCTCCTGTGTTCCTCTCATCCCCAGCAATCATTCAACTTCCATACTGAAAGAGAGACAATATGGAGGAAGACAGAACAATGCCCTGACAGCACCGTTCTTTGGAATGTCTCAGCTGATACTTGGAAAAGTTACCTTTTTTTTGGGCTCTAAACCCAAATTTGACTTTGACAACTTCCAATCTCAGCCAATATTTGTTCACCTTCTCTCATTCTCTCTCTCTCTTTTTAACCTCAGAACACCCCAGTGTCCTTAACTAAACAATATCAATACATAGGTGAATGGGTCAAAGTATTATATTTCACAACACGGCCAAATGGCATGCTTTCCCCTCCGCATTCCCACATTGCAAAATCCAGGTGTTTGTTGGTATAAAAATTATCCACCTTGGGAGTCCTTTATAGGTGTTGTAATTTTGATTGTGCCTGCACCTGATCTCTCTGGGGATTCTGAGCCTGTTAGTCAGCCTGATTTCATTAGGGATTCTAGGTCTGCAAGTAAGCAGGAGCAGCAGGAGACAGTCAAGATTTTAAACCCTGAAAATGAGTGGTCTCTATCTGAAGGCCACATTCTAGCAAGGCAGATAGCTAGGGAAGTAAAGTCAGAAACAGAACGGAGTTCAGAGGATTTATTTATTTACTTACTTACTTACTATATTTGTATACCACCCTTCTCAGCCCTCAGGCAACTCAGGGCAGTTTACAGAGGCAACAATTCAATGTCCATAAAACATTTAAAACAATAATACATATTATAAAACCAAACAAGAGTAATAAAAACATAAACCCATTTGCGTCTCCCAATTAAAAACATTATCTCGTTGTTCAGTCGTTCCAAGTTCCTATGTCTTTTCCATTGCATTTTCAAACCCTTGCTCGAACAGCGAGGTCTTGACTCTTTTCCGAAATGTTAAGAGGGAGGGGCTGATCTAATGTCCCCAGGAAGGGCGTTCCATAGCCAAGGGGCCACCATTGAGAAGGCCCTGTCTCTCGTCCCCAACAAACGTATTTGTGATGCAGGAGGGATCAAGAGCAGGGCCTGACCAGACGATCTTAAAATCCTAGCAGGTTCATAAAGGGAGATGTGCTCAGACAGGTAAGTTGGATAAAATGAAAGTCCAGGTGGACAAACTAATGAGCAGTTAGATAGGAGATTTACGTTCTGTCAACACAGAGCTTTTCAAGACATCTATTAGCCAAGGAGTCCTTTCCCAGGGGAGAAGGCATGATTTTCTGTCTATAGACCAGCAGACTGTTTCGCCAGTCAAGGCAACGTTGGTGTTTGAACTTCTGTCAAATCAAGGAAATTCTAGTTCCATGTTCCATGTTTCCTTTTTGTTCATGTTCCATGTTTCCAAGTTTGGAGGGCTGCTTCTGAATCTCATGTTTTGGACTTTTCCTGCTTTTCTATTTCTGGTTTTTGATGCTACTCGTGTACTTTGATTTTTGTGGATTTATCCTGATATTTGGATTTTGTTTGTGTTTTTTTCACTATTTAGCTGAATTGTTTTTCATATATTCTTCAATATATATTCTTTGCTATTTTACCTTGGACCGGGGTGTGTGTTAAGCACAGAGGTGATTCCCAGCCTTGAAATGCAACAATGGGATTATTTTGAAGACAGAAAAAGCCAAAACATATTGCAACTTCATGTGTAAAGGACAGAAAAGGAAAGGAGGGACGGAGCATAGACCAAATTTATGGGGAAACCCAACTCACCCTGATCATGGCAATCATCTTCTGCCCATCCTCACGCAGCTTTTCCTGCCTCCGATGCTCTGCCTCTTCCAAGGAGATGGGTGGGGCCTTCCATGGCGTCTTGGCTTCCACCGCTGTCCCCTTCTTCTGCTTGCCTTCCTCCTCCAGCTTGGGTGCCAGCAATGAGTGCTCAGACCCAGCCCTCTGACTGGTGCGGTTGCACATCTCGCACACCCGGCCACGGCCCTTGTTCCAGAAAGTGCAGTGTTCACACTGCCAGCCAGGGAGCTGTGGAGATGGGATAAATAGGGAATAAATGTCATGAACACAGTCCAAATAAAGCTTCTAACTCTCCTAGAAGCCAAGATGGCCAAACTGAGGCTGCTGTCCTTTGAGCACTCACCAAAAAAGGCAATAATGCTTGGGAAGGTAGAAAACCATAGAAAAAGAGAATGGCCACATTCCATATGGATAGAGTCAACCAAAGAAGTCATGGTTGTCCTGAGTTGAAGACTGGGTGACTTGGGGGTCTTTCATTCTTAGGGTTGTCATATGTCATATTCATAATATTATAATGTAATACAATATACTACTACTAACAATAAAAGGATATATTGTAACTATTTATTTTATATTAAATATAATATTACTAAGACTATTACAGTATAATGTTATAGTACAATGTAATATATAATATTAATATTGTGCTATGATAATAATAATACATTGTATTTATTTTTTACTTGTAAGCCGCTCCGAGTCCCCTTTGCGGTGAGAAGGGCGGCATATAAATGTCGTAAATAAATAAATGTCAACTCAAAGGCAAATAACAACTAAGTTAAGCACAGGGACACCATGTCTCCTGAAGGTACTCGATTTTATGATTTCAGAAATATCTGAATGTCTGCAACCATTTCCCTCCAAACCATGGAATTATAGCACTATTATTCCTCTTTAACTGCCATGGCTCTGTCTTAGGGATTTTTCCCCCCTGTTTAGCAAGGCAAATTTTGAATTTTCAGTCAGAGGGAAATAGGGCCTCTCAAATCAAATCATTTATTTTGGTCATTGACCAGCACAGGAAATAGTCACATTTTCATACAAACTTGGTATGTTTGGTACATTAAAAATATAAATATAACTGCTGAAGCACAGTATGGGTGAGGGAGCAGAAGGGAAGGGGAAACAGGGTAAAAACATACAATGCCCAGATCCATCACCAAATTGTAGATTCAAAGAAGATTACTGGACACACAGTTAACTTTTGGGACTAGTCATTCCCTGACGGATTGTGTATGCTTCTGCACAGAACTTTGCAACATTGTAGGTTGTCGCTGAATTAATATTTGCAAGTAGCAAGGAGGTATAAAATTGTCCTGAATGGCCTGGGTACTTGTATAACAGAGGTAAGATAAGCCTGGCACGGATATCCCTGTAGAACGGGCAGTGGAGGAGCACACGTTCTACTGTTTCTACATGACCTGAGTCACAGGGGCAGAGTCTCTCTGGGAAAGGGATCTTCCGGTAGCGGCCTTCGAGTACAGCTGATGGGAAAGCGTGGCATCGAGCCAGGGTGAAAGCCCTTCGATGAAGAGGAACCACTAAGTTGGTTAAATATGCCATAGGGGGGGCAAGATATCTGCTGTCTTCATTGATAAGGAAGGTTGGAACCAAGGCCAGATCTAGTTGTCGCTCTGTGTCTGTGGATTGGAAGTCATCCTTCATGATTAGTGGGGCAAGACCAAAGAGTGCACGGGATAGTCTGAGCCAGAGGTTGAGTATGGCCACCCACACCCTGGCCTCCACTCTCATAAAACTCATCTCTAGTCGCAGGGTGGCATTAGAAACACATTTAGGGACCTGCAAGGCCAATCTCAGAAACTTTGACTGAACCAGCTCTAATGGGGCAAAACTGGGGAAGGGGCCCAGCTGAGCACCATACAAGAGTTGGGCTAATGACTTGGCTTCAAACAGCTTGAGTGCTGCAATAGGGCCTCTCCAAATTCTATGGTTGGCTGTTAGGTTGGCAGAAGTTAGGGCTTGACAGTAGGGAGCTCATCCCTACTCATGGCTTTGAACTGCCAACCCTCCAATCAACAGATTTCCTGCTAGCGGTTTAAACAGCTGCGCTACTGCAGCCTCTATACCAAGGGTCCTCAAACTAAGGCCTGTACACCAGATACGGCCCTCCAAGGTCATTTACCCAGCCCTCGCTCAGGGTCTGACATGACTTGAAAGCACACAACAACAACAACAACAACAATCCTATCTCATCAGCCAAAAGCTGGCCCACACTTCTCACTGAAATAATAATATGTTTATATTTGTTAAAATTGTCCTTCATTTTAATTGTTGTATTGTTTCTAAGTGTTTTTTTGCACTACAAATAAGATATATCCAATGTGCATAGGAATTCATTCATGTTTTTTTCAAATTACAATCCGGCCCTCCAACAGTTTGAGGGACTGTGACCTGGCCCTCTGTTTAAAAAGTTTGAAGACCCCCTGCTCTATACCAATGCCAATTTTACCACTCCAAAAATGCGGTGCAACTATTACACAGTGGCGACTATTGTGTGATGAAATAAAGGTATTTACCTCTTTCTGCTGCTGCTGCTGCCCTGTCTCCTCTCCCCATGCTATCAGGGGTTTTGCATCCCCAGTGCCAGGCTTCCCAGCTAATCGTGGCCTCTCGCACACAGCGCACAGCACCGTGGCGGCCTCATTCTCAAAGGTACAGGACTGACATGACCATCGGCCCCGGGCCAGAGGCCCCAAGCTCTTGTGCTCTTCCTCCGTGTTGAGGCTCACTGGTGTCTTGCATCCGCGGGGACGGTCACAAGCCACGCACAGGATGGCACGTGCATCGTTGTTCATGTGGCAAGCTGCACAGCGCCAGGGAGGCCGTTGAGTGGGGACGGTGAGCCAGGAGGTCGAGAGGGAATCGGTCGGTGGCCGCAAGGATGCAGCATCAGGAGTTAGGACAGACACGCTTAAAAGAAACCAGAAACACAGATTTAGAAGACGTTCACACTTCATAGGAAGTCAACCATTCATATCTGAACTAGAAATCTGGTGCTAAAAAGATTTACTTTTTGGACCACAGCTCCCAGAATCCCCCTCCCAGCCACCATGGTTCTTTTCTGTTGTCAAGCAAAGGAAAAGGAAAGGGCCTGAGGCTGATAGGAATTGTGAGGGCCGAAATTTGCTCATGCCTGGCATAGATACACCTCAAGGTTTCTTTTCCATTGCCAAATTGGTGTTTCAATACAATTCTTTTCAAAAAAGGTATTTATTTGTTTGTTTGTTTGTGGAATTTCTACCCCTCCTTTCTCTACCCAGGAGGGCATCAAGGCATCTTACAAGTAGGCAACCATAGAAAGCTATGGGATATGTACAATTACAAATATATAAATAGAGTTATAAAATACATTAAAACAGTTTAAAAACATATCATTAAGTTAATCACATGATCCTTTAAACTGGCCATTCCAGTTAGTCAATGCACATCAATTCCATATATTTCTAAATCTCATGTTCTCCAAATGTTTGGTCACAAAGCCAGGTTTTTACTTTCTTACGGAGGATCAGGAGGGAGGGGGCTGATCTGATGTTCCTGGGAGTCCACCACTGAAAAGGCCCTGTCTCTCATCCCTGTCAATCACACCTGTGGGGCAGGCGGGACCGAGAACAGGGCCTCCCCAGATGATCTTTGGGATGGTTCACAGGAGGAGATAAATTTGGACAGGTAAACTGGGCCAGAACCGTAATCTAAACAGGCAGTAACTGTAACGGATACATCACAAAGGGTGCTGTGCGTTACATTCTTCAGCAAATACTTTTTTTAGTTTCATGGTTTTGAAAATTGAGGTGCGCATTAGATTCAACGGCGCAATTAGACTTAAGTAAATATCGACAGTTGTAGTACAAAATAGCTATTATGGATATTGCAAATCAAATAAACAGTTGGCCTTGAGAGGTTTTGTTTTTAAAATAAATTTTGAATTTGATTTTTAAGATTTTCTGAGGAACTCCTATGATGCTTTTGTGGAACTATAGGGTTCAGCAAGACGGTTTGGTAACCGATGTTCTAGGATACCTGGGAGGTGGTGCCGGCGGAGGGCTGCGCCAGGCTTGGTCGTTCAGAGGTGTCCGGCGGTGATGGGTCCGCGAAGGGTGTTTGTGGAAGAGAAGGTCGCAGTCTGGGCACAAGGACTGGGCGCAGGCTGAGCAATGCAGGGAGGGGGGCTCCAGCCCACAGAGCAGGCAGGCATCCGGGGGCAAGTACCCTGCAGGGGAGACCGAAAGAGGAAGCAAGGGTGAATTTCTAGATGCCCTAGTTATCCACAAACCCAATCAACAATTGGGATGTGCAGTTTACAGAAAACCTACATACACGGATAGATACCTACATAAAAACTCCAACCATCACCCAAGTAAAAAAAAAAACACAAACTACAAGCTATCTACAGACCCACCAATAAAATCCAACAAATGCTACATTCAGTAAAGGACAAGAGGGTCCCTCTCACCTCTGCAGGAGTTTATCGTATACCATGCAGCTGTGGACAAGTCAACATAGAGACTCCCAAATGCAGAAGTACTCCTGGTCAGTTGGAAGGCCGAACAGGGTATAGGGTTACAGCCTGTGCTGGATGGGGTCGCACTCCCCTTGAAGGCGCAGGTTCACAGCTTGGGTGTGATCCTGGACTCATCACTGAGCCTGGAACCCCAGGTCTCGGCGGTGACCAGGGGAGCATTTGCACAGCTTAGGCTTGTGCGCCAGCTGCGCCCGTACCTTGGGAAGTCTGACTTGGCCACAGTAGTCCACGCTCTGGTTACATCCCGTTTAGACTACTGCAACGCTCTCTACGTGGGGTTGCCCTTGAAGACAGCCTGGAAGCTTCCATTGGTCCAACGTGGGGCAACCATGATACTAACAGGAGCGGGACGCAGGGAGCATACAACCCCCTTGCTGTACCAGCTCCACTGGCTGCCGATTTGCTACTGGGCTCGATACAAGGTGCTAGCGTTGGCCTATAAAGGCCTATAAAGCCCTAAACGGTTCTGGCCCAAGATACCTGTCCGACCGCATCTCGACCTACGAGCCCACCAGGACCTTGAGATCTTCCGGGGAGGCCCTGCTCTCGATCCCGCCTGCTTCACAGGCACGGCTGGCAGGGACGAGAGATAGGGCCTTCTCGGTGGTGGCTCCTCGGCTGTGGAACACCCTTCCCGTGGACATCAGAATGGCTCCTTCCCTGATGATATTCCGCAGGAAATTAAAGACGTGGTTGTTCAAGAAGGCGTTCGAACAAGAAGTGCAATGATTGGTAATGATGATAGGATTGGAACAATGGAAATGATACTGGATTGTGGTTTGGATGATGAGACGACGCGGAATGGCTTTTGTAGTGGTGATGTTTTTGATGATGATGTCTTTGATGATGATGTTTTTGTTTAATGCTGGATGTGGATTTTAGATTATGTCTTGAATTTTTGAATTTTGTTCCTTCTATGTTGTACACCGCTGTGAGTCGCCCCCGGGATGAGAACAGCGGTATATAAGCAAAGTAAATAAATAAATAAATAAATAAATTCCTGAATCACAAACTGGAAAAAGTTCTTTTTCAATGCCTATCTTAGGGATGTAAATTCCCAGGATCCCATACTATGTGCCAGACAATAAATTCTGTCAAGTGAAAAATGTTCAATAGGTTTTTTTTCCTTAGAAAAAAGCTATGGGCCTTTTTAGCCGCCAGCCTCTGGAGGTCACATTACCTGTGTGTGATAACACTGGGACTGGATGCTGGGGCGTTTGTTCTTGCACAGACACAGGGAAAGCGTCTGTCATGAGGCTGGCCTAGAAAGGAAAAGAGACACTCCATATGAGGGGAAGAATTTTATTCATGCCTCCACGCCTTCAAGGAAACCACATGAAAGGCATAGGACACTTTTACACCTTTCCAATGGTATCCTTCTGCTTTTAAGTTGATTTCATATGCTGAAACATTTAATTTGTGTGTTGCCGAAGGAGCCACTGAGTTGCTTTGAGTTTTCTGGGCTGTCTGGCCATGTTCCAGAAGCATTCTCTCCTGACGTTTCACCCACATCTGTGGCAGGCATCCTCAGAGGTTGTGAGGTCTGTTAGAAACTAGGCAAGTGGAGTTTATATACCTGTGGAATAATGTCCAGGGTGGGAGAAAGAACTATTGTCTGTTGGAGGCAAGTGTGAATGTTGCAATTGGCCATCTTGATTAGCATTCAATGGCTTTGCAGCTTCAAAGCCTGGCTGCTTCCTGCCTGGGGAATCCTTTTGTTGGGAGGTGTTAGGTGGCCCTGATTGTTTCCTGTCTGGAATTGCCCCATTTTCAGAGTGCTGAATGACTGCAAGGCCATTGAATGCTAATCAAGATGGCCAATTGCAACATTCACACTTGCCTCCAACAGACAAGAGTTCTTTGTCCCACCCTGGACATTATTTCACAGGGATATAAACCCCACTTGCCTAGTTTCCAACAGACCTCACAACCTCTGAAGATGCCTGCCATAGATGTGGGCGAAACGTCAGGAAAAAATGCTTCTGGAAATGGCCATACAACCGGAAAACCCACAGCAAACCCAGATTAATAGAATGGTTTACCATTCTACTTCTTTTATCTTGTTTTACTATGATTATGTTTGTTGTAGCCAGGATTTCACCACCCATATACTGTATATAGTCGAGTATAAGCCTAGTTTTTAAGTCCTTTTTTTAGGCTGAAAAAGTCTCCCCCAACTTGAGTCAATGTTATTTATTATTTTACTTTGTTGTTGATATTATTTTTATTATTATTACATTTATTATTTTACTCTATTTATTATTGTTATTGTTACATGTATTATTTTACTGTATTATTATTATTACATTTATTGTTTTACTCTTATTACTGTTATTATTACATTTCATTATTTTACTCTATTTATTATTATTGGAGGACATGTAAGCATATTTACATTGAAGAAGGTTAGAATAATGGTTTAATCAGAGTTGGACAGTGTTATCTTGAATTATAGTTTTATGTAAATATTCAAAAACATTTAACCTTACTGATGCCTAAATTAATATAATTTTTTTGGTATCTATTTTTATTTTGAAATTTACCAGTAGCTGCTGCAGTTCCCACCTTCGGCTTATATTCGAGTCAATCCATTTTCCCAGTTTTTTGTGGTAAAATTAGGTGCCTTGGCTTATATTCGGGTCGGCTTATACTCGAGTATATACGGTAACCTTATTTTTACCATTAGGCAATTTAAAATTGAAATGGTAAAAATAAATACATAATATTAACATGCTCTGTCTATAACTGCCCTTGAATTTTTTTTAAGAGGGTCACAGATTGAAAATCTAAACACCCAAGAAAGTGTTACTGTACTTTGTGGACTAGAAAGGTGCGTGGAACTGGATCCTGGCTTGCAGTCCAAATACACAAAGCTGAGTTTTGTTTTGAAGCTCAGAAAGCTGAGCTCTGAGAAAGTACTTTAGGCAGTTAGGCTCTGCTTTGCAGTCCAGACTTACCCTTAATTTGTCACCTCCCTGCATTAACTCATGCAACACCAGAGGATTAGGGTGGTTGTCCTGAAAGGGAGAAAGAACCATAAATCTTCTTCAACTCACACCAGGGCTTCCATACTCCCCCCCCCCCCCCCCCCCCGCTCTTCCCCTTCTTATTCCTCCCCACTTTGATCAGATACTTTTGGGGATCTCAGCCCTGTTGTACCGAAAGAAGGAGATTCAGTTCAGCCCGCAACAACATCACATCCACGGTGATGGAGGCAACGCGAGGGATGTCTGGTTCCTGTAGATGTTCAGGGAAGCATAGCCCATCAGTCTGTTCTTCGGAGTAGCCATAGAGACGAAGGACATCCCGGCCACCCTGACAGAAACACGGAAGACAATAAAGCAAATGCAACACAGCTTGTCTCCACTCCAGACCCAGTTTACCTGTCCAAACGTATCTCCCGCTACAAACCACCTAGGACCTTAAGATCGTCCAGGGAGACCCTGCTCACTGTCCTCCATAATCGCAATCGCGGTTGGTGGGGACAAGAGACAGGGCCTTCTCTGTGTTGGCCTCTCAGCTATGGAATTCCTTCCAAAGTGAAATCAGATCCGCTCCTTCCTCCTGATCTTCCAGAAAAAGGTGAAATCCTGGCTGTGGGATCAGGCCTTTGTGGACTACACCAACATAATGGTAGAGCTATGGTTTAATGGACTGTGGTGGACTCGAATGGACTGTAGAATCATAGAATCATAGAATCAAAGAGTTGGAAGAGACCTCATGGGCCATCCAGTCCAACCCTATTCTGCCAAGAAGCAGGAATATTGCATTCAAATCACCCCTGACAGATGGCCATCCAGCCTCTGCTTAAAAGCTTCCAAAGAAGGAGCCTCCACCACACTCCGGGGCAGAGAGTTCCACTGCTAAACGGCTCTCACAGTCAGGAAGTTCTTCCTAATGTTCAGATGGAATCTCCTCTCTTGTAGTTTGACTGTGTAGGAAGACGATTTAATTCTGGAGATTGTTCTAATGTTTTACTGTTTTTATGATGTTTTTACAATATTTTATACTGTTTTTACCTAAGATATATACTTATGCTTTTGTTGTCAGCCACCCTGAGTCCCTCTGCGGAGGTTGAGATAGGACAGGATATAAATTTATTATTTATTTATTTACGACATTTATATGCCTCCCTTCTCACCTCGAAGGGGGCTCAGAGAGGCTTACAAGATATATATACATACAATATATTATATTATTAGCATAGTGCAATATCAGTATTAAATATCACTATATTCTATTATACCATTATATTCTAATATTATTAGTAATATAAATGTATAATTATAATATCATATTATTATTATATTGCATTACATTATAATATTATAAATATTATATGTATATACAATATATTGGAGCCCCCAGTGGCACAGTGGGTTAAAGCGATGAGCTGCTAAGCTTGTCAACTGAAAGGTTGCTGGTTTGAATCGGGGGAGTGGCGTGAGCTTCCGCTGTCAGCCCCAGCTTCTGCCAACCTAGCAGTTCGAAAACATCAATAGGTATTGCTTGGGCGGGAAGGTAAGGCCGCTCCAGGCAGTCATGCCGGCCACATGACCTTGGAGGTGTCTACAGACAATGCTGGCTCTTCGGCTTAGAAATGGAGATGAGCACCACACCCCAGAGTAGGACATGACTGGACTTAATGTCAGGGGAAAATCTTTACCTTTATACAATATATTATATTACATTATATTATATTATTAACATAGCACAGGAGACAAGGTGAAAGTGTCTTCTGCCCCCCCCCCCCCCTCTCTTCACTCTGGTCCAGAGCGGCAGCTGGTGATGGGAGGAGGGATCAGAATGCAATGTTCCTGCTTCTTGGCAAGGGTTGGACTGGATGGCCCATGAGGTCTCTTCCAACTCTATGGTTCTATGAATAGGCACCTCTCTGGCGGGAAGGTAACGGCACTCCATGCACTAATGCTGGCCACATGAACTTGGAGGTGTCTCTGGACAATGCCGGCTCTTTGGCTTAGAAATGGAGCTGAGCACCAACCCCCAGAGTTGGACACAACGAGACTTAATGTCAAGGGGGAAGCCTTTCCCTCTTAGATGTCCTTAGATGGTGTTTTAGGGTTACATAACAAAAAGGAAGAGAAAACAAAAGTGAAACAGAAAGGATGAGGGAAAAGACAAAAGTGTAATTATGTGGTTTGAATCAGTGAGATGCGAATATCTTTCTCACCTGGATGGTATCCACCGTGTCACGGAAGACGGGATTGTTGAACTTAACGGTCCGCCAGAACCGGGGCTTGTGGGGGTTCAAGAGATTGCGGCCATATTTCTCCAAGATGTTCAAGGCAGTGGAGATTTTGTGAAAATCCTTTCCGGGCTGAGAAGGAGTTGGGGAATCGGACTTAACACCTTATCAGATTTTGCACACTTACACAAACACAACCTTTATGGAAATCAACTCTACAACACTCTCACACAATTAGTCTCTGAGACTTCACATGGAAGAAATATTACCAACTAGTTCCTAAGGACTAGAAGCTTACTTCTCGGTGTCTCAAAATGGAAGTTCACATTCTCAGGATTCTACACTACTCAGCCATGTCTTATATAATCCCCTACAATGAATGCAAAGTGAATTATAACCCATCTCACCAGTCGTCTCAGTACCCTCATGCCAACATTTCTTAATACTTAGTCATTATACCTTGAACCTTACAAATATAGCTTCCCTGCCCCACCTATGTTGTTTTTGTTGTGGTTACTCCATGTTGTTGTTCTTCCTCCTCCTCCCTCTTTTTCCTCCTCCTCCATATATTTATTCTATTTATTTATATCCTGCTTTTTTGCAACTCACAACATACTCCTTGACTGGATAGCGGCTGGTTTACAGGCAGACATCGCACAGGCAAAGCTTTTGCTTATTAGCATACTTAAAGTCCCTAAACTATTCCAGAAAGTAGAGACATCACTACACTACTCTCATCTCCATGGCTTCCAAGCCGTCCACTCATTTCAACCTCTATTCTCATACCTGGTTTCCAGAATGTCCCCTTCCTTACCTGTCCCTGAGCATTGGCTTGTATAAGTCCCCTGGGGTCTATCTCCTGGTACTTTCGAGTCGCGGGCAATGCCACTTCCACCAAGCGCTGGACAGACTCTGGATTCTGCTCCGCAGGGCTCTTTATCAGAGCGGCCACCAATTCATCCCGGAGGGCAGTGAACTTCCGCTCCACTTCCTCCATGGCTGCCAACAAAATAGGTGGAGGGAAGGTGGAAGAACGTAGTAAAAAATGCATTGAAAAGCAAAGAGAAGTGGGAATGTCTCTTATAAAATATCTATCCTGCTCCTATTTTATCTCATTATGGTTTGTTATAGTTTGTTATCTTGCCCTTGGTTGGCCCCTCTTCCTTTTTCCTTCCATTTTCCCCAGGATAATTGACTTCTCTAAGCTTTCCTTTCTTCTCATGATGTGGCCAAAGGACTTCATCTTGGCCTCTACTATTCTTCCCTCCAATGAGCAGCCAGGCTTTATTTCTTGAAGTATGGACTGGTTGGATCTTCTTGCAGTCCAAGGCACTCTCAGCACTTTCCTCCAACACCACAGTTCAAAAGCGTCGATCTTCCTTTGCTTAGCCTTCCTTATGGTCCAGCTCTCACATCTGTAGGTGACTACGGGGAATACCATTGCTTTGACTATGCGAATCTTTGTTGTCAATGTGATGTCTCTACTCTTCACTATTTTATTGAGATTGGACATTGCTCTCCTCCCAAGAAGTAAGTGTCTCCTGATTAGGTTCTTGTGGGTTTTTTCGGGCTATAGAGCCATGTTCTAGAGGCATTTCTCCTGACGTTTCGCCTGCATCTATGGCAAGCATCCTCAGAGGTAGTGAGGTCTGTTGGAATTAGGACAATGGGTTTATATATCTGTGGAATGGCTGGGGTGGGGCAAGGAGCTCTTCCCTGCTGCAGTTAGGTGTGAATGTTTCAGCTGATCACCTTCATTAGCATTTGAAGGCCTGCCTGTCTCCCGATTTCCTGGCTGCAGTCTGCTTCTGCAGTAATCTTTGCACCTAGAAATACAAAGTCTGTCACTGCCTCCACGTTTTCTCCCTCTATTTCCCAGTTGTAAATCATTCTTGTTGCCATAATCTTGGTTGTTTTGATGTTTAACTGCAACCCAGCTTTTGCGCTTTCTTCTTTCACCTAGATTAGAAGGCTCCTCAGCTCCTCCTCGCTTTCGGCCATCAAAGTGGTATCATCTGCATATCTCAGGTTGTTAATGTTTCTTCCAGCAATTTTCACCCCAGCCTTGCATTTGTCAAGCCCCGCTTGATGTGTTCTGCATACAAGTTGAATAGGTTGGGGAAGAGGATACAACCCTGTCGTACACCTTTTCCAATCTTGAACCAATATGTTGTTCCATGGTCAGTTCTTACTGTTGCTACTTGGTCCTTATACAGAATCATATACGGGTTGTTGTAGGTTTTTTCGGGCTATATGGCCATGGTCTAGAGGCATTCTCTCTTGATGTTTTGCCGGCATCTATGGCAAGCATCCTCAGAGGTAGTGAGGTCTGTTGGAACTAGAAAAATGGGTTTCTATATCTGTGGAATGACCAGGGTGGGACAAAAGACTCTTGTCTGCTGGAGCTAGGTGTGAATGTTTCAACTGACCACCTTGATTAGCATATAATGGCTTGACAGTGTCTTGCTTTGACAGTGCCTAGAGCAAACTTTTGTTGAGAGGTGATTAGATGTCCTTGTTTGTTTCCTCTCTGTTGTTGAGCTGTTGTAATTTTAGAGTTTTTAATACTGGTAGCCAGATTTTGTTCATTTTCATGGTTTCCTCCTTTCTGTTGAAATTGTCCACATGCTTGTGGATTTCGATGGCTTCTCTGTGTAGTCTGACATGGTGGTTGTGAGAGTGGTCCAGCATTTCTGTGTTCTCAAATAATATGCTGTGTCCAGGTTGGTTCCTCAGGTGCTCTGCTATGGCTTGACTTCTCTGGTTGAATTACCTTGCAGTGCCTTTCATGTTCCTTGATGCGTATCTGGGCAATGCTGCTGCGTTTGGTGGTCCCTATGTAGACTTGTCCACAGCTGCATGGGATACGGTAGACTCCTGCAGAGGTGAGAGGATCCCTCTTGTCCTTTGCTGAACGTAACATTTGTTGGATTTTCTTGGTGTTTCTGTAGATAGTTTGTATGTTGTATTTCCTCATCAGCTTCCCTATGCGGTCAGTGGTTCCCTTGATGTATAGCAAGCACACTTTTCCTCTGGGTGGATCTTCGTCAATACATAGAATCATATATATCTATCTATATTTTTGACTGGATGACTCTTTGTCAGGAGGGCTTTGATTACATTTTCTTGCCCTAGTGAAGATAGTCGGACTGGATGACCTTAAATATTTTCTGTCAGTCATCAGGGTTCTGTGTGGGAAATTTGCCCCAATTCTGTCGTTTGTGGGGTCCAGAATGCTCTTTGATTGTAGGTGAACTATTTATTTATTTATTTATTTATGGTGTCATCAGCAACCATACCATTGTATTACAATTCTAACAGAGCAAAGCAAACACACAGATTAAAAAGAAAAAGAAAAAAACCCACAGATTTTGCAAATTTGGTAGTTGATTAAATGTCCTTTGACCAGTATCTGGCCACTTGGAGTGCCTCTGGTGTTGCCGCAAGAAGGTCCTCCATTGTGCATGTGGCAGGGCTCAGGTTGCATTGCAGCAGGTGGTCAGTGGTTTGCTCTTCTCCCCACTCGCATGTCGTAGATTCCACTTTGTAGCCTCATTTCTGAAGGTTGGCTCTGCATCTCGTGGTGCCAGAGCGCAGTCTGTTCAGCGCCTTACAAGTCGCCCAGTCTTCTGTGTGCCCACGGGGGAGTCTCTCATCTGGTATCACCCATGGATTGAGGTGCTGGGTTTGGGCCTGCCACTTTTGGACTCTCACTTGCTGGGGTGTTCCAGCGAGTGTCTCTGTAGATCTAAGAAAACTATGTCTTGATTGAAGTCGTTGACGTGCTGGCTGATACCCAAACAGGGGATGAGCTGGAGATGTCTCTGCCTTGGTCCTTTCACTATTGGCTGCTACTTCCCGGCGGATGTCAGGTGGTGCAATAACGGCTAAGCAGTGTAATTTCTCCATTGGTGTGGGGCGCAGACACCCTGTGATAATGCGGCATGTTTCATTAAGAGCCACATCCACTGTTTTAGCGTGGTGAGATGTGTTCCACACTGGGCATGCATACTCAGCAGCAGAGTAGCACAGCGCAAGGACAGATGTCTTCACTGTGTCTGGTTGTGATCCCCAGGTTGTGCCAGTCAGCTTTCGTATCCAGAAGCAACCAGAGGTGAACTATAAATCCCAGCAACTACAACTCCCAAATGACAAAATCAAATTTTTTTTAGTGAAGGACGTAAATTGGGTTGTTAGGTGTATTGTGTCCAAATTTGGTGCCAATTCGTCCAGTGGGTTTTGAGTTCTGTTAATCCCACAAACGAACATTCCATTTTTATTTATATAGATAACATTTAACATGATATATTCCTTTAAATAGACATTTAACTTTTATGTATTATATAGTTTTTAAAAATATATAACTTTATTGTATTGTATAGATCTTTAAATACATATATTAGACTTTTAACTTTGGCCTTTACAGATTATATATTCTATTAAATATATATTTAACTTTTATTTATTATAGTCCCTTTAATATACAGTTCAAAGCAGGCCTGGGCCAACTTGGGCCCTCCAGGTGTTTTGGACTACAACTCCCACAATTCCTAACAGCCTCAGGCCCCTTCCTATGGAAGGGGCCTGAGGCTGTTAGGAATTGTGGGAGTTGTAGTCCAAAACACCTGGAGGGCCCAAGTTGGCCCAGGCCTGCCTTAAAATTACTATTTCCTTTGAATACATACTTAACTTTTAACTATCTATTCCTTTAAATATACATTTAACTTGTATATAGGAATGGGAAGGAGAAACCCCTCAACAAGGGGTCCTGCTTACCAATTAGAGCCGGAAGTGGAGCCCCTTCCTCCTCCAAAGAGCCCAACAGCTGAGGACTGAAGCGGAAGAGCCAAAAGGAACGGAAAACGAAAGGGAAGGGCAAGGCTAAGCTGGCAGGAGGACGCCGACAGCGGCACCGTCTGGCGGGAGGAAGAACTGCAGCTCCACTACTGAGCCAAGCCAGACGGGAAATCCTTTCGACCAGGATGTCTCTGCGCATGCTCAGAATGCTTGGGGATTCCAGTATTGGGAAAGTGTCTTGCTTTTTGTTGTCATCATCTTCATTGGGGGAGGTGGATATAAGAACTGCTAAGCTCATAAAGCACTCTGCACTTGGTCAGAGGCATTGCAATGCAAACTTAAATAAGAAAGACTGGAAAAGGAGATCTGCCTATATTCCTAAAAGCACTCTGCACTTGGTCAGAGGCATTGCAATGCAAACTTAATAGTAAAGACTGGAAAAGGAGATCTGCCTATATTCCTAAAAGCACTCTGCACTTGGTCAGAGGCATTGCAATGCAAACTTAATAGTAAAGACTGGAAAAGAAGATCTGCCTATATTCCTAAAAGCACTCTGCACTTGGTCAGAGGCATTGCAATGCAAACTTAAATAGTAAAGACTGGAAAAGGAGATCTGCCTATATTCCTAAAAGCACTCTGCACGTGATCAGAGGCATTACAATGCAAACTATACCTTGGGGGGGGGGAGGTGGATATAAGAACTGCTAAGCTCATAAAGCACTCTGCACTTGGTCAGAGGCATTGCAATGCAAACTTGGATGGGGAAGACTGGAAAAGATCTGCCTATCTTCCTGAAAGCACTCTGCACATGGTCAGAGGCATTGCAATGCAAACTTAGATGGGGAAGACTGGAAAAGGACATCTGCCTATATTCCTAAAAGCACTCTGCACATGGTCAGAGGCATTGCAATGCAAACCTAAGCGGGAAACAATGGAAAAGGAGGTCTGCCTCTATTCCAAAATACACTCAGTGACATTACAATGCAAACCTACCCTGCTTGTATTCTAAAATACACTCTGCGCATGGTCAGAGGCACTACAATGCAAACCTAAATGGGGGAGAATGGATAAGTCGATTGGTCTGTACTCCAAAATGCACTCTGCATATGGTCAGAGGCATTGCAATGCAAACTTAAATGGGGAAGAATGGAAAAGGGGACCTGCCTGTAGTCCAAAAGGCACTTTGTGCATGCTCAGAGGCATGGCAATGCAAACTTAAATGGAGAAAACTGGAAAGGGAAATCTGCCTTTAGTCCAAAAGGAACTCTGTGCATGGTCAGAGGCATTACAATGCAAACCTAACCGGGGACTGGAAAGGGAGCTCTGCCTATATTCCTAAAAGCACTCTGCACATGGTCAGAGGCATTACAATGGGGAAGACTGGAAAAGGAGCTCTGCCTGGACTCCCAAAGGCACTCTATGCATGCTCTGAGGCATTGCAATGCAAACTTGAATGAGGAAGAATGGAAAGGGAGCTTTGCCTGTACTCCAAAAGGCACTCTGTGCATGCTCAAAGACATTACAGTGTAAACTTAAATGCAGAAGACTGGAAAAGGAGATCTGCCTATAGTCCAAAGTATGGAAAAGGAAACCTATTTGTACTCTGTACATGCTCTGTACATGCTCAGAGGCTCTGCCTGTACCCCAAAAGGCTCACTGTGCATGCTCAGAGGCACTGCAATGCAAACTTAAATGGGGAAGAATGGAAAAGAAGATTGACATGTACTCCAAAAGACACTCTGTGTATGATCAGAGGCATTGCAATGCAAACTTAGATTGGAAAGAATGGAAAAGGAGCTCTGCCTGTACCCCAAAAGGCACTCTGTGCATGCTCAGAGGCATTGCAATGCAAACTTAAATGGAGAAGAACTGAAAAGGAGCTCTGCCTGTACTCTAAAAGGCACTCTGTGCATGCTCAGAGGCATTGCAATGCAAATTTAAATTGGGAAGAATGGAAAAGGAACTCTGTGCATGCTCAGAGGCATTGCAATGGAAACTTAAATGGAGAAGAATTGAAAAGGAGATCTGCCTGTAGTCCAAAAGGAACTCTATGCATGCGCAGAGGCATTGCAATACAAATTTAAATGGGGAAGAATGGAAAAGGAACTCTGTGCATGCTCAGAGGCATTGCAATGCAAACATAGATGGGGAAGAATGGAAAAGGAATTCTGTGCATGCTCAGAGGCATGGCAATGCAAATCTAAATGGATAAGATCAAAAAAGAAGGATCTGCCTGCAGTCCAAAAGGAACTCTGTGCATGCTCAGAGGCATTGCAATGCAAACTTAAATGGAGAAGAATGGAAAAGGAGATCTGCCTTTAGTCCAAAAGGAACTCTGTGCATGCTCAGAGGCATTGTAATGCAAACTTAAATGGAGAAGACTGGAAAGGGAAAACTGCCTTTAGTCCAAAAGGAACTCTGTGCATGCTCAGAGGCATTGTAATGCAAACTTAAATGGAGAAGACTAGAAAGGGAAAACTGCCTGTAGTCCAGAAGGCACTCTCTACATGCTCAGAGTTATTACAATGGGGAAGAGTGGAAAAGATCTGCTTGTAGTCCAAAAGGAACTCTGTGCATGCTCAGAGGCATTGTAATGCAAACTTAAATGGAGAAGCCTGGAAAGGGAAATCTGCCTTTAGTCCAAAAGGAACTCTGTGCATGCTCAGAGCCATTGCAATGCAAACTTAGATTGGAAAGAATGGAAAAGGAGCTCTGCCTGTACTCCAAAAGGAACTCTGTGCGTGCTCAGAGGCATGGCAATGCAAACTTAAATGGAGAAGACCTGAAAGGAAAATGGAAAAGGAGACCTGCCTGTAGTCCAAAAGGAACTCTGTGCATGCTCAGAGGCGTTGCAATGCAAACTTAGATGGGGAAGAATGGAAAAGGAACTCTGTGCATGATCAGAGACATTGCAATGAAAACTTAAATGGAGAAGACTGGAAAGGAACTCTGTGCATGCTCAGAGACACGGCAATTAAAACTTAAATGGGGAAGAATGGAAAAGGAGCTCTGCTTGTAGTCGAAAAGGCACTCTGCACATGGTCAGAGTTATTACAATGGGGAAGAATGGAAAAGGAGATCTGCCTGTAGTCCAAAAGGCACTCTGTGCATGCTCAGAGGCATTGCAATGCAAACTTAAATGGAGAAGAATGGAAAAGGAGCTCTGCCTGCAGTCCAAAAGGCACTCTGCGCATGGTCAGAGGCACCCCTGCCTGGAGGGCGGGGCAGCCCTCGCGTGGTGGGCGGAAACGTGTGAATGCGAAAGCGAAAGACGCGTCAAAAGGTGGCTCAGCGTTTGGGGAAGGAGCCTGCTTGGTCTTTGCCTTGAACCTCTCCCTGGAAGCCTCCAAACCAAGCCATCATGCCCAGGTCCTGCACCTCCCTCCAGATCAGCAAGGAGACCCAAGGAAAGGTGGGCATCCCAGGGGAATCCATGGGGGGCAAGAGCAAAGCCCAGAAAGGGATTTGGGGAGAGAAAGCAGAGAAAGAAGGTCAATGACTTTTACTTTTACTTTGGAAGGGAGGGGGATTTCCATGGTAAACAAAGATAAGGGAAGTTAGCATTCAGGTGGACTACAAGTCCCATCATCTCCATCATTTAGTTTCAGAATACAGATTGAATTGGTTTATATGGATCTATAAGCATGGGCAAACTTGGGCCCTCTGGGTGTTTTGGACTCCAACTCCCACAATTCCTAACAGCCGGTAGGCTGTTAGGAATTGTGGGAGTTGGAGTCCAAAACACCCAGAGGGCCCAAGTTTGCCCATGCTTATAGATCCATATAATTCAATTCAATCTGTATTCTGAAACAATTCATATTTTTTTGTTTTGATCTCTTTCCAGATGGACCTTTTCCGGAAATCGCTTTTAAAAGAGGTAAGTGACTATTACTCCTGGTGGCGCAGCGGGTTAAACCGCTGAGCTGCTGACCGAAAAGTCGGCGGTTCGAATCCGGGGTGAGCTCCTGCTGTTAGCCCTAGCTTCTGCCAACTTAGCAGTTTGAAAACATGCAAATGTGAGTAGATCAATAGGTACCACTCTGAATCCATTTTGAGCTCTCGCTGTTAGCCCCAGCTTCTGCCAAGCTAGCAGTTTGAAAACATGCAAATGCGAGTAGATCAATAGGTACTGCTCCAAATCCAGCGTGAGCATCCTCAGAGGTTGTGAGGTCTGTTGGAAAGTGGGGTTGATATATCTGTGGTATAGTGTCCAGGGTGGGAGAAAGAACTCTTGTCTGCTGGAGCTAGGTGTGAATGTTTCAATTGGCCACCTTGTTTAGCATTTAATGGTCTTACCAGTTTTCGAAGTATAATTTCTTACTGCCTGGGGGAATCCTTTGTTGGGAGATGGTTAGTTGTCCCTGACTCTTTCTTGTCTGGAGTTCCTCTATTTTTGAATGTTGTTCCTTATTTACTGTTATGATTTTAGAGTAATATAGCAGTCTTCGCCTCATAAAAAATAATTCAATATAATTTTCCGAATCAGTGCCCCAAATAACCCCAGGAACAGGTGGTCAATTGCAACATTCACTTGTCTCCAACAGACAAGAGTTCTTTCTCCTACCCTGGGCACTATTCCACAGGTAAATGAACCCCACTTGCCTAGTTTCCAACAGACCTCCCAATCTCTGAGGATGCCTGCCATAGATGTGGGTGAAACGTCAGGAGAGAATGCTTCTGGAAGTCCAAAATTCACTGCATTAATTTGACAGTGTAGATGCACCCCTTGTTTTCAAATTTCTCAATCTTTCATATTCTCAAGCTAACTTTATTCTCGCATTTTCCTCCTGGGCAGGAAGCAGCCAGGCTTTGAGGCTGCAAGGATATTCAGTGGTAATCAAGGTGGTCAATTGCAACATTCACTTGTCTCCAACAGACAAGAGTTCTTTCTCCCACCCTGGACATTATTCCACAGATATACAAACCTCACTTGCTTAGTTTCCAACAGACCTCCCAACCTCTGAGGATGCCTGCCATAGATGTGGGTGAAACGTCAGGAGAGAATGCTTCTGGAAGTCCAAAATTCACTGTACTAATTTGACAGCGCAGATGCACCCCTTGTTTCAAAATTTCCCAATCTTTCATATTCTCAAGATAATTTTATTCTTGCATTTCCTGATTAGGGTGAAGAATTCCTTTGCCGTTTTTTACCTGCGAAAATATCACAGTTGGACCAGTTCTTGAAGGTAAGCGACGGACCCCCACATCCCACCTTTTTGAGTATTCCTGGTGCATCTAAATAATAGAATTAATGATGCTTGACACATTTTAACTTCCATGGCTTAATGCTATGGGGTTGTGGGAGTTGTAGTTTTCACAAGGCCTTCAGCCCTCTCTGCCAGAGTTCTGGTGCCTCACCAAACTACAACTCCCAGGATCCATAGCAGTTAAAGTGGTATCCAACTGCATTAACTCTGCAGTGTAGTTGCACCTTGAGTTTATGATCTCTGCTTTTTTCCTTGTAATATATTTATTTTTGTCTCTTTTTTTCCCCAGGAAGATGCGCTGAATGTCAAAGATCTGACCTCTCTCCATGCTCCGCTGGATATTCCCATTCCAGATCCTCCTCCCAAAGATGACGAGGTGAGGTATTCAAGTAAAGCCAGTGCCCAATTTTGGGTCTATCCCAGGTATGGGCCAACTGTAGCCCTCCAGGTGTTTTGGACTTCAACTCCCACAATTCCTAACAGCCGGTAGGCTATTAGGAATTGTGGGAGTTGGAGTCCAAAACACCTGGAGGGCCAAAGTTTGATACATCCCCAACGCAGAATTTATTAAAATGGGGTTGGACTAGATGACCTTTGAGGGTATCCCTTCCAAGATTCTATTATTTTTAATATTTTTTCCCTACCAATTAAGAAATTCTAGTGTTTCCTATAAGTTCAACGCTTGATGTTGTCGAGTCTGTTTTTGTTCCCCCTCCAGATGGAAACAGAGAAGGAAGAGAAAGAAGGTGAGCAAACAACACTATTGGAAAGTCAGGGAATTGGGGTCTGTAGGTGGGATCTGTAGGTATAGGATTAAAGCACTGAGCTGCTGAGCTTGTTGATCGAAAGGTCGCAGGTTCGATTCCGGGGAGCGGCGTGAGCTTCCACTGTCAGCCCTAGCTTCTGCCAACCTAGCAGTTCGAAAACATGCAAATGTGAGTAGATCAATAGGTACCGCTCCGGCGGGAAGGTAACGGCGCTCCATGCAGTCATGCCGGCCACATGACCTTGGAGGTGTCTATGGACAACGCTGGCTCTTTGGCTTAGAAATGGAGATGAGCACCACACCCCAGAGTCAGACATGACTGGACTTAATGTCAGGGGACTACCTTTACCTTTACCTTTAGGTGGGATAATAATGATAGTCTTTTATGGCTTGCCCTTGATTATTTGGTTTCCTTCTCAGCTCCCAAATGCGGCTACCTGAAAGGCAACGAAGCCATCCTGTCGCTTTTGGATCGCGTCAAACCCGAAGTGCGGGAGTTCAAGGAGAAATGCGCCTTGGTGAGTTGGAACCAAGCAAATGCTCTGTTTACAAGATGGAATACGTACTAAACATTTGTATGGTGCTAGATGTGCTGCTGTCCTAAATTTGTGCCTCGGTTTCCCCTTCTCGTTCCATCAGGTCACCACCTGGATTCAGTTCATGATTCCCAAAATTGAAGACGGCAATGATTTTGGGGTGGCGGTTCAGGTAAGATCCATGGAGATCTGTATGTCCCTGGACCCAATTGAGCATGGACCCCTTGCATCCATAATATACTATACTATACTATAATTTTTTTTTGTCGTGTCAGGAGTGACTTGAGAAACTGCAAGTCGCTTCTGGTGTGAGAGAATTGGCTGTCTGCAAGGATGTTGCCCAGGGGACGCCCGGATGATTTTGATGTTTTTATCATCCTTGTGGGAGGCTTCTCTCATGTCCCCGCATCAGGAGCTGGAGCTGATAGAGGGAGCTCATCCGCCTCTCTCCGGATTCGAACCTGCGACCTGTCGGTCTTCAGTCCTGCCGGCATAGGGGTTTAACCCACTGCGCCACCGGGGGCTCCACATACTATACAACAATATAATATAATATAATATAATATAATATAATATAATATAATATAATATAATATAATATAATATAATATATAATAATAATATAATATTATATAATATATAATAATATAATATAATATAAAACATAACATAACATATACTGATGTGTGTGAGTGTGTGTATACTCACCCCTATACAAACAAAGATATGCATACACACACATATATACACACAAGCATATACTCATGCACATACAAATTTATACACACATGCGCACCTATATGGATACACAGATTTATGCACACTTGTATATATGTATATACACATACACACAACACATAGACACATATGCATGCCATAGAACAGTGGTTCTCAACCTTCCTAAGACTGTGACCCCTTAATGCAGTTCCTCATGTTGTGGTGACCCCCAACCACAACATTATTTTTGTTGCAATTGTAATTTTGCTACTATTATGAATTGTAATGTAAATATCTGATATGTAGGGTGTATTTTCATTCACTTGACCAAATTTGGCACAAATACCCAATACGCCCAAATTTGAATACTGGTGGGGCTGTGGGGGAGATTGATTTTGTCATTTGGGAGTTGTAGTTACGGCAGTTTATGGTTCATTTCAATTCAAAGAGCATTCTGAACTTCACCAGCAATGCAACTGAACCGGACTTGGCACACATAACTCTTATGACCAACATAAAATACTGGAAGGGTTTGTTGGGCATTGACCTTGAGTTTTAGAGCTGTAGTTCACCTACATCCAGAGAGCACTGTGAACTCCATCAATGATGTATCTGGACCAAACTTGGCACGAATACTCAATAGGCCCAAATGTGAACACTGGTGAAGTTTGGGGAAAATAGACCTTGACATTTGGGAATTGTAGTTTCTGGGATTTATAGTTCACTTTCAATCAAAGAGCATTTTGAAGCCCACCAATGATACAATTCGGCCAAACTTCCCATACAGAACCCTCATGGCCAACAGGGGATGGCTAGTAACCTATAAGATACCATACCATTAACTCTGTATTTACTCTATATTAATATTGAAATACAGTCACTCAAAGTACGTACATTAAAGCCAATAAAGACAAACCTAACTTCACAAAGTTTTACTGCATTATAAAAACTGATTTACTATATTATAGAAATTGTATGTTAACTTTTCTATATAGTATTATTTCTTCAACATATTTGGCTGGTTGTTTGAGAGTTCTAGTTGCTAGAGTTCCACTTAACCGAAAGTCTACTATATGCACACCCACATACACACATTTATACTTGGAGACATATACACATCTATGCATACACACACACATACATACAGATTTACATGCAACATTGTTTATTTGTCTGTTTCCCAACAGGAGAAGGTGCTTGAACGGATCACAGCCCTGAAGACCAAAGCAGAAGCCTTCCAGACTGCCATTTCCAAGTAAGTACAGGGTTATAGAAACCTCATGTCAACAGAGGCTGGGTGGCCATCTTTCAAAGGTGCTTTGGTTGTGCTTTTCCTGCATGGAAGGGGGTTGGACTAGAAAGCTCATATGTTCTCTGATGCTATGATTCTATGTACCCTTGATGCTGCAAAGCATAATCCCTACAGAGCATCCTATGGTCTGCCTTCATAGCACATTTTTCCAGGGTGAAATCACTGCCTTGAGGAAAGGGCCCAAGGCTGTTAGGAATTGTGGGAGTTGAAGTCCAAAACCCCTGGAGGGCCGAAGTTTTCCCATGCCCAATGTAGACCGTTGTACATGAGTAAGTAAGGATATTATATGAAGCAACCACATAACCATTGGTACACTTTTTCTTCTTCTAGGTATTATCTGGAACGTGGAGACGCAGTGGCCAAGGCCTCCAAGGACACTCATGTGGTCAGTAAGGGAGAAATGGAGATTCTACTTGGTCCTGACTTTTGGAAATGGGATTTATGGGCTTTGAAAAGTCCCAAGACCTGAACCTTTGCCAGGAGTGCTTTGAGAATTAGAATTAACGCAGTGTGTCATCGCATTGACAACTGTGGCTCCGTGTGTTGTTTGGAATGCTCCATCATTCTTGGGCAGAAAAACCTCAAGAAACTACAATTCCCACAAGTCCATAGTGTGGTGGAATCAAAATCATGCGTAGTTCATTTTTTTACACACTGTCTTGCTAGAGAAAAGATATGCCACACAGATGATTAGTAAATAATAAGTTATTTACTCTTTGTCATACAAAGCAACATATATACAATGTATTGTCGAAGGCTTTCATGGCTGGAATCACTCAGTTCTTGTGGGTTTTTTCGGGCTATATGGCCATGTTCTAGAGGCATTTCTCCTGACGTTTCGCCTGCATCTATGGCAAAACGTCATCTGCATCTATCCTCAGACCTCACCTCTGAGGATGCTTGCCATAGATGCAGGCGAAACGTCAGGAGAAATGCCTCTAGAGCATGGCCATATAGCCCGAAAAAACCCACAAGAACTGAACATATATACAATCATGTGGACAGTTGCATTTACTAACATATAACATACTAATGGGACAGTTCTGTCTTGTCTCCTGTGCTATGCTAATAATATAATGAAATATATATATTATATTATAATTTTATAATAGAATACATGTAATATTGCTAATAATATTACAATATAATGGCATAGTGCTATATAATAATATATAATACTGATATTGTGCTATGCTAATAATATAATGAAATATATATATTATATACATATAATTTTATAATATAATACTACTACTAATATATTATTATTATATATTACATGTAATATTACTAATAATATTACAATATAATGTATAGTGCTATATAGTAATATATAATACTGATATTGTACTATGCTAATAATATAATATATTGTATGTATATATATCTTGTAAGCCACTCTGAGTCCTCTTCGGGGTGAGAAAGGCAGCATATAAATGTCGTAAATAAATAAACAAATATGTCCTTTGAGAAAGTTTCAAATGGTCCATGTGAAAGGTCTTCTTCCAGCAGCTCATAAGCAGAAAATATACTAACTTGTCTTGGCACGCTCCTGCACAGAAAACCTAAAAATGTGACTGTTGCCAAAACTCCCTGGTTCGGCTAGCATCCCAGGCGTAGCCCAACCAATCAGCTTCGTGCTTTGCAGTTAACACACTCGTCAACTGATTTTTACATGCTCTAACACATAGCACTGAGTCATGGGAACTAAAGTAAAACTGTGTTTATTCTACAGTGTAGGTGCACTCTTAACTGACTTACCTGCTTTATTTTTCCCCCAGATGGATTATCGCTGTCTTGTTCACGAACGGGATGAAGCGATCTACCGGGAAATCCAGACAGTGGTGCTCGATATCCGTGGATTTTATGTGAGTAAGCAGTGGTTTGGAGTTGTAGGGTTCATCTACACCAGGCATGGGCATACTCTGGCTTTCCAGGTGTTTTGGACTACAACTCCCACAATTCCTAACAGCCGATAGGCTGTTAGGAATTGTGGGAGATGTAGTCCAAAACATCTGGAAAGCCGGAGTATGCCCATGCCTGATCTACACAGTCAAAATAATGCAGTTTGAAATCATTTTATTTATCATGGCTCAATGCTATGGAGTCCTGGGAGTTGTAGTTTTACAAGGTCTTTAGCCTTCTTTGCCAAAGAGAGCTAGTGCCTCCCCAAACTACAACTCCCATGGTTGTATAGCATTGACCATATCAGTTGAAGTGGTATCAAACTGCATTATTTCTACTGTGTGCTTGCATTCACAAAGGCTATCCAGCCCAACAGCCTGTCATGCATTATTGTTATTATTATTATTATTATTATTATTATTATTATTATTATTATGGAGCTCCCGGTGGCGCAGTGGGTTAAACCCCTGTGCCGGCAGGACTGAAGACTGACAGGTCGCAGGTTCTAATCCAGGGAGAGGCGGATGAGCTCCCTCTAGCAGCTCCAGCTCCTCATGCAGGGACATGAGAGAAACCTCCCACAAGGATGATGAAAACATCAAATCATCTGGGCGTCCCCTGGGCAACATCCTTGCAGCCGGCTAATTCTCTCACACCAGAAGTGACTTGCAGTTTCTCAAGTCGCACCTGACACGACAAAAAAAAAAATAAATTATTATTTTCATTGCTATCTCATCTAGTGTTTTATAATTTTATGTCGTGCATTTAGCCTGCCCACTGTGTTTTACTTTCCATTATGTTATTTTGTAGTGTTTATTTTACTTGATTAGTTTATTTATTTGATTGTGATGTTATTTTGTTGTTTATATTTTATGTTGCTGTAATGTATCACTGGGCTTGGCCTCATGTAAGCCGCTCCAAGTCCCCTTTGGGGAGATGGTGGCAGGGTATAAAAAAAGATTATTATTATTATTATTATTATTATTATTATTCGAAACACAACAAGATGAGTCCACAGCAGACACTCTGCTGGCTGTTGTATTGGATCACACATCGGACATTTCCCAAGTGTCTATCATTATTATTATTATTATTATTATTATTATTATTATTTGAAACACAACAAGATGAGTCCACGGCAGACAGTCTTCTGGCTGTTGTATTGGATCACACGTCGGACACTTCCCAAGTGTCTATTATTATTATTATTATTATTATTATTATTATTATTATTCGAAACACAACAAGATGAGTCCACAGCAGACACTCTGCTGACTGTTGTATTGGATCACATGTCGGACACTTTCCAAGTGTCTAGGACTGTGTGATGTATCGGCGAATAATGCATGCAGATCCCAGTAAGGTGGCCTTTTGAAGCTGGCAGATGGTCTTTAGTCTTTAGGCACTGCACCCCAAGGTCTTTAGGCACTGCACCCAGTGTGCCAATCACCACTGGGACCACCTTTACTAGTTTCTGCCAGAGTCTTTGAAGTTCGATCTTTAAATCCTCATATCGTGTCAGCTTTTCCAGTTGTTTCTCTTCAATCCTGCTATTGCCTGGGATTGCAACATCGACAACCCATGCTTTGTTATTATTATTATTATTAATTCTAATTTTTCTGCACACAGGCCGAGCTGTACCACATCTTGACCAAAAACCTGGAGAAGCTGACCAACCCTAAGGGCGAAGAAAAGCCATCCATGTATTGAGGATAGGCTTCTTTGACAGAGAAACGACTATCAAATTAAAAACAAATTAAATATTGATGTAGAAAGGAAAGGATCAGTGATGAATTAAATTAAATACATGGTATTTATACCTGGATTGAGGGGGGGGGGATTCCTAAATGAATCATGCTTTGGGTTTTGATGCATCTATACCAGGCATGGGCCAACTTGGGCCCTCCAGGTGTTTTGGACTTCAACTCCCACAATTCCTAACAGCCTACCGGCTGTTAGGAATTGTGGGAGTTGAAGTCCAAAACACCTGGAGGGCCCAAGTTGGCCCATGCCTGATCTGTGCTGTAGCTTGACATTGCCCTAATTGCTGTAGCTTAATGTTATGGAATCCTGGGAGTTGTAGTATAGTGAGGCACTATCAGTCTTGGGCAGAGAACGCCCAAGGCCTTGGAAAACTACAACTTCCAGCATTCCATTCCATTCCACGGCACTTAAAGCAGTCCCATATTGCATTAATTCTGGAGTGTGTATGCACATCCTTCGTTTTGCTTATGCTTTTCCGTTCTCCTTGCGTGCATCTATGCTGTAAAATTAACACAACATGACACCAATGCACCTGCCAAGTCCAGTGCTATGGAATTAAAGGATTTATAGTTTTACAAGGTCTAGTATTCTCTACCAAAGTAAATTACACCTGCATTGAGCCATAGCACTTAAAATGGTACCACGCTATCAATTCTGTAGTATAGATGCATCCCTTCTGGCAAGTATTCTATGCAACTGTACTTAGAGCTGGGAGCAATACTATGTCTTCTTTTCCTATGGGAAAGTTTTCACTCGCTATGCTTTTTTTGGAAATTTCTCTTTGATGGTATCTCTACATAATGTGAAACCTGCCCTTGAAGATTTCTTTCATTGTAATCGCGTTCCAAGCCACTGTTTGATGTAAAGGTCAGTCTGACCAAGATCTCAGTAGCAAAGATCTGGAACCAGATTAACATTCAGTGCATGTCCTGAATTTCTGCACTTGATGGTAGACTCACTGCTGTTTGAATTAGTCAGCCGATTCAATAATAATATATTTTTAAAATGCTTTGTGTTGCTCGTTTTCTGCATCCTGGGATTTCATTTCATACTGATCATGAAAGCTAAGCAGGGCTGGCTGTGGTCAGTACTTGGATTATTTATCGTGTCAGAAGTAAATTGAGAATACAGTTATAATGTATGAAAAAAAAACACAAAGTTAAAAACTTGGCATTATACTCAATGTCCTTTGAGCAGAAGCTGGCCACTTGGAGTGCCTCTAGTGCCACTGTAAGAAGGTCCTCCATTGTGCACGTGGCAGGGCTCAGGCCGCATTGAAGTCAGTGGCTTGTGGTTTGCTTTTCTCCGCACTTGCATGTTGTGGACTCCACTTTGTGGCCCCATTTCTGCATCTCGTGGTGCCAGAGCGCAGCCTGTTCAACGCCTTCCAAGTCTCCCAGTCTTCTGTGTGCCTAGAGGAGAGTTTCTCATCCGGCATCAACCACTGATTGTGGCTTTGAATTTTAGCCTGCCACTATTGGACTCTTGCTTGCTGAAGTGTTCCTGCGAGTATTTCTGTAGATCAGCATTTCTCAACCTGGGGGTCGGGACCTCTGGAGGGGGTCCCAATGGGGTGTCAGAGGGGTCACCAAAGGCCATCAGAAAACACAGTATTTTCCATTGATCATAGGGGTTCTGTGTGGGAAGTTCGGCCCAATTCTATCATTGGTGGGGTTCAGAATGCTCTTTGATTGTAGGTGAACTATAAATCCCAGCAACTACAACTCCCAAATGTCAAGGTCTATTTTCCCCAAACTCCACCAGGGTTCACATTTCAGCATATTGAGTATTTGTGCCAACTTTGGTCCAGATACGTCATTGTTTGAGTCTACAGTGCTCTCTGGAAGTAGGTGAACTACAACTCCAAAATTCAAGATCATTGCCCACCAAACCCTTGTAGTATTTTCTGTTGGTCATGGGAGTTCTGTGTTTCAGGACCGGTTCAATTCCATTGTTGGTGGGGTTCAGAATGCTCTTTGAGTGCCTCTGGTGTTGCTATAAGAAGGTCCTCCATTGTGCATGTGGCAGGGCTCAGACTGCATTGTAGTAGGTGGTCTGCGGTTTGCTGTTCTCCACACTCGCATGTCGAATTTTGTGACCCCATTTCTTAAGATTGCTCTGTATCTCGTGGTGCCAGAGAACAGCCTGTTCAGCAAGTGACCCAGTCTTCTGTGTGTCCAGGAGAGAGTTTCTCATTCAATATGAGCCATGGCTTGAGGTTCTGGGTTTTAGCCTGTCACTTTTGGACTCTTGCTTACTGAGGTATTCCTGCGAGTTCTTAAGTTGAAAAGCACGCACCTGCATTTTAGATGGATTAGAAATCAACTGGTTTTCCCTGTATTATTCAGTAAGAACACCTAGAGTTTCAGAGAGCATCTGTTCAACCATTTCAAAAATCCCTACTTGAGCGGTGATGGCACAATCGTCAGCATAGATGAAACTCTGTCCCTTTTGGCAGTGGCTGGTCATTTCTTGGATGGGAGACCACCAGTGAATGCTGCTGTGCTGAAGGCTACATTTCAAATGAACTGAATTCTTAAGAAAAACCCTATTAAATGAATGGTGTCACCATCACTGCCAAAAAGACAAATTTATTTATTTATCGTGTCAGGGGCAACCAGAAAATTGTATTACATTTCTAACAGAGAAAACACAAAGTTTGCAAGCCTGGTAATTGATTAAATGTCCTTTGACCAGTATCTGGCCACTTGGAGTGCCTCGGGTGTTGCCGCAAGGAAGTCCTCCATTGTGCATGTGGCAGGGCTCAGGTTGCATTGCAGCAGGTGGTCAGTGGTTTGTTCTTCTCCGCACTCGCATGTCGTGGATTCCACTTTGTAGCCCCATTTCTTAAAGTTGGCTCTGCATCTCGTGGTGCCAGAGCGCAGTCTGTTCCGCGCCTTCCAAGTTGTCTAGTTTTCTGTGTGCACAGGAGGGAGTCTCTCATTTGGTATCAGCCATTGATTGAGGTGCTGGGTTTGGGCCTGCCACTTTTGGACTCTCGCTTGCTGAGGTGTTCCAGTAGTGTCTGTAGATCTAAGAAAACTATGTCGTTGATGTGCTGGCTGATACCCAAACAAGGGATGGGCTGGAGATGTCACTGCCTTGGTCCTTTCACTATTGGCTGCTACTTCCCGGCGGATGTCAGATGGTGCAATACCAGCTAGACAGTGTAATTTCTCCAGTGGTGTAGGGCACAGACACCCTGTGATAATGCAGCATGTCTCATTAAGAGCCACATCTACTGAGTGAGATGTGTTCCACACTGGGCATGCATACTCAGCAGCAGAGTAGCATAACGCAAGGGTAAATGTCTTCACTGTATCTGGTTGTGATCCCCAGGTTGTGCCAGTCAGCTTTCGTATGATATTGTTTCTAGCACCCACTTTTTGTTTGATGTTCAGGCAGTGCTTCTTGTAGGTCAGAGAATGGTCCAGAGTGACTCCCAGTTATTTGGGTGCGCTGCAATGCTCCAGTGGGACCCCTTCGCAGGTAATCCTCAGATCTCGGGATGCTTGTCTGTTCTTAAGGTGAAAGCACATGTCTGTGTTTTAGATGGATTAGGGATCAGTTGGTTTTCCCTGTGATAGGCAGTAAGGGCACCTAGAGCTTCGGAGAGCTTCTGTTCAACCATCTCAAAGCTCCCTGCTTGAGCGGTGATGGCACGATCATCAGCATAGATGAAGCTCTCCGTCCCTTCTGGCAGTGGCTGGTCATTTGTGTAGATGTTGAACATGGATGGAGCAAGCACGCTCCCCTGAGGCAGGCCGTTCTTCTGTTTCCGCCATCTGCTTCTCTGGCCCTGGAACTCAACAAAAAAGCTCCTGTTTTGTAGCAGGTTTCCTACGAGGCGGGTGAGGTGGTAGTCCTTTGTGATACTATACATTTTTCTCCGGAGGAGGCGGTGGCTCACAGTGTCATAGGCTGCTGACAAGTCTATGAAGACAGCTCCTGTGATCTGCTGCCTTTCAAAGCCATCTTCTATGTGCTAATCAAAAACAATATTAGTAATAAATAGTTAAAGTAATGTCAAACTACATTAATGCTTCAGTGTAGATGAAATGCAGCCTTAGTGTCACTTCCTAGCTTGGCCTTTTGGGGGAGATGAGCTTTCCCTTGGAGTCCGGAAGTGAGCAGAAACAACAAGACGGCTGTATCTCTATGATCCAAAGGGAATTCTCAATGGGGGAAAAGAAAGAACGCAAAATGGGTGGAGCGAGGGGGAAAGTCGGACCAATCAGAGTGGACGGTATATTAACCAATGAGATAAAGAGAAGTGGACTGAGCGAAAGCAGCGCGCTCTGTGATTGGCCTATTTGGCTCTCACCAACCAGGAAGTTTTAAAGAAAGGAGGGGGTCCTTGCAGCCGGAAAGGGGGATTGTGAGCAACGACAGACTGGGCTGGAATCAGTGCAAAGGTGGGTTTCTCCTTACTGGGAATACGAGGGCATTGGGAAGGCAGTGAGAGGGGCAATGCTGCTACTTCTCCATCAAGACCCTTCCAGAAGCTGGTCTCCTTCCCAGGCTTTGCTCTTTGCTTAGCCAAAGTTAGGAAAATGGGGATGCTGGGAGTTGTAGTCCAGGACTTGGAGTGGGGCAGAGTTTTGTGACTTTGGGAAATGAGGGCTGGTTGAAGGGAGAGGAGATCAGAGTCTAGGAAAAGACTGGGCAAAATGCAAACTGCACTTTATTGGACTGCAGATCCCATGTGCCTTTGCCTTTCCTGGCCTTGGCAAAGACTGATGGGAGTTGTAGTCGAGCAGTAACTAACCCCATGAGGGATTTGTGAAGTTTTTTGAGGCTGTAATGGAAAAAATGGATAACTGGAAATAATAATACTGGAAATAATAATAATAATAATAATCTATATAACTAAAAATGTAATGTTTGATTGTGGGATTAACATAACTAAAAAACCACTTGACAAATTGCCGTCAAATTTGGCCACAAGACACCTACTAACCCAAGGAGTGACCACACAAAAAATTAAATTTGTCATTTGGAAGTTGTAGTTTCTGGGATTTATAGTTCATCTACAATCAGAGAGCATTCTAAACTCTATCAGTGATGGTATTGAAAATTTGGCCACAAGACGCCTACTAACCCAAGGAGTGACCATCACACACACATACACAAAAATACATTTGTCATTTGGGAGTTGTAGTTGCTGGGATTTATAATTAACTTACAATCAGAGAGCATTCTAAACTCAATCAGTGATGGTATTGAAAATTTGGCCACAAGACGCCTACTAACCCAATAAGTGACCATCACACACACAAAAAATTAAATTTGTCATTTGGAAGTTGTACTTGCTGGGATTTATAATTAACCTACAATTAGAGAGCATTCTGAACTCCATCAATGATGGGATTGCACCCAACGTGGCACACAGGACTCCCATGACCAACAGAAAACACTAGAAGGGTTTGGTGGGCATTGACCTTGAGTTTGGGAGTTGTAGTTCACCTACATCCAGAGAGCACTGTGGACTCAAACAATGATAGATCTGAACCAAACTTGACACGGATACTCAATATGCCCAAATATGAACACAGATGGAGTTTGGGGGAAATAGACCTTGACATTTGGGATTTGTAGTTACTGGGACTTATAGTTCATCTACAATCAAAGAGCATTCTGAACCCCACCAACGAAAGAATTGGGGCAAACTTCCCAACGAGTGACCATCACTCATAAAAACACTGAAAAACACAGCCGAAGAGACTTAAAAAGCCAAAAAAAAAAAAACCAAAAAAAAACACAACGTTACAATGAATGCGAAAGCCACATACATATTATATACACAAACGTACATATATACACACACAAAACACATATACACAGACTGGGCACGTCTGTGGCAGGGGATGGCTAGTATATAATAAATAATAATAACAGACAGGTCCAAGAAGCAGTGGTCTCCAAACTTGGGTCATCCAGTAGTTTTGGACTTCAGTTTCCATCATCCCCAGTCAACATTCAGCAGATTTGGGACTTGAATTCCAAAACTTCTGGAGGAGAAAAAGTTTGGGAGCTATTAGCCAACTTCCAGATTTTTGGAAGGACTTCACAGTCCATCATAGAATCAGAGTTGGAAGAGACCTCATGGACCGTTCAGCCCAACCCCATTTGGCCAAGAAGCAGGAGAATAGCATTCAGAGCACTCCCGACAGATGGCCATCCAGCCTCTGTTTAAAAGCTTCCAAAGAAGGAGCCTCCACCACACTCCGGGGCAGAGAGTTCCACTGCTGAACACCTCTCACAGTCAGGAAGTTCTTCCTCATGTTCAGATGGAATCTCCTCTCTTGTAGTTTGAAGCCATTGTTCCGCGTCTTAGTCTCCAGGGAAGCAGAAAACAAGCTTGCTCCCTCCTCCCTATGACTTCCTTTCACCTCTTCATATATGGCAATCATTATGTCTCCTCTCAGCCTTCTCTTCTTCAGGCTAAACATGCCCAGCTCTTTAAGCTGCTTCTCATAGGGCTTGTTCTCCAGACCCTTGATCATTTTAATCACCCTCTTCCTCTGGACACATTCCAGCTTGTCAATATCTCTTTTCAATTGTGGTGCCCAGAATTTGACACAATATTCCAGGTGTGGTCTAACCAAGGCAGAATAGAGCATGGGGAGCATGACTTCCCTGGAAGTTTTTAAGCGGATGCTTAAAAACTGTCAGTAGTGCAGTGGTTCTCAACCTTTCTAAAGCCGTGACCCCTAAATACAGTTCCTCATGCTATGGTGACCCCCAACCATAAAATTATTTTCATTATTTTAATTGCTACTTTAGAACTGTAATTTCACAACTGTTATGGTCTTTCCCCGCCTCCTCTCCGTTTGGAGGTCCCCAAATGGAGCAGAGGAGGAGGGAGACCCCAGAGAAGGGTTTTTTTTTTGTCATGTCAGGAGTGACTTGAGAAACTGCAAGTCGCTTCTGGTGTGAGAGAATTGGCCGTCTGCAAGGACGTTGCCCAGGGGACGCCCGGATAATTTGATGTTTTTATCATCCTCGTGGGAGGCTTCTCTCATGTGCCCGCATGAAGAGCTGGAGCTGATAGAGGGAGCTCATTTGCCTCTCCCCGGATTCGAACCTGCGACCTGTCGGTCTTCAGTCCTGCCAGCACAGGGGTTTAACCCACTGCGCCACTGGGGGCTTCCAGAGAAGGGTGAAGGCAATTCTCACTGCTCCACGCTCCTCTCACAGTTTTTCAAGGCTTCCACCAGCGGCAGAGGGCGAGAAGAGGGTGGTCTCGGGGTCTGGCCGCTATTTCGGGAGTCAGAGGGGGCAGGGCCTAAGGAGGCAACCTCACGACCCCTCTGAAATGGCCAAGCAACCCCTCGGGGGGTTGCAACCCCCAGGTTGAGAACCGCTGCAGTAGTGCTTTGATTGTATTTTCCTACATGGAGAGGGGTTGGACTGGATGGTTCTGGTGGTCCCTTCCAATGCTCCGATTGTGTCACCTGTGTTTCCTTTCTTGACAAGATGACTGAAGTGGAGATCTCGGCCCGGGCGTACGTCAAGATGTGCCTCCATGCAGCCCGCTATCCTCATGCGGAGGTGAACGGGCTGCTTTTGGCGCAGAGGCGGCAGGCAACGGGCGGGCAGCCAGAATGCCTCTGCATCACCGACTGCGTCCCACTCTTCCACAGCCACCTGTCACTCACAGTGATGCTGGAAGTGGCCCTTAACCAGGTATGTGTGCCCTTAATGAGTAAAGTTTCAGAGGACATTAGGGGCGCCACCCAATTTAAAAAATGGCAAAAAAAATATATTAAAAAATGGTTGCCATCCTATACTCTGACTGATCAGGAGGACCTCTGTCTTGTCTGGATTCAGTCTCAGTTTGTTGGTGCTCATCCAGTCCATCACAGCTGCCTGGCACTGATCCAGGATCCGGGGAGCTTCCTTGGATTGAGGTGGAAGAGGGTTGCGTGTCATCTGCAAAGAGATAGAAATGGAGTTTACTGGTTAAATGCAATGTGTCAACTAGTTAAATATAAGGCATTATGAAGAATATTTTATTTGCTCATTTACCCTGGAATTTGTCCGTCTTTGCAGGTCGATGCCTGGAGTTCGGAGTCAGATCTGCTCCTGGCCGGCTATTACCAGGCCAACGCTGGGATTGACGACAAAACGTGAGTTTGGGCAGCAGAGTTTGCAAACAGGGCAGCGTTTCTTTCTCCGTTTTTTTTCCCTCCCATATTTTTCTCCTTTTTGTCTCCTCTGCAGTCCCTCGCTTCTTGCGCAAAAGGCCGCCGGACGCATTGCGGAGCTTTACGATCACGCCGTCCTTATTATGGTGAGAGCTTGAAATTTGCACCACGGAGTGTGGATTATTGGTGGGTTGTTTTTCTCCTTGCAATTGTGTCTTCAGACACAATTTTCTGATCTTTTCCAGCCCCAAACTGCCACATCCATTTTCTGGCATATGGGGTGGATTCCTATCTGATGCATTGTACAAAGACTTGCCCTAATGTTTGTAGAGGAATTGGAAGACCATAGTGCAGTGGTTCTCAACCTTCCTAATGCCGTGACCCCTTAACACAGTTCCTCATGTTGTGGTGACCCCCAACCATAACATTATTTTTGCTGCTACTTCATAACTGTCATTTTGCTACTGTTATGAATCGTCATGTAAATATCTGATATGCAAGATGTATTTTCATTCACTTGACCAAATTTGGCACAAATATCCAATACGCCCAAATTTGAATACTAGTGGAGTTGGGAGGGGGGGGTGGGTGGGCAGGGATTGATTTTGTCATTTGGGAGTTGTAGTTGCTGGGATTTATAGTTCACCTACAAACAAAGAGCATTCTGAACTCCACCAGTGATGGAATTGAACCAAACTTGGCACACAGAACTCCCATGATCAAGAGAAAATAATGGAAAGGGTTTCGTGGGCATAGACCTTGAGTTTTGGAGTTGTAGTTCACCTACATCCCGAGAGTACTGTGGGCTCAAACAATGATGGATCTGGACCAAACTTTGCAAGAATATTCAATGTGCCCAAATGTAAGCACTGGTGGAGTTTGGGGAAAATAGACCTTGACATTTGCTGGGATGTATAGTTCACCTACAAACAAAGAGCATTCTAAACCCCACCAATGATAGAATTGGGCCAAACCTCCCACACAAAACCCCCATGACCAACAGAAAACACTGTTTTCTGATGGTCTTTGGTGACCCCTCTGACACCTCCTCACGACCCCCCCCCCCCCGGAGTCCCGACCCCCAGGTTGAGAAACACTGCTATAGTGGAAAGTGAAGCAATTTAAGTTGTGAATCTGCATTTCGTCAGTGGATTTTAACTTCTATTTCCCTTTGTGTATCTTGTTGTGTGTGTTTTCATAGTGTTTTATCTGGTTTTAATGCTATTGTATATCTTGAGCCGCATGGAGAGACTGATAACAAGTGTTGTTGTTGTTGTTGTTGTCACTTCTTTTTTCCTCCAGATTACTGCATTCAACCTTTTCATTTTTTCCCCCAGTTAGATAATCGCAAATTTACCATAAATCCCAGAGTCCCTCCAATAATCGTATTGGAACAGAAAGATCGGCAGTGGGTTCCCAAAGACAAGAATTTGTGAGTTGCTGATATCTAATTGATGTTGTTATGTGCTTTCAAGTCCGGTTTCTGACCACTTTCTCCTAGATTGTCCTTGGAAATGTTTATTGAGGTTTGCCACTGTCTTTGGTCACCAAGTGGGTTTCCATGGCAGAGAGGGGATCTGAACCTATTTCTCATATCTACCGTATATACTCGAGTATAAGCCGACCCGAATATAAGCCGACGCACCCAATTTGACCACACAAAAAACTGGGAAAACGGATTGACTCGAGTATAAGCCGAGGGTGGGAAATGCAGCAGATACTAATTTCAAAATAAAAATAGATACCAATACAATTGCATTAACTGAAGCATCTGTAGGTTAAATGTTTTTGAATATTTACATAAAACTGTAATTTTAGAGAGGACTGCCCAACTCTGATTAAGCCATTATTCTGACCTTCTTCAATGTAAATGTGCTTACGTATCCTTCCAATAATAATAAATAGAGTAAAATAATAAGTGTAATAATAATAATAAATGGAAATGTAATAATAGCAGTAATAATAGTGTAAAGTAAGAAATGTAATAATAACAATAAAGTAAAACAAATGTAATAATAACAATAATAAAGTAAAATAATAAATGTAACAAAATAATAATAATAAATAAAAATGTAATGTTCGTTTGTGGTATTCACAGAACTCAAAAACCACTGGGGCAATTGGCACCAAATTTGGACACAAGACACCTAACAATCCAATGTATGTCCTTCACTCAAAAAAAAAATGATTTTGTCATCTGGGAGTTGTAGTTGCCGGGATTTATAATTCACCTACAATTAAAGAGCATTCTGAACTCCACCAAACTTGGCACACAGTTCTCCCATGACCAAGACAAAATACTGGAAGGGTTTGGTGGGCAGTGTCCTTTGGTTTTGGAGTTGTAGTTCACCTACATCCAGAGATCACTGTGGACTCAAGCAATGATGGATCTGGACCAAACTCTACAAAAATACTCAATATGCTCAAATGTGAACACTGGTGGAGTTTGGGGAAAATAGAATCTTGACATTTGGGAGTTGTAGTTGCTGGGATTTATAGTTCACCTACAATCACAGAGCATTCTGAACCTCACCAACGATAGAATTGGGCCAAACCTCCCACACAGAACCCCCATGTCGGCCACAGCAATATGTGGCGGGGGATGACTAGTAGTAGGTGTAAAATAATAAATGTAATAATAACAATAATAAAGTAATATAATAAATGTAATATAATAATAATAACAGAGTAAAATAATAAATAACTTTGACTCGAGTATAAGCCGAGGGGGATGTTTTCAGCCTAAAAAAAGGGCTGAAAAATTAGGCTTATACTTGAGTATGTATAGTATATTTATTCATTATTTATATATTTACTTTGCTTATATACCGCTGTATCTCAAGCCCGAAGGCAACTCACAGCGGTTCACAAACAGTAAAAACAGTAGAAACAGCAGTGGTTCCATGCAACATATAACAATTGACTTAACACATTATCCATAAATTACCAATAAGCAATTACAATGCACAATTATTACAAAAAACAACCGTACCCAATCTTCTCATCATCCAAGCGTAGTCCAGGTTCGTCGTCCATTGTTCCATTCCTATGTTCCATTACCAGATTGCACTAAATTACTCAAACGCCTGCACAAACATCCAGGTCTTCACCTTTTTGCGGAATACCATTAGAGATGGTGCTAGTCTAATGTCCGTAGGAAGGGCGTTCCACAGCCGAGGAGCCACCACCGAGAAGGCCCTATCTCTCGTCCCCGCCAGCCGAGCTTGAGAAGCAGGCGGGATCGAGAGCAGGGTCTCCCCGGAAGATCTCAAAGTCCTGGTGGGTTCATAGGCAGAGATAAGGTCGGATAGGTAGCTTGGGCCGGAACCGTTTAGGGCTTTAAAGGCCAACGCCAGCACTTTGAATTCAGCCCGGTAGCAGATCGGTAGCCAGTGGAGTTGGCGCAACAGGGGGTTGTATGCTCCCTGCGCTCCGCTCCTGTTAAAATCATGGCTGCCGAGCGTTGGACTAGTTGGAGCTTCCCAGCTGTCTTCAAAGGCAACCCCACATAGAGAGCGTTGCAGTAGTCTAAACGGGATGTAATTGTGCTGACTGTCGCCTTTGGGCTGAAATGGGCGGGATAGAAATAATGTAAATAAATAAATAAATAAATAAAGTTTTATTATATTATTATTCTCCCCAAAAATGTAACTTGAAGTATATTCTTTGCATTCTAATTAGTAAAAAGAGCCTAAAATTTTAGCATCTTACTTTTGGGAAGTTGCGCTTTCCAGAATCCCCAAGACAGTGGATGTGCTCACTTGGGGATTCTGGGAATTATAATTAAAATATCCAGACTGGGTGAGAACAGAGGTATCATTGAATCTAAGCATCTTCCCAGACTGGGCCTTCCTTGCCTGCTCTTTTATGCCTAGGAGAGAGTGAAGGAAATGAAAAATCTATTATGAGATGTGCAAATGTGATGGTCTCTTTGGCCTGTTCCAGGGTCATGTGGAGCGACTGGGAATCCTCCCGCCACACCTGCAAATCCCTCCTGGAAACCAAGGCTTACTCCCAGTTGGTGGACTTCGACACCCACCTGGATGACATCAGAGAGGACTGGACCAATCAGAAACTGAACACAGAAATTGCCCAGCTGGTGTCCGTGGCCAATGGCAATGCCTAAAGGAAGGGGAGCCCTTTGCACCGGTCAAAGACATGCGGCCAGAAGCAGAGAGCATCCCATTTGGGATTGTTTTGCTCTTCTCACCTAACACATTGGCTAGAACAGCCAAGAAGGAAATCAGGATTTAGAGCTGATTTTTATAAAAATGGGCATGTCCAGAAAAACTATACATAAAAATAGGCCCTATCAAACTAATTTGCTAATTGATAATTTCAATTATGCATTTAATCAATGCCTTTAAGTTAAAACCTTGCGAAGATTGTGCTTCCATAGTTAATATATATAAAAGTCAAAGTTTATGTTTTCTGTGTTGTCAAAGGCTTTCATGGCTGGAATCACTGGGTTGCTACGGGTTTGCCGGGCTGCGTGACCATGTTCCAGCAGCATTCTCTCCTGACGTTTCCTCCACATCTATGGCAGGCATCCTCAACAGAAAGGAGGAAACCATGAAAATGAACAAAATCTGGCTACCAGTATTTAAAAAACTCTAAAATTAAAACAGCAAAACAGCAGAGGGAAAACAATCAGGGACATCTAATCACCTCTCAACAAATGATTGCTCCATGCACAGCCAGGCCATCAAATGCTAATCAAGGTGGTCAGTTGAAACATGTACACCTAACTCCAGCAGACAAGGGTTCCTTGTCCCACCCTGGTCTTTCCACAGATATATAAACCCATTTTCCTAGTTCCAACAGACCTCACTACCTCTGAGGATGCTTGCCATAGATGCAGGTGAAACGTCAGGAGAGAATGCCTCCAGAACATGGCCATATAGATATAATGTCCAGGCTGGGAGGAAGAACTGCTTGAGACAAGTTTGAATGTTGCAGTTGGCCACCTTGATGAGCAATGAATGGCCTTGCAGCTTCAAAGCCTGGCTGCTTCCTGCCTTGGGGAATCCTTTCTTGAGAGGCGTTAGCTGGCGCTGACATCCAGGCAATGTATTTATATATCAAGTATGGGCAAACTTGGTCCCTCTAGGTGTTTTGGACTTTTCCCACAATCCCTAACAGCTTAAGCAGCTGAGGGGGGAAAGGAAAGGGTCCGAGGCTGTTAGGAATTGTGGGAGTTGAAGTCCAAAACACCTGGAGGGCATGCCTGCTCTACAGTGTTGAAATAATTGCCCATGCCTGTTATTTATACTAGTATTACACAGCATTCTTAGGCAGATTTGGGGTTTGTTTACAAACCTTGTCATTCCGAACGAACCCAGTGTGAAGCTTTTCCTCTCCTTCTGTAGTTTTGTACCACAAATACATGTTCGAGGGTTAAAATAACTTTATTTCCAAAGGGACAGAAGTGAGTGAACAGTGAAAAAGGAAGCAGGAAATATCAGTGCCTGGCTGCCGGGAAGTCTGTCTCCATCTTTTTATTTTTGCTCTCTCTCCACTTAATAGATCATCCCTTTGTTTTCATCACGGGGCTTCTTGATCTTGTCAAAGTTCTTCAACACGCTGTCATAGACGACGGCCTAAGAAGTGCAAAAGAAAAACATGGGTTCGTTTGTGGGATTAACAGAACTCAAAACTACTGGACAAATGGACACCAAATTTGGACATAAGACACGTAGCAACCCAATGTATGTCCTTCACTCAAAAAAATTGATTTTGTCATTTGGGAGTTGTAGTTGCTGGGATTCATAGTTCACCTACAATCAAAGAGCATTCTGAACCCAACCAATGATGGAATTGAAGCAAACTTGGCACACAGTTCCCCCATGACCAACAGAAAATACTGGAAGGGTTTGGAGGGGAGTGTCCTTTGGTTTTGGAGTTGTAGTTCACCTACATCCAGAGATCACTGTGGATTCAAACAATGATGGATCTGGACCAAACCCTACATGAATACTCAATATGCCCAAATGTGAACACGGGTCGATTTTGGGGAAAATAGAATCTTGATATTTGGGAGTTGTAATTGCTGGGATTTATAGTTCACCTACAATCACAGAGCATTCTGAACCCCACTAATGATGGAATTGGGCCAAACCTCCCACACAGAACCCCCATGTGGGCCACAGCAACATTTGGCAGGGGACGGCTAGTTTAATAATAATAATAATAATAATAAACATGTGAAACTACTCTGGGACTTCCAAATTCAATCTGACTATTGATATTATTATTTAATAAATAAGTAAATAAATAAAAATAATAACATGTGGAACTACTATGGGACTTCCAAATTCAAAGTGACAATTATTATTATTATCATTTTTATTATTATTATTATTAATAATAATAATAATAATAATGTACACATGAAACTACTCTGGGACTTCCAAATTCAAACTGACAGAGTTTTGGAGCACAATACTCCTGATCTAGATCATTGATATTGCAATCCCAGGCGATAGCAGGATTGACGAGAAACAATTGGAAAAGCTGGCACGATATGAGGATTTAAAGATCGAACTGCAAAGACTCTGCCACAAGCCAGTCAAGGGGGTCCTAGTGGTGATCAGCACACTGGGTGCAGTGCCAAAAGACCTTGGCCTGCACTTAAACACAAATCAGCACTGACAACATTACCATCTGTCAGCTGCAAAAGGCCACCCTACTAGGATCTGCACGCATTATTCACCAATACATCACAGAGTCTTAGAAACTTGGGAGGTGTCCAATAAAACAGCAAGCATAGCAATCTTGTTTGCTGTGTATTAATTTTGTTGTGTATCAAATAATTAATAATAATAATAATAACAATAATATATTGTCGAAGGCTTTCATAGCTTGAATCACTGGGTTGCTATGAATTTTCCAGGCTGTCTGGCCATGTTCAAGAAGCATATTATTATTATTATTATTATTATTATTATTATTATTATGTTATCAAAGGCTTTCATGGCTGGAATCCCTGATTTGCTGTGAGTTCTCAAGGCTTGTTCCAGAATCATTCTCTCCTGACATTTCACCCACATCTATGGCAGGCATCCTCAGAGGTTGTGAGGTCTGTTGGAAAATAGGAAAATTGGGAAACTAGGCAAGTGGGGTTTATATCTTTGTGGATTGATGTCCAGGGTGGGAGAAAGAACTCTTGTCTGTTTGAGGTAGGTGTAAATATAGCATTTGGCTAACTTGATTAACATTTAATGGCCTAGCCGTTCTCCAGGCCTGGCTTCTTACTGCTTGGGGGAATCCTTTGTTAGGAGGTGATTAGTTGTCCCTGACTGTTTCTTGTCTGGAGTTCCCCTATTTTTGAATGTTGTTCCTTATTTACTGTTATGTTTTTAGAGTCCTGTAGCAGTCTTCACCCCATTAAAAAATACAATGCAATTTTTTGAATCAGTGCCCCCAATAACCCCAGGAACAGGTCTAAAAGCAAGACACCAAGATTTTTGTTTTGTTTGTCCTGTGCTCTTAATGCAAACCCCCCCACCCCACCCCCCATGCCTGCCCACCAACGCCGGTGCAACTCACATAAATATTTATAAGTTCGTTGATCATGAACCGAATCTCTGCATATTCTGCCTCGTCGATCTCATGCACGAGTTGGCGGTAGTCGCTCTGCAAGGCACAGAGAAGAATGAGAAACGTCATCCAGTCTTTGTGTAGCTTTTGTCACCTTTACCACTAATAGCGTGGGATGAAAGGGTCAAACTCACCACGTGCGGGCTCTTGGATGCTTTCGATACCGCATCCCCTCTTTCGGAGTAATACCTGCGGAGAGAAGGAGAAAATTGAGATCAAAATTACAGAACTTTCTGCCAAAGAGTACTTATTTCTTTTGTCAATTGAGTGTGACTCCTTGTCTGGCTTTGTATCATTGAATCCTAGAGTTGCAAGGGATCCCCAAAGACCATCCAGTCCAACCCCATTCGGACACACAAACAAAGACCTGGGTTGCTTTGATTTTTCGGGGCTGTCTGGCCACATTTCAGAAGCATATTATTATTATTATTATTATTATTACTATTAGGCTTTCATGGCTGGAATCCCTGAGTTGTGCGTTCTCTGGGCTGTCTGGCCACGTTCCAGAAGCATTCATATTATTATTATTATTATTATTATTATTATTATTATTATTATTATTATTATTATTATATCAAAGGCTTTCATGGCTGGAATCCCTGGGTTGTTGTGAGTTCTCTGGGATGTCTGGCCTTGTTCCAGAAGCATTCTCTCCTGATACTTCACCCACATTTATGGCCGGCATCTTCAGAGGTTGAGAGGTCTGTTGAAAACTAGGCAAGTGAAGTTTCTATATCTGTGGAATGTCCAGGGTGGGAGAAAGAACTCTTGTCTGTTGGAGGTAGGTGTGGATGTTGCAATCAGCCAGCTTGATTAGCATTGAATGGCCTTGCAGCTTCAAAGCCTAGCTGCTTTTTGCCTCTCAACAAAGGATTCCCCCAGGCTGGAAGCAGCCAGGCTCTGAAGCTGCAAGGCTATTCAGTGCGAATCAAGCTGGCTAATGGCAACATTCACACTTGCCTCCAACAGACAAGAGTTCTTCCTCCCACCCTGGACAGCCCACACTTGAGGCAAGTATGAATGTTGCCATTGGTCAGCTCGATTAGCATTTAATAGCCTTGCAGCTTCAAAGCCTGGCTGCTTTCTGACTCTCAACAAAGGATTCCCCCAGACAGGAAGCAGCCAGGCTTTGAAACTGCAAGGCTATTCAGTGCGAATCAAGCTGGCTAATGGCAACATTCACACTTGCCTCCAACAGACAAGAGTTCTTCCTCCCACTCTGGACAGTCCACACTTGAGGCAAGTATGAATGTTGCCATTGGTCAGCTCGATTAGCATTGAATGGCCTTGCAGCTTCAAAGCCTGGCTGCTTCCTGCCCTGGGGGAATCCATTGTTGAGAGGCAGAAAGTAGCCAGACTTGGAAGCTGCAAAGCTATTAAATGCTAATCAAGCTGGCCAATGGCAACCTTCACACGTGCCTCCAACAGACAAGACTTTTTTCTCCCACCCTGGACAGTCCACACTTGAGGTAAGTATGAATGCTGCCATTGGTCAGCTCGATTAGCATTGAATGGTCTTGCAGCTTCAAAACCTGGCTGCTTCCTGCCTGGGGGAATCCATTGTTGAGAGGAAGAAAGCAGCCAGACCTTGAAGCTGCAAGGCTATCCAGTGCTAATCAAGCTGGCCAATGGCGACTTTCACATTTGCCTCCAACAGACAAGAGTTCTTCCTCCCACCCTGGACATCAATCCACAGATATATAAACCCCTGCCGGCTGTTAGGAATTGTGGGAGTTGAAGTCCAAAACACCTGGAGGGGCAAATTTTTCCCATTCCTGCTTTACAATATGGAAGGAGTGCTGCTTGACACCCCTTTAACATATGCTATGTAGTTGTGGGATCTGTAGTTTAGTAAGGCACCAGCACTCTTTGGCAGAAAAAGCTGAAGATCTTGCAAAAACAACAGTTCCCATGATTCCATGCCAGTGAAAGGGGTGCCAAACTGCATTACTTCTACAGTGCAGATGCACTTACACCACATTACCCTGACACTTCTTTTTTGTTTGGCACTACGCCTTTAAAGCAAATTGAGGCATTTTCTAGATTTGGAAACTGGCCAATTCTAGGAATATATATAAAAAAGGAGAATATGATTTACGAGAGCTGGGTTTCCCACAAAAAGGAATTTATGGCCAGAAAACTGTGGCAAATTGACACGGAACGCTGGTCGAAAGGGAGGAAAAAAAACCCCAAAACTTGATGAGGTTGGCTGAAAAACTGGCAGGAAGCATCATTTAATTAAGTGTGAGCACAATAGACTCGGGAACATTACGAGCGACTCCCTCGGCCAATTTAAAATTGCTTGTCGCTTCGGGGGAAAAAGGATTGGAATTTATTTTTTATTTAACGAGACGCAGCAAGACGAAGGGCGGAAAGCGCAGAATCTAAAACTAGGGTTCGAATTCCTGCTCATGTTGATGCAATGTGCATTCGACACCTTAACTAGGATGGCGTGTATCATATTCCTACCTACTTTTCCAATTGAACACATTGGATCAAAGTGCACAGCACTGTTTATTATCTTACTCCTCCCATATATATGGCCCTTTCCAACAATGTGTCTCAGTTAACCTTTGCCTTCTCTGTTTTAGAAGTGCTTTCCCTCATATCTTGAAATAGAAAGGCCTGAAAGCTCCCCATTGAGTCTCCAGTGAATCCGCTTTGGGTTTCAGTCTGAACTTTAAAAGGAGGTAGCCAAAGTTCTCAACCTATTGGAATACATCACAGTTAACCTTTGCCTTCCTCGTTTTAGAAGTGCTTCCCCCAATATCTGGAAATAGCAATGCCATTTGGTCCAAGGTGAATCCGCTTTGGGTTTCAGTCCGAACTTTAAAAGGAAACATCCAAAGTACTGAACATATTGGAATACATCACAGTTAACCTTTGCATTCCCCATTTGAGAAGTGCTTTCTTACATATCTGGAAATAGCAAGGTCTGGAAGCTCCCCATTGGGTCTATAGTGAATCCACTTTGGGTTTTAGTCCGAACTTTAAAAGGAGGTCTCCAAAGTACTGAACCTTTTGGAATACATCTCAACTGACATTTGCCTTCCCCATTTGAGAAATGCTTTCCCCCATATCTTGAAATAGAAAGGTCTGGAAGTTCCCCGATGAGTCTACAGTGAATCCACTTTGGGTTTTAGTCCGAACTTTAAAAGACGGTCTCCAAAATACGGAACCTTTTAGAATACATCTCAGTTAACTTTTGCCTTCTCCGTTTTAGAAGTGCTTTCCCCCATATCTGGAAATAGCAAAGCCTGAAAGCTCCCCATTGGGCCCACAGTTAATCCGTTTTGGGTTTCTGTCCGAACTTTAAAAGGAAATATCCAAAGTACCGAACCTATTGAAGAGAGAGGCAAAGAAGCCCTGTCTCTCCATTCCTCTTTGCACTTGAACCTTGTAAAAAAACATTAAAGGAGTGGAGGATGAAGGTGCTCATTATGAAATCAACTTATGGGCACGGCTTACATGTAACGATCAAACAAAAGTTTGCGCTTTTTGGCTCAGTTGCAGCAGCAGAAAAGATGCCACACATGCAATAACCCAGAGAGGCTCCTGGAGTTTTCAGGGAGAGATTTGCTCATTTTTATATTTATTTGTCGTGAAAAATGAGTGGGTGTGAGAGAAAGATTGTGAAGAGGAGGAAGGAGGGAGGTTTCACTGAGAAGGAAGGAAAAGGAAGAAAGCAAGGAAGAGAAGAGAGGAAGAGAAGGAAGGAGTGAGGAAAGAGAGAAGGAAGGAAGGGAGGGGACAAGGAGAAAAATGGACGGATGGAGAGAGGGAAGGGAGAAAAAAAGGAGGAGGGAGAGGAGAAAGGTAGGTAAGAAGGAGAGAAAGGAAAAGGAAGGGAATGAGGAAAGGGCAGGAGAGAGAAAGAGAGGAAATGTAGAAAGAAAGGAAGCGGTGTGAGAAAGATTGAGAAGGAAGGCTGAAAGGAAGGAAGGGGAGGAAGAGTAGAAAGCAGGGAAGGAAGAGAAGAGAGGAAGAGAATGAGAGTGAGAAAGGAGAGAAGGAAGGAGAGAGGGAAAAAGAAAAGGGAATGAATGGAAAAAGAGAAGGAAGGAAATGGAGGGAGGAGAGAGAGAGAATGAAGAAAAAGAGAGGAGAAATGAAGGTAGGAAGGAGAGGGAGGAAAAGGGAGGAAAGGAAGGAGGAAAAGTGCAGGAGAGAGAAAGAGTGAGGACATGCAGAAAGGAAGGAAAGGCTGTGAGAATGATTGAGGATAGAGGGAAGAAGGAAGGAAGGTTGAAAGAAGGGGAGGAAGAGAAGAAAGAAGGAGGGCGGGAAGGAAGGAACAAAGGGGAGAGAAAGAAGAAAAGAAAGAGGGGCGGAGGGAAGGAAGGAGGGAGGGAAGGAAGAAAGAAAGAAAGAAAGAAAAAGAAAAGGGAGGGAGAAAGGAAAGGTAGAAAAGAGAGGGAAAAAGGGAGGAAGAGAAGAGGGATAAACAGGAGGGTAGGAGAAGAAGGAGGGAGGGAAAGATGAAGGAGACAGATGGAGAAGGGTGAGGAGAAAGGGATGAAAGGGAAAAGGAGGAAAGGAGAAAGGATGTGAAAGAGGGGAGGAAGGAAAACAAGCAAATATTCCACTCAAAGCTTGATATAGACTTCCTGGGCTTAAGAAAAAAATATTTGGAGGGTTGTATTTCCCAGAATCCCCTGGCCATGCAAGGCAGCAAGGAGTGATGCTGGGAATTGTGGGTCTCCCACAAGGAGTATTGTTCTGTGGCTCTGTTCCTGCTGGTGCAACCGGATGCAATGTCAGGGTGCCCCATCTCCCTCTGGCTTGGAGATCTAATCGGCGTGGCATGAACCGGTGCAACCTTCCCTGGATCTGGAGGCGGATCTGGAGGCAGGGTTGCAACCCGTGAACCACTCTGCATTCCACAGTGGGGCGAGATCTACCTGAAAGTGCTCTCCATTGTCTCTTTTTCCCTCCAAGAAAGGACGGAGCAGTTGCCTTGTTTGACACTCATTCATGGTTGCGTAGGGGTGGACTAGATGCCTCTGGGTGCCCCCTCCAACTCTTTGCTTCTTATTCTAATCCTGCCCTCTTCCTGGTGAAACTTCCTGACTCTTCCCTTCTCTTGGAAGAAATCCATGCATTTCTATTTTCGAACTAAAAAAATTAATCTTTTTGGGGACTACAACACTCCAAATCTACCCATATCCACCCCAAATCCACCAAAGCTGGCCATTTCCCCCCAGGTCTCACTCACTTGGCAATATGCGCTTGAAACGCTTCCAGTTTCGTTCGGGATGTGGTCAGCAGCTCATACACTTTTTCCTAGGAAAGGAGAAGCAAAAAGAGCGAGGATACAATGTGAAAAATAGGATGATTGTGAGACCTCACAACCTCTGAGGATGCCTGCCATAGATGCAGGCGAAATGTCAGGAGAGAATGCTTCTAGAACATGGCCATAGAGCCCGAAAAACCTACAATAACCCAATATTTGCATGAGTTTGGGTATCTATGGAAGTGGGCACTCACTTGAACGGCAACCCCAAAATTATTGCCATCTTCAATCCGGGGCACCAGGAGTTGGAGCCAGAGAGAAATCTGGAAACGAGGGAGAAAGAAAAATGAGATGATATACAATGTATATACAATATATTATATTATAAATATTATATGTATAAGTATATATTATATTATATTATATTATATTATATTATATTATATTATATTAGCCATCCCCTGCCATGCGTTGCTGTGGTTCACATGGGGGTTCTCTGTGGGAAGTTTGGGCCAATTCTATCCTTGGTGGGGTTCAGAATGCTCTGTGATTGTAGGTGAACTATAAATCCCAGCAACTACAACTCCCAAATGTCAAGATTTTATTTTCCCCAAACTCCACCAGTGTTCACATTTGGGCATATTGAGTATTCGTGTAGAGTTTGGTCCAGGTCCATCATTGTTTGAGTCCACAGTGCTCTCTGGATGTAGGTGAACTACAACTCCAAAACCAAAGTACACTGCCCACCAACCCTTCCAGTATTTTCTGTTGGTCATGGGACAACTGTCTGCCCAGTTTGGTTCAATTCCAACGTTGGTGGGGTTCAGAATGCTCTTTGATTGTAGGTGAACTATAAATCCCAGCAACTACAACTCTCAAATGTCAAGATTCTATTTTTCCCAAAGTCCACTAGTGTTTACATTTGGGCATATTGAGTATTTGTGTAGAGTTTGGTCCAGATCCATCATTATTTGAGTCCACAGTGCTCTCTGGATGTAGGCGAACTACAACTCCAAAACCAAAGTACACTGCCCACCAAACCCTTCCAGTATTTTCTGTTGGTCATGGAAGAACTGTGTGTCAAGTTTGGTACAATTCCATCGTTGGTGGGGTTCAGAATGCTCTTTGATTGTAGGTGAACTATAAATCCCAGCAACTACAACTCCCAAATGTCAAGATTCTATTTTCCCCAAAGTCCACCAGTGTTCACATTTGGGCATATTAAGTATCTGTGTAGAGTTTGGTCCAGATCCATCATTGTTTGAGTCCACAGTGTTCTCTGGATGTAGGTGAACTGCAACTCCCAAACTCAAGGTCCAAGCCCACCAAATCCTTCCAGTATTTTCTGTTGGGAGAACTGTGTGGTTCAATTCCATCGTTGGTGGGGTTCAGAATGTTCTTTGACTGTAGGTGAACTATAAATCCCAGCAACTACAGCTCCCAAATGACAAAATCAATGTTTTTTTTTTGAGTGAAGGACATACATTGTGTTGTTAGGTGTCTTGTGTCCAAATGTGGTGTCAATTCGTCCAGTGGGTTTTGAGTTCTGTTAATCCCACAAACAAACATTACATTTTTATTTACATAAATTATTATATTATATTATATTATATTATATTATATTATATTATATTATATTATTAGCAAAGCACAGGAGACAAGATTCTGGGCCCCGCTTTCCGCTACCAACTCACCACATTCAGCTTCTCCTTGGTTCCCTGGATTTCTGGCTTCACCAGGTTCAGCAAAGAGGTGATCTTCTCGTTGTGGCAAATGGGACCACAAGGTGGGGCTGAGAAGAGGAAAAAAAGAGTTGCAGAGAAGGCTAAAGCCCTTGTGAAACTACAACTCCCAGGATTCCATAATCTTGATCTATGACAATATGGTGCCAAACTGCAGTTAATGTGGTGCCAAACTGCATTAATTCTACAGTCTAGACCAGGCATGGGCAAACTTGGGCCCTCCAGGTGTTTTGGACTTCAACTCCCACAATTCCTAACAGCCGGTAGGCTGTTACGAATTGTGGGAGTTGGAGTCCAAAACACCTGGAGGACCCAAGTTTGCCCATGCTTGGTCTAGATGCAACCCAGGATGCCATAGCAGATTTGGAAGTGTCCTTGAAAGTGAATCAAGGAATTTTCCCAATGTTTACCTTTCTCTTCATCATCCGATTTCTTCTTGCTGCTTTTCTCTTCTTTGCCAGCATCCTTCTCGTCTTTCTGAACGAGAGGAACAGGGACACAAGATTCATTGGAAAGTCAGGGGGGGAAATCAATATACGATCATATCATCATTTGGGGTCCGAAAATGAATACCTTGACTCTGCTACAAGCATCAGTTCACCTAAGGTTGTTTTGTTTTACTAGCTTGGGCAAATGTGTTCACAGTGCTCTCTGGATGTAAGTGAACTACAACTCCCCCAAATCAAGATGTATTTCCCCCAAAGACCTCCAGTACCTTTTGCTGGTCATTAGGTTCTGTGTGACAAGTTTGGTTCAATTCCATCTTAGGTGGTGTTCTGAGTGCTCCTTGATTGCAGGTGAACTATAATTCCCAGTACCTACAATTCTAAGATGTCCAGGCCAATTCCCCTCAAAACCCACCAGTATTCAAATTTGGGTATATTGGATATGCAAGCCAAGTTTGGTCCAGATCCATCATTGTTTGGGTTCATAGTGCGCTCTAGATGTAGGTGAACTACAACTCCCCCAAATCAAGGTGGAGGTCTTTGGATTTCCCCCCAAAGACCTCCAGTTCTTTTTGCTGGTTTTGAGGGCTCTGTGTGACCAGTTTGGTCCAATTCCATCTTTGGTGGAGTTCCAAGTGCTCCTTGATTGCAGGTGAACTATAATTCCCAGTACCTACAACTCTAAAATGTCCAGGCCAATTCCCCTCAAAACGCACCAGTATTCAAATTTGGGCATATTAGATATGCAAGCTAAGTTTGGTCCAGATCCATCATTGTTTGGGTTCATAGTGCTCTCTAGATGTAGGTGGACTACAACTCCCACAAATCAAAATGGATTTTCCCCAAAGACCTCCAGTTCTTTTTGCTGGTTTTGAGGGCTCTGTGTGACAAGTTTGGTCCAATTCAATCTTTGGTGGAGTTCCAAGTGCTCCTTGATTGCAGGTGAACTATAATTCCCAGTACCTACAATTCTAAAATGTCTACGCCAATTCCCCTCAAAACCCACCAGTATTCAAATTTGGGCATATTAGATATGCAACCCAAGTTTGGCCCAGATCCATCATTGTTTGGGTTCATAGTGCGCTCTAGATGTGGGTGAACTACAACTCCTACAAATCCTTCCAAAGACCTCCACCACAATGCTATAGCTCCCTAAATCTACTCTGTCGTGTCAATAAAGGGAGGGCAAACTGTAGTATAGGAATAGGAAAAGTATCCAACTGGCGAAGCTTGCGAGACCTACCATACATGTCAAGAAAGACTATTTTAGTTCTCTCATACAGAGACATTGTGTGAGTTGATGCAACTGATCACACTGTACATACGCTCTTCTGAACTACGGAGAGGAAACTACCTGTTCTTTACTGTTCACCTGTAAAGAATCTGTTTCTTTCTTTGGCAAGGCAGTGTGTGGACTGATCAAACGTAAACTACACGTGGTTTATTTTACATTATGCCACATCATCCTCCTCCTGATCCTGCCTTTATCTGGACCAAGATGCAAAGGGATTCACAACACTAAAAAACACAACAGTATAGTTGCAAATCCATAACACACAAATATTAAAATAGAACTAAACTAACCAGGGAGCCCCCGGTGGCGCAGTGAGTTAAAACGCTGAGCTACTGAACTTGCTGACCAAAAGGTCGCAGGTTCGAATACAGGGAGCGGCATGAGCTCCCGCTATTAGCTCCAACTTCTGCCAACCTAGCAGTTTGAAAACATGTAAATGTGAGTAGATCAATAGGTACTGCTCCGGTGGGAAGGTAATGGCACTCCATGCAGTCATGCAGGCCACATGACCTTGGAGGTGTCTATGGACAATGCCGGCTCTTCCGCTTAAACTTTTCCCTTTACTTTAAACTAACCAGACAATGAAAATCCCTTTAAGCACCCACAAAGTATGATGCCATTGCCCAACCAGAAAAAGAAATACGAAAATTGGCACAAGGAAGAAAAAGATTCATAGGATTGTTGTAGGTTTTTTCAGGCTATATAGCCATGTTCTGGAGGCATTCTCTCCTGACGTTTTGCTTGCATCTACATCCAGTTCACCATGGAAAAAGAAAATGAAGGAAGACTGCCTTTTCGAGATGTCTTAGTCATCCGTAAACCAGATCAACAATTGGGTCACACCGTCTACAGAAAACCCACACACACAGATAGATATCTACATCAAAACTCCAACCATCACCCAAGCCAAAAAAGAAGCAGCATTAAAGCCTTGGCAGACCGTGCAAAAAGAATCTGCGAAGCCCACCTCTTCCAAGACGAACTGAACCACCTCAACTGGGCTCTCCAGGCCAATGGAGACTCCACCTCAGACATCAGAAGTGCTGCAAGACCAAGAACAAGCCACGAGAGTAAAGATGAAGATCCACCCAGAGGAAAAGTGTTCCTGCCATACATCAAGGGAACCACTGACCGCATAGGGAAGCTGATGAGGAAACACAACATACAAACTATCTACAGACCCACCAAGAAAATCCAACAAATGCTACGTTCAGCAAAGGACAAGAGGGATCCTCTCACTTCTGCAGGAGTCTACCGTGTACCATGCAGCTGTGGACAAGTCTACAGAGGGACCACCAAATGCAGCAGCATTGCCCAGACACGCATCAAGGAACATGAAAGGCACTGCAGACTACTCCAACCAGAGAAATGAGCCATAGCAGAGCACCTGATGAACCAACCTGGACACAGCATATTATTTGAGAACACAGAAATGCTGGACCACACCAACAACCACCATGTCAGACTACACAGAGAAGTCATTGAAATCCATAAGCATGTGGACAATTTCAACAGAAAGGAGGAAACCATGAAAATGAACAAAATCTGGCTGCCAGTATTAAAAAACTCTAAAATTACAACAGCAAAACAACAGAGAGGAAACAAATAAGGACATCTAATCACCTCTCAACAAAAGATTGCCCCAGTCACTGCCAGGCCATCAAATGCTAATCAAGGTGGTCAGTTGAAACATTCACACCTAGCTCCAGCAGACAAGAGTCCTTTGTCCCACCCTGGTCATTCCACTGATATATAAACCCTTTTTCCTAGTTCCAACAGACCTCACTACCTCTGAGGATGCTTGCCATAGATGCAGGCAAAACGTCAGGAGAGAATGCCTCTAGAACATGGCCATATAGCCTGAAAAAAACCTACAACAACCCAGTGATTCCGGCCATGAAAGCCTTCGACAATAAAAAGATTGATAATTTGCAAAAATCAAGGCATCCTGCAAACGGTTCGAAAGGAAACAACACCAGGAAAATTACCGACCCAAAAGAAAAAAAAGTTTAAAATAGATCCTATATATCTATATGATCCCATGCATAGAGTAGGACCTTCTCCCACACAGCAGACCAGAGGGAAGGGAGGAGGAAAAGCAAAATAATTACAGCGTAGGAAGATCTCTGGGGCAATTATGGGGTTCCTGTCCCAGATCGAGAACAGGCGAAGAGGGAAGGGAACAACACCTTGGAAAGTCGTATTTAAGACTAAAAGGAGATAAAGAGCAGCTCCACCCTATAGTTCAGAAGCGAAGGTGCAAATTAAATTGAGAAACGAATGAGAGTGAGATCTCAAGCTTTGCAAAACATCCGGGAAAACAGGGATGCAACCACACTGTAGAACAGGTATTTGCAAACTTCGGCCCTCTGAGTGTTTTGGACTTCGACTCCCACAACTCCTAACAGCCTCAGGCCTCTTCCTTTAAACACCACACAGATGGGTTAAAATAGCAAGCAGCTTATTGAGGGTAATACAAGCCAAAGCAATAAAAAACAATCCACATTAAAAGGTAGTCCGATAGATTAGGAAAAAATAGGAACAATTAGTCCAAAGAGAAATAGTCCAAAAATCTCCATGAAGGTAGATACTTGATTCCAAAGGCAAATACCAGCAAAGACACTTAATCAAACAAAGAGAAGAGTCCAAGAACTTGGTATGAAGAACTTAACGTGGATCCAACATTGCTTCGTCTGAAGCTAGATTCCGTACTTGATACTTATATCCCTGCCCTATTTCCCGAACAGCTAGGAAAGGATTTTTTTCTCAATTTTGGTTTAACTTCTAATTTCTGCTGCAATCTGGCTATGCGCCGTAATTGCTGTCCTGTTTGTCTTTGCTGGCTAAAAACACTTCTCCTGTTCAAGGCTTCACTGCTACTCCATTAAAATCTCCACCTGGAGACAACTGACCAGGAAACTGCAGCACAGAACCAAGCTCAAGACCTAGAGCAGTGGTTCTCAACCTGTGGGTCCCCAGGTGTTTTGGCCTACAACTCCCAGAAATCCAGCTGTTAGGATTTCTGGGAGTTGAAGGCCAAACATCTGGTGAGCCACAGGTTGAGAACCACTAACCTAGAGAATCCTTTTGCAGCAATACAGGCCTCTGTGACTCATCATCTAAACTGCATTCAGGTCCCACATCCCCAAAACCAGGCTGTTGCACTCCAGGCCAGGAAAGCCCTCTGACTTTAAACACCACACAGCTGAGTAAAAATGCAAGCAGTTTATTGAAGATAATTAAAAAGTAGTAACAGTAAAAAAAACACTCCATAAAAATAGTTAAAGCCAATTAGGTAGAAGGATAAACAGAAACAAATAGCCCAGGAAATTAGTCCATCAGAGTTCATGAAAAACAAAGACAGAAACTTCCAAGGTAAAACTCCAAAACCTGAATCAGGAAATCAAACAAGGCACTTAACACATGAATCTATCTAAGGAAAGGCTTCCGAGGACCAGGAAAGATGTCTTGACTCAATCCCAACATTGCTTCATCTGACTATAGATTCTGTCCTTGGCACTTTTATCACCTAATCTACTCGATGTCCCAAGCGACCAGGAACGGATTTCGTTGACTCTGTTATCAATCTCTCTCTCAGTCTGGCAGAATGCCTGAGAGATTGGTTTGTTTGCCTATGCTGACTGAAAATATACCTTCTATCTACTGGCTCATTGATTTCTGCAGTTTCAGGGTTCATCCCAGCATTCCCCAAACTCACTTCTTGCTTTTTGCGCCGTTCTTCGTCCTTCTTCGGGTCCGGCACTGGAATGTCTAGTTCGACACGGAGTGAAATGAGATCCAAAACATTCAGGGCAGTGATCTAGGGAATAGAGAGGACATTGCATTAACTCCTAACCTTTAGTCTATTTTAACCTTGGCATGCAAGGACTCTCAGCACTCTTACATTAAAATTCACTGTCCAAAAACAACAGGCAGTGACCTGCTACTTAAAGCAGAGTTGCACAGAAGAATCGTGCTGGGCCCATAACCCTTGTCGGGCAGTTAGCGAGCCAAAGTGCTGCTAATCATCCAATTAATAACAAATATAGATGAAATAATATATAAATAAATAAATATAGGTTTAAACCGCACAGCTTGCATTAGATCCTGCCTTTCTAAACTCATCTACACTGCAAAATGAATGTAGTTTGATACCACTTTAACTGCCTTAGTTCCATGCTATGGAAGTTAATAATAATAGTAAATGGAAATTAATAATAATAATAATAATAATAACAACACTTTATTTATATTGCGCCCTTCTCCGAAGGGGACTCAGGTTACTATGGGAATTGTAGTTTGGTGGGGCTCCTGCACCATTGGGTAGAGAAGGCCTTGGGAAATTACAACTCCCAGTATGCACAGCACTGAGCCCATGGCAATTAAAGTGGTATCAAAGTGCAGTCATTCTACGGTGTAGATGCGCCCAAAGCCTAATAATAAATTGCTCCTTGGTTTTGCAGCTGAAATAATGTCAACTTAAACCACTCCCAAAATAGGATTACCTTCAGGAGTTCGCTGAGTTCCACAATTTTTTCCGGGAAACGAGTCGAGACCAGTTCTTCAGCCTTTTGGAAATAATTCGGTGCCAAAAACAAGGCAGAGGAAAGAAACATTAGAAGGCAAAACACCACGAAACAAAAGGCGCATTTCCACAGCTGTCGTGTAACCAAATACCCAAACTAACCAACACACTATTTATTTGTGGAGCTAATATTTTGGCAACGTTTCGCTTTTGCAAGAAGGAAAAAGCAATTTATTTTGCAAGCTAACCATCCAAAAGTGAAAGTTTGTCATCATCAGCCCTGAAAAAAACCTAAAAATATAGATTGTTGTGTTTCAAATAATAATAATAATAATAATAATAATAATAATAATAATGTGCTTTTGTGTCAATAATAATAACAATAATAATAATAACACGATACGAGGATTTAAAGATCGAACTGCAAAGACTCTGGCACAAGCCAGTCAAGGTGGTCCCAGTGGTGATCGGCACACTGGGTGCAGTGCCTAAAGACCTTGGCCTGCACTTAAACACAATCGGCGCTGACAAAATTACCATCTGTCAGCTGCAAAAGGTCACTTTACTGGGATCTGCACGCATTATTCGCTGATACATCACACAGTCCTAGACACTTGGGAAGGGTCCAATGTGTGATCCAACACAACAGTCAGCAGAGTGGTCTTGTCTGCTGTGGACTCATCTTGTTGTGTAATAATAATAATAATAACAATAACAATAACAAGACCTCACTACCTCTGAGTATGCTTGCCATAGATGCAGGCGAAAAGTCAGGAGAGAATGCCTCTAGAACATGGCCATATAGGCCAAAAAACCCTACAACAACCCAACAATAACAATAACAATAACATATCTGTATATATAAAACACACAACCTGTATATGCTTGTGTGCTCACAAAACTCAAAAAGTAGTGGCTGGTTGGCTTGACATTTTGACATAACCTTGCATTCCAAACCTCCTTGATCCACTTTACATCTTGCTGCGGTTTGGGGGAGGATGGACCATGGATGATGAGATTTGTAGTACTTTCACCTAAATTGCCTTCTGCTGACTACTGTGACCTTGATGAATGAGAGACCTGGACCAAACTTGGCAAACAGACCCCCCCCCCATGACCCACTTTACGTCCTGGATTGTGGGAGCATGGGCCAAGGATGATGGGATTTGGAGTACCTCCACCCGATTGGGCTCCCACAGATCACTGTGACTCACACCAATGGCAGATCAGGATCAAACTTGACACATAGAACCCTGTCCCCCAATTACTCACTTCATGTCCTGGTGCCAATAGGGGGTGGATGGACCATGGATGATGGGATTTGTAGTACCCTCATCTCAATTGCCTCCTGCTGACCACTGCGACCTCCACGAATGAGGGATCTGGACCTAACTTGGCAAACAGACCCCCCCCCCATGACCCACTTTACATCCTGGATTGCGGGAGTATGGACCACGGATGATGGGATTTGGAGTACCTCCACCTGATTGGGCTCCCACAAATCACTGTGACTCACACCAATGGCAGATCAGGAACAAACTTCACACACAGAACCCCTCTCCCCAATTACCCACTTCATGTCCTGGTGCCAATAAGGGGTGGATGAACCACGGATTATGGGATTTGTAGTGCCCTCACCTAAATTGCTTCCTGCTGACTACTGTGATCTCAACGAATGAGGGACCTGGACCAAACTTGGCACACAGACCCCTCCCATGACACACTTTACGTCCTGGATTGTGGGAGCATGGACCATGGATGATGGGATTTGGAGTACCTCCACCCGATTGGGCTCCCACAGCTCACTGTGACTCACAACAATGGCAGATCAGGACCAATCTTTACACACAGACCACCTCCTCCAATTACCTACTTCATGCCCTGGTGCCAATAGGGGGTGGATGGACCACAGATGATGGGATTTGTAGTACCCTCACCTCAATTGCCTCCTGCTGACTACTGTGACCTCGACGAATGAGGGACCTGAACCAAACTTGGCACACAGACCCCCCCCCCAATGACCCACTTTACATTCTGGATTGTGGGAGCATGGACCACGGATGATGGGATTTGGAGTAACTCCACCTAATTGGGCTCCCACAGATCACTGTGACTCACACCAATGGCAGATCAGGACCAAACTTGACACATAGACCCCACTCCCCCCATTACCCACTTCATATCCTGGTGCCAATAGGGGGAGGATGGAACACGGATGATGGGATTTGTAGTACCCTCACCTCAATTGCCTCCTGCTTACCACTGTGACCTCCACGAATGAGGGACTTGGACCAAACTTGGCACACAGACCCCTCCCATGACACACTTTACGTCCTGGATTGTGGGAGCATGGACCATGGATGATGGGATTTGGAGTACCTCCACCCGATTGGGCTCCCACAGCTCACTGTGACTCACAACAATGGCAGATCAGGACCAATCTTTACACACAGACCACCTCCTCCAATTACCTACTTCATGCCCTGGTGCCAATAGGGGGTGGATGGACCACAGATGATGGGATTTGTAGTACCCTCACCTCAATTGCCTCCTGCTGACTACTGTGACCTCGACGAATGAGGGACCTGGACCAAACTTGGCAAACAGACCCCCCATTACCCACTTTACGTCCTCGATTGCGGGACCACGGACCACAGATGATGGGATTTGGAGTACCTCTACCCAATTGGACTCCCACAAATCACTATGACTCACACCAATGGCAGATCAGGACCAAACTTGACACATAGACCCCACTCCCCCCATTACCCACTTCATATCCTGGTGCCAATAGGGGGAGGATGGACCACGGATGATGGGATTTGCAGTACTTTGGCCAAAGTTTTGCAATGACACACAATTAGGAGTTTAAAAATTGATGAGCAATCTAAAGAACAATTCTGAACGGACCTCATGAAGGTGAAGACGTACCACTTCCAGGAATACCACTCATTATGACCGTACGCAACGATTTTTTAATTTACTTTCACATTCATTTCATATCAGACTGAGCCACAGCAAAGCATGGCCGCGTTTAGCTAGGAGATAACGTAACATCATCGCCATCTATTTCTGTCTCTTGATCAAGACACAAAGCAATTCACAACATTAATAAGAAGCAATGCAATTTAAAATCCACAATATACATATATTGCAATGGAACAAAACATACAAGTCAATTAAATAATATTATAATAATAATCATATTTATTATTATTGTGGGAGGACGACAACAACAAAAACAATAATTTCTCTCTCTTGATCAAGATCCAAATGAGGATAAACCAGTCTGGAACTTGCTACCTTTGGTATTTTTGAATGCAAAGGCATACAATGGCTGTCTATGGGAAATGCACTCTGCCCATGTTCAGAAGTTATGTTTTCAATGGCAATGACCAATAGAATCCCCAATTTGTTTTCCATTTCCGAGGACTAATAAAGTCAAAGTATTGGAAAGGTAAGCAAGGTAAAAAGGATTCCCCCTTTGAGGAAAGGTAACCCACTCTCACCTGAGCACAGAGTTTCTCCTTGAAGGACTTCACCTGTAGAAGGAGAGAGAAATGTGAAACTATGTCAGACGTGGATGGAGGCCTGCCAGGGCTTTCGGGTTGGGATCACCTGATATTCCCGCACACCTGTCAACCCAAATTTTACATCTTAATTTAATTAAAAAGGTCCATACAGAGAGAAAAACCTGTTGGATTTCTACCTGGCTTACAAGGGGTGCTAGAGCCTTCTCTTTTCTTAACCACACACCTACAGCAAGACATTCAACAGGTAAAGTAAGTCCTACAGAAAGATACCCAACTCATAGAGCTTCCCAGACCCACAATGGAGTATCAGTACAATACCTATTGGATTTCTGCCTGCTTTACTTAGGAGGATTGCTAGAACCCTCTTTTTTATCCACACTTTTCCAACAGGTAGATATCCAACTGGTGAAGCTTCCCAGAACCACAATGTAATATCAATACAGAGGGAAAATATAGCAAGATATCCAGCTGGTAAAGCTTCCCAGGTTCACAATGTAATATCAATACAGAGGGGAAACTATAGCAAGATATTCAACTGGTAAAGCTTCCCAGAACCACAATGTATTATCAATACAGAGGGAAAACTATAGCAAGATATCCAACTGGTAAAGCTTCCCAGGTCCAAATATAATATGGATACAGAGGGGAAACTATAGCAAGATATCCAACTGGTAAAGCTCTCCAGGTTCACAATGTAATAGCAATACAGAGGGGAAACTATAGCAAGATATCCAACTGGTAAAGTTTCCCGGGTTCACAATATAATATCAATACAGAGGGGAAACTATAGCAAGATATCCAACTGGTAAAGCTCTCCAGGTTCACAATGTAATATCAATACAGAGGGGAAACTATAGCAAGATATCCAACTGGTAAAGCTTCCCAGGTTCACAATGTAATATCAATACAGAGGGGAAACTATAGCAAATATATCCAACTGGTAAAGCTTCCCAGATTCACAATGTAATATCAATACAGAGGGGAAACTATAGCAAGATATCCAACTGGCAAAGCTTCCCAGGTTCACAATGTAATATCAATACAGAGGAGAACCTATAGAAAGATATCCAACTATGTCATGTAAATAAAGGAAGAGCAACCTGTAGTATAGGACTAGGAAAGGTATCCAACTGGTAAAGCTTCCTAGACCCACTTGTTGGCACAGAATCTGTTGGATGCCTGCCTGCCACCACAATGCTATAGCTTCCTAAATCTACTATGTCATGTCAATAAAGGAGGGCATCCTGTAGTATAGGAAAGGTATCTAACTGGTAAGGTTTCCTAGACCTACCATACATACCTGTTGGATGCCTGCCTGCCCTCACAATGCTATAGCTTCCTAAATCTACTATATGTAAATAAAGGCAGGGGAACCTGTAGTATAGGAATAGGAAAGGTATCCAACTGGTAAAGCTTCCTAGATCCACCTGTTGGTACAGAACCTGTTGGATGCGTGCCTTCCACCACAGTGCTATAGCTTCCTAAATCTACTATGCCATGTCACTAAAGAGAGGGAAACCTGTAGTATAGGAATAAGAAAAGTATCCAACTGGTAAAGCTTCCTAGACCCACCATACATGACCTGTTGGATGCCTGCCTGCTACCACAATGCTATAGCTTCCTAAATCTACTATGTCATGTAAATAAAGGTAGGGGAACCTGTAGTATTGGAATAGGAAAGGTATCCAACTGGTAAAGCTTCCTAGACATACAATACAGAACCTGTTGCATAGATCCACCTGTTGGTACAGAACCTGTTGGATGCCTGCCTTCCACCACAGTGGTATAGCTTCCTAAATCTACCGTGTCATGTCAATAAAGGGAGTGCAACTTGTAGTATAGGAATAAGAAAAGTATCCAACTGGTAAATCTTCCTAGACCTACCATACATACCTGTTGGATGCCCGCCTGCCACCACAGTGCTATAGCTTCCTAAATCTACTATGCCATGTCAATAAAGGGAGGGCAACCTGTAATATAGGAATAGGAAAGGTATCCAACTGGTAAGGTTTCCTAGACCCACCTATTGGCACAGAACCTGTTGGATGCCTGCCTGCCACCACAATGCGATAGCTTCTTAAATCGACTATGTCATGTCAATATAGGGAGGGCAACTTGTAGTATGAGAATAAGACAAGTATCCAACTGGTAAAGCTTCCTAGACCTATCATACATGACCTGTTGGATGCCTGCTTTCCACCACACTGCTATAGCTTCCTAAATCTACTATGTCATGTCAATAAAAGGAGGGCAACCTGTAGTATAGGAATAAGAAAAGTATCCAACTGGTAAAGCTTCCTAGACCTACCATACATAACCTGTTGGATGCCTGCCTGCCACCACAATGCTATAACTTCCTAAACCTACTATGTCGGGTCAATAAAGGGAGAGCAACCTGTAGTATAGGAATAGGAAAGGTATCCAACTAGTAAAGCTTCCTAGACTTATCATACATTACCTGTTGGATACCTGCCTGCCACCACAATGTTATAGCTTCCTAAATCTACTATGTCATGTCAATAAAGGGAGGGCAACCTGTAGTATAGGAATAAGAAAAGTATCCAACTGGTAAAGCTTCCTAGACCTACCATACATACCTGTTGGATGCCTACCTGCCACCACAATGCTATAGCTTCCTAAATCTACAATTTCAACAAAGAGAGGGCAACCTGTAGTATAGGAATTGGAAAGGTATCTAACTGGTAAAGCTTCCTAGACCTACTATACATACCTGTTGGATGCCTGCCTGCTACCACGACGTTATAGCTTCCTAAATATATTCCTATTCTACCGGTTGCCCTCTTTATCATGTCAATAAAGAGAGGGCAACCTGTAGTGTAGGAATAGGAAAGGTATCCAACTGGTAAAGCTTCCTAGACTTATCATACATTACCTGTTGGATACCTGCCTGCCACCACAATGCTATAGCTTCCTAAATCTACTATGTCATGTCAATAAAGGGAGGGCAACCTGTAGTATAGGAATAGGAAAGGTATCCAACCGGTAAAGCTTCCTAGACCCACCATAGAGTGACCAAAACATGACCTGTTGGATGCCTGCCTGTTAATCAATGGCTTCCAAGGGGTGCTAATGTTCTTCCAGACCCCCCTAAAAGGTAGTTTTGGAGAGGAAAAGGAGCCCCTCTTTACCTGGGCCTCGCATTCGGGGGGCACCTCCAAGGTCGCCATGCTGGGCTGCTGTGCACCTGTCCAGGTGTGAGTGGAGGCTCAGGTGTGTGGGTCCAGGTGTGGGGCTGGCAAGACCGGCCGGGCGAACCCCAAAACCCGTGGGGCGAGTCTTCAAAGGCTGGAAGAGGAGGAGGAGGAGGAGGGAGGCCAGCAAGTCAGGCACGAAAAGTGAAAATGAAAGGAAAAGGGGAGGAGAGAAGGAGAGAGAGAGGAAGAGAGGAAAGGGGAACTTTGAAAGAAAAGGGACTTCCCACTTTGCAAAGGATTACAAAAAAAGCAAAGTGGGAGGACCTTCAACGTCACTCTTCCATCAGGCTGTCGTTCAACCGGTTGAGCTGCAAACAACATCAGAGTATTGCTTTCAGAGGAAAGAGCTTTCCCTGTTGGATTTGCCAGCTGACACCCCCCAACAAAGGATTCCCCCAGGCAGCGGCCAGCCAGGCATTGAAGCTGCAAGGCCATTCAATGCTCAGCAAGGTACACATTTGCCAGCTAACACCTCCCAACAAAGGATTCTCCCAGGCAGCAGACAGTCAGGCATTGAAGCTCCAAGGTCATTCAATGCTCAGCAAGGTGGCCATTTGCCAGCTGACACCCCCCAACAAAGGATTCCCCAGGCAGCAACCAGCCAGGCATTGAAGCTGCAAGGCCATTAAATGCCCAACAAGGTGGCTATTTGCCAGCTAACACCTCCCAACAAAGGATTCCCCCAGGCAGCAGGCAGCCAGGCATTGAAGCTGCAAGGCCATTAAATGCCCAACAAGGTGGCTATTTGCCAGCTATCACCTCCCAACAAAGGATTCCCCCAGGCAGCAGACAGTTAGACATTGAAGCTGCAAGGCCATTCAATGCGCAGCAAGGTGGCCATTTGCCAGCTAACACCTCCCAACAAAGGATTCCCCCAGGCAGCAACCAGCCAGGCATTGAAGCTGCAAGGCCATTAAATGCCCAACAAGGTGGCTATTTGCCAGCTAACACCTCCCAACAAAGGATTCTCCCAGGCAGCAGACAGTCAGGCATTGAAGCTCCAAGGCCATTCAATGCTCAGCAAGGTGGTCAGTTGCCAGCTAACACCTCCCAACAAAGGATTCCCCCAGGCAGCAACCAGCCAGGGATTGAGGCTGCAAGGCCATTCAATGCTCAGCAAGGTGGTCAGTTGCCAGCTAGCACCTCCCAACAAAGGATTCTCCCAGGCAGCAGACAGTCAGGCATTGAAGCTCCAAGGTCATTCAATGCTCAGCAAGGTGGCCATTTGCCAGCTAACATCTCCCAACAAAGGATTCTCCCAGGCAGCAGGCAGCCAGCCATTGAAGCTGCAAGCTCATTCAATGCTCAGCAAGGTGGCCATTTGCCAGCTAACACCTCCCAACAAAGGATTCCCCCAGGCAGCAACCAGCCAGACATTGAAGCTACAAGGCCATTCAATGCTCAGCAAGGTGGCCATTTGCCAGTTCACACCTCCCAACAAAGGATTCTCCCAGGCAGCAACCAGCCAGGCATTGAAGCTGCAAGGCCATTCAATGCTCAGCAAGGTCGCCATTTGCCAGCTGATACCTCCCAACAAAGGATTCCCCCAGGCAGCAGGCAGCCAGGCATTGAATCTGCAGGGCCATTCAATGCTCAGCAAGGTGGCCATTTGCCAGCTAACACCTCCTAACAAAGGATTCCCCCAGGCAGCGGCCAGCCAGGCATTGAAGCTGCAAGGCCATTCAATGCTCAGCAAGGTACACATTTGCCAGCTAACACCTCCCAACAAAGGATTCTCCCAGGCAGCAGACAGTCAGGCATTGAAGCTCCAAGGCCATTCAATGCTCAGCAAGGTGGCCATTTGCCAGCTCACACCTCCCAACAAAGGATTCTCCCAGGCAGCAACCAGCCAGGCATTGAAGCTGCAAGGCCACTCAATGCTCAGCAAGGTTGGCCATTTGCCAGCTAACACCTCCCAACAAAGGATTCCCCCAGGCAGCAACCAGCCAGGGATTGAAACTGCAAGGCCATTCAATGCTCAGCAAAATGGCCATTTGCCAGCTCACACCTCCCAACAAAGGATTATCCCAGTCAGCAGCCAGCCAGGCATTGAAGCTGCAAGGCCATTCAGTGCTCAGCAAGGTGGCTATTTGCCAGCTCACACCTCCCAACAAAGGATTCTCCCAGGCAGCAACCAGCCAGGCATTGAAGCTGCAAGGCCACTCAATGCTCAGCAAGGTGGCCATTTGCCAGCTAACACCTCCCAACAGAGGATTCCCCCAGGCAGCAACCAGCCAGGCATTGAAGCTGCAAGGCCATTAAATGCTAGTCAAGGTGGCCAATTGCAACATTCACATCTGTGTGATTTGGGATTTAAAAAGAAAACCATCCCCTTCGAGAAAGAGGAGTGACGGGTATGATGAGGCAACTGTTCTGAAAGGCCTTGCTTTGGAAACACACATTGTATGTGCTGCGACTGCGCAACATCCCAGCACAATGAGTTCCCCAGGCTAATTGTGCAAATCTTTCCCTGCTAATCGCAAAATCAACGCCTCCATTTGCAAGAATGCATGGAAACTGGCATACTTAGTCCACTGTTTCCAAAGAAACACACTCTGCTTATGCTTAGAAGCACTCAAGTTACAGAACAGTCACTAGGAATGTAGGAAGATACCTAGTTCTCATTGAGATGAGCTATAAGAGGGCAGGTAAATGCAAGGAAAGGCATCAATTTATCACCCTATATGTAGGCTTGATGGGAATTGTAGTCCATCGGTCTCTAAAGAGCTACACTCTTCATACCCTTGTAGCAGAATAAGAAATTCAAAATTTTGGCTTGCTGTGAGTTTCCTGAGCTGTCTGGCCATGTTCCAGAAGCATTCTCCCCTGATGTTTCGCCCACATCTATGGCCGGCATCCTCAGAGGTTGTGAGGTCTGCTGGAAATGAGGTAAGTGAGATTGATATATGTGTGGAATAATATCCAGGGTGAGAGAAAGAATTCTTGATTGAGGCAAATGGGAATGTTGATTAGCACTGAACGGCCTTGCAGCTTCAAAACCTGGCTGGTTGCTGCTTGGGGATAATTAGTTGGGAGGTGTTAGTTGGCCCTGATGGTTTCATGTCATGAGTTCCCCTGTTTTTTTTAGTGTTGTTCTTTATTTATTATGTTCCTTGATTCGTGTTTGGGAAATACTGCTTTCGGTGTGTAGCGCTGAGTACTTCATTTTACAGTAGACTCTCAGTTAACCAGAACTCTCAAGCAACCAGAATTTTTAAAAAAGAAATAATACTTTATATAAAAATGAAAATAGAATCGATTTTAGTGAGAATGTAAGTTTAAGTTTGGTTTGCCTTAATTTGCTTTTAATTACTTACAGTTAGGCCTCCTTTCCATAGTATTCCTTAAGCAACCAGAAAATACATTTATCTAGCATATACCAATCCCTATGGTTGGCATAGGTTAACTCAGGCCCCTTCTACACTGCCATATAATCCAGATTATCAAAGCAGATATTCCACATTATCTGTTTTGATCTGGATTATATGGCAGTGTAGATTCATAGGGCCCCCTGGTGGTGCAGTGGATTAAACCGCTGTGCTGCTGAACTTGCTGACCGAAAGGTAAATAAAGGTCAAGGTTTCCCTCTACATTAAGTCCAGTTTTGTCTGACTCTTGGGGTTGGTGCTCATATCCATTTCTAAGCCAAAGAGCTGGCGTTGTCCATAGACACCTCCAAGATCATGTGGCCAGCATGACTGCATGGAGCGCAGTTACCCTCCCGCAGAAGCAGTACCTATTGATCTACTTACATTTACATGTTTTTGAACTGCTAGGTTGACAGTGTTGATCAAGCCTGGATTATATGAATCTAAAGTAAAGGGAAAGATTTTCCCCTGACATTAAGTCTAGTCGTGCCCGACTCTGGGTGTAGGTGCTTATCTCAATTTCTCAGTCGAAGAGCCGGCGTTGTCCATAGACACCTCCAAGGTCATGTGGCCAGCATGACTGCATGGAGTACCGTTACCCTCCCGCCGGAGTGGTACCTATTGATCTACTCACATTTACATGTTTTCAAATTGCTAGGTTGGCAGAAGCTGGGGCTAACAGCAGGAGCTCACCCTGCTCCCCGGATTCGAACCTGCTACCTTTTGGTTAGCAAGTTTAGCAGCTCAGTGTAAACTACTGAGCTGCTAAACTTGCTAACCAAAAGGTAGCAGGTTCGAATCCGGGGATCGGGGTGAGCTCCCGCTGTTAGCCCCAGCTTCTGCCACCCACTGCGAAAGGTAGGCAGTTCAAATCTGGGGAACAGGGTGAGCTCCCACTGTTAGCCCCAGCTTCTGCCAACCTAGCAGTTTGAAAACATGCAAATGTGAGTAGATCAATATGTACCGCTTCTGCGGGAAGGTACCAGCGCTTCATGCAGTCATGTTAGCCAAATGACCTTGAAGGTGTCTATGGACAACGCTGGCTCTTCGACTCAGAAATGGAGATAAGGACCAAACCCCAGAGACAGGCATGACTAGACTTAATGTCAAGGGAAGACCTTTCCCTTTACTTTAGATTCATATAGTTGAGACTTGATTGACACTGTCATATAATCCAGATTATCAAAGGAGATAATCCAGATTTAATGTATTGTCGAAGGCTTTCGTGGCTCGAATCACTGGGTTGTTGTAGGTTTTTCAGGCTATATGGCCATGTTCTAGAACATGTTCTAGAACATGGCCATATAGCCCGAAAAACCTACAACAACCCAATAATCCAGATTATCTGTTTTGAACTGGATCATACGAGTCTCCACTGCTATATAATGCAGTTCAAAGCAGATAATGTGGATTTTATATGGCAGTGTAGATCCAGCCTGAGAGTCTACTGTACAACTTTTGGGAATCTTGGAACTGGGTCCCAGTTTGGCCACCTTTGTGTAGGATTAGACCCAAAATAACAACCTTCTAGGCATCAAACCTACTCCGTACTCCCATTTTCTGGACTCTCCTCATCCCCCCAAAAAACACACAAACGCTTAGAGGAGAACAGAGCACTAGAAAGGGTCCTTATTTTTTTATTTCCCCTGGAAGGGATGGCAAACTCTTGCTACGCTTCTCTGCCGGCCATCTGGGCTTCTGGAAAGAGGGTTCAGTTCCGTTTCTTGACCTCCCCCACCGCTCCTTTGACAAAGAGGCCCGCTCCGGGTCTGCCAGGTGACCAGCGCCAGCGGTACCATCCCCGGTAGGTGAGGTACCAGCAGAGAGTGGCCATGGCAGCCCCCACGACCTTGTGGCTGTATTCGTAGAGATACACCACGGTGCAAGCTAGGAGGAAGTTCCACAGGGCCAGGAGCAGGACGTTGAGGAGGAAGATGAGCCGCAAGGGGATGCCGGCGGGGAGTCCCTGGGTGAGGTACCGCCGGAAGACGGAGGTCTCCTCCACCATCAGGAGGCAGCAGAAGGTGAGCAGGAAGGTGTGGCCGGAGACGTCGTAGCCGTGCCACTTGTGGCCTTTGTGGAGGCAGGCCCACTTGTCCGGAAGCGTGTTGACCAGGATGCCCTCGGGCACCGGGTCGAAGCAGTAGCCGGTGAGGTTCTCGATGAGCAGGAAGGTCTCCGTGGCGCCCAGCCAGAGCCCGGCCCCCACCGCCAGGCGGCACAGGTGGCGCACGGTCAGCAGGACCCGCCCGGTGGCCAGGTACACGACCAGCAGAATGAAGCCACCCAGGAAGATGCACGTCCAGCCCCAGGCCGACCGGACAAATTTTCTGCAAAGAGAGGTGTCAAAAATATTCAAAATTTACTAGGAATTTATGATTACATAAGTGCGAGTCAAGAATGAGTAGGCTGAAGCCTGTTAGTCAGCTAGTGTCATCCCGAGGAGTGTGAGGTAAACCTCTGTGTGAGAGAAGCCGAGGCCTGTTCGTTTTGTTTTGATGTCCGGAGCTACTTGAGACTTTATGCAACCGGTCACAAGATCGAAACTAGTATCCCATACATGAAGTAAAAACACCTGAAAGGTTCGAATCCGGGGAGAGGTGGAAGAGCTCCCTCTATCAGCTCCAGCTCCTCATGCAGGGACATGAGAGAAGCCTCCCACAAGGATGATAAAAAACATCAAATCATCCGGGCGTCCCCTGGGCAACGTCCTTGCAGACGGCCAATTCTCTCACACCAGAAGTTAGTAGGCTGAAGCCTGTTAGTCAGTGGGACCAAAGTTAAGTGTTGTCCCAAGGAGTGTGAGGCAAACCTCTGTGTGAGAGAAGCCGAGGCCTGTTTGTTTTGTTTAGATGTCTGGAGCGACTTGAGACTTTATGCAACCTGTCACAAGATCGAAACTAGTATCCCATACATGAAGTGAAAACGCCTAAAAGGTTCGAATCCGGGGAGAGGCGGATAAGCTCCCTCTATCAGCTCCAGCTCCTCATGCAAGGACATGAGAGAAGCCTCCCACAAGGATGATAAAAAACATCAAATCATCCGGGCGTCCCCTGGGCAATGTCCTTGCAGACGGCCAATTCTCTCACACCAGAAGTTAGTAGGCTGAAGCCTGTTAGTCAGTGGGACCAAAGTTAAGTGTTGTCCCGAGGAGTGTGAGGCAAACCTCTGTGTGAGAGAAGCCGAGGCCTGTTTGTTTTGTTTAGATGTCTGGAGCGACTTGAGACTTTATGCAACCGGTCACAAGATCGAAACTAGTATCCCATACATGAAGTAAAAACGCCTGAAAGGTTCGAATCCGGGGAGAGGCGGATAAGCTCCCTCTATCAGCTCCAGCTCCTCATGCGGGGACATGAGAGAAGCCTCCCACAAGGATGATAAAAAACATCAAATCATCCGGGCGTCCCCTGGGCAACGTCCTTGCAGACGGCCAATTCTCTCACACCAGAAGTTTGAACAAAGTTAAGTGTCATCCTGAGGAGTGTGAGGCAAACCTCTGTGTGAGAGAAGCCGAGGCCTGTTCGTTTTGTTTTGATGTCCGGAGCGACTTGAGACTTTATGCAACCTGTCACAAGATCGAAACTAGTATCCCATACATGAAGTAAAAACACCTGAAAGGTTCGAATCTGGGGAGAGGCGGATAAGCTCCCTCTATCAGCTCCAGCTCCTCATGCGGGGACATGAGAGAAGCCTCCCACAAGGATGATAAAAAAACTTAAAATCATCCAGGCGTCCCCTGGGCAACGTCCTTGCAGACAGCCAATTCTCTCACACCAGATGTTAGTAGGCTGAAGCCTGTTAGTCAGTGGGACCAAAGTTAAGTGTCGTCCCGAGGAGTGTGAGGCAAACCTCTGTGTGAGAGAAGCCGAGGCCTGTTCGTTTTGTTTTGATGTCCGGAGCGACTTGAGACTTTATGCAACCGGTCACAAGATCGAAACTAGTATCCCATACATGAAGTAAAAACGCCTAAAAGGTTCGAATCCAGGGAGAGGCGGATAAGCTCCCTCTATAAGCTCCAGCTCCTCATGCGGGGACATGAGAGAAGCCTCCCACAAGGATGATAAAAAACATCAAATCATCTGGGCGTCCCCTGGGCAACGTCTTTGCAGACGGCCAATTCACTCACACCAGAAGTTAGTAGGCTGAAGCCTGTTAGTTAGTGGGACCAAAACCAGTGTCATCCCGAGAAGTGTGAGCTAAACCTCTGTGTGAGAGAAGCCGAGGCCTGTTCGTTTTGTTTTGATGTCCGGAGCGACTTGAGACTTTATGCAACCTGTCACAAGATCGAAACTAGTATCCCATACATGAAGTAAAAACACCTGAAAGGTTTGAATCCGCGGAGAGGCGGATGAGCTCCCTCTATCAGCTCCAGCTCCTCATGCGGGGACATGAGAGAAGCCCCCCACAAGGATGATAAAAAACATCAAATCATCCGGGCGTCCCCTGGGCAACATCCTTGCAGACGGCCAATTCTCTCACACCAGAAGTTTGAACAAAGTTAAGTGTCATCCTGAGGAGTGTGAGGCAAACCTCTGTGTGAGAGAAGCCAAGGCCTGTTCGTTTTGTTTTGATGTCCGGAGCGACTTGAGACTTTATGCAACCGGTCACAAGATCGAAACTAGTATCGCATACATGAAGTGAAAACGCCTGAAAGGTTCGAATCCGGGGAGAGGCGAATAAGCTCCCTCTATCAGCTCCAGCTCCTCATGCGGGGACATGAGAGAAGCCTCCCACAAGGATGATAAAAAACTTCAAATCATCCGGGCGTCCCCTGAGCAATGTCCTTGCAGACGGCCAATTCTCTCACACCAGAAGTTAGTAGGCTGAAGCCTGTTAGTCAGTGGGACCAAAGTTAAGTGTCGTCCCAAGGAGTGTGAGGCAAACCTCTGTGTGAGAGAAGCCGAGGCCTGTTCGTTTTGTTTTGATGTCTGGAGCGACTTGAGACTTTATGCAACCTGTCACAAGATTGAAACTAGTATCCCATACATGAAGTAAAAACACCTGAAAGGCTTGAATCCGGGGAGAGACGGATAAGCTCCCTCTATCAGCTCCAGCTCCTCATGCGGGGACATGAGAGAAGCCTCCCACAAGGATGATAAAAAACTTCAAATCATCCGGGCGTCCCCTGGGCAACGTCTTTGCAATCAGCTAATTCTCTCACACCAGAGGTTAGTAGGCTGAAGCCTGTAAGTCAGTGGGACCAAAGTTAAGTGTCGTCCCAAGGAGTGTGAGGCAAACCTCTGTGTGAGAGAAGCCGAGGCCTGTTCGTTTTGTTTTGTTGTCCGGAGCAATTTGAGACTTTATGCAACCTGTCACAAGATTGAAACTAGTATCCCATACATGAAGTAAAAACACCTGAAAGGTACGAATCCGGGGAGAGGCGGATAAGCTCCCTCTATCAGCTCCAGCTCCTCATGCGGGGACATGAGAGAAGCCTCCCACAAGGATGATAAAAAACTTCAAATCATCTGGGCGTCCCCTGGGCAACGTCCTTGCAGACGGCCAATTCTCTCACACCAGAAGTTAGTAGGCTGAAGCCTGTTAGTCAGTGGGACCAAAGTTAAGTGTTGTCCCGAGGAGTGTGAGGCAAACCTCTGTGTGAGAGAAGCCGAGGCCTGTTCGTTTTGTTTTGATGTCTGGAGCGACTTGAGACTTTATGCAACCTGTTACAAGATCGAAACTTGTATTCCATACATGAAGTAAAAACACCTGAAAGGTTCAAATCTGGGGAGAGGCAGATGAGCTTCCTCTATCAGCTCCAGCTCCTCATGCGGGGACATGGGAGAAGCCTCCCACAAGGATGATAAAAAACATCAAATCATCCGGGCGTCCCCTGGGCAACGTCCTTGCAGACGGCCAATTCTCTCACACCAGAAGTGACTTGCAGTTTCTCAGGTCGCTCCTGACACGAGAAAACACCCCCCAAAAAACCCTGAAAGGTCACAGTGAAGTTGTTCTCAACCTTCCTCATGCTGCGACCCCTTAATACAGTTCCACACGTTGTGGTGGCCTCCAACCATAAAATTATTTTCCTTCCTACTTCACAACTGTCATTTTGCTACTGCTATCAATCATAATGTAAATATCTGATATGTATTTTCATTCACTGGACCAAATTTGCCACAAATACCCTATACGCCCAAATTTGAATACTGGTGGGGTTGGGGAGTGGTGGTTGATTTTGTCATTTAGGAGTTGAATTTGCAGGGATTTAGAGTTCACCTGCAATCAAAGAGCATTTTGAACTCCGCCAACGATGGAATTGAACCAAACTTGGCACACAGAACTCCCATGACCAACAGAATATACTGGAAGGGTTTGGTGGGCATTGACCTTGAATTTTAGAGTTGTAGTTCGCCTACATCCAGAGAGCACTGTGGACTGAAAGAATGATGGATCTGGATGAAACTTGGCACGAATACTCAATATGCCCAAATGTGAACACTGGTGGAGTTTGGGGGAAACAGACCGTGACATTTTGGAAGTTGTAGTTGCTGGGATTTATAGTTCACCTACAATCAAAGAGCATTCTGAACCTCACAAATGACAAAATTGGGCCAAACTTCCCACATAGAACCTCCATGACCAACACAAACTGCTGTGTTTTCTGATGGTCTTTAGTGACCCCTCCAGGGGTACCGACCCCCAGGTTGAGAACCACTGTCATAGTATAGAGTGACCGAAAAGTACCAACCCTTGCAAGCTATCATTATGTAATGGGACACTAGAGCAAAATTGTAACACTAGGCTCTGAAGGTAGCATTTGCTTTTTGGCTGGAAACGAGAGCTCCCTTGAATTGGGATTCATTGCGAAGATTCCCAGAGGCTTGGACTCAGCAAATCTGAAGCGCAGGGGCCAAATGACCTTGCTTAGAATGCCTGGGAATCTAAATGTGGGTTTTGATGCCACTTTTTGCCTCTAAGCTGACCCCTGCCCCCACCCACGTAGTCCTTCCCTCTACAAGATGACTCACATGTTAAAGAAGTTGTGATGATTGGCAAAGATGGCCCGCGGGTTGACATAGAACTGAAGCAGAGGGCCAAATATGACGATGGCTGCCAGCCAGAGGTGGTAAGCACGCCGCAGGCACGGCACCCCGAGCAGCCACGCAAACTGGTTGCTCCAAAAGTTCACCAAGCCTCGGCAAAGGGCTTGAGCCCAGCCGGCCGCTGTGGCCAGCAGTGAGAAAGGCTTCTTGGGTTTGGATCCTTCCGCCATCGTGCCCCAAGATCAGGGCCCCTGCACGGCGCCCCAGAGATGCCAAGGCAATCCTGCTGCCGCCTCCTCCTCCGCCCGGAGAGGAAGGGGAAAAGAGTCACCGGGACTGACATTTGAAGACAGCTGTGAGGGATCAACTCTGAGGATAGAATGAACAGCTGATCCAGGAGCAGAAGGATGAAAGAGCCTTGGGGCGAGGGGGTGGGAAAGGATTGCCCCAAAGCCCATTTGGATCTCCTTTTGTAAAAAAGCACAACAACCCTGCAAAGAAAATTTCAGTAACTTTTATTTGACACAGACAGCAGTTTGCACAGGTGGATGGGAGCGTGCCAAACCCCACGAAAGGAGGAACTCCCTTACGCCTGGTGCGAACAGCCCCCGCTTTTGCTAAAGGGTCGGAAAGACGGCTCTCCCTACAAATGGAGAACTTTAGCTAGGATGTTCCCTCCCTACCTACCCCAAACCTCAAAACAAGAACAGCTTATTTGACGTGTATTGTAAAGGAAACCTCATTGTACTGCACTTTCCCCCGTCCCCTTAATATCGGAGAAACAGGTGTAAAAACCTCACAAGGGAGAAGAAAATTAATCAAAAGGAGCCTTCTCTTGCGTCCCGGGAAATGGGGACACAATTAGGGCGGGAAAGGGGAAGGGGCAGCCGGATGATTCTCACGGCCGCCTCATAAGAAACCTGACACTTGTAAAGGTGGGAAGAGATCCTTGAAGAGGATTACTCGAGGAAAGGGGCCGATCTGAGCTGGAGGCAGCGGTCAGTCAAGGACAACAGAGCAGAAACACGCTGAAGGGAAAGCTGGATATATCTACCCCTTGGCCCAACTGTCCCTTCTGCTGCAATCTATTTCTGCCCCTATTTGCAGAGAAGATAAAATATCTGCAAGCAGTGGGTGGTGGATGAGCTAAAGATGTGTCCCCAAAGGACTTTATTACTCCTGACTCAAGAAGAAAGAGCTCCAGCCCCACAGAAGCACCTTGATGCTGAAAGAAAGGTAGTTGCTAAATTATCTTCCCCGATTGACTTGCTCAGCCCCAGAGAGGAAATGGTGCCGGCTGCAGCCAAATGCCGCTTCTCCCAGTATTCCCAAAACATAAAACCTAGGGAGGAAAAAGACCTTTCCCCCTTTTGTGCCTTTTATACAAAATCATCCAGCCAGCCTGGAACATATTACAGCCCAACCCTAACAGGTATGGGATGGAGAAAGATACATGTCCTGGAATGCACAAAACCAAAATTGGTGGAGCAGTTTGGCTTTATACCTGTCCATGATTTTTTTTTCATTTCCTTCCTTCAAAAAAAAAAATCCCTTGAGGACCAAGGAGGATTCTTGAATTGCAAAACTCAATCCCAATGGCCTCCCAAAGAAATTGCAACACATTCCCAGTTTACTTCCCCGCAGCTGACTGCAGAGCAAGACACAGGATGGCGCCTGCTTCGCCTGGTCCTCAAATTTTTCCATTTTCAGTGAGAAAAGAGCTACGATTTGATGGGGTACGTGATGTCACCCCTCATTACCCCCCCCTATGTTTTCCAAGGCAACAGGCAATACAAGATAGACTTCCCCCCTTTCCCTTCCCCTCCCCGCCCCACGGCAAGTCCACAATCGAAGAATGGCAGCAAGCAGCGAGGCAAGGCTACTGCTCAGCGGCTCCTGAGGACTTGGAGCGCAGCTCTCTGGTGCTGGGGAGTTGCTGGGGGTCCCCAAGGTCATCTTCGTCGTATTCCGTTTGGTGGTACTCCCAGAGTCGTATGTTCCCATCCCACTACCAGGAGAAACAAATGGAGGAAGAGAAAAGAGGGGGGAAAGGAGAGAAAATGATTAACCCACACCTCTTATTTTACTATATCAAGTGTTTTGAAATTATTCATTCCGATTAACAGCAATGCAATCGTTTTTCCACATCTGAGTGTTAAGCACTTGTGGGTTTAGTTATTCATGGATTTCTGTATTTGCTGCTGCCACCTCCATGGCTACCCTATATGTGACTGAAAAAATATGTTCTCTCTGTTAGGGAAACCTACCCTAAAATATTCAGCAGAGGATCCAAAAAAACATACACAGGATACCTATAGTATTTCTGTGTACAAACCCACACAATCTCTTCGATCATCTGGAGAGGCCCTGCTCGTGTTCCCACGTCCTTCACAGGCGCGATTGGTGGGGATAGTCTACCCTTTATCTTTGCAGGGTGATGCCTTTCTGCTGCAAGCTTTTTGAATCTGTCTTCTGCCTTCTTACACTTTAGTATGGAGAGTATATGCTGTGTGCTTTGAGATCTCTCTCTGCTTGTGTGTCAGGAGAGATGTAATGATTGGTGTTTCTTCCCTCTCTTTGAAATCTTAGAAGGGATGGGTGTTAGAGTAGCTCAGACCCAGTTCTTGATTATTCAGAAATGCAGTTCTTCCTCATTATTGTAAATAAACCTTTTGTGATTTTAATTTTAAAGATTGAACTCTGCCTCGTAAACTCTAAATTCTTTACAGCCACATCCAACAGCACTTCACGCTCTGTGGCCGGAATCACTGGGTTGTTGTAGGTTTTTTTTGGGCTATAAGGCCATGTTCTAGAGGCATTCTCTCCTGACGTTTCACCTGCATCTATGGCAAGCATCCTCAAGATTAGTAGGTGTCTTGTGGCCAAATTTGACGGCAATTTGTCCAGTGGTTTTTGAATTATGTTAATCCCACAAATGAACATTACATTTTTATTTATATAGATTTATTATTTACCCTATTTATACCCAGCCTTTCTCAACCCCAAAGGAGACCGAAGGCAGCTTACATATAAGCAACTATTCAATGCCTTAAAAAAACATACAATTGAAATAAACATTTAAATTTAAATTAATACTTATCAAATATCTAAAAACATTACAATCGCTATTAAAATCACACCATCCACAATCGTAATCCGGGGCCATTCCAGAAATCATTGTGCACATTCCATATCTGTTATTGCACTACAACTATTCTCCAAAGGCTTGATCCCAAAGCTACGTTTTCACTGAAGGTGTCTTGCCCCAGGTTTCATCTTATTTTGAGGCCAAGTCAAACTTTCTTTGGTTGCTACTCCTTTTTCCTGCACTGTTCTCCCTTTCACAAGCTGCACATGAAGTATCTTTCCTTTCACTTCTCTGTAGGGAGTTCTACAGAGAGATCAAAGGTAGTTTCTTCCATTATGCTTGCAGGTGATATCTTATCTTAATGTTCTGTTGTTGGTTATTAGGAGCTGCCTTGGAACAACAACCTGAAGGGAGAAATGCACAATGGCATCTCCTTAAGTGTGTTGTTGCACAGACACTGGGCAGGCACTCCCCTTCAGGGGCAAGGAAGCACTGGGGGGGAGGAGAATTGAAGCAGGAGGATTTTAAGGAGGAATAGAGGAGTAGAAAAGGCAGGCAGACACAAGGATTGGGCCCCTTGCTTCTGACCTCTCTTCTGAGAGTTTCTGGGAAAATGGGTTCAGCCAACTTCCTTGCCCTCCACCTAGTAGTTCCTTCCCAATACTTGCCGAGCTGCTGACAATCTTCTCCTCGTAGGGGTGCCAGCTGACGTCTCGGACGCAAGCCTTGTGGTTGGTAAGCTTCTTCACTATGTGGCCACTCAGGAGGTCATATACTGAAAAGGAGGGGAGAAGTGAGATACCAATACTCTCAATGTTGCCTCTTACCTCTATTCCTTCCACTGTGGTTGTTCAATATTAAAGAGATGAACATGAACACTCACTGGGTGGCCTTGAACAAGTCACATGCACTCTTGAGTCCCACAAGACGGTCATGCCAAAACACTATGAACAAATCTTACCAAGAAACCCTATGAAAGGTTCGTCCCATAAGTTGGAAACAACTTGAAGGCAGACAACACATTCATCCCAATCTTAACAGCCACAAGAGTTAGAAAATTGTTCATCTCTCTCAAAGAAAAAGAGACAAGGCTTTCTTTGCATATCAAAAGGCAGTGTAAAGTATGTTGGGTGAGTTGGATTATTAACAAAACACCTTCCTCAGAAATGCACAGCAGAGTAACTTATTAGCAACAAAGTGACCCAGCACCAGTAGCCCAAAAATGATAAAAAGAACAAAAACACACAGAACAATGTTATCTCTTCCATAGGAGGCTTTTCTTTGTAGTAAAATAATATGGTTGCGCTATTTACAATAACAAGGTTTCCATAACAAAAATAAAGTTCATAATAATAATACCCCACCACCATCTCCCCAGTGGGGACTCGGAGCAGCTAACATGGGGCCAAGCCCGGACAACATAATTACAACAGAATAAAACCAAAAAGATAAACAACAAACAACATCATCAAAATTACATAGGAAAGAGAAAAAAACAATCCAAGAAACAGTCACAATAACAGTGGGCGGGCCACATGTACAGAATAAACAATTAAAGATTCTAATGAGATAAAAATAGGAGCAGGTTATTTATACTTTCTTCTTTGCTTCCATGCTGGACTTCTTTCTCATACAGACAAACAGCTTAGCTCTCACAGAGCCTCCTCTCGCACCAAAATTACACAGGAGCGTCCCAGAGGAGCTTTTTACACATAGCAGCCTTCACATACAATAGCCTTCAACCTAGGGCTTCCTCTCACACTGAGGCATTCTCATATTGAGGTCTACTTACACTGAGGCCTACTTCACACTGAGGCACTATTTACAATAACAAGGTTTCCATAACACAAGTAAAGTTCTTTATACTTCCTTCTTTGTTTCCACGCTTGGCTTCTTTCTCATGCAGATAAACACCTTCACTCTCACAGAGCCTTCTCTCACACTGAAGTTATACAGAAACTTCACACAGTAGCTTTACACGCAGCAGCCTTCACACTGAAGCTTCACACACGATGGCCTTCAACATGGGGCTTCCTCTCACTGAAGCTTCTCACACCAGGCCTTCTCATACTGAGGCCTATTTCTCACTGAGACCTTTCTCCCACTGAGGTTTTTTCACATTGAGGGCTCTCTCAGACTGACACCTCTCTCACACTGAGGCAAACTAACGCTGAGGCCTACTAACACACTGAGGCCTTTCTTCCACAAAGACCTCTCACAGACTGAAGGCTACGAAGTTACAGGCACACCTGCTTATATTGAAGTACAGCTTTTGCTGAGTCATTGTATCCATTTAACCCTTTTAGTGCTTGACTCACATTTTTGTAATTAAAAATACTTAGTTAATGGGTTGTTGTAGGTTTTTTCGGGCTATATGGCCATGTTCTAGAGGCATTCTCTCCTACGTTTCACCTGCATCTATGGCAAGCATCCTCACTACCTCTGAGGATGTTTGCCATAGATGCAGGTGAAACGTCAGGAGAGAATGCCTCTAGACCATGGCCATATAGCCTGAAAAAACCTACAACAACCCTGTGATTCCGGCCATGAAAGCCTTCAACAATACTTAGTTAATATTTAATATTTCTCACAAAGTATAGAAGGAAAACATCATACTTCTGCAGAAATGTAAAATAAATCCTTCTGCTCTGCGCAGCCTGGGTGCTGACCCTCTTCCCCCGTCTCTACCCATCCTTCCTCTATTCCCAGGCTACTCACCAATAACTTTCCCAGTGGAGCAACCACTATAGATGTATTGCTGGCCGGTACTTTGAGGTGGCGAGAAACGACAGCGGATGAGCGTATGGAGAACCCCGTGGCCCCGATAGGTCATGAGGGAGGTGTCGCCAGGAAGTTTGGACTTGCGACGTGCTGAGTGGGGCAGAAGAGAGGGAAAAGGGCAGATGAGAATGGACTCTTTCATAGAACTCCCATTCCCACTCAAAGATGAAAATGCTAAGGAGATGAATGTGTAAAGGAAAATGGGAACGTTTCTTGCCCTTCTAACCACCTTTTTTGGGCACCTGCTGCCAACGATAATCCCAGTTCTGTTGTGTAACGGCTTGGCGGGAGGCTTCTAGTCCTTCGTTGCCAGAGAATTTCCGCATGTCCCACAGCTTAATGGTCTGGTCCTTCGAGTTAGATATGAGATACCGCGCGTCGCCCTGGAGGAAGAAGACAACTTCTGTTTTCAGGAGACTTCATATCCACCCCCATCCTCATGGGCAAAGGAAAGCACAGTTATGGCAGTCCAAATATTTTCAGGCAGCAACTCTAATCAGGTCTGACATATCCTGGCAATAGTGGGAAATGCTGGGAGTTACAGTCTGAAAATAACTGCAGGTTTGCTCACTTCTGCTACAAGAACAATAATTTTTTCCCCTATACAGTACAGACATCTATGACGACAGATTCTCTCCAATTAAAGGCGGTATATAAATACAGTTAATAAGTAATAAGTACTGCACTTGCTTTACCACCATCAGATTCTCTGAAAATGCCAGTCACAGCTACTAGAACATGGCAAAACAAGCCAGAAACCACTCAACACCCCAACTGTGATTTAATTTGGAATGGGGCAAAGTGTGACATTCCAGATGCTGGATTGCAATTCCCATGAGCAGGTGAAGAAGACTGGGAACCACAGCCTAACAACATGCTGAACATCAGACTCTGCTCACTCTGACATAGGCCCCTTCCACACAGCTGTATAAAATCCACATTGAACAGGATTATATGGCAGTGTGGATTCAGATAACCCAGTTCAAAGCAGATATTGTGGGATTTTCTGCCTTGATATTCTGAGTATGGCTGTGTGGAAGGGCTCTAAGTGTAATACATGGATTGTTCCACAAACAAGAAGAGTATGAATCTGTTACAAGTGAGGTTCTTCAAGGGCATGAAGTCCAAGCGGTTCCCCAAAATGAACTTTCAGGTAAAAATCAGATACTGTTCAAGATTCATCAGGCTGGAAAAAAAAGTATACGCACTTTACTGTCGATGAAGGTGATGCCATCTTGGTGCCCAGCCAGAATCCCCACCGGCCGGGGATCATCCTCCCTCATGGTGCGGCGGTCCCACACCTTGCAAATGGCATCATCGCCCCCAGAGAACAAGATGTGGGAACTATTGTCTGCAAAGGCCACCGCATTCACATCATCTTCATGGGACTCAATCTGGGGAGGCAAAGCGCAGAAAATATTCTAGGAGGCTGACAGGTACGTCATGCTGTGTCAAACACAAACAAACACGTTTAGAAACAAGAGTGGAAGTGAACTCTGTGCCAAGGACCTTATCAAATTCTGCAAGAAACAATTGCAATTCAAGCTTGCATTAATTTGATTAAAGCAGTCAAAGGAACAGACTACAGCTCAAAGGAACACATGCTTTTACATTTCAATTCCAGTTATTTCCAGTTTTTAAGAAGAGGGGAAGGAGAAGAGACCCACCATTCTTGTCCTGGATCAATGTTGCCAGTACAACAGTGTGTGCGCGTGTATGCTCTGTTTGTTTTGAGTGACAACATAACTCAAAATCCACTAGACGAATGGCCACCAAATTTGGCCACAAGACACCTACTAACCCAAGGAGTGACCACCACTCAAAAAAAAAATGATTTTGTCATTTGGGAGTTGTAGTTGCTGGGATTTATAGTTAACCAACCATCGAAGAGCATTCTGAACCCCACCAACAATCGAATTGGGCCAAACTTCCCACACAGAACTCCCACGAATAATAGAAAATACTGTTTCCTGGAGGTCTTTGGCAATCCTTCTGACACTCCCTCCCGACCCTCAGGTTGAGAAATACTGCCTTAAGGCCATCCAGCCCAACTCCCTTCACCAGGGCAAGAAAACATAATCAAAGCCTCCTAACAAAAAAGACATCCAGCCATAGATATAGATATATATGATTCACACACACACACAAAACAGATACAGTATCATAGATTTGAAAGGACCCCTATAGAAGGATAACTCAACTGTACAGTGAGTACAATTATACAGTTTGGGCTTTTGTAAGATGTATACTTTGGACTATGTACTATTGATTAAGAATGATGCCCTGTGTTCTCAACACAGAGAAACTACATCCTATCTATAAATGTGCCTGTAAAGAAGTATTAATGCCACCATTAATGCCATTAATGCTAATTAAACTGCCACCATAATGTATAGAGACGCTGGTATTAAAGTCTCTGTTAGTCTCTGCTTATGTTGTGAGGTAATTTTGGTAGAGTGGAATGCACCGAACGTAAAATCAATGGAGATGAGGCAGTTTTTAAAATAACAAAGAGAACAAGTTTATTGTTGAACAAAGCTTGTGGTTGCAATATAAAGATGTTCAGCTTGGCATATACTTGATGGTTACAATATGGAGAGGTTATGCTTGGCATATACTTGATGGTTACAATATGACTTGGTAGAGATACAATTCAGCCTTTGATGTTACAACTTTTAAACTCTTGCTCTGGTGAAGGTGTCTATTATTCAGTGTTCCCTGCTGTGAATATTCTCACTGTTTGATCTATACTGGATCAAATAATAGAACTCCAGTCTTCCACCGACTGGCAATCGTACAAAGCCTCTGTTAGTTCTTTTTATCTAAAGAAATCTAACAAAGTTTTATCCTTCAGCTCCCTAGCTGAAGAAATATTCACGAACACTAACTAACACTACACTTCTTCACTCCTCAGAGTCTCTTCCCTGACTCTGCTACTCTCTCAGAGTCCCTATCTGACTCTGCTACTCTCTCTCAGGGTCTCTTCCTCCTGACTGAGTTACACTCTCAGAGTCCCTATTTGACTCTGCTACTCTCTCAGGGTCTCTTCCTCCTGACTGAGTTACACTCTCAGAGTCCCTATTTGACTCTGCTACTCTCTCAGGGTCTCTTCCTCCTGACTGAAACTTAACTGTCACTTTCAAACCTTTTTTTCTCTAAGCTCCCCCCACCTCCTCTTCTGCCTTGTTTCCATGGCAACATATCTCTCACAGCTGGGCCGCTCCAGCCATAGGCAACCAATGTAAAACACAAATACAGTTTTAAACACATTATAATAAACACTTCTGTACAGTGCCTGTATGCAGAATTAATACAAGATGTTTGTGAGTAAACAAGGTATGTTACTTTTTAAAGAAGACTTTGTTTTTGTTTTGTCTCTGAGTGCGTATTTTAAACTAAGAGGTTTCAAGAGAGAATATATGTTTTGGGCAACTACAATTTCAACTTCAACTTCAAATAAGCATTTCAAAACCCTACTAGCTAAGTACATGTTTGTTTTGTGCAGTGGTATGTCTTTGTCCCTGGCAGTTCAAAGACATAGTTTACCGGTTTAACAGCTGAGTTACCTGTGTGCCATTACATGAATGCTTGTGAACATCGCTTTTTCAAAAGGTTGACTTCTAACAAGGCCATGCCTTTCCTTGATTAATGGTTTTCAAAACATGGTCCCCAGATGTTCATTGAGATTTACATTTGCCAAAAAGATATGACATTATTTCTCTTTTCAAAAAAAGTTTTGAATGCAATTTTTCCAAAAAAGGGAGACAGGATCAGGGAGAAATGAGATTAGGAAATGGAACAAGGATGCAACAGTGAAACAGCAGAACCAAAGTACCTTGAGTGTCCGTTTATTCTGCTCCATGTCGAACACATAGACACAGCCATAGTTGGCCCTAGGTTTAAAACCAAAATCAAGTGTGTGAATAGGGAAAAAACCAACATAACACAGGACAGAAGCAGAAGCATAGATCTATAAAGCTAAAACTGGGCCACATTTTTACACGAGAGAAAACCCTGTAAAGCAGGGACAGAAATTCAGGTATCCTCCAGATGCTGAACTACATTTCTCACTGTTAGCTGACCAGCACTAATATCAGTTGTAATTCAGTAATATCTGATTATTTTATAGCAGAGTTCAGCAAAATGTGGAATTTTCACAAAATGCAGGGCAATGCAAGTTCTGGTATTTTTATACAATTTCCTTTAAAGCAGTGGTTCTCAACCTTCCTAATGCCACGGCCCCTTAATACAGTTCCTCATGTTGTGGTGACCCCTAACCATAACATTATTTTTGTTGCTACTTCATAACTGTCATTTTGCTACTATTATGAATAATAATAATAATAATACTTTATTTTTATCCCTATCTTTCCTGTTCCCCGGGGCAGCTGTTAATGGAACTCAGGACAGATTCCAATGAACAAAACATTCAATGCCTCAATAACAACAAGTACAAATGTAAAAACCCAGAATAACCCCATGTGAGAAAAGATGACATCTATAACAAATAAAAACGTAACCTATCAAAAATTATAACATAAAACGTGAAAATAAAACATCCAAATTAATTTACAAAAGCCAACGAAATTTGAAAGATGGGTGTGTTGATTATGTGGCCAATGATGTTAAATGGACTGACATGGTCCTGAGACCATCAGAAATACTGTATATACTCGAATATAAGCCTAGTTTTTCAGCCCCTTTTTTAGGCTGAAAAAAAATCCCTTCGGCTTATACTCGAGTCAAGGTTATTTCTTATTTCACTCTGCTATTAGTATTATTTTTATTACGTTTATTATTTTACTCTATTATTTTTATTACATTTACATTATTTTACTCCATTACTACTTTTATTACATTTATTATTTTACTCTATTATTATTACATTTACATTATTTTACTGTATTATTATATTTATTGCATTTATTATTTTACTCTATTATTGTTATTATTACATTTATGACATTTATTATTATTACAATTATTATTAAATTTCCATTATTTACACGATTATTATTTTTATTACATGTTATTACATTTATTATTTTATTCTATCATAATAGGTAAGCACATTTACATTGAGAGAGGTTAGAATAATGGTTGAATCAGACTTGGGCAGTCTTATCTTAAATGACAGTTTTGTGTAAATACTCAAAAACATTTAATCTACTGACGATTACCAGTAGCAGCTACATTTCTCACTCTCGGCTTATACTCGAGTCAATACGTTTTTCCAGTTTTTTGTGGTAAAATTAGGTCCCTCGGCTTATATTCGGGTCGGCTTATACTCGAGTATATGCGGTATGTGTTTTCTAGCGGTCTTTAGTGACCCCTCTGAAACCCCCTTCGTGATCCCCGCAGGGGTCCTGACCCCCAGGTTGTGAAACACTGCTTTAAAGAAAGGCCTTGCAAAGTAAACACAATCCTTCAACATTTTGAATTTGTATTGCTTTGTCTTGACATCAATATGAGAGGGGGCCATCTTGCACCAACTTTCAAGCATGACAGAACTCTTGGAGAAGGGGAGTCACATCTCAAAAGATTCCCAGAGTCCTCTTGCTCAAAGGGAAGACAGGAAAGAGACTAGAACACCTGCACTGCTACAAAAGAACCAGCTTTTGATAGCTCAGATCAAATCCTGATGCCATCTTGGTCAAAGTAGAAAAGCTCACACATCTTCATGACTGAAGGAGTGGCTTCAAGAATGGCTGAGGCCAAATCTCACTTACCCGCCAAGCACTTCTCTTCCATCTGAGGAGACGGCAAGGGAAAAGACAGCAAAGCGGCGCTCATCTGGTCTGTGAAAAGGAGAAAAACATTGGAACTAGATGTAGTACTTCTCTCATTCAATCGGAATGACTGGGCTACCCTCCATACCTCAGATCCAGTGCTGTGTGGGTATCAGTCTCACCATAAATGTTGCAAATGTGAACTAAGAAAGAGAAAGAAAGGGTCAAGGGACCTCGGGGGGCTAACACAGAACTCTGTTCCCCCCTTCCCGGTAGTTAGCCACACTCACTGTAATCTGACCAGCTGGAATAAAGGAAATGGGCCCCATCAGGAGTGAAGGCTACATCCAAAACGCTCCAACCAACATCTCGGGCTTTGACGCTCCGGAACTTCCGGAATGCTCCATAGGCGCAATCATATAAGCGGATTCTCTGATCTGAAGAAAAAGATTTGGGTAGCAAAGAAAGATTTTTTTTAACCCAAGATGAAGAAACATTGATAGCTACACACACACACACAACCTGATATTTAATCAAGTGTAGCATAAATTAGGATACCAAGTGCATAAACAAAATAATGGGAGAATTACCGTATCTATTCGAGTATAAGCTGACCCAAATATAAGACAAGGCATCTAATTTTATCACCAACTGGGGAAATGCATTGACTCGAGTATAAGCCGACTTTGGGAAATGAAGCAGCTACTGGTACATTTCAAAATAATAATAGATACTAATAAAATTACATTAATTGAGGCATCAGTAGGTTTAATGTTTTTGAATATTTATATAAAACTAATTTCAGGTAAGACTGCCCAACTCTGATTAAACCATTATTCTAACCTTCTTCAATATCAATGTGGTTACGCATCCTTCCAATAATAATAGAGTAAAATAATAAATTTAATAATAATAGAGTAAAATAATAAATTTAATATTAGAGTAAAATAATAAATGTTATAACAATAATATAGAAAAATAATAAATGTAATAATAATAATACTAAATAGAGCAAAATAATAAATGTAATAAAATAATAATAACAACAGAGTAAAATAATAAATAACCTTGACTCGAGTATAAGCCAAGGGGGGGGCTTCTTCAGCCTTAAAAAAGGGCTAAAAAACTTGGCTTATATTCGAGTATATACGGTATGTTAGTGCATTACTATGAATGCTGATGGATTCTGAGAGTTTGCTTATTGCTATACAAGACAGATACTGCTTTTGGGATGGGTGAAACTAAGAAGGCTGTTCTTTTTGCCATATCTAATCCAGAAGTGTTTTCCTAAACCATGATAAACCCATAAACAGAATATGACTTCAAGAGCACCTACTACCATTCCCCTTGGTGCTGTGTCATTTTAAGTGGGGGCAAGGGGGTTATAGGTTTCACACTGATAACTTAACCTGTCAGGCTGTTCACCCAAACGTTTGCAGTCATCTGGACCAGAAATGATATAGAGATAATCAATTAAAGGATTGATCTACTAAAAAGTAGTCCCAGAAATCTTCATGAAGAAAATTGCTGAAATTTTGTGATAGTGTTTACCAGCAATGCTACAATCTATTTCTCAAAGTACAATAAGAGTATTATTGCTTGAAAGGCCCATAACAGGCAGCCTTCTAGGCCACCTGACACTTGTAATGCCAAGCATCTATGCCACACAGTGTGTCTGAACCGTGGAATTCTGGGATGCCCCACAGTGTTTAGGAGAGAAAATGTCCTTAGGAGAGAAACTGTTTAAAAAGAAAACCAAAGCACTGGAAGATACCTTGGCAAGCTGACATAAAGAGTCGTCCATCACGGGAGTAGATTCCACAGAAAGCCTTCTGGGAATACGAGTCTGTGAAGGCCAAGTGATTAGGTAGAAAACTGAAAGGAAAGGGGAAACATAAATGCTGGATTACTACGTGGAAAGTTCTTAGCTGTGACTTTCTCCCAGTCTTCCTCTATCAGATACTCACTGAGACACCACCCGTGAGCATTCGCCAGGAGAGAAACTGCTGTTATGACAAAGGCCACGCTCCCTCTGCAGAGGAGGAAAGAGGGAAAAGAAGGAGGTAAAAAATCAAACAACTTGCAAGAGTTGATGCTGATCCACCTCAAAATCCATTCGATTAAACCAAACAATCCCTAGAATGGGGACAATTACATTTTGCCACAAGAGAGAGGCAGAACCTATTTGAATGTTTCTTTTCAAAGATTCAAATTGACAGCCAACAGAATCACTTAGGGCTTCTGGATTCCACATCACTATAGAAATTGTAACACTTCATTTGTTCATCACTTACTTTACATATTTTCCACCATTAGTGTGGAAAACCTATTGCAAGTGAAGCCTCCGAACGGTCTTGGCTCTTTTTCTAGAAGGTTAACAGATTCTGAAGTTCACTTGTTGGCAACCCAAAATGGCAGTCATATGGCTCACCCAGAAGTTTACAACCAACTCCTGTCTTTAAGCACAACCTACCTTTAGGAATTACTTAATTATTTTATCCCACCACTATCATGGCAAACATTATGGCACTCTCAGGACCTTAGACAATAAGATTAGGAAATAACCATCTGAAAGGACTGACAGCTCTAAAATAGTAAGTGCAAAGCTTTAAAAAAGCAAATATTTGATCAGTCAATGACTTATAAGCCAAACATCTTCTGCAAAAAGCTGAAATTTTTGAATCAGGGAAGAAATGTAACCAAGAATTCAGCTGCCCACATTCTTAAGAGCCAGTGATCCCAGACAGGGAGCCACCACCAAGGAGACTGAACGTGTTGCTGTTCATATGTGGATGTGCATGAATTACAGAATTACCAACATAGGCTCCTCTGAAGGTCTAAGAATATTTATTTATTTCATTTATACACCCCTTTTCTCACCCCTGGGGGGACTCAAAGCGGTTCACAGCAAAGTAAATGGCAAAATTCAATACCTAACAAAATATAAAACACATCACATAACTAAAATAGCATATAACAATATACGACCTGAAGAGAAACCAGAGTATAACAATATATTAAAACCAGTAAACTATAAAAGATTGGTCATAGACAAATGTAAAAACATTCGAATATGTTAATCAAAGGGTTTATTCCAATACCTTGGACACAGATCCAAAGTCTTTAGCCAATCAGGAATTGGTCTTGAGCTAATGAACGGTATACATTCAGAATATATTAAAACTACCTCCCAATATACCTACATGGAGGAAGAAGTACAAAGTTCATATCAGAGGCATCATTCCAAGGCTAGATGGATGCCGGGCAACTTGTTTTCAGCACTGCCTAGAGACGTCATATACCAGATAGGTAGGCTGCTACCACACTCCATTAGCCCCTTGAAGCCTTAAAAAGTGAGTCTCTTCCTAACCTAAGCTTTCCAATCCTAAGAAGTAAAAAGAAGTGAACAGAGCACCTGGTAAAGAAGTTTGGGGATACTACACTCGGCTCGTCCGGAGCCCAGCCTGCCTGTTGCCAGCTGGATGCGTGTTTTGATCTCATTGCACTCCAGGTCTCGGGTGTCCGGCCTCAGATCCACTGTAGATGATGAGAGTAAGAAAAATTGAATAGAGGCAATAATCCAACTGCTCTGTCACCCAAACTGAATGTAGATAATGTTTACCCATTTAAGATTATCTTTTTAGACGTAAAAACTAGTTCCTTTTTTAAACAGCTAAGATCTTCAGGGTGCTCAATATCCTGCCAGGTGTCAAACCGTTGACCTACAGGAAGTTTTGAACCACACATGATCTTGCCTAGAACTTATTAAGTTTATTTATTTATTTCCTATATTTATACCCCGCCCTTCTCCCCCCGAAGGGGACTCAAAGTCAAGCTGCTTTCAAACTAAAGGACGAAAATACACAACCCTCACATATTTATTTATTTAATTTATTTAAAACATTTATATTGCGCCCTTCTCACCCTGAAGGGGACTCAGGGCGGAGCACAGCATATATATGGCAAACATGTATTTTAAACATTAAAAAACATTTATCAAAATATTAAAGTACATCATTTAAAACCATCCTAGTAATCCGTGTAAAATCTAATTGGCCTGGTCATTTTTCCCATTGACGCTTTATTGCCCTGTCCTGAAAGCTTGGTCCCACAGCCAAGTTTTTGCCATCCTTCTAAAGGACAGGAGGGAGGGGGCCGAACTGATCTCACCAGGAAGGGAGTTCCATAGTCGGGGAGCAATCACCGAGAAGGCCCTGTCTCTCGTCCCCACCAATCGTGCCTGTGACAATGGTGGGATGGAAAGCAGGGCCTCCCTGGAGGATCTTAATCTCCATGATGGTTTATAGGGGGAGATGCATTAGGACCGGTAATTTGGGCTGGGGCCAAATTCCTTCCAATCACTGAGTGTGGGAGTCCAGTCATCACAGAGTTCACTGTTAACACCACAATTATTCACATCTTTAGAAAATATAGTGGTTTGAGTATTGGACTAATCTCTAATCTCTGCACAGTCACATTGGGTGAAACATGCCAAGTAGCATTCTCTCAGCCTCAGAGGAAGGCAAAGTCAAATCCATCCGGAACAAATCTTGTCAAGAAACCCTGAAGAGAAGGTTGCCATATGTCAGAAAGGCACGTAACAAGAAAGTATACCCACACAAAGTTTGGAGCAGTACCTGTGGGTTTGTACTGATCTCCAAGCCTCCCTTCCCATGCATTATCATTGTCATCGTCTGAATCAGAGAGGGTTTGGAACACCCGGACACTGGCTGCTCCACCACTTTGCATCAGGTGAAATTGTCCTCTGAGAAGAGCAACAGGGGAGGAAAGAGAACAAACAAGAGGTTTCTCACTTTCAGGAAAGGCAGAGAATCTGCATTCAATTATTTGTTTCTGCTTATCACTAATAGCGCATAGAGCCCAGAGGATTATTTTGGGGATGAATCACATTAAGGGTGAATTTGGGGTTTTGCAGAAATTTGGAAGATGACATTCTTCCAGCTGAAACTTCCAGTAGTCAGGTAATTGTTTTGGAAGGAAGGAAAGAACATAAAGGGGTGGGAGAAAGATAAAAAAGAGTTGCAGTATTCTCTTAGGTATTGCACCCAAAGTCTGGGAATTATTATTAAAAAGACACTACCATCAATTTTACAAAACAACAGAGTTCAAATGGAAATGGTAGACAGATAAAACAATAGAGTGCAAATGGAAATGGTAGACAGATGGCCCAATTCATTTAGGGCTTGACCCATTCCCAGGACATGGGAAAATAATGCAAACAATGCCCCCCCCCCCAACCTAATATACACACAAACTGGAATTATTGCATTCAGCGCTAATAGATGCATTTAAGGTGACCAGGTGTTTCCTGATTAGGCTCTGCAAGCTTCACTATAGTGAAATTAAGCATTCAGAATTTATTGTTAGCACAAATTCCTCAACTTCTAGGATTATGTAGAAGCTCCAGCTTAATTTTGACATATATTATGGAGGCATGAATAATGGACTCTCTTACAACTACAACCGCTAAAAGGGGAAGGCACAAAGTCATTCCACCAGATGGTGGGGAAGGCATGGCTTAAGACAACAAGCAAGGCTTCCGTATCTAGGGAAATAAAAAACAAACACAAAGATGAAGATCATTGCCAACAGGGAATACTGCACACCATGAAAGCATAGAGATCAATTTTCCTCAGCCCTGGTTGGGGAAGAGGATATTGATTTTTAAATTCCTCAAAATCCTTTGTGGCCTTCAACCCCAAAATAGCAGCAAAACCACTCAGAATTCACACAAGATGAATTTCCTCTTGTTATACAAGCCTGAAAAAAAATGCTTGCTCTAACAACTCAGACGGCATTTTCAATACCAAACAGCTAGCCTTTCAGATATCCTTTACTTTTTCTTACTTACATGCCTGGGATTGCAATCCTAAATGTGGAACCTGTTTGCTTTTTAATTACAAACCTCTTCGATTATGCACATTTATAGAGTAGGAGTCCAGGCAAACTCTCCAAATATTTTACTGCCAAAACAGACCACAAACCAAGATAAGGCATGGAGTGCTTTCCGCAGACGAAAACAGAAAGCATCCTTCATTTGTAAGGAAGCGGCCATAATACACTTACAGGATTAAGTGATACACTCCTTTAGATTCTGGTGCAACTCCCTCACTTTATATGAAAATTAACCCCATTTGATTAGCAAAGCAGTGAAACCTAGGGCATTATTCAAATCATACATCTAGTACTCTCCATGATGTCTGCAAAGAGTGAAGCAAACCATTCCATTTAGATATGTTTTTCTTTATTAAATATACCTACAGGCCTTTGTCAATATGCATCAACTGCCTGATGAGCTTATTTATACCAACTTTAATATCCTAGCGCCACAGAATGGTAAAGTTAGGATTTGTATATGTCTTGGAATGAATGCATTGCATCTGGAGCACCTCATGAAGAAAAAAACCAGACAAAGCTGGATTTTTCAGGAGTGTCTTCATGTTGAATGAAGCGTCACTAGATTCCACTTTATGGGAATAAAGTTCTTGTCCAAATGCACAGATCAGACAGGAAAGGCACAACCACAAAAGGTCTTCCTTTTTTGTTTTGTGACAATAGTTCCGGCAGAGAGAACCCTGATTTTAATTCATGGCCCCATCTTTGGTACCCCACCTTTGTCTTGCATGTGAGTCTGGAACGAACTTCGATTATCCAGGAGACACCCCCCATCCCCACCACTAACTAGACTGGGAAGGGGGCAAGGGGATGAGTTACCTGCGCAGTAGATATGCCAGTACCTGGGCCAGATCCACATCCTCGTCGTCCTCTTCCTCGCTGCGCAGGCTCCCCGAATCCCTCTGTGACCAGCTGCCCTGGTTGTCACGGCCCCCTGAGCCAGCGTTGCTACTGCTGCGGGAGCCCATGTCTTACGGCATGCTTCAGGTCTGGACAGATGTACCGCTGCTCTCCTCCTGGTGTTCAGTAACCAAACAGAGGGAATTTGTCCTTCCTGGAAAGGAAAATCTTGGGCCACTAATCAGAGAACTTTGTACACAGCGGGAGGAGTCAGAGGAGGGAAGCATTTCCCCTCTTGCACCATGGCCCAAATACAGCAGGCTCAGTTGACCGGCACGGGATAAATGTTCTTGTTTGCCTGAGAGTTACTACTAAAAATGAGCCTAACTAATATGATCATACTAGACAATACCATGAGCTCTCTATTGACTTGATAATAATATTGAAATACAGCAAATAAAAGCAAATAAAGACAAACTTAATATAACATAGCTGATCCCCAATCCAGCTAAAACGCAGACATGTACAGGGTGAGGTAGCATAACTTCCTTTTTTCAAAACTCAATAAAGCCCATTGTATGAATCACATTTTTTTTATAATGAAGGAGCATATCTAAAGTTTTGTTTTACATAGTTTTGAAGATCAAATTAGGTAGGTGACGTCCCCCATTCTCCATACACTGAGTAAACCGATTTCTGGCGTTTGTCATGACTCTTGCCAGCATAGCAGGCGTTATGTTGGCAATTTCTTCCTGGATGATGGTCTTCAAATTTTGTAGGGTCCTTGGACGGTTCACATAAACACGGGATTTCAAAAAACCCCAAAGAAAAAAATCACAAGGGGCCAAATCTGGAGAGCCACTCCAAATCCGCTCGAAAAGTAGGCCTTAATGGCAAAAGCACGCTCCTCGCTGTTCCAACGCATGATGGCGACTGAACTGTGTTAGGACAAAACTTTATACACCTGCCTCTGGAATGACACCACTAGCGCTCCGCTACATCTTCAACTGACTGAATGGCGTGCATTTAAAAAAAGGAAGTTATGCTGCCTCACTGTGTACCTTTCATCTTAAGAACTGGCAAGCATCTCGAGCTCTGAGGATTACCTGGGAAGGAATCCCACTGGAACATTGCAGCACACCAAAATACCCGGGAGTCACTCTGGACCATGCTCTGACTTACAAGAAGTACGGCTTGACTAACAAGCAAAAAGTGGGTGCTAGAAATAATATCAAACGAAAGCTTACTGGCACAACTTGGGGATCACAACCAAACACAGTGAAGACATCTATACTTCTGCTTTGCTGCTCTGCTCCTGAGTACGCATGCCCAGTATGGAATAGATCCCACCATGTTAAAACAGTGGATGTGGCTCTAAATGAGTCATGCTGAATTATCACAGAATGTCTATTCCCAACACCACTAGAGAAATTATACTTTTTTGCCGGTATTGCACCCCTTGATATCCGCCGGGATCAAGGCACTGACAACTCTGGCTCATCCTCTGTTCTGATATCAGGCAGCATGCCAACATCTTAAATTAAGAAACAGTTTCCTAAGATCTACAGAGATACTTGCAGGAACACCTCAGCAAGCATGACTGCAAAAGAAGCAGGCTAATACCCGGAACATCAGCCAGTGGCTGAGACCGAATGAGAAACTGCCTCCTGGGCACACAAAAGACTGGGCGACTTGGAAGGCACTGTGCTCTGGCACCACAAGATGCAGAGCCAATCTTAAGAAATGGGGCTGAGAAAAGCAAACCACTGACTACAATGCAACCTGAGCTCTGCCAAATGCACAATGGAGGATCTTCTCACAGCGACACCAGAGGCACTCCAAGTGGCTAGATTCTGCTCAAAGGAAATTTAGCAAAATGCCAAGATTTTAACTTTCTTTGTGGTTTTTATACATTATAATGAACCCCCGGTGACGCAATGGGTTAAACCTTTGTGCTGACAGGACTGAAGACCAACAGGTTGGAGGTTCGAATCCAGGGAGAGCATGGATGAGCTCCATCTGACAGCTCCAGCTCACCATTTGGGAACATGAGAGAAGCTTCCCACAAGGCTGGTAAAACATCAAAACATTTGGGTATCCCCTGGGCAACATCCTTGCAGACGGGCACTTCTCTCACACCAGAAGCGACTTGTAGTTTCTCAAGTTGCTCCTGACATGAAAAAAATTTGCTTCTGACACAATAAATAAAATTGTGTTATAAATACAGCTTTGGGGATGCAGTATGGAATTTTAATCAAGCCACTTTGAGTCCCTTTTGGGAAGGATAAAACAAGATGTAAATAAATATAATACTAATAAATTATTTTGCCAGCTTCTTATTTATTTATTTATTTATTTATATGCCGCCCTTCTCACCCCAAAGGGGACTCAGAGCGGCTTACAAGATACATATACACATACAATATATTATGCATAGTACAATATCAGTATGCTGCAAGTCGTTTGTGGAGTGAGAGAATCAGCCATCTACGAAGACGTTGCCCAGTGGATGCCCGGATGTCTTGCAATCCTGCGAGGAGGCTTCTCTCATGACCAAGGCAGTGACATCTCCAGCTCACCCACTGTTTGGGTATCAGCCAGCACTTCAACGACTTAAATCAAGAAATAGTTTTCTAAGATCAACAGCAAGCGAGAGTCCAAAACTGGCAAGTTCAAACCCAGAACCTCAGTCAATGGCTGATACTAAATGAGAAACTCCCTCCTGGGCACACAGAAAACTGGGCGACTTGGAAGGCGCTGAACAGACTGAGCTCTGGCACGAGATGCAGAGCCAACCTTAAGAAATGGGGCCACAAAGTGGAATCCACGACATGCGAGTGTGGAGAAGAGCAAACTACAGACCACCTGCTGCAATGCAACCTGAGCCCTGCCACATGCACAATGGAGGACCTTCTTATAGTAACACCAGAAGAACTTCAAGTGGCCAGCTACTGGTCAAGGGACATTTAATCAATTACCAAGCTTGCAAACTTTGTGTTTTGTTTGTTTGTCTGTTTGTTAAAAAAATGATATACAACTATCTGCACCAACTGCCGCTCTGGGCCAGAGTGAAGAGAGGGGAGGCCAGGGGACAGCACCATCTTGTCTCCTGCATTTGCCATCCGTTGGGGACCCCTCCCCCCAGCACCAACTGCCGCTCTGGGCCAGAGGGAAGAAAGAGGGGCCAGGGGACAGTTCCACCTTGTCTCCTGTGCTATTCTAATAATATGTTATAATATAATATATTGTATATACATATAATATTTATAATATTGTAATGTAATGCAATATAATACTAGTAATTGTTTTTAAATGCATAATGATTTTGTATTCTGTATATCTAAACTGTTGTAAACCGCTCTGAGTCGCCTAAGGGCTGAGAAGAGCGGTATACAAATAAAGTAAGTAAGTAAATAAATAAATCTGCTTTGCTCCTCACATGATAAATAAATATCAGTATTATATATTACTACATTATACTATACCATTATTATTAGTAGTAGTAATATTACATTTAATATAAAATATATAATTATATTATTATTGGTGTTATATTGTATTACACTTCTTGAGAGTTCCAATTAATTGGGAGGGTATTGTACTTACTTACCTATCATCCCCCTCCTGACTGGCTATCCTTTGCAGTGCGCCAACTCTACAACTTCCAGATACTAGAATACAATGCTCTCAGTCTCCCTTGTTTCCATGACATTCTCATTGGATTGTATTCTAACCACATTCAATCACAGTCGTCAGTACTAAAGAGAACGCACTGGCTCCCTTTTAAACTCCATTCTGGTGAGGCCTATCTGTGAAAATCACTCCTTACCCAGAGTTTACACTGTTATTTTCCCTCATCCCTCAACACCCCACCTCCTCCAGCCACCAATCAAGATGGGAGAAGTCCACTGAGCCAATTAGAGGGCTAAGAAAACCCTTTAAGGCCTCTCCTCCAATAAGCACGCGCCGTACTCGGGGCTTCCTCCAATCAGCGCTCAACATATTGGGGGGACACTCTGGCTAACCCAACGCCGCCCTCCCAACCCTCAACGTTCCATCCGTCCTCCCCACCAATCAGAGCGCCTTCCGCTTGCCTTCGTTCGAACCGACCTGCCGTCTCTTTCCCTCTACTCCTCCCCCTCCCCTCTCCTCGCGCCGCGCTCGGCTCAGCCAATCACAGGCCGCGCGCGCGCTCTTTGCCTCCCCCCTCCCTTCCCCGCGGGCGCGAGACCCTCCTCACCCTCTCAACGGTCACAGCGCGAGGCCTTGTTTACATCTTAAGGCGGAATCCGCCTCTGACTAGAGTTGGGAGCGAAAGGTGGGAGGTTCCAAGCCGGCTGCTCACTGATTGGCTGCGAGTCACTACCCCACGTGGGTCGGCTCGAGGCTTTTAAAAGCGTTGCGTCTCTTTGATTGGCTGCTAGGGTTCCAGGAGCGAGAAGGGGGGGGAATAAGGTTAATCGAATCTCCCATTGGACAATTCTCCAGAAAGGCGGGAGATAAGACGGAAAGCCGCTCTCTCATTGGTCGCTTCAGCTTGAGCGGCAGCCCTTCGTTGTGTAACCTCTGCCAGCTCTGCCAGGCGAGGCTACTTGGTTCTGATTGGACAGCGGCGAAGTGATTGGCAGGAGCAAGATGGGCCTTTGAGAGAAGCCTGGTGTCAGCTCAGGGCTCTGACAGGAATGGAACCAAATGAAACTTTGAGCACACATTGTGTGAAATGCCACCTCCTTCTTGACCCGAGTGTGTTTAAAGGACAGCTAAAGCTATAATGGAGAAAGGCAGGGAGTTTCAGAAAAACATCTATTTCTGCTTCATTGACTATTCTAAAGCCTTTGACTGTGTAGATCATAATAAATTGTGGCAAGTTCTTGGTGGTATGGGCATCCCAAGCCCCCTTCCCTCTCTCCTGAGGAATCTGTACAAGGACCAAGTAGCAACAGTCAGAACTGACCACGGAACAACAGACTGGTTCAAGATGGGGAAAGGCGTACGGCAAGGCTGTATGCAGAACACATCATACTATGTGCGGGGATTGATGAATGCAAAGCTGGGGTGAAAATTGCTGGAAGAAACATTAACAACCTCAGATATGCAGATGACACCACTCTGATGGCCGAAAGCGAGGAGGAGCTGAGGAACCTTCTAATCAAGGTGAAAGAAGAAAGCGCAAAAGCTGGGTTGCAGCTAAACATAAAATAAACCCAAGATTATGGCAACAAGAATGACTGACAACTGGAAAATAGAAGGAGAAAACGTGGAGACCAGGAGAAATGCCTCTAGAACATGGCCATATAGCCCGAAAAAACCCACAAGAACTGAACTTATATCCCCATACCAAAAAAGGGAAATGCGAAAGACTGCTCCAACTTCCGTACAGTGGCCCTTATTTCTCATGCCAGTAAGGTAATGCTCAAGATCCTGCAAGAAAGTCTCCAGCAAGACATGGAGAGAGAGTTGCCGGATGTTCAAGCTGGGTTTAGAAAAGGCAGAGGAACGAGAGACCAGATTGCCAATATCCGGATGCTGGAGAATGGAGAAAGGCAGGGAGTTTCAGAAAAACATCTACTTCTGCTTCATTGACTATTCTAAAGCCTTTGACTGTGTGGATCATAATAAATAGTGGCAAGTTCTTGGTGGGATGGGCATACCAAGCCCCCTTCCCTCTCTCCTGAGGAATCTGTACAAGGACCAAGGAGCAACAGTCAGAACTGACAACGGAACAACAGACTGGTTCAAGATTGGGAAAGGCGTATGGCAAGGCTGCATCCTCTCACCCAACCTTTTTAACTTGTATGCAGAACACATCATGCGAGGATGTGCGGGGCTTGAGGAATGCAAAGCTGGGGTGAAAATTGCTGGAAGAAACATTAACAACCTTAAATATGCAGATGACACCACTCTGATGGCCGAAAGCGAGGAGGAGCTGAGGAGCCTTCTAATCAAGGTGAAAGAAGAAAGCGCAAAAGCCGGGTTGCAGCTAAACATAAAAAAAACCAAGATTATGGCAACAAGAATGATTGACAACTGGAAAATAGAGGGAGAAGATATGAAGGCCGTGAGAGACTTTGTATTTCTAGGCGCAAAGATGACTGCAGATGCAGACTGTGGCCAGGAAATCAGGAGACGCTTCCTTCTTGGGAGGAGAGCAATGTCCAGTCTCAATAAAATAGTAAAGAGTAGAGACATCAGACTGGCAACAAAGATCCACCTAGTCAAAGCCATGGATGTGAGAGCTGGACCTTAGGGAAGGCTGAGCGAAGGAAGATCGATGCTTTTGAGCTGTGGTGTTGGAGGAAAGTTCTGAGAGTGCCTTGGACTGCGAGAAGATCCAACCAGTCCATCCTCCAGGAAATAAAGCCTGACTGCTCATTGGAGGAAAGGATACTAGAGACGAAGTTGAAGTACTTTGGCCACATCATGAGGAGACAGCAAAGCCTAGAGAAGACAATTATGCTGGGGAAAGTGGAAGGCAAAAGGAAGAGGGGCCAACCAAGGGCAAGATGGATAGATGGCATCCTTGAAGTGACTGGACTGACCTTGAAAGAGCTGGGGGTGGTGACGGCCGACAGGGAGCTTTGGCGTGGGCTGATCCATGAGGTCACGAAGAGTCGGAAAGGTCATTCCAGTCACTTCAAGGGTGCCATCCATCCATCTTGCCCTTGGTTGGCCCCTCTTCCTTTTTCCTTCCATTTTCCCCAGCATCATTGTCTTCTCTAAGCTTTCCTTTCTTCTCATGATGTGGCCAAAGTACTTCAGCTTTGTCTCTCCTCTTCTTCCCTTCAATGAGCAGTCGGGCTTTATTTCCTGGAGGATGGACTGGTTGGATCTTCTCGCAGTCCAAGGCACTCTTAGCACTTTCCTCCAACACCACAGCTCAAAAGCATCGATCTTCCTTCGCTCAGCCTTCCCTATGGTCCAGCTCTCACATCCGTAGGTGACTATGGGAAATACCATAACTTTAACTATGCGGGTCTTTGTTGCCAGTGTGATGTCTCTACTCTTCACTATTTTATCAAGATTGGACATTGCTCTCCTCCCAAGAAGGAAGCGGCTTCTGATTTCCTGATTTCCTGGCCACAGTCTGCATCTGCAGTCATCACCTAGAAATACAAAGTCTGTCACGGCCTCCACATTTTCTCTATTTCCCAGTTGTCAATCATTCTTGTTGCCATAATCTTGGTTTTTTTTAATGTTTAACTGCAACCCAGCTTGTGCGCATTCTTCTTTCACCTTGATTAGAGGGCTCCTCAGCTCCTCCTCGCTTTCGGCCATCAGAGTGGTGTCATCTGCATATCTGAGGTGGTTAATGAGTTTTTTCGGGCTATATGGCCATGGTCTAGAGGCATTCTCTTCTGACGTTTCGCCTGCATCTATGGCAAGCATCCTCAGAGGTAATGAGGTCTGTTGGAACTAGGCAATTGGGTTTATATATCTGTGGAATGACCAGGGTGAGACAAAGGACTATTGTCTGCTGGAGCTAGGTGTGAATGTTTCAACTGTCCACCTTGATTAGCATACAATGGCCTGACTGTGCCTGGGGCAAACCTTTGTTGAGAGGTAATTAGATGTCCCTGCCTGCTTCCTCTCTGTTATTGTGCTGTTGCAATTTTAGAGTTTTTGTTGATTTTTATGGTTTCCTCCTTTCTGTTGAAATTGTCCACATGCTTATGGATTTCAATGGCTTCTCTGTGTAGTATATCTAAGGTGGTCAGTTGAAACATTCACACCTAGCTCCAGCAGACAAGAATCCTTTGTCTCACCCTGGTCATTCCACAGATATATAAACCCTTTTTCCTAGTTCCAACAGACCTCACTACCTCTAAGGATGCTTGCCATAGATGCAGGCGAAACGTCAGGAGAGAATGCCTCTAGACCATGGCCATATAGCCCGGAAAAACCTACAACAACCCAGGATTCCGGCCATGAGAGTCTTCGACAATAAGGTTGTTAATGTTTCTTCCAGCAATTTTCAGCCTAGCCTTGCATTCCTCAAGCCCCGCACATCACATGATGTGTTCTGCATACAAGTTGAATAGGTTGGGGGAGAGTATATAACTATATATAACTATATATAAGCATTAGATATATAAGCATTATATATTACTATATTCTACTATACCACTATACTGTAATATTACATGGAATATATATCATTATTATTATTATTATATTGTATTATTAGGAATAGTAGTATATTACATTATAATATTATCAATGTTATATGTATATACAACATATTATATTATTAGCATAGCACAATATTAGTATTATATAGTGTTGCTGGGAGGAGGGGCCCGTAACTGGTGGTACAGGAGACAAGGTGGAACTGTCTTCCTGGCTTCCTCTCTTCTCTCTGGCCTCAGAGCGGCAGTTGGCTTTAGAATTAGCTTGTTGTTGTTCATTCGTTCAGTCGTCTCCGACTCTTTGTAACCTCATGGACCAGCCCATGCTAGAGCTCCCTGTCGGCTGTCACCACCCCCAGCTCCTTCAAGGTCAGTCCAGTCACTTCAATGATGCCATCCATCCATCTTGCCCTTGGTCGGCCTTTTTACTTTGTTCTTTCACCTTGGTTAGAAGGCTCCTCAGCTCCTCCTCACTTTCGGCCATCAAAGTGGTGTCATTTGCATATCTAAGGTTGTTAATGTTTCTTCCAGCAATTTTTACCTCAGCCTTGCATTCATCAAACGAATATAGTAATATATAATGCTAATTTTGTGCTATGTTAATATGATATATTGAGTGTAGAAATAACTTGCAAGCTGCTCTGAGTCGCTTCAGAGTGAGAGAGGGTGAGGTATAAATGTAGTATATAAGTAACTAAATAATTCCTTTTTAATGAAACAAATCATTTTTAAGTATAGCTATGTCTCTTAAGGACTTGCATTGGAAAAACAGTGGGATATTAATCAAATAGGTAAATAACGCAAAAAAGAGTTATGAATGGGATGATTTTAAAATTGTGAATTCCTTTTTATTATTAGTAGGGTTTATTTTTTCTACATTTACTTTATTTGAACTTTTTATTGTGTCTAATGGTAGAATATATTTTATGTACATATATATCAGGCTTGGGGAAACTTGGGCCCTCCAAGTGTTTTGGATTTCAACTCCCACAATTCCTAACAATTTCAGAAATTGTGGGAGTTGAAGTCCAAAACACCTGGGGGCCCCAGTTTCCCCATGCCTGATATATATGGATGTGCATATGTGTATAAATTAGTATATAATATAAAGCTGGATTAGTCATTCTACCATTAGAGATAAGTTACAACAAAGTAAATATCGCAAATAAATGCTTATTCTCAAAATAAATAGACCCCTATTTTTCAAATTCTGAGTTTTTTAAAGGAAAAGGCTTTTAATGTGATGCTCTATTGCTTCTATTTTAAATCAATCCTTAGTATTTTAATTGTATTATGTTTCATGCCACAGTTGCTTGTTATTGAATAGGCATTTGATCTTTGTTTTAAATTGCTTTAAACAGTCAGCACTGATTTTTATTTTACTGAGATTCTTGGACCTAGAGCAGGATAGTAAAGGTTTCCCCTGATATCAAGTGTAGTCTGAGGGGTGATGCTCAACTCCATTTCTAAGCTGAAGAGCTGGCATTGTCCGTAGATGCCCCTAAGGTCATGTGGCCAGCATGACTGCATGGAGCATCGTTACTTTCCCACAGAAGCGATATCTATTGATCTACTCACATTTGCATGTTTAGCTAGGATGGCTAAGAAAATCCAGTTCATATCATTTAATGTATATTTTCTGCTTTGATAATCTGGATTACTTGGTAGTGTAGAAGGAACCAGAGAAAAGCAAAGGCAAACTCCCTTCTGAACCAAATATTTGATAGATGTGCCTTAGAGTTGCCATAAGTAGGAAATAACATGAAGGCACACAACAAAAGCCCCATCTACACTGCCATATAAAATCCAGATAATCTGCTTTGAACTGGAGTATATGACAATGTAGACTCAGATAATCCAGTTCAAAGGAGATCATGTGGATTATGTTCTTTGATTATCTGGATTCTATGGCAGTGTAAAAGAGGCCAAAGTGCATATATGTCCTCTCCAAGCCCAACCTAAGTAATTCGATTGTTGTTGAATCCCTTTGGAAGAGGGACCTGTCCTTTTGTTTTCTGTGAAAGCACTTTATTTCCCAAAGACTGCAATGATATTTAACTCAGCTTTTCAAACAGCTTTGTATGTGTATTATGAATGTACCTTCAAAACTCTTGGAAAATCTCCATAAACAATATGCCCCATTGATAAAGGAATAGACACCAGCAAAAGAACATTCACACACTTTACTTTCTTGATACTTTTATTCTCATTCATGTTTCTTATTAATAAAATAGTATGCGTTTAATTTTATTTATTTTTTTACAAAAACCACACAAATTAAATTGCAGTCAAATATCTAATTCATGTTTTGTTTTGTTTTTTTCCAGCAGCTGGTTGAAACCATAAAAGTACATTGAATACATTGGGATATTGTCCGCTATCGTGAATTTCTGGCAAAGATGGCGAGGAAGAAACTCCAAGCCCATTAATTGTTTGTACTTCATAATTACTTGGAATGCAGGCAAACTCAATTCAAGCATGGGCATAAAACAGCAGATAACCCTATTGGTTGAGGTCCACATAAAGATGGGTAAGTACTAAATTTCTAGTAGTGAGCACCATTAAAAAGGACATCATACCTGAAAACTAGTGAATGGCCAATATATGCTGACAAACCGTAACAGACTCATTACCTGGATGCTATGTAATTCACACTTCCTATCGGCTACTTAAGACACGTAAGATGCTAAAATTGGCTAGTATTTGCAATCCTTTCTAACTATTGGCTGTTCTGCTGTGATGTCATGAAACATTCATAGATAGTCTGTATTAGGGATGAGCAACCATGGTAAATCTAGGTGGCAATTATCTATTCTAGGGCCTCTACGAACTGCTAAATGCCCCAAAACAATACAATAAATCAGGAAGTGGTCAGAAGTCTGCTTCTGGTTTTGAGAAATTGATAATTAATTGCCTCATCTGGATGCTTCCAAGGGATATACAGTACAATAGTATCTGCTGGATCGGTGCGCACTGTTCCATTTATTCATTTACAACAAAATATGGCTTCTCTAGGCATTTTCTAGGTCCTCTAGTGCAACTTTATGGTATTATTGGGTTGGAAGTACTTCTTTCAATAAGCGTTGCAATTATCCATGGTTTCACATGTCCACATGAAGTCTGAGAGCGGATCCCTTGTGGATACGGAGACCATGTTATACATCTAGGGGAAGTACCCATTTCTACAACCAAAAAAGGACGGCATGGCAAATTTGTAAGGGATGAAGGCCACAAAACAGTCCGGGGGAACTTATAAAATCTCAAGGCCACACTCTAAAAGCTGTGAGAAAGAAAATAGATTTTTAGTATTGCAATAGAAAGGTTAAGTGAAATAGGGCAGATTAGAGTTGTAGATGCTATTAGGTAAGTAAAGAGCATCATTGCTGAATTGAGATAAATGAATTTAGAGTAAGAGGGAACTATAATTTTGTCAACATAAAATGAAGAGTTTGACAGAGTTATTCATTTATCTCAAACTACCTTAAAATGTGGTCTTCAAAGGGAATATTATGTTCTCGCATCTGCTTAGCAAGATGGACAACAGTATAGATATTAGAAAATAGTGTTCAGTCATCTTAATGATCAACTTGTGCTGAGTCGCCATCATATTAGGCAGTGTGTGAAGACATTCAAAGTAAGAAAATCACTAGGAAGATTTCAAGCTGTCGTTCATGATTCTGGTTGGATAAGATGACATTATTTAATGATCAAATCCAACATAATGTGCTTTTTTATGAGGTTCTTGTGAACTTCTGAAGACCTGTCTTGTTTTCCATCACAATTGTCAACATGTTCCACATTAACAGAATTTATAAACCATAGCATTCATCAGGGTAGTGGAAGTATACCCCATCTTTGATAGGCACTATAAAGCACTCCATAAATCATCACTGGTATGGCACGATGGCCCAATGACATTCAGATTAAGACAGACCAGTGGTCTGATTCAATATAAGGCAACATTATACATTTTTATGGTTCAGAAGAACTAGGAAAAGAGGATATCTAAAAACAGTAGGACCCATCTCATATTACAGTTATTGCCACAATTAGCAACAGGTCTAGAACTTAAAAGATTCGCATTTAACCATTCAGTTAAATTAGAGGTATCAAACAGAAAAGTTTTGCCAATGAAATCACACCTTGTTTGAAGACCAATTGATGGAAAGCTTCCATTGCTGTTGGAACTAACTTTGACTGGTATTGGGATTGGAAGGTCCTCACTGGGCTGTGCTGAGTTATCCCTTCAGACAAAAACTTTGCACCATACCTTCCTCATAAGCAAAAGGAAGAAAAGGCAGTCTAGGAAAAGACGAAAGCTACTAAGATACAAGGGTGATTCACAGATGAGAAAAGCAGACTCCAAGTGGAAACAACACCAAGCTGATGAAAACAAGAAAGGAGATGGTTTTTGCCTTGTTTCCCTAAAATCAAGGAATGGTAGCAATAAGAGAAAAAAGACATAAAACTGATGCACTAAGAAAACAGAGGCACAAAGAAAATAGGGGCAATTCAGGTTGCCTAGGGGCAAGATGATTGCCTCATGACTATGGAGACAAGATGGTTGACTCTTGATGGCCAGAATGGCTTAGTTGGTCGGAATTAGGGAATGATAAGTCTGTAAACAAGCTCCCAGTTCCTCCTGCTTCTCCCTGCAGGAGATACAGGGGAATGTGGTCTTTGGTTCTTTTTCTTTTTATTGTTTGGTCCCTTCACATCTTCTTCACCCGGCTCTCCAGGGCCTCCAGTTCCTTCATGACTTCCTTGGGCAAGTCGTCGGGGACTTGTTCTGTTAGATACTGTCGGATTTCCCGCACTTCTTGTTCCCAGAACTCTTTGGGCAGGGAGAACAACTCCTGAAAGTCCACCTTGCTTAGGCCCGACATGTCTAAGGCACCTTCCTTCGGGATGTACCCAATCGGCGTTTCCTTGGCGCTCTCTTCTCCGTCGACGCGTCGGAAGATCCAGTCGAGGACCCGGGAGTTCTCCCCAAAGCCAGGCCACAAGAAGTTCCCAGAAGCATCTTTGCGGAACCAGTTGACATGGAAGATCTTGGGAAGGCGGGCCCCCTTCCGCTCCTCCATGCTCAACCAGTGCTCGAGGTAGCGGCCAAAGTTGTAGCCAAAGAAAGGGCGCATGGCAAAGGGGTCGTGCATGATGACTTTGCCTGAGATTATTAGACGGAGGAAGGAAGATAAATGTTAATATGCTTATTATACTTTAGAAAACCACATTGCCTTGCTTGCTCACTTAATCTTATGTCAAACTTCATCATGATTTGTCCACTTTCTGATTTCGGCCATGTACTTGTCATTTGTGGAAGGGACCACACGTTCATCTTCCAACTGCTGCCTTTCTACCAATCTCTGAATCCACCTGTTATCCAGACAAGGACCCTGGAACACTGTGAAGCAGGTTGTTATTAATCCTGCTGGGAGTCCCCAGTGGTACAACAGGTCGAACCCTTGTGCCAGCAGGATTGAAGACCGACAGGTCAGAGGCCGGGGAGAGCACAGATGAGCTCCCTGTGTCTACTCCAGCTCCCCATGTGGAGACATGAGACAAGCCTCTCACAAGGATGGTAAAACATCCGGGCATCCCCGAGGCAACGTCCTTACAGACGACCAATTCTCTCACACCAGAAGTGACTTGCAGTTTCTCAAGTCCCTCCTGACATGAAAAAAATCATTGCACCCACACATGGTGCAAAGCATGGTGTTTTGTATCTGAGGAAACTATAATTCCTAAATCCAGATGAGGCTGTGAATTGTTCCAAACCATATTTGAACTCAGAAGACACATATGTACCAACAAAGGTACGTACACACCAAGTGTGTTGGCCAGCAGTGCAGAAAAATCATCCACTACAAAGTTGCTCCTGACATGAAAAAAACCCTGCCTGTTTGCAGGTATTTGCAGTGGGAAAGCAAATTATGTTTCCCATCCACTATCATCAATTAGGTATCCTTAAACAAGAAGACTCACACAAGAACAATTTGTAAGTAGAAGTTCTCTCCCTAGACTCAGTGTAGTTTGTGTCTGTGCATGTGCCTTCAAGCTACCTGTTGACTTACTCCAACCCCTATGAATTTCATAGAGTTTTCTTGGGCAAAGAATACTCAAATGTGATTTTGACAGGTCTGTTTAGGCAGCCACAACCCAGTATTATTCAAGAGAAAGAGATTACACAGAACAACAAAAATATTTTTATTGGTATCTTGGTTTTTAAGCGTGTTCCGGGGATTATTGGGGGTGCTAATTTCAGAAAATTGTGTTGGACAGACCTCATCAGCTCTAGTTTTTTAAATATGGTTATCATGGTTTTCAATGGGCGAGCAGGTGGCAAGTGGTATACGGCATATGTTTTGCACCTCAAAAGCTAGAGCTGACAGAGGGGGTGTATGTGTGTGTGTGTGTGTGTGTGTATATATGGCTGGAGTTACACTTTAAAAAGTATCTGTTCTGACTTATAGACAAATTCAACTTAAGAACAAACCTATCTTGTTTGTAACTTGGGGACTGCCTGAACTCAAAAACAGGTCTAACATCTGAGGCATCAAAATGTGTGTTGGCCAGTGTTATGGGAGTCATGGTCCAAACATCTGGATGGCCAATCTGCTTCTGCTCAAAATAACAAAAGTACTGAAGCCTAAAAAGACATTTGCAGCCTCATCACTGTTGTTTATTAGTCATTCTTCAGAGGGATTCAACTTTAAGAAGCAAGGGAATGATGTTGCTGAATCTATGGATGCATCTACACTTTAGAATTAATCCGGTTTGGCACCACTTTAATTGCCATGGCTAAATGCTATGGAATAATGGGATACATAATTTTGTGAGATGCCAGGACTCTGGCAGAGAAGGCTAAAGCTCTTGCAAAACTACAACTACCAGCATTCCATAGCACTGAGCCATGGAAAGAAGTGTCAAACTGCATTAATCCTACAGTGTAGACACAGCCAATGAAGACAAAGCCAGCAAATTCTGAGAATCCCATCTGTCCCTTACCTTTGTGTTCAGCGGCTGCGGTGGACTCTGATCTCATGGCAGTGCCCACAAAGACTCCATGGCGCCAATTGAAGGCCTCATACACCAAGGGGACACCTGTGCCAGGGGAAAGGATTGAAAGAAGTTAGTTCCATGGAATCTCAGAAGGGAAGGCCATGGCAAGGGTTGTACTAGGGAAATTAGTAGAAAGTGGGCCAAAATTTATTTGCTGAGGAATTCTAGCTCCCAATTTCTCAGCTCAGTGGAATTACCTTGGGGTCTCCTGCCCCCAAAGATGATGGCATCAATAGGGACACCCTTGGGGGATTCCCAGTCTGGATCCATGATTGGGCACTGGCGGGCAGGGGCGCAGAAGCGAGAATTGGGGTGAGCTGCAGCCGTTGGATCACCTGAGGAGGAAGAGTTGAAGTTGAAAATAGGATCTGGAAGCCTAGACAACAATACTGCTGAGTTCAAACTCTGCCTGTTCACAGTAGATACTCAGTGGTAAACAACAGCACTCTGTGCACGATGAGAGGTAGTCCCTCTTTTGTTCCTACTGTTCTTCACAGAGGAATAAAGTTTTGGGGTGAAATTCTGAACTCTGGCTCAAATCTATTCCCTTCTGGTTTGTAATTGCATCCCAGCCCTGGAATGGAGGGAAATCCAATGATACTTGCCTTACTAGTAATCTCCACTTACTGGGACATGGCATTTGATTTGTTCAGACTTTTAGGGTACCATCAAATGCCACTAAGTGTGGCTAAGTTAGGGTTTTATCTTAGGAGTGTCTGTTTAGTCACTGTTAAGGTCGGGCTGCTGTTTTCCTCTGTCTTAAGGCTTTATTTCTTTGCATTTTTATTACCTGGATGCGTACTCTTAATTCTAGATTTATAAAGTAAGCTGTCTTCCTATATAAATAGGAAAACTACATTCAGTTGCCATGGACAAGCTGCAGAGAGTGTGGTGCCAAACCAAGGATCTAACACAAACTGAAATGATAGTACACCCAAATGACTGCTCAGAATGTGACCCAGAATCCTTTGCAACCAGTTTCCACTTCTTACCTGGCTTCCATGGCTTGCCTTGCCATGTGCTGATGGTCACTCCTGCTGGGATCATCTGGTCGATGCCTTCCCAGTAGACGCCCCCTTCGCTGGTCTCGGCAACATTGGTGAACATTGTGTTGCGCTGGATGGTGTGCATGGCGTTGGGGTTTGTTTTGGTGGAGGTTCCTGGTGCCACCCCGAAGAAACCATTCTCAGGGTTGATAGCTCGGAGAACACCTAAGAAGGGATGAAAAACACAAAACTTGGAGAAGTTACCCCTTTGGACAATCACTTCCAAAGTCCCCTGGCCAACCTGAGTTCTGTGAGGTACAGGTTAAAAAAAAACACATTTTCCAAGCTCTAGTCTTATCTTAATCTTTCTTGTAATTAGAGTTGGAGCTTCACATTTGAAGCTTTAACTTTTGCAGATCTGATTATTCACTGATTTGATATGTTCTCTTTTGGAATTGACTCTATGGTCAACCGCACCAGAGGCTTTCCAAACAGTTGTGCTGGAGGACCTAGGGATTCCTAAAGGAAACACTTCCAACATAATTCTGTGGTCAACATCCAGAAAATATTAACCTTAGAGTCAACGTCTGTGGTTAACATCTCACAGAAGTTAACCTTAGAGTTACACTGGAGGACCTAGTCAAGTATTCTCTCAGTGTTTTTTTTTAATTCCATTTTCACAGGGGTGGGTCCTGTGCTCCTTATCTCAATGGAGTACCAACTGTGTCTTCATTCCACCCCTAAACATCTTTCCTTTCCAGCATATAACCCACCTTCGCTGTCAAACTTCATCCAAGCAATGTCATCTCCCACACACTCAACCCTCCAGCCAGGCAGGGTGGGGTTCATCATGGCCAGGTTGGTTTTTCCGCAGGCGCTAGGGAAGGCTGCAGCCACATATTTCTTCTTCCCCTCTGGATTCGTGAGCCCCAGGATCTGGAAAAGTGCACGAGCAGTGTATGAGTGGTGCGGGAAACCCATAAGCACATATTTGGGATGCTAAGAAAATATACTTGGTGCACCTTTATCTGAAATTCCAAATTACAACATGGGTGGCCAAGACAGTGATACGTTTGTTTCATGCATACATTTATTTAAAATATTGTATACAATTGTCTTCACGCTATGTGTATATGAAATAAATGAAATTAATATACATATAAGAAAATATACTGATATTCCAAAATTGAGAGACACAAAGAGAGAGAGAGAGAGTAGGGGCTGAAATATTTCTTATCCCAAACTTTTTTAAAGCATTGACAACTTCCAATATGTCAGGAGCCATTTTTGGGACCTTCGGGTCCATCATAGGCTTCACTAAGTCCAGAAGCAGTATAAAATGTTAAATATTAAAAAGTACCGAGAGGGTGAGTCCTGGAACCTAAAGCATTGAGAAGCAAATATAAAGACCCCCCTGGGGAACCTCTGTAAGTTGTAGCAACAAATCAGTTCATCCTTGAAAAGGTAGCAAGCTCTTCTTGCCTGGAGCTGTACCCCCCCACCCCAAAATGGGAGCATTTGAAGCTTCATCTGATGTTTGGAAATGATCCATGAAAAGTAAAGACTCAGGACTGGGCCCTGAGATCTGGCAACCTTCCCCAAAGTTTCCCCCTGACCTCCTTTGTCCTCAGATGGGCCAATGCCCTCTATGTGCCAACTGAAACCCTCACGTCTTCCACTTAGCTCTCCTGCTTGTTGTGCGTCAGACGCATCCTTGCATGTTTGGGGTTTCAGCAGGCTCCAGTCACTCATTAACCAATTAATATTTGCTCGTTAAATATCCCCGCAAGACAATGTCAACACCTACTGTCCTTTGGCCTTGTGCCGGAGATCCAAACGCTCACCCGCCCAAAGCTGTTCTGTCCCAGACTATTTGATTCATGGAAACTAGACTTTGTTTTGCACAAACATACTCCAGCACAGGCACAGGCAAGCTTCAGTCCTCCAGGTGTTTTGGACTTCAACTCCCACAATTCCTAACAGCCAAAGTTTGTCTGTGCTTGCTCCAGCAGGACACAGAACTAGAGCTTGCAAAGTATCATTTTTGAGAATACAGCCCCCATTGATCGTACTGGCTGAGATTCCATAGAATAGTGGTCCAAAAATGAAACTTTTGACGTCTTGAGTTTCTTTAGCTCGATTTTACCCAATGACTGATAACTAGAGTTGTCAGAGTGAAAACTGGAAAGGTCTCCTTTGACTTTAATGGCCATACAGAAGAGGGGTTTCAAGAGGTGTTGCTTGTTAACTGGTTGTACCCTCTCCTATATGGCTATGTAAATATCCTAAAAGCACCGGAGCCTGATCTTGGAGGCTAAGCAGGGTCAGTCCTGGTTAGCCTTTGCATCAGGTGCTGTGGAAGAAGGAACTGGCAAAACCACCTCTTAGATTCACTATGAAAACCCTATGAAATTTATGGGGTGACTTGAGGGTATGTAACACACCTTGGTCCCAATTTCTCAACTACTGCAGACTAGAACTTCCAGAATTTGGGGAAAAGTGCCTTTTTAATCAATCTAGATTCAATATATATATATATATATATATATATATATATATCCAATGGAATTCTGTTGGTGTGGGGAAATTGCCACTTCTGTCTGAAATTCTGTTCTTATGTTTATATAATTTATGCAATAGATTCTGTTTTTTATTTAATTTAGATATTAAGTTATAATGTGTTTTATATGTTGGGTTATTATTTTTGTTATTATGTATATATTGGTTGTCATATTCAGGCATTGAATGTTTGCTTTTTTGTGACTGGAATCCATCCTGAGTCCCTTCGGGGAGATAGGACGGAATACAAATAAAGTTTTATTATTATTATTTGGATTGTAACTCCCAGAAGTTCTGGTAGCTGGGGATTCTGGGAGTGGCAGTGCAAAAAAGAACTTTCCCTCAAACCCAGGCAAGCTGCTGAAGAATCCCAGGTATGGCAGGCTATATTTAGCAAGGAATTGGCAAAACCACCTCTGAGTGTTCCTTGCCGAAGATAACCCTACACTTTATGGGGTTGCCATAAATCAACAGTTTACCTGAAGGCACATCTATACACATCTACACTGCAAAATTAATACAGGTCGAAACCACTTGAACTGCCATTGCTCAATACTATGTAGTCATGGTAGATGTAGTTTTGCAAGGTCTTTAGCCTTCTCTGCCAAAAACAGCTAGTGCCTCACCAAACTACAACTCTTAGGGTTCCATGGCAAATAAAGTGTCATCAATCTACATTAATTTTATGGCATAGATGTACCCTTTGCCTTTGAAGTATCTTTTCACCCCTCCTTACCAGCATGTGTTCGGCCAGCCAACCTTCGTCTTTGGCAATGCAAGAGGCGATGCGCAGCGCAAAGCATTTTTTGCCAAGGAGGGAGTTGCCCCCATAGCCGCTGCCAAAGGAGACAATCTCTCGCCGTTCAGGGACATGTGCAATTAAAGTCTTCTCTGGGTTACAGGGCCAGTTGTTCACCAACTCTTCTGCAGGAAGGGACAGAAAAGGAGAAAAATCAGGAGTCAGGAGTTGTGCTTTCAGTCCGATTTATGACAAACATAAGGTCACTCAGTGGGCTTCCATAGCTGAGCAAAGATTCAAATTCTGGTTTTATAGGAATTTGGTATTTCAGTTCCAAAAATGAGCTCAGGATTGCTTCATCATGTACAGAATTTTCACAACCAGCTTTGACCTTTTTGTTTTGCAATATGCAACAGAGATTTCTTTGGGGATTATAGAGTAAACAGTCAGAAAGGGGTTAAAGTCTTCTAACAGACTTTCAAAGCACTGATGCAAAACACAAAATCTGTGCAAGAGCACTAAAAGAAACCAAACCAGAACTTCAAGGTACTGAATTGAGAAAAACATCAAATCTATGGAAGAACTGTATGTGGAACATTTTTATTAAGGTTTTCAATTTCCACATCCAGTAATACATTAAAAACAGTTGTGATCTTGAAAGAAATACAGTTTGATACCACTTTAACTGCCATGGCTCAGTGTTATGGAATCTTGAGAGTTGTAATTTGGTGAGGCATCAGAACCTCTGGGCAGAGAAGGCCAAAACTACAAGATCTCCCATTTTAAAAATTGTGTCAGAAGCAACTTGAGAAACTGGAAGTCACTTCTGGTGTGAGAGAATTGGCTGTCTGCAAAAGCGTTGCCCAGGGGATGCCCGGATGTGTTACCATCCTGCATGGGAAGCTGGGGCTGACGTACGGGAGCTCAGTCTCACAGATTTGAACCATTGACCTTCAGGTCAACAATTCAGCCAGCACAAGGGTTTAACACGTTGCACCACCACAGTTCTGAGATCTCCCATGATCCAACAACATTGAACTATGGAACTTGAAGTGATGTCAAACTGTATTAACTCTACAGTGTAGATGCACCCTTGGCAGAAAAGGGATGAAACACATGAATGGATATCTACCAAAGAGACTTGTCTGTGAAGAGGATCCCTTCCCATTATACTAATCTCAACAAAAGGCTCACTTACCAGTTAGGGGCAAGGGTCGCCCAACAGAATGGAGGCACTTGACAAATTCCCCATCTCCCAAAGTGCGGAGAGCGGCAGCTCCCATTCGGGTCATGATGCGCATGCTGGCAACCACATAGGCAGAGTCTGTCAACTGGATGCCAATCTTGGAGAGAGGGGAGCCGATCGGACCCATGCTGTACGGGATCACATACATGGTGCGCCCTAAAGAAGGACAAGACAGAATGTGGAATAGAAGTGACCATTTAGTATATTTATTTGATTTATAACCTGTCTTTCTTCAGAGACCTGAAGAGGCAACCTCAGGGATGTTGCCTACCCCACTCTGAAATAGTCATTTATAATTTTAAAATTAAATTGCATTAAATCAATATGAACCAAAGACGCCAGGGAAAGAAATTTAAAATATGGGGCTATTCTCCAAAAGGTCCTATAAATAAATATATTTTAGCTGTCAGAAGAAAGACAAGAGGGAGTAAGAAGTCTAACGGAAGACAGTTCTATAAATGGGGGAACACCACTGAGAAAATCGGGTAAAGATACAGAAATGAAAGAGGAAAAAAAGGAAGAATGTGGAAGAATTGGAATGTATCAAACTATTCAGGGATGGATGCTGAAGAGGGATTCCTAGCTGGGAAGAGACCGATAGACAGGAATTTGAATTAAGCGGATGGAATATAACTCAAGAGAGTCAGAGAAGGAAAGAAAAAAAACCCAAGGATTCCAGTGTTCCCTCACTATTTTGCTGTTTGCTTTTCGCGGACTGGCTTTTTCGCAGGTTTTTGCCTCCTGGCAATAATGGAGTGTGGAAGGGGGTTTCATGCTCCCCCTCGGGAGAGAGGCAGCCAATCATAAAAGAGAGAGAGGAGATACAAAGCAGTATGTAAATCATGGCCTTATAGCCCCTGTCCTTATAGATAGCAAGAAAAAGGGATGTGCCGTTAAATCCCTCCTTGCTCTGCCTCACCCTCGGATTGTGATATATAACGACCCTACTTCGTGGATTTTCACTTTTCGTGGGTGGTCCTGGAACGTAACACCCGCAATAAGTGAGGGAACACTGCAATCTCTTCTCTTGTTAATCTTTTCTTATATCATCACAAATTGGGTCTTAGCCTGGAGATGATTTTCCTTTGATCAAGGCAAATCACCAGTTCCCAGTCTGGCTGATGGGAGTCGCAGTCCAACGATATTTTGCACAATTTCCCCATATGGGGAAAATCCATATTACATTATCAGAGTTCCACAGCAATTTTTCTTTACCTTTCATGCAACCTGGGAAGCGATCATCCACAGCCTCCTGAAACATTTTAGGGTTCATCCAGTTGCCCAATTGCCCTTTGACCCCTTGGGCAGGGATGGGCACTGTGTCCCTTTGGTTCTCCGTTACAATGACCGTTCGGCTTTCCACCCGGGCCACATCTTTAGGGTCTGTTTTGGCTAGCCAGCTGCAGAAAGATGGAGAGTAAATGAAAATGGGATGCATCTACATTGCAGAACTAATGCACCTTAACTACCATGGCTCAATACTATGGAATCCTGGGAGTTGTACTTTTACAAGGCCTTTAGCCTTCTCTGCCTCACCAAACTATCCATAGCATTGAGGTATAGCTATTAAACTGGTGTCAAATTGCATTTGTTCTGTTCTGGTATAGTATGTTTTCTTGCACTTCTTTCAAGTAAGAAAGGGTTCTTACCAGTTCTCGTATTTAGTCAGTGGCTTGATGACCCCTTCCGACTCCAGCAGGTTCAAGATCTTGATGTTCTCCTTCTCCGTCCCATCGCAGATGTGGATGCTGTCCGGCTGGCAAAGTCTCGCCCCATGCTCCACAAACTCTTGGACTCGTCCCGAAAGTTTGCTAAGGTCTCCATGGAGCACCCGCGGAGCATGGGCCCGACGGATTGGGACCGCAGACCAGCATCTGAGCGAAGATGCTCCAAGACTATGGGATAACAGAGAAAGAAGGTGCGTTTCAGAACAAGAACAATATATAGCTACAGTTGGAAGGAAGCCTTGAAGTCATCTAGAATTATAGAGTTCCTAAGGACCATCCAGTCCAACTCCCATCTGCCAGGCAGGAAAACACAAAATAAGCCCTCCTGACAGATGGTCATTCAGCCTCTGATTAAGAACCTCCACAAAAGAAGACTTCACCAGACTGCCAGGCACCATATTCCACTATCGAACAACACCATCAGGAAGTTCTTAGGTGGAATCTCTTTTCCTGCAGTTTAAATTCATTGCTCCATGTCCTAGTCTCTAGAGTAGAAAACAAGCTTGCTCCCTTCTCAATGTGACATCCTTTCAAATATTTATACATGATTATCAAGTCCCTTTCAACCTTCTCTTCTTCAAGGTAAACATACACAGCTCCTTAAACTGCTGCTCATAGGGCTTGGCTTCCAGACCTTTGACCATTTTGGTTGCTCTTCTCTGGTTACTTTTCAAGCTGTCCATCTCCTTCTTAAATTGTGATGCCCAGACAAGGTCTGACCAAAGCAGAATAGAGTGGGACTATTGCTCCCCTCAAGTTAGACACTACGCTCCTATTGATGCAACCCAGAATCGCATTGATTTATTTAGCTTTTAACTCTTGTTCAGCCTATGGTCTACTAAGACTCCTAAACCTCTTTCAAATGCACTGAACAGCTGGAAGGAAGATTTGAGATAGTTCTTCTTGCTAATGCTTTTATATTAAGCTGCTTTGAGTCTCCTTCGGGGAGATAAAGCAAGGTATATAATAATAATAATAATAATAATAATAATAATAATAATAATAATATCCTCTTTCTATACAAGAAAACAGCGGGCATGCAAAATGAGATGGTTGGTTGGGTGCAGCCGGAAACTCATGCAACATTGATATACCTGTCTAGCATTTTTCAACAACCATTCCCAGAGTTCCGGGAACAATATGGCCAGGTACCACTAGATTCTGGCACCTGTCATTCAAAAGAGTTTTTTTCTCCATTCCACTGAGCTCTATCCCCAGAGATTAACTTTGGCCAAATGTGTGCCTGACCTTGCCAGAAAAGACCACCCAAAATGTGTCCAAAATATGAGAAATCCGTGGATTCACAAATCCCATTACGTGCAACAGCATAGTAAAATAGTGTCCTTTATATGAAATGGAAAAACCAAGGTTTGCTTTTTGCAGTTTTAAGAGGGGGAATATTTTTAAGCCATGGATGGTTAAAATCTGTGGATGCAGAATCCATGGATAGAGATACAGATTCGACTGTACTCAAAAATATGTGCCTACATTATAAATAAGAAGCCTCTTAATGTGAAAGCAACTGTGTTTTTGAGTTTAACAACTTTCTACAAATGCATAAGAAAATAGGGGATTCTATGTCAGCCTTGACCAATCCTGGGAACTTTCTCATGACATCATTATAGTGGTATGAGTCGACTTTAATTGGAATGGTTGCATGCTATGGAAGCTTGGGATTTGCAGGAGTATTTCAAATTCACAGCATTTTACTGGACTACAAATCCCAGGATTCCCAAGACTATAAATCCCAGGATTCCCAGTGCTATGGAATCATGGACGTTGCCCAGGGGATCCCTGGATGATTGATGTTTTACCATCCTGTGAGAGGCTTCTCTCATGTCCCTGCATGGGGGGCTGGAGCTGACAGAGGGAGCTCATCTGTGCTCTCCTCGGATTTAAACCGCCAATCTGTCGGTCAACCAGTCCTGCCAGCGCAAGGCTTTAAGCCATTGCGCTGGTTGCTGTGGTATTAACAGGGCCAGCCCTAGGTAATTTTCAAGTGTAAGCAAACAGTATTTTTGCGCCCTTCCTCCAGACCAATAACTGAAAAATGAAAGGTAGAAGGTAGAGGTGAATAAAAGAGTTACCTTACAAACCAGAAGTTTACTTACAACATTACGTTCATATATGGGGGCATCTCAAGAGCACCCCTTGGGGATTCGTGCTATACACAAATGCGTATCTTGCCTATTGCTTCAGCCGTCCCTGGGTATTAAAGCACAATCAGTACTATAAATATATGTGAAATTACCCCAGTACCTTCCAGAGGTGCTGGAGTACAGCTCCCACCGCCCAAAGCCACCTATTCTGCAGGCTGATGGGAGTTGTAGTCCAACTCATCCCAAAGTACTGAGTTGAGCAAGACCTTTCTGAACATTTCCTCAACAGCATGAGTGTACATGCACTTAGGGGCCCATGAATGGAGCATTGTTCATCCATAGGATAGAGAGAAAAGTCATGTGTTTCTCTGGCAGCATGCTGATTTTTTTTTTTTACAAAAAAAGAGCACATGGTGCAAAGAAAATTAAATTAACATTAGAAAAATCTTCCAAGAAGTTTTTTGGTTCTTGATAGTGGAATGAGTTGCTTTAGAATGTAGATTTCTCTCAGCTTATGCTTTGAAAACAGAAGTCAGATAGTTATTTTGCTGCAGATTTCTATATTGGTGAAAGATGGACTAGATGGCCTCTGAGAACCCCTATGAGTATATAGATATATATACAGTAAAATGAATGTAGTTTGAGACCACTTTTACTGCTATGGTTCAGTGCTATGGAATCATGAAAGTTGCAGTTTCACAAGATCTTTAGCTTTTTCTGCCAAAGAGGTCTGGTGCCTCACCAAACCGATTACATATAATCCAAGATTACATACATAGATAGTATTGAGCCATGGCAATTGACATGATGTCAAACAGCATTCATTCTACAGTGTAGATGAACCCAATTTTTTTAAAGTCTGCACAGCTCATTTAAATGAAGTCATGCTTATGTTTCCTTTGCACAGATCTGCCTATGAATATATCTTTATATCTGTCTCGCTGTTTTGCAACCATTTCCCAAGGGCAACTTGTCATCCAGAACGGGGATTAACTAAGCGTGCCGACTTTTTGAGAGAACAGGGGCGAGAAAGGACATTCTGAAACCAACGAATGTAATTGGAAGGCACTTAAAGTGGTGTCAAACTGCATTCATTCTACAGTGTAGATGCACCTTGATATGATGCACCTTCTTGTTTTTTAAAACCCTAGTTTCCTAGTTTCCAACAGACTTCACAACCTCTGAGGATGCCTGCCATAGATGCAGGTGAAACATCAGGAGAGAATGCTTCTGAAACATGGTCATACAGGCCGGTAAACACACCAGTGATGCTAAAAACTTCAGCTGCATAATTCTGAAGGATTGTTCCTAGCACCCCATTGGCAGGTTAGGTGGAAGATTATTGGTGTTGTAGTTCTCCAAATCATTCCTTGAGCTGTCACTGATTCAAATTGGAGGAAAAGAGATTCCACCTAAACATTAGGAAGAACTTCCTGATGGTACTAAGAGCTGTTAGTGGAATATGCTGTATCAGAGTCGAAACTCCTTTGGAGGTTTTAAAGAGGAGGCTGGGTGGGCATCTGTTGGGAGGGCTTTGACTGTGCAAAAACCTTCCCAAGTTCCCAACTGTGAACTCAAACTTCCAAGGTTTGAAGATCAAGTCCCAAAGCTTGGTGCTGCATTGCCCTTTGGCCCCCAGTGCCCCATCCTATCCCTCCCCCAAACCTCACATAATCGTGAATCTGCGCACTCTCAGCTGGGTTGTTTGCGCTTTGGCAAAGCACACAGCTCCTGACCCTTGTACGAAAGGTCTGGGGCTAGGGGAGGGTTCACCTGGCATTGGCTGGGCTCCAAGTGGCAGAGCAAAGGGCAAGGGGACAGGCCGCATGGCGTGGACTTTTGCCCGAGACAAGGCTTCCTATGGGGCGGGGGGCACGGCTGTGGGTTTGAGAGATGGGAACATGTTGTTCCCATGCGCAGCCATTCCCTTCCCCCTAGCATCCAGTTAGCATCTCCACCACACTGCTTCGGGGCAGATTACTTAATTAAAAAATTAAAGATAAGCAAGGCACCGGGCTCCAAACCCTGGTTGTGAAAGAGGGGAGATGGGACCTGTTTCCCAAGCAAGCTTACAAACTGCAGAGCTCTTGTTGGCTCTCAAGTTTGGATCTATGCTATGGGAGGGGAGAGATCAAATCTATCCCAGCCTTTCTGCCTTCGCCACAGACTCAACTGTGCATCCTTGAGTGATTTACTTTACCTGAAGCCTCAGTTTCTCATCTGTAAAATGGGCATGCCCTCTATGAAACTTTAGGGCTCTCCAGTGTGACACTGTGATCAACTTTCTATTTGAAATTAATCACAGAGCAGTGTTTTCCAGCCTTCCTAATGCCACGACCCCTTAATACAGTTTCTATGTTGTGATGACCCCCAGCCATAAAATTATTTGTGTTGCTTCTCCATAACTGTAATTTTGCTACTGTTATTAATCATAATATAAATATCTGATATGCAGGATGTATTTTCATTCACTGGACCAAATTTGACACAAATACTCGATACACCGAAATTTGAATACTGGTGGGTTGGGGGGGGGGGGAAGAATGATTTTGTCATTTGGGAGTTGTAGTTGCTGGGATTTATAGTCCAATCATGGAACTGAACCAAACTTGGAACTCAGAACTCCCATGACTAGGAAATACTGGAAGGGTTTGGTGGGCCTTGACCTTGAGTTCTGGAGTTGTAGTTCACCTACATCCAGAGAGCACTGTGGACTCAAACTTGGCACAGATTCTCAATATGCCCAAATGTGAAAACTGCTGGAGTTTGGGGAAAATAGACCTTGACATTTGGGAGTTGTAGTTGCTGGGATGTATAGTTCACCTACAATCAAAGAGCATTCTGAACGCCACCAATGATAGAATTGGGCCAAACTTCCCACATAGAATCTACATGAACAACAGAAAATACCATGTTTTCTGATTGTCTTTAGTGATCCCTCTGACACGCCCTCACAACCTTCCCAAGGGTCCCAACCCCCAGGTTGAGAAATGCTGACCTAGAGGTTTCTAGAGAGGTGTTGTCTCAGATAAAGGCAATTTTTTTATTTGCTGGTTTTCACTTTTGCAGGAGTGTTCTGCTCCTAACCCCAGCAAATGCAAAGGGCTCAAAGCACAAAGAAATGTGTGTGGGATCACAGCCTCTTCTTTGCCATGCAATGTATTCTCAGAACATCCTGTGATATCAGATATTACAATTAACATTTTACAGGGAGGGAAACTGAGGTTGAAAAAAGAGAGAGACCCAAAGCTCAAAGGTGTAAATGGATTCTGTGGCAAAGACAGAATTAGAACCCAAGATTCTCTGTTTGACGTGCCTTCCTGGCATTTACTGTTAAAATCAATTGTAATTAGTCACTTAATGGACTTTCCATAACGTGCATATATGCTTTGCAATCTTTGGCGCACCCAGACACACAATAACTTTGCAAGGCAGACCTGGAGTGGAATTAATAGTTTAACACACCACCTTAACTGCTATGGGATCCTTAGTGTTGTAGTTTAGTGAGGCACCAGCACTTTTTGGCAGGGAAGACTCAAGACTTTGTAAGACTACAACTCTTAGGACCTATCTCATTGAGCCATGGCAATTCAAGTGGTGTCAAACTGCATTTACAGTATAGACAGTATAGATCAGGTATGGGCAAACCCAGGCCTGAGGGCCAGATGCAGCCCCTTGAGCTCTTTTCTCAGGCCCCCCTCCCTCTCACCATATTATCCTTCCTTCCTTCTCTCTTTTCTTCCCTCTCTCTTTCTTCTTTCCTTCTGTCCTTCCTTCCACCCTTTTGTCCTTCCTTCTTCCCTTGCTTTCCTTTCTCCCCCCCACCCTTCCTCCTACCCTTCCTTCTCTCTTTCTCCCTCTCTCCTGCCTTCCCTTCCACCCTTTCATCCTTCCATCCCTCTTTCTCATTCCTTCCTTTTTGTCTTTCCTTCCTTCTCTCTTCCTCCTCCCTCTCTACCTTCCTTTTTCTTCCTCTCTCCATTCCCTTCCACCCTTTTGTCCTTCCTTCCATCCATCCTTCTCTTCCACCCTTTCATCCTTTCTTTCTTCTTTCTTTACTTCCCCCTTCCCTCCCTCCCTTCCATCCCCTTCCCTCCCTCCCTTCCATCCCCTTCCACCCTTTCATCATTCCCTCCATTCTGTCTTTCCTTTCTTCTCTTTCCTTCCCTCTTTCCTCCTTCTCACCACCTTTCTCCTTCCTTCCTTCCCTTTTGTCTTTCCTTCTCTCTTTCATTTATCCTTCCCTTCTTTCCATCCTTCTCTTCCTCCCTCCGTCCTTTCCTTTTTTCCTTCCTTCTTTCTTTCCACACTTTCATCCTTCCTTCCTTCCCTTTTGTCTTTCTTCCCTCTTTTTCCCCTCCTTCCCCTTCCCTTTCTTCCTTTCTCCCAGTCCTCCTAGCAATGAGTGCCAGCATGCAGCCCCCTAGCTAGAAAGTTTGCCCACCCAAAGGAGTTGTAGTTTTACAAGGTTTCCCGCCTTCTCTCCTAAAGAATGCTGGTGGCTCACCAAACTAGAAACCCGATGATACCAGGGAGTTAAAGTGGTGTCAAACTGCATGAATTTTAAAGTCTAGATACACTCCTTGTTTCCTCCTTAAGCCCTGGATTAGCCATCAACCCATTTATCAGGCCCAGAATGATTGCAGAGGAAATAAAGGAGTAGAAAAAACAAAGCGGACGTGAACCGGTTCAGGACTGGCGTTTCCTCTTGTGGGTGAAAGGTTGCCACACAAAGGAGGGGGGCTAGTCCCTGGGGAGAAGAGGATGGGTGACGTGGAGAACGGAGAACAGGAGGAAGAAGCTCAGGGCTGGGAGAACTCAAACAAACAAAGGTGCTGCTCTTAAGTCTTTAAGACCTCTCTGCTGTCCCAGAGCTAAGCTTTTTGCACAATCTAAGCAAAGGTCTAGTATTCATGCTTACCAAACTGGAGCATGTTCACACAACTAAAAAGGACTGAGACCCTCTTTTTTTTGGAAAAGGTGACCTTCAACAGTGGAACCTCTGCAACTTGGATGAGATGGGGAGGAAGGAAGGAAGGAAGGAAGGAAGGAAGGAAGGAAGGAAGGAAGGAAGGAAGGAAGGAAGGAAGGGAAAAGAAGGGAGGATGAAAATTGGATCCTAAACAGAAGGCTCTGCAACTTGGCTGAGATGTGGAGGAAGGAAGGAATGAAGGAGGGAAGGAACGAAAGAAAAAGAAGGGGGGGGGGGGTGAAAAGTGGATCCTTAACAGAAGGGTCTGCAACTTGGCTGAGATGTAGATGGAGGAAGGAAGGATTGAAGGAAGGAAGGGACAAGAAGGGAAGGATAGAAGGAGGAAAAAAGGAGAAAAGAAGGAAGCAAGATGGAAGGAAAGGAAAAGAAAGGGAAGTAAAGGAAAGGAAGAAAGAGGGAAGGAAACAGTAAAGAAAGAAACCAAGCAAGCAAGGAAGGTTAAATGGCAAAGAGTTAGGGCCAAGATGCATGAAGGACACGGAGTTGCACAATGGACAAGATACTTACCAAGCCTGCAGCAGATTAAAAAGAAAGGATGTATCAAGAGAAGACAATGAAATAATTGTCAGGAGAGATACAGAAACATAGGGGTAAGAAGTCCCAAATCAGTGGCTAGCCTCCAGAGCAAAAAAGAATCAGACCTTTATGCCCATTTTGCAGATAAGGTACAATGAGCCCCACAACAGCAAGGGAGGGGAAGTAACCCAAATCTCCTCCATTCAAACCTTTGCAAGAGTTTTTAAACTGCATGTGCTCCACCTTGCGCTATTCCTTCATGGCATTTTCATGCTAACAATTCCATATTTTACTAAAAACTATGGTCTGCTCAGGTTACTAGAATACATTTGGCATTACATCTCTTTCCCTTTCCAGGTGAGCTTGGAACAGTTATTTGGATGGGCTAGAACAGTGGTTCTCCGCCTTCCTAATGCCATGACTCCTTAATACAGTTTCTCATGTTGTGCTGACCCCCAACCATAACATTATTTTCCTTGCTACTTCATAATTGTAATTTTGCTACTGTTATGAATCACAATGTAAATATTTGATATGCAGGATGTACTATTTTCATTCACTAGACCAAATTTGGCACAAATACCCGATACACCCTAATTTGAATACTGGTCAGGTTGAGGTGGGATTGATTTTGTCATTAGGGAGTTGTAGTTGCTGGGATGTATAGTTCACCTAAAGTCAAAGAGCATTCTGAACTCCACTAACAATGGAAATGAGCCAAACTTGGCACACATAACTCCCATGACCAACAGAAAATACTGGAAGGATTTGGTGGGCATTGACCTTGAGTTTTGGAGTTGTAGTTCACCTACGTCCAGGGAGCACTGTGGACTCAAACAATGATAGATCTGGACCAAACTTGGCAAGAATACACAATATGCCCAAATGTGAATGCTGGTGGAGTTTGGGGGAAAATAGAACTTGACATTTGGGAATTGTTGTTTCTGGGATGTATAGTTCACCTACAATCAAAGAGCATTCTGAACCCCACCAATGAAAGAATTGGGCCAAACTTCCCACACAGAACACCCATGACCAACAGAAAATACTGTGTTTTCTGATGGTCTTTGGTGACCTCCCTCGAAACCCCCAGGTTGAGAAACGCTGGACTAGAACTCCCAGAGAGAGAAGGGGAAAGAAAGGACAGATCAAAGAACTGAGACAGGAAGACAGAAAAGTCCTCCATCCACCTACCATCAATATCATCATCATTGTGTCATCAATGTGCAGAGTATTTTAGAGTCAAAACAAGGAGTCCTGCCAAAGCCATACAATGTTAAATATATGCAGGTTGTCTCTACAAAATATATGTACCCAGTAGCAGTTATTAGTAGTTAAACTGCTTATCTGAAAATTAATTAAATGCATTTATATTGAAGAATCAATGCTACCATAATGATTCAATTAGAGTTACACTTTCCATTTTAAATCACAATTTTATGGACGGTGTTCAGCTTGTCCTCCCTGCCCAGCCGTGCATTGCTCACATAGCCAACGTGCTAGAGCTGCAAGGAAAGCTTTGGGAAAAGTTTCTCTTGTCATTTTGCAATGTCTCAACTAGTGGATTTGTTGATTAAAAAAACTCAGTGTGGGTGTAGTGCAGGCATAGGCAAACTTGGGTCCTCCAGGTGTTTTGGACTTCAACTCCCACCATTCCTAACAGCCCAAGGGCCCATGCCACTTGTAGTGGATTGAGTGTTGCACTATGGTTCTGGAGTCCAGGGTTCAAATCCTTGCTTGGCTGTGGCACCCACTGCCACCCTCTTTCAGTCTCCAAGGAACAGAGCCCTTCTGAACAACTCTTGCCCAGAAAACTCTTGATAGCATGGCCTTAGCATCACCAGAAGTCAGAAATATGTGGAAGGCACATAATAAGGTTGTTGGTGATGATGATATTGATATTTACACCCTGTTTTTTTGCCCCCAGGACAGTTGTAGGGAATCTCCCCCCCCCCCCTCCGAATTATTCTTTATTTACAGATGAATGCATACAAAAGAAGGAAATACTACTACTACTACTACTACTACTAATACTGTAGAGTCTCGTTTATCCGGAACGTTGGATAAGCAAAAATGTTGAATAATAAGTAGAGGCTAAGGAAAAAACCTATTATGCATCAAATTACATTATGATTTTACAAATTAAGCACCAAAATATAATATTTTTCAACAAATCAACAGAAAAAAGCAGTTCAGTACACAGCAACGTTATGTAGTAATTACTGTATTTATGAATTTAGCACCAAAACATTGCAATGTACTGAAACAGGTGTGGATCCGGACAGGAGGCAGACTGCGTTGGATAATGCTAAATGTTGGATGAGCAAAGGTTGGATAAGCGAGACTCTACTGTAATAGGTGACAGCAGAATTGATAAGAAGCAACTGGAAAAGCTGACACAAAAGGAGGATTTAAAGATTGAACTGCAAAGACACTGGCACAAGACAGTCAAGGTGGTTTCAGCAGTGATCGGCACACTGGGTGCAGTGCCTCAAGACCTTGGCCTGCACTTAAAAACAATCACAGTTGACAAAATTAGCAACTGTCAGCTGCAAAAGGCCACCCTACTCAGATCTGCACACATTATTCGATGATGCATCACGCAGTCCTAGACACTTGGGAAGTGTCCAATGTGTGATCCAATACAAAAGCCAGCAGAGTGATCTTGTTTGCTATGTACTAGACTTGTTGTGTATATAATAATAATAATAATAATAATAATAATAATAATAATAATAATAATAGGTGACAGCAGAATTGGCGAGAAGCAACTTGAAAAGCTTACATGATATGAGGATTTAAAGATCAAACTGCAAAGACTCTGGCACAAGTCAGTCAAAGTGGTCCTTGTGATCGGCACACTGGATGCAGTGTCTAAAGACCTTGGCCTGCACTTAAAAACTATCACCGCGAACAAAATTCCCGTCTGTTAGCTGCAAAAGGCCACCCTACTTGGATCTGCACACATTATCTGCTGATATATCACAGTCCTAGACACTTGGGAAGTGTCCGAGTGTGATCGAATACAACAGCCAGCAGAGTGATCTTGTTTGTTATGTACTAATCTTGTTGTGCACCATAAAAATAATAATAGGTGACAGCATAAATGACAAGAAGCAACTAGAAAAGATACACAATAGGAGGATTTAAAGATTGAACTGCAAAGACACTGGCACAAGATAGTCAAAGTGGTCCCAATGGCGATTGGCACACTGGATGCAGTGGCTCAATACCTTGGCCTGCACTTAAAAACAATCGGGGCTGACAAAATTACTGGCGAAGTGTCCAAGGTGTGATCAAATACAAAAGCCAGCATAGAATAGAATCATAGAATCAAAGAGTTGGAAGAGACCTCATGGGCCATCCAGTCCATCCCCCTGCCAAGAAGCAGGAATATTGCATTCAAATCACCCCTGAATGCCATCTGGCCATCCAGCCTCTGTTTAAAAGCTTCCAAAGAAGGAGCCTCCACCACACTCCGGGGCAGAGAGTTCCACTGCTGAACGGCTCTCACAGTCAGGAAGTTCTTCCTCGTGTTCAGATGGAATCTCCTCTCTTGTAGTTTGAAGCCATTGTTCCATTGCGTCCTAGTCTCCAGGGAAGCAGAAAACAAACTTGCTCCCTCCTCCCTGTGGCTTCCTCTCACATATTTATACACGGCTATCATGTCTCCTCTCAGCCTTCTCTTCTGCAGGCTAAACATGCCCAGCTCCTTAAGTCGCTCCTCATAGGGCTTGTTCTCCAGATCTTGTTTGTTATGTACTAATCTTGTTGTGTATAATAATAATAATAGCATAAATGACAAGAAGCAACTGGAAAAGATACACAATAGGAGGATTTAAAGATCGAACTGCAAAGACACTGGCACAAGATAGTCAAAGTGGTCCCAATGGTGATTGGCACACTGGGTGCAGTGCAGAAAACAAGCTTGCTCCCTCCTCCCTGTGGCTTCCTCTCACATATTTATACACGGCTATCATATTTCCTCTCAGCCTTCTCTTCTTCAGGCTAAACATGCCCAGCTCTTTAAGCCGCTCCTCATAGGGCTTGTTCTCCAGACCCTTGATCATTTTAGTCGCCCTCCTCTGGACACATTCCAGAGTAATCTTGTTTGCTGTGTACTAATCTTGTTGTGTATCAAATAATAATAATAATATATATATGAATGAAAGGGAGTGGAAAATAATAATAACAATAACAACAATAATAATAGGTGTTACTTTTTCTCAGGACAGTTGGTGGGGAGTCTTTCTCAATCACTGCATGCACAGAAGGAAGGAAGGAAGGCAGGAAAGCAATACTAATACAATATTTGTCTACCCTGATTTTTTGCCCAGGCCAGTTGAGGAGAGTCAGGGGTGATTTGAATGCAATATTCCTGCTTCTTGGCAGAATGGGGTTGGAGTGGATGGCCCATGAGGTCTCTTCCAACTCTTTGATTCTATGATTCTACGAGTCCTTTCTCTCCCTTTCTTTCTCTCCCTATCCCCAGATGCAAGCCCAGAAAGGAGGAAGGCACAATGGCACCCAAGGGTGCAGAGAGAAGAGGGGAATGCAGCAGGGAGAAAAAGGAGGGTACAGTTTTTGAGAAAGGCCAAGCAAGAAGGTCGATACAAAGGCGGGAGGGCAAGGCGAGGGTCAGGCCCTGAGGGGAGGGGGTCTCAGGGGTGTGGGGCGCCCCCTCTTTGCTCTGCTCACCCCAAGATCCTGGTGTAAGGCGCCGGCATGGCTCCTGCTCCTTCGGCGGCTGCTTCTCCTCCTCGGGGGCGTCCGAGTGTCCGGTTTTGAAGGCGGGGGCGGGCGGGGCTTCCTAGGCTCTGGGGGTGGGGCTGGGCCCGGCCCCCTCGGCCCCATAGGCTGCCCGGGGACAGGCCCCCCTTCCGCCCGCCTCTGCCTGATGTAACCGCGTCTTGGTCTTGCCTGCGAGGAGAGGGAGCCTCAGCGAGAGGGTCTCTGAGCGCGTATAGAGTGCACTGCCCTGCCTGTCTAGGCAGGTAGTCAGTCAGTCGCTGAGCAAGACAGAGAAAGGCGGGGAAGGACATTCAGTCTTGCACACTCCCTATATATCAGGCATGGGCAAACTTGGGCCCTCCAGGTGTTTTGGACTGCAACTCCCACAATTCCTAACAGCCGGTAGGCTGTTAGGAATTGTGGGAGTTGTAGTCCAAAACACCTGGAGGGCCCAAGTTTGCCCATGCCTGATATATAGGCTGTTAGGAATTGTGGGAGTTGTAGTCCAAAACACCTGGAGGGCCCAAGTTTCCCCATGCATGATATATAGGCTGTTAGGAATTGTGGGAGTTGTAGTCCAAAACACCTGGAGGGCCCAAGTTTGCCCATGCCTGATATATAGGCTGTTAGGAATTGTGGGAGTTGTAGTCCAAAACACCCGGAGGGCCCAAGTTTGCCCATGCCTGATATATAGGCTGTTAGGAATTGTGGGAGTTGCAGTCCAAAACACCTGGAGGGCCCAAGTTTCCTCATGCCTGATATATAGGCTGTTAGGAATTGTGGGAGTTGTAGTCCAAAACACCTGGAGGGCCCAAGTTTGCCCATGCCTGATAAATATATGAATGAAAGGGAGGAGAAAATAAATCATTATTATGTTTATGTTTATTTAAGGTGGCGCAGCGGGTTAAACCGCTGAGCTGCTGAACTTGCTGACCGAAAGGTCGCCGGTTTGAATCCGGGAAGCGGGGTGAGCTCACGCTGTTAGCCCCAGCTTCTGCCAACCTAGCAGTTCGAAAACATGCAAATGTGAGTAGATCAATAGGTATTGCCTTGGTGGGAAGATAACGGCACTCTATGCAGTCATGCCCAGAGGCGGCCCTAGGTAATTTTCAATGGTAAGCAAGCAGTATTTTGGCGCCCGCCCCCCCCAACCGACCAATCACTGATATATATTTTCTGTTCGTCGTGGGAGTTCTGTGTGCCATATTTGGTTCCATTCAATCATTGGTGGAGTTCAGAATGCTCTTTGATTGTAGGTGAACTATACATCTCAGAAACTACAACTTGCATATGTCAAGGTCTATTTTCCCCCAAGAGCGCCCCTGGGCAAAATCAACTACACTGCGAATGCTTACTTTGCGTAATGGGTTTAGCCGCCCCTGGTCATGCCGGCCACATGTCCTTGGAGGTGTCTACAGAGAACGCCGGTTCTTCAGCTTAGAAATGGAGATGAGCACCAACCTTTAGAGTTGGACACGACTAATGGCAGGATAAACCTTTTCTTTTATGTTTATTTATGCTTATTCTCTCCATACAGAAACTCAAAGTGGGTCACAACTAAAAGCATTGCGATATAACTTCAAATATACAAATACAGTAGAGTCTCGCTTATGCAACATAAACGGGGCCAGCAGAATGTTGGATAAGCGAAAATGTTGGATAATAAGGAGGGACTAAGGAAAAACCTATTAAACCCCAAATTATGTATTGATTTTACAAATTAACCTCCAAAACGTCATGTTTTACAACAAATCGACAGGAAAAGCCATTCAATACTCAATCACGTTATGTAGTAATTACTGTATTTACGAATTTAGCACCAAAACTTCGCAATGTATTGAAACAGCTGTGGATCCAGGCGTTAGGCAGACTGTGTCGGATAATACAGAACATTGGGTGAGCGAAGGTTGGATAAGCAAGACTCTACTGTATACAAGTATTACAACAGTATTTGTTGTTGTATTGTCGAAGGCTTTCATGGCCGGAATCACTCAGTTCTTGTGGGTTTTTTCGGGCTATATGGCCATGTTCTAGAGGCATTTCTCCTGACGTTTCGCCTGCATCTATGGCAAGCTTCCTCAGAGGGTGAGGACCTCACCCTCTGAGGAATCTTGCCATAGATGCAGGCGAAACGTCAGGAGAAATGCCTCTAGAACATGGCCATATAGCCCGAAAAAACCCACAAGAACTGAGTATTTGTTGTTGTTCATTTGTTCAGTCATTTCTGACTCTTCGTGACTTCATGGACCAGTCCACGCCAGAGCTCCCTGTTGGTCGTCACCACCCCCAGCTCCTTCAAGATCAATCCAGTCACTTCAAGGATACCATCCATCCATCTTGCCCTTGGTTGGCCCCTCTTCCTTTTCCCTTCCATTTCCCCCAGCATCATTCCCTTCTCTAAGCTTTCCTTTCTTCTCATGATGTGGCCAAAGTACTTCATCTTGGCCTCTAATATCTTTCCCTCCAGTGAGCAGTCGGGCTTTATTTCTTGATGTATGGACTGGTTGGATCTTCCCGCTGTGCAAACACTCTCAGAACTTTCCTCCAATACCACAGTTCGAAAGCATCTATCTTCCTTTGCTCAGCCTTCCTTATGGTCCAGCTCTCACATCCATAGGTGACTACAGGGAATACCATTGCTTTAACTATGCAGACCTTTGTTGCCAGTGTGATGTCTCTACTCTTCACTATTTCATCAAGATTGGTCATTGCTCTCCTCCCAAGAAGCAAGCGCCTCCTGATTTCCTGGCTGCAGTCTGCGTCTGCAGTAATCTTTGCGCCTAGAAATACAAAGTCTGTCACGGCCTCCACGTTTTCTCCCTCTATTTCCCAGTTGTCAAACATTCTTGTAGCCATAATCTTGTTTTTTTTTAAATGATGTTTACATCAAAACAATAGTATTTACCATCATTAAAAGCATGTAATATCACAGCATCCCTTGACAATCTTTAAAAACCTTCTTTAAAAGCCTGCCTGAATAAAAAAAGGTTTTAACCCACCACCAGAAGGACAGCCGGGAGGGGGCCATACTGGGTTCCCTGGGCAGGGAGTTCCAGGGTTGAGGGGCAGCCACCGAGAAGGAAGGCCTGCTCTCTCGTTCCCATCAACCATACTTGAAATGGAGGTGGGCCCAAGAGAAGGGCCTCTCCTGAAGATCTCAGTGCCCAGGTAGGTTCATACAAGAGGATGCGGTTGGCCAAATAACCTGGACCTTGACCGTCTTGGGCTTTAAAGGTCATAACCCGCACTTTGAATTGTGCCCGGAAACAAAGTGGCGGCCAGTGGAGCTGCTGCAACAGGAGAGCTGTCCACTCCCTGTAGCTAGCCCCAGTGAGCAACCCAGCTGCAGCTCTTTGGACCACCTGAAGTTTCTAAGCACTCTTCAGAGGCAGCTCCACGTAGTGTGCATTACAGTAATCTAGACAGGATGTAACTAAGGCTTGGACCACTGTGGCCAAATCTGGCTTCTCAAGGAATGGATGCAGTTGGCGCACAAGTTTTAATTGCGCAAAGGTCCTCCTGGCCACCACAATCTGGACATGTGTCTTTAGGGGGTGTATAACCCCATTCATCACAGACTGGGTCCCTATTCCCTGGTGTGCCTTCTGACTGACCGGGAGTACCTCTGTCTTGCCTGGATTAAGTTTCAATTACTTTGACCTTACTTCAGTTACTTAGAGTTGGGTGTTCTTGATAAAATAGTGAAGAGTAGAGACATCACACTGGCAACAAAGATCCGCATAGTCAAAGCAATGGTATTCCCCGTAGTAACCTACAGATGTGAGAGCTGGACCATAGGGAAGGCTGAGGGAAGGAAGAGAGATGGTTTTAAACTGTGGTGCTGGAGGAAAGGTCTGAGAGTGTCTTGGACTGCGAGAAGATCCAACCAGTCCATACTTCAAGAAATAAAGCCTGACTGCTCATTGGAGGGAAGAATAGTAGAGGCCAAGATGAAATACTTTGGTCACATCATGAGAAGAAAGGAAAGGTTAGAGAAGACGATGCTGGGGAAAATGGAAGGAAAAAGGAAGAGGGGCCGACCAAGGGCAAGATGGATGGATGGTATCCTTGAAGTGACTGGATTGACCTTGAAGTGAGCTGGGGATGGTGATGGCCGACAGGGAGCTCTGGTGTGGACTAGTCCATGAAGTCACGAAGAGTCGGAAACGACTGAAATAATGAACAAACTTTGACCTTAGCCATCCCATTACTGATGACAGGCACTGGTTTAGGGTCAGGATAGTTTCCTTGACCTTAGGTGGAAAAGAGTAGTAGAGTTAGATGTCATCTGCATATAGGTGGTACCAAACTCCAAAACTCTGGATGACCCAATGGTTTCTTAGGCAACTTCTCGTTGTCCAAATATGATGGCCTTCCAAGTGTAGTGTCTTGGCATTGGATACGTAGGTGACTCTGGAGCCCTTTTCTTGACCCATATGTTCTTCCACAGTGAGGGCATCAGTTTCCAGGTGGAAGGCTTGACACACCTTCTCTCTTGGCACATTTCTCCCTTTCACCCTCTATTCGTGCTTCTTAAATGCTGATCTGCATTTAAACAGGCACTGGTTTAGGATCAGGGTAGCGTCCTTGGCATTAGTTGAGTGTCATCCGCATATAGGTGGCACCAAACTCCAGATGACCTCTCCCAGCTGTTTCATGTATATATTAAATAGCATGGGAGACAGCATAGAACCCTGAGGAACCCCACAGGGCAACGACACCACCTTCTGGGTACAGTCTTCCAGGAAGGACTGGAGCCACTGTAAAACAATGCCTCCCAGTCCCCCCCATCCCAGTGAGACAATGTAGGATACTGTGGTCAATGGTATCCAGGAGATCCAGGAGAACCAACAGGGACATACTCCCCGTGTCTAGCTCTCTGCATAGGTCATCCACCAAGGCAATCAAAGCTGTCTCTGTTCCATAGCCAGGCCTGAAACTAGATTGAAATGGATCTAGAAAATCAGTTTCATCCAGAAATCCCAACACAACCACTTGTGCACACACACACAAACAAACATGATTATGAGTAAAAGGGTTGGGGAAAAGAAGAGATACATACATAAATGCATACATAGATGATGGATAAAATGGAGGACAAGAGGACAGAAAAAACCGCACATATATATGAATGAAATGGGAAAAGGAGATTCATGTTATCCTACACTGTTGCAATTAAAGAAAGGAGGAGAGGTAATACCTATTTGAATTTATTTGAAATAAATATTTGAGCAAAGTAGAACTTGGTGGAGCGGGTTAAAATGCTGAGCTGCTAAACTTGCTGACTGAAAGGTTGGCGGTTTTGAATCAGGGGAATAGGGTGAGCTCCCGCTGTTAGCCCCAGCTTCTGCCAACCTAGCAGTTTGAAAACATGTAAATGTGAGTAGATCAATAGCTACTGCTCCAGCGGGAGGGCAACGGTACTCCATGCAGTTATGCCGGCCACATGACCTTGGAGGTGCCTACGGACCACGCCGGCTCTTCGGCTTAAAAATTTGAAATGAGCAGCAACTCCCAGAGTCAGACAGAACTGGACTTAATGTCAGGGGACAACCTTTACCTTTACTTTTTAGAAGATAGAAAAGAAAACAAAGTTCTGTACAGCCAAAAGTGAGGTGGAGAGAAGGAAATTTTAAAAAAATATTAAAACACAGACACCCAAACCACAGAAACACTTTTAAACAATATATAAGGTTCAAAATGGATAAATCACCATGGTGTGTCTTATCCTATACTGTTGAAGTTCGAGAACGGAAAACGTAAACACTTTCCCTTTTTGGCTATATTTTGTTTTTCCCCCCAATATATATATTTTATATATGAGAAAAAGTAGAAGAAGACAGACATAAAAAAAACAAAACAAAACAAAATACAGCCAAGCATGTAGGAGAAATATTTTCGTTTAAAAAACAACCAAAAAGCACACACCTAAACCACAAAAATATTTTACGCAACATAAAACACGTATAAGGTTTAAAACAGATAAGTCACTCACTCTCTTAAGATAAAAAGAAGACACAAAAAAGTTAAACAAGGAGGCAAGCCGGGCTTGGTTTCCCAACCTTCCAGGGGAAGGTGTGATTTGCTTCCTAGGCTTACGTTTTCTAATGCCAAGTATATTACTTCTGCTATTTATCATATGCTACTGTATGAACCTAGTGTTGTCCAGGGCTGCATTTTGTAATGGTATTTATTAATAAAGGAATTGTTAATTTCATGATGGTAAGGATGGTTCTATCGCAACACTGAATTGCAAATCAGTACTTTCTTTGTCCCTCAGGTAGTAACCACACCTGACAGGTATCAGTCTTCATGGCAACTCTGTAGTGGTCTGTTGGGCTCACAGCAGCCTCTTTCTGCAACCCTCTAGTCAAGTGCAATGGTTCTCAACCTGTGGGTCCCTAGGTGTTTTGGCCTACAACTCCCAGAAATCCCAACCAGTTTACTAGCTGTTAGGATTTCTGGGAGTTGAAGGCCAAAACATCTGGGGACCCACAGGTTGGGAACCACTGCTCTTGTGGTCTCTTGGGGTCACAGCTGGCTCTTTCCTGCAACCCTCTAGTGGCCTATTGGGGTCACAGCTGGCTCTTTCCTGCAACCCTTTAGTGCCCTATTGGGGTCACAGCTGGCTCTTTCCTGCAACCCTCTAGTGGCCTATTGGGGTCACAGTTGGCCCTTTCCTGCAACGCTTTAGTGGCCTCTTGGGGTCACAGCTAGCTCGTTCCAGTATATTTCTAAGCTATCAGTCACTTGCCTGGTTGTCTCACAAGTGCGTAATAATTGTACGATGTTTGCTTTTGGAGTGACTTGTCTTAATGGGCTAATAAAAAATATTCTAGTCACCTGAGTTGATTAAACAAGTGAATTTCCATACCAGAACGAAACACAAAGCAGTAGTGTCTCTGTCCCTCAGATACTGACTACATTCTGGTCAGCCAGTAGGCTGGTAGGAATTTTGGGAGTTGAAGTTCAAAAATTAATGTAGTTTGACACCAGTTGAACTTCCATGGCTCAAAGCTATGGATTCATGGGAATTCATGCCTGCTCTAGGGGCTCTATTGCCCTCTTGCATTGAGTTCTGGATGGCTGCAACTCTCATCAGCCAGAGATTTCCCTGGGCTTCAAGTCCCTTCAGATCTGGCTGACTGCAACTCAAGGTTGTCTTCCTCACTGGTAAGATGGCTCAACCTTCTTCTTGGGCTGCAACTCCCATTAGCCTGCCTAGCAAAGAGGTAAGGATGCTGGGAGAGACATTCTGGGAAGTAGCCTGAGTCATCTGACAGGTTTTTTTGGGAGGGGGGGGGAGTTATGCCCTTGTTCATGTGTGGGAATCATGTGGTTCTATCTCTCTGTGTGGGCTTCAATTCCCATCATCCGCTGTTATATCCCCTAGGTCCAGTATTTTATGTTGGGTCATGATGGATCATGTTCAATCTGGACCAAACTGTGCCAAGTTTGGTCCAGATCTCTCCTCAGTGGGTCGCAGGGCTCTTCGGATGTTGCTGGACTACAACTCCCATCATCTTCTGCCATCTCCCCCAAAGAATGTGAGTATTTTAACTTTGTCATGATGGGCATGTGTGCCAAGTTTGGTCCAGATCTATTGGTGGGATTAACATGCTTCTCCAGATGTGGGTGTACTATATCTCCTATCATCCTTTATCATTTCTCCTCCAAAAAACCCCTCTGAAAGGTATGTGTGTCAACTTTGGTCCAGATTCATCAAGCCATGTAGGAGTCTTTGTGGATCAAATATATTTTGACAGACAGATAGATAGATAGATAGATAGATAGATAGATAGATAGATAGACAGACATACTTCTCCTACTCAATGTCTCTGCATTAATTCTATGGTGCAGTTGCATCCCATCTCTTATGTATTCTCTCTTTTCCCCTGCTGCCTTCCATTTTGCCAAATATTATTGACTTTTCTTATAAGCCCTGTCTTATGATATGTCTAAGATATAAAACCTCAGTTTAGCCATCTTGGCTTCTAGGGAAAACTTGGACCTGATTTGCTCTCAGACCCATGTATGGGTCTTTTTAGCCATTCATGGGATCTGCAGAACTCTCCCCCAGCCAGCATCACATTTAAAATGAATGGATTCTCTGCCCAGTTTTGCAACCATATATAATTCACTAATCTAATCCTTTAATTTAAGAAAGAAAGAACCCAGTGTGTCTTTCTTACATTGAAGAGGACGTTTCGTTGTACCATGTGAAGAAAGGGAAGGAAGCATACCAGAGGAATCACATAAAATAGAATAATGCAATCTAATCAGAGCGTGCATCCCTTGAGTGTGGAATTAATGTAGTTTGACACCAGTTGAACTTCTATGGCTCAATGCTATAGATTCCGGAGAGTTGTAGTTTTATTAGTCTTCTCTGCCAAAGCACTGGAGCCTCACCAGACTACAAATCCCATGACTTTACAGTCTAGATCAGTGTTTCTCAACCTTCCTAATGCCGCAACCCCTTAATACAGTTCCTCATGTAGTGGTGACCCCCAACCATAACATTTTTGTTGCTACTTCATAACTGTAATTTTGCTACTGTTATGAATCATAATGTAAATATTTGATATGCAGGATGTATTTTCATTCACTGGACCCAATTTGGCACAAATACCTAATACGCCTCAATTTGAATACTGGTGGGATTGGGGGCAGATTGATTTTGTCATTTGGGAGTTATGGTTGCTGGGATTTATAGTTCACCTACAATCAAAGAGCATTCTGAACTCCACCAACGATGGAATTGAACCAAACTTGGCGCACAGGACTCCCAACAGAAAATACTGGGAGGGTTTGGTGAGCATTGACCTTGGGTTTTGGAGTTGTAGTTCACTGACAACCAGAGAACACTGTGGACTCAAACAATGATGGATCTGGACCAAACTTGGCACGAATACTCCATATAGCCAAATGTTAACACTGGTGGAGTTTGGGGAAAATAGACCTCAACATTTGGAAGTTGTAGTTGCTGGGATTTATAGTTCACCTACAATCAAATAACATTCTGAAGCCCACCAAGGATAGAATTGGGCCAAACTTTGGTGACCCCTCTGACACCCCCTCACAACCCTCTTAAGGGTCCTGACCTCCCTAGGGGTCCTGACCCCAAGATTTTTATTTATTTATTTGTCGTGTCAGGGAAACCAGTCAATTATATTACATTTCTAACAGAAACAAAGCAAACAAACAGACAAAATACAAAATTTGTGATTTGGTAGTTGATTAAATGTCCTTTGACCAGTATCTGGCCACTTGGAGTGCTTCTGGTGTTGCTGCAAAAAGGTCCTCCATTGTGCATGTGGCAGGGCTCAGGTTGCATTGCAGCAGGTGGTCAGTGGTTTGCTCCTCTCCACACTCGCATGTCATGGATTCCACTTTGTAGCCCCATTTTTGAGGTTGGCTCTACATCTTGTGGTGCCAGAGTGCAGTCTGTTCAGCGCCTTCCAAGTTGCCCAGTTTTCTGTGTGCCCGGGGGGGGGGGGGGAGTCTCTCATTTGGTATCAGCCATTGGTTGAGGTTCTGGGTTTGAGCCTGCCACTTTTGGACTCTCACTTGCTGAGGTGTTCCAGCGAGTGTCTCTGTAGACCTTAAAAAACTATTTCTAGATTTAAGTCATTGATGTGCTGGCTGATACCCAAACAGGGGTATCAGCCCCTAGATTGAGAAACACTGGTCTAGATGCCCCACATTATTAGATTACATTATTCTATTTGAGGTGATTACTCTGGTATGTAGATGCACCCATAGTGAGCTGTAATACAAGCTCAGCTGAATTAAACCAATGCTGATACTTTCTTGTCCCAAACAATCGCCATTCTAGTGCTAATCCAGGAAATTTTGCTGCCTGAGGCAGAGTTGCAAATGGCACCCTTGCCCTATGCCTAAAGTCAAAGCAAACAATACTAAAAGCCAGCCAGATTATGTTGGCACTCAGGGCAGGAAACATTTCTTCCTGGTAGTTCATGGTAATAAAAAGTCAGCAGTAGCCTTTGTATTTTGTATTTATTGCTTTTTGAGGATGCCTCCCAAACGTTGCTGCTAAAGGCTGCCATCTCACTATGCCTAGTGATAAAGCCAGTCCTGTGCTGCTCAACCCTAGAAATGAGGAAAAACAACAACAATAAACCTTCCATACTTTTGTTATTCCAATAAATGATACTCAGAGATACACTGCTTCTGAACATGGAGGTTCTGCTTCCATTCTCCCAGTTACTTCTTTTTAGATAGTAACTCTCAAAAGCACAGCTGCCAGTTGTCTGGGAGCTGTTAATCAAATAAAATAAGTGGCTATCTTATTATGGGTATTACTTGATATATTTATCATCCAGTATGATACACTGGTTGAGCATTGGACTGTGACTTGGGAGAACAGGGTTTGAGTTGGGCTTCTCTGAGTTTTCCAGGCTGTATGGCCATGTTCCAGAAGCATTCTCTCCTCATGTTTCACCCACATCCATGGCAGGCATCCTCAGAGATTAAGGGGCCTGTTGGAAACTAGGCAAGTGGGGTTTATGTTGGAGCATGTAAGGAATCAGTGAGTGAGTGTGTCTCAAGTGTAAAATAAGATGCATTAAACTGATTGGTCAGGTAATGCCTGGGGAAAGGGCTGAGTCTGAGACTTTTGGATACTGTTACATTTCTGTTCAGGCTTCAGCTATGCACATGTTTAGTAGAGAGAGACAGAGTTTGGAGTGTGCTCTCACTTCATGAGCTGCTGAAGGAGTTCATTCAAAAGAAAGACAATTTTAAATCTATATATATAAAAATGCTCTGTGCATAATGAGTACCCTAAAAACAAAAGAACCAATGAACGAAATCACACCAAATTTGGCAACAAAACATCTCACAACACAAGGAGTGACCATCACTCAAAAATTATGATTTTGTCATTTCAGAGTTGTAGTTGCTGAGATTTATTGCTCACCTATAATCAAAGAGCATTCTGAACGTCACCAACGATGGAATTCAACCAAATGTGGCACACAGGACTCCCCTGACCAACAGAAAACACTAGAAGTGTTTGGTGGGCATTGACCTTGAGTTTGGGAGTTGTAGTTCACCTACATCTAGAGAGCACTGTGGACTCAAACAATGATGGATCTGGACCAAACTTGGTACGAATAATCAATATGCCCAAATGTGAACACTGGTGGAGTTTGGGGGAAACAGACCTTGATATTTGGGAGTTGTAGTTGCTGGGATTTATAGTTCACCTACGATCAAGGAGCCTTCTGAAGCCCACCAATGACAGAATTGGGGCAAACTTCCCACACAGAACCCTCATGACCCACAGAATATACTTTGGCAACCCTTCTGACACCTCCTTGCAACCCCCCCCCCCCGGGGTCCCAAACCCCAGGTTGAGAAATGCTGCCTTAAGGCCATCAAGTCCAACCCCTTTACCAGGACAAGAAAACATAATCAAAGCTCTCCTGACAAAGGGCCATCCAGCCATTCACACACACAGACACATGTATATGACAGATGCAGTATCGACGAATTTAAAGGGACCCCTAAAGAAGGACAATGATATTTTGGATGTTCCAGAGTAGGCAAACCAGACATCAACACTGGCAAAGAAACAGCAAGAAATACTGTTTATCCACAAGCAGAAAGGCATTACATATATTAGAAACCAACACTTTCTCGTTACTTTATTTTCCAGATCAACAGACTGGGCCACAGCAATGCGTGGCAGGGGACCGCTAGTCTCTTATAAAAGGACATTATAGTAGTTAATGCAAGTGATTACATAGTATATATATTGTTCTGAATTAAGAAGAGTAAACTACTTGTTCTTTATTTTCACCTGCGTGACATATTTTCTTTCTCTGGCAAGGCAGTGTGTGGCCTGACCAAACGTGAGCTACACGTAGTTTATTTTACATTACGCAACAGTTTCTATATTTGTGGAATTTCCAGGGTGGGAGAAAGAACTCTTGTCTGCTTGAGACAGGTATGAATGTTGCAATTGGCCACCTTGATTAGCATTTACTGGCCTTGCAGCTTCAAAGCCTGGCTGGTTGCTGCCTGGGGGAATCCTTTGTTGGGAAGTGGTAGCTGGCCCTGATTGATTCTTGCCCGGAATCCCCCTGCTTTTTCAGTCTTGCTCTTTATTTGCTGTCCTGATTTTAGAGTTTTTTTTTTAAATACTGGTAGCCAGATTTTGTTCATTTTCAGGGTTTGAGTTCCTGTTCAAATATGGAAGCCTATGAGTGAGTCACACTCTCTCGGCCTCAACAGAAGACAATGGCAAACCCCCTCCGAACAAATCTTACCAAGAAAACCTTGTGAGGGGTTTGGTATAGGGTATGAAGGGTATGAACAATCCCTATTCTAAACCATAGAAGCCAAGGAGGCTTATGACATCTCACCACAGGGAGGCATGGGAAAGTTTGCAAAATACAAAATTTAAATAAAATTAACATTGCCAAGCTTGGGAAAAAAGAGCAATGCAACTCATTTTAAGTAGCATAATTACATTTAATTAAGATTATTTGAAAAGCCATAGAGAGCCCAATGGGTGTGCCTACATTGCAGAATTAATGCAATTTAACACTACTCTAACACCACTGACAAGGCTCAGTAGAATCATAAAATTTGTAGTTTTACATTTTTTGCCCTCGCTATCAAATAGTACTGGTGCCACATTGCACTACAACTCCCGTGATTCCATAGCATTGAGCCTTGCCAATTTTAAAGTGGGCTAAAACTGCGCTAATTCTACAATGTAGAACCCTATGTGGAAGTAAAGGGCAATTCACGACTGTCCAAATATTGCTGGATAGTAGCTCCCATGTGGTATCCTAGACTATTCAGGGGCTGATGGGAGTTGCAGTCCAATAGTAAGGTGCATCCTGCTTTTTGTGGCCAACGAGTGTAGCTTTATGGATGGGGCAACTTCTGGCCAGCAGATGGAGATATCTGCCTAAGGGAACATTACTCCAAGTTGTAAATTGAGCTCACAGAGGGTAGGATGGTTACACAATAAACACACTCCACTTGCATTTCTTTTTTTGGTCGAGGATCTGAGTGCTTTGCTTTTTCAAACCAACAAAAGTACATTTTGATGCAGGAGGAGGGATTTTCAAGACTTTCAAGAATAGTAATATTCAATGCTAATATTACTCTTATCTGTCCAGGGGTGCATCTGCACACTGCAGAACTAATGCAGTTTGGACCCACTTTAACTGCTATGGCTCAATGCTATGGAATCCTGGGAGTTGTAGTTTTCACAAGGTCTTTCGCCATCTCTGCTGAAGAGTGCTCACCAGAATACAAATTCCATGAGACAATGTAGTTTGACACCACTTTAACGGCCTTGTCTCCTTGCTGTGGAATCCTGGGATTTGTAGTTTGGTGAGGAACCGCCATTCTAAAGAAAATGACCTCTCCCAGGATTCTGTAGCATTAAGCTATGGTACTTTAAAGTGTGCCAAAGTGCTTTAATTCTGCAGTGTTGATGCACCTTTGCATACTGCACTAGTGCTTTGGTACCTACTACCTACACATATGCCAGGCATCCTGGAGCAGCTTGGGATTTGTAGTTTGGAGTACAAGAAAGTACTGTGTGCTGTCGCACGCTGGGCCTGTGCATAAGACTGTAGACAGGACATAAATTCTTTGTGCCCAACGGGATGCCAGGGCTGCCTCAGATTAAAGGCCCTTGGACCTCCCCGAAACAAATTCTTTAGATTGCTTAAATGTTCAACAAAGTTCTTTATTAATGAAAACAAACAGGTACTTTAAGGCTTTCTTAACAGTCTATTGGTTCTTTCAATCTTGTCCACAAGGAACAGGCACTATCTTCATAAACTGTAATTTAACTAATGGGGAAATCTTAACTTCTAATCTGGGCAGTCTGTCTTTGCCTCTGTTGGCGTGGAGCCCCTGCACCCGGTACCAACTGCGTCTGGTTTCCGCGAGCGACCCTTACCAAGCAGAGCTTTGTAGACTTCCAGAGGAAAAAGGAGTTCAGGTTTCGGTGATGGCTGGCTGAAGTCCCTCAGCAAAGGAGCTGTAAGGCTGTATAATCCTCGGCCAAGCTACGGGACCTTTCTCCCCGGCCAAGCTGTGGGGCTGTATCTCCCCGGCCAAGCCGTAGAAGACGAAACTTTCTACAGGAGCTCTTGGTATTATGTCCTGCATGGAAAGCTGCTCTGTGTGGACTGAACCAAAAAGGCTCCTATTCCCTCCAAAAATCCAAAAAGGGGGCGGGACCAGGGAACCTAACTATAATTGACAGGTGGCTTGCCCTATGATTGCAGCCAAAAGAAGCCATCTATCTGCAGAGTCCCTGAAACTTAGGACTATAACAAACATTAAATGCAAAGCAAACAAAATTGGAGCTCCTGGTGCAGCTGTACCTGCACATACTGGAAAGCATAGCAATACTTCAAATCCCCAGACTCCATAAGATGGCGTTACTATAGTTAGTGGGCCTCCCATATTTGTTAGGGTTAGAGACACAAAAGCGAAAAAGGCATTATTTTGTAAAAGAAACCCTGTTTATCACCTGGATAAACACATCTCTAAGAATCTCTAGGTCTCCCAGAATGACACTGTGATCCCAGAAATGTATCAAATATCCAAGAAAGAGTGCAGAATGCATGCTTCCTTACCTATGCCCTTCAAATTGTTCAGGCGGAGGCGAATGGAGAGGACTTCAATAGATTTTAAAGTAATTAATTTACAATAAGTTGCTGTGAGTTTTTTGAGCTGTATGGCGATATTCCAGAAGCATTCACTCCTGACATTTCGTCCACATCAGTGGCAGGCATCCTCAGAGATTGTGAGGTTTGTTGGAAATTAAGCAAGTGGGGTTTTTATATCTGTGGAATGTTCAAGGTGGGAGAAAGAACTCTTGTCTGTTGGAGGCAAGTGTGAATATTGCAATTGGCCACCTTGATTAGCACTGAATGGCCTTGCAGCTTCAAAGCCTGGCTGGTTGCTGCCTGGGGGAATCCTTTGTTGGGAAGTGGTAGCTCGCCCTGATTGATTCTTGTCTGGAATCCCCCTGCTTTTTGAGTGTTGTTCTTTATTTACTGTCCTGATTTTAGAGTTTATTTTTAAAAATATTGGTAATCTCTTTTTTAATTTTTTTATGGTTTCCTCCTCTCTGTTGAAATTGTCCACATGCTTGAGGATTTCAGTGGCTTCTCTGTGTAGTCCGACATGGTAGTTATGAGAATGGTCCAGCATTTCTGTGTTCTCCAATAATAGACTCCTGCAGAGGTGAGAGAATACCTCTTGTCTTTTGCTGAATGGAGCATTTGTTGGATTTTCTTAATGGGTTTGTAGATAGTTTGTAGCCTTATGACAACACACTAATCTTCTATCTTCTATACACATAATTGCACAGACAGCGTTCCGTCACCACAAACAGGCTATAGCTCCAAGTGTGGAGAAGCCTCCAAAGGCATTCCCTCAACTGTTACAGTGAGCGCCATGAACATGTAGCCCAAATGCTGCCAATGTCCTCCCTAAACACTACGGCTGACCACCCAGGAATGCTTTCATTTGGGGAGAATTTCATCCTAGATTTGCCATGTTTTCTCCACCACAGTCAGGCACCCCAGTGTTCCTTCTGTGGAATTTGCATGGCCCCGCCAACAGTGTCTCCCTTAAACCTTTCCTATGGCACCCAGCAAACACAAAAGAATTGAACAGACTGAAGGGGTGTGACAATGGACCAAGACCAAACTTGGCACAGAGAAGCCCCACAGCCAACTGAACATACTGCAAGAGTTTGGGGGAAATGACCTTGATTTTGGGAAGTGTAGTTCACCTGCATCCTGAGAGCACTTAACCCAGCTGACAATGGAATTGGATCACACTTGGCACACACCCAACATGGCTACATTGCTCTCTGTAGAAGGGTGAACTACAACTCCCATATGCCTGCCCTTGGCATATGGGAGTTGTAGTTCACCCTTCTACAAAGAGCACTGAATCCAGCCGATGATGGATCTGGACTAAACTTAGCACACAAACCCAGCATGACCAACTATGCATACAGGCCAGGTTTGGGGAGAATTGACGCACGATTTTGGGAATTGTAGTTCACCCACATGGTTATGCATTTTCTAATGGGAGCATTAATCAAAAATGAAATAAAAGGCTAGTTTTTTCCTAATAAATAGTATAATTAATTAACCAAATGATATTACCTAACACCCCAAAACAAACAATGCCTTTCTCAAATAACCCGGGCACCACTAAGTACACAAGCAAGTTTATAATAATTTTGATTTTTTTAATGTAAGTGGGCAACTTGAGAAACTGCAAGTCGCATCTGATGTGAGAGAATTAGCCATCTGCAAGGACGTTGCTCAGGGGATGTGCGGATGCTTTGATGTTTTACCATCCTTGTGAGAGGCTTCTCTCATGACCCTGCATGGGTAGCTGGAGCTGACAGAGGGAGCTCATCCGCACTCTCCCTGGATTCGAACCTCCGATCTAGAATGATAGAATCATAGAGTTGGAAGCGATCTCGTAGACCATCCAGTCCAACCCCCTGACAAGAATCAGGAAAATCGCATTCAAAGTACCGCCACCAGATGGCCATCCAGCCTCTGCATAAATGCCTCCACCACACTCCGGGGCAGAGAGTTCCACTGCTGAACAACTCTCACAGTCAGGAAGTTCTTCCTAATGTTCCGATGAAATCTCCTTTCTTTTAGTTTGAAGCCATTGTCCCATTGTGTCCTAGTCTCCAGGGCAGCAGAAAACAAGCTTGCTCCCTCCTCCCTATGACTTCCTCTCACATATTTATACATGGCCATCATGTCTCAGCCTTCCCTTCTTCGGGCTTATTCAGGCTAAACATGCCCAGCTCTTTAAGCTGCTCCTCATAGGGCTTGTTCTGCAGTCCTGCCAGCATTGTGCTACCAGGGGCTCCGATAATTTTGATTAAATATATTAGTATAGCCACAAATCACGCTCTAAACAATAAAATCAGTGGAAATGCTGGAATGGCCTTGATTAACTAGGATTGCCAAATTGGGACACTTGGAAGGGTATGTTTTGCATTTTTCATAACACAGGCTGGGATGGGAGTTAGGTTATTTATGGAAAGATATGCCATTTCATTGATATGGAGCAAACGCTTAGGAATGGTTGTTTTCACTTCTGCTGCCCAGAGGCCTTGACACCCGTCTTCCCCCCTCCGCACACACTTCCTTTCCACATTTATTTTGCTGTCGGCTGCCTTTTCTCCCAGCTGCAAGTTCCTCCTTTCGGGGCTGTTGACTTGTGCAAGAAGCCAGTTTCACCTCTTTTTCGCTGAGGTCACCCCGGTTCTTGGAGGAACGATCACGAGGGGGTCAGCTGAGCTGACGGGGCAACATCCTTCTCCCCCACAAACCCATCCCCAAACCCCATCCTAGTCTCCAGATGCCTCCCTTTTTAGGAAACAGATTGTGAACCCCTTTTCTTGAATCTTCCAGGGTTGGTAGTTTTGGATTGTCTTGAGTTTTCAGAGCTAAAACCTAGATGAAGGATGCATCTACACCAGTGGTTCTCAACCTCCCTAGTGCGGCGACCCCCTAATACAGTTCTTCATGTTGTGGTGACCCCCAACCATAACATTATTTTCGTTGCTACTTCATAACTGTCATTGATACTGTTATGAATTGTAATGTAAATATCTGATATGCAGGATGTATATCAGATACATTTTGGACCAAATTTGGCACAAATACCCGATAACGCCCAAATTTGAAAACTGGAGGGGTTGGGTGCAGATTGATTTTGTCATTTTGGGAGTTGTAGTTGGGATTTATAGTTAACCTATAATCAAAGAGCATTCTGAACTCCACCAACGATGGAATTGAACCAAACTTGGCACATAGAACTCCCATGATCAACAGAAAATACTGGAAGAGTTTGGTGGGCATTGACCTTGAGTTTTGGAGTTGTAGTTCACCTACATCCATAGAGCACTGTGGACTCAAGCAATGATGGGTATGAACCAAACTTGGCATGAATATTCAATATGTCCAAATGTGAACACTGGTGGAGTTTGGGGAAATTAGGCCTTGACATTTGGGGGCTGTAGTTACTGGGATTTATAGTTCACCTACAATCAAAGGGCATTTTCAATCCCAGCAACGATGGAATTGGGCCAAACTTCCCACACAGAATCCCCACGAACAACAGAAAATACTGTGTTTCTGATGGTCTTTGGCAACCCCTCTGATACCTCCTTACCCCTCCCCCCCAGGGGTCCTGACCCCCAGGTTAGGAAACACTGACTTAGACCAAGGATGTATCTACACTGTAGAATCAATGCTGTTCGGCACCATTTGAACTGCAGTGGCTCTATGCCAAGGAATTGTGGGAGATGTAATCAGCACTCTTGGGCAGGAAAGTTGAGAGTCCTTGGAACTGTGGGAACTGTAGTTTTATAAGGTCCTTAAAACCTGCTTCCAAAACTATAGTTTGACACCACAATACCTGCCAGAATTCAATTGCAAGTTGTAATTTTGCAGAGTCTTTTGCCTTCTCTGCCAAAAGAGTGGTGGTTCCACACCAAATCACAAATCCCATCATTCCATGGGTTTTACTGCCTTTTATTGCCAAAGTCTATTTAGTCAAAGTTTGCCATGGTCATCTTCCGAGGCAGAGTGTGTGTGAGACATCTCCAAGCCCATCCTGTAGGTTTCCATCCCCAAAACTTCATCACACTAGAGAAAAAATCCACTTAAAATCTAGTTTCTGCTTCCTGCAGAATTCTGGGGTTTGTAGTTTAGTGAGGCTGTTCAAGGCTCCTCCCTAAACTACATACCCCAGTATTCTGCAGGAGGCAGAAACCGGATTTTAAGTGGATTTTTTCTCTAGTATGATGAAGTAGCAAGAGGGAATTCGAACTCTGGTCTCCTGGACTCCTAGGGTGCACCTACAGTGTAGAATTAATGTAACTTGACAGTGCTTTAAGTGCCATGGCTCAATGCTGTGGAGTCCTGAGAGTTGTAGTTTTACAAGGTCTGTAACCTTCTCTTTCAGAGTGCTGGTGGTGTCCCAAACTCCAACTCCTAGGATTCCATAACATTGAACCTTGGCAATTAAAGTGGGATCAAACTGCCGTGTAGATTTAACCCAAGAGATTCAAAGCACAAGGAGGGGGCATAGGTAAAGGTTTTCCCCTGACATTAAGTCCAGTCGTGTCCAACTCTGGGGGGTGGTGCTCATCTCCATTTTTAAGTGGAAGAGCCGGCGCTGCCCATAGACACCTCCAAGGTCATGTGGCCAGCATGACTGCATGGCACGCCGTTACCTTCCCACCAGAGTGGTACCTATTGATCTCACATTTGCATGTTTTCAAACTGCTAGGTTGGCAGGAGCTGGGATAACAGCGAGAGCTCATTCCGCTCCCCGGATTAGAACCTGTGACTTTTCGGTCAACAAGTTTAGCATCTCAGCGCTTTAACCTACTGCGCCACCGGGGGCTCCATTGGGATACATAGCCATTGCTTAAGAGTGATGGGTGCTGTTATCTCTCCTGTTAGAATGAATCACAGCAGACTTGACATAATGATGTCTAATCCAGTACCAGTACTTGGTTGTGGACTACAAACCCAGAACGTCTACATTTGGCCATGTTGACTGCAGGATTTTGGGTGGTATGACATTTACTGCTGTCCTACAGGAACTGATTTCTTCATATCCACCTTCATATTTAGGCCAGGAAAAACTGTCCGGAAACACATCAGAAGCTGGGAAAGGTACTTTTTTGGGACAGCTTCCAGAAATTCTAGGAATTGTAAATTCCCCCTCCCAGCAACTTTCCCAAATGCTGATGGCTCTGCAAAATCCGCCATCATCATCACCGCTGCTATGTTTGCCAACTGATTAAAACAGCCAGACAGCTGCTAAAAGCCCAAGAGCAGTGTAGGATGTCCCCTGCCTGGTCAGTTGGCAACCCTATTCACCATTAAGAGAGTGCGATCCTTTGCCTTGAAGTTTAGGCCAAGTTTAAGCTTGTTTTGATTGACGTCACTTGAGCTTGGGTGCATCTACAATGTAGAATTAATGAAGTTTGACATCAGTTTAGCTCAGGTAGGAGCAAACTTCGACCCTCCAGGTGTTTTGGACTTTAACCCATTAGGAATGGTGAGAGTTGAAGTCCAAAACACCTGGAGGGCCGAAGTTTGCCCTTGCCCAATTTAACTGCTATGCCTCAATATCATGGAATCCTGGGATGTGTACAAGGGTTGAATGAAAAGTAATGCCTCCACCTTTGTTACTTGGGTTTAGATGGGAATTTTAATAAATCAAACGCAGAAATAATCCTTAGAATGTGCTCTTTAACTACCACTATTCACTTTTCCACACAATCACCAGACAATTGGATACATTTCTGCCAACGATGAACAAGTTTTCTGAAGCTGTCACGGAAGAAGTCGACACTCTGTTTTGGGTAATCATCATGCACAGATCTTCTGATAGCTAAGCAAAACAATAATGTGACCCACACATTCTTGTGAAATGCCAATTATGCTTGAAATTTCTCTCTGACAGATAAGACGATTGTCCTGAATCAATCTGTCAACCTTTTGCTTGTAAAACTAAGTGGTTGCTGTCACAGGACATCCAACTCTTTGTTTGTCATGCAAGTCAGGTGTTCCCACCCCAACATCTTTAAACTTACTTGCCCAATGATGCGCAGAACTCACATCAACACAATCACCATAAACAGCTTGCATTCTCTGATGTATCTCCTTTGGGGTGACACCTTTTGCTGTCAATAATTCAATGACTATACATTGCTTAAGTCACATTGACCGACTGTCTTCGCAGAGTTCCATACTTCACACTTTAACAACACAACCATTCAATGCTAAGGCTTCCCACCAAAATGGAACTGTAGAGGAGAGTCTACTGAACAAGCCAGTACCTGCTGCATACCAGTACTGCCATCTGTTGAGTAGTTACGAAGGGGGAGGCATTACTTTTCATTCAACCCTCGTAGTTTGGGGAGGCACCAGCACTCTTGGGCAGATGAAGACTAAAGACATTACAAAACTACAACTCCCAAGATTCCATAGCATTGATCCTTGGCATCAATGGTGTTAAACTGCATTAATTCTACAGTGTAGATGCATCCCTTGTTTACCAAGTGAGAACAAGACGCTCAAGTGGTTTGTGCTGAGTCAAGGTTGCTGGAATGGGAAGGCGCTGAGTCACTTTTTGTCCGGCTGTGACTAGTTTCCTCCCCACCATCATCCTCTCTTGGCTTTAACTATATTCTCCCCCACATCTCTTTTTTGGGGGTGGTGTGGTGATGGGGGCCGTGATTGTGTCATGCATCTCTTCCCAGATACCAAAATAGAAGCTACAGAAACCACAAAGAAAGGGAGGGTAAAAAGTTGCATTTTTGTTCTACCAGAATCAGCTCAGAATCAGCGCTAGCAAAACTTTTATGTGAAAGACTTGTATACACACCAAGGATGCATCTACACTGTAGAATTAATGCGGTTTGACCCTATTTGGCCATGGCTCAATGCTGTGGAGTCATAGGAGTTCTAATTTGGTGAGGCATCAGTATACTTGGGTAGAGAAGGCTGGAGAACTTATAAAATTACAGCTCCCTGGATCCCATAGCGTTGACCCATAGCAGTCCACAGTGGGGTCAAACCGCATTCGTTCTACAGTAAGACCATCTATGTATTCTGGAAAGATGCAGGGTTTTTGTGTGTGTGTGTGTGTGTGTCAGGAGCGACTTGAGAAACTGCAAGTCACTTCTGGTGTGAAAGAAATGGTCGTCTGTAAGGACTTTGCCTAGGGGACAGCCAGATGTTTTGATATTTTACCATCCTTGTGGGAGGTTCTCTCATGTCTCTTAATGAGAAGCTGGAGCTGACAGACAGGAGCTCACCCTGTTCCCCAGATTTGAACTGGCAACCTTTCGATTAGCAGTTTAACCCATTGCGTCACTGGGGGCTCCAGAAGAGGCAGTGGGAATGTGTATATATAATTTACAGTGTAAATGGAGTCAAACTGCATTAATTTTGCAGTGTAGATGCAACTGAGGTCCTCCAGCATAACTCGCTGAATGCTATGGAAACCTAGGAGTTGGGGTTCCACAAAGTCTTGAGCCTCCTCTGCCAAAGAGAGCTGGCGCTTCATCAAACTACAAATACCAAGATTCCATGGCAGTTAAAGTGGCATCAAACTGCATTTATTCTGCAGTGCAGAATAGATGCACCCTTGGTGCAGTATAGTTATATCTGCAATGCAGCGATTCTCCCATTAGGGGCTCTATAGAGCCCTCCCAATACCTTCTTAATTTTAAAAATTAATAATAACAATTATCATCATCATTAATTATTATTATTTACGGAGCCCCCGGTGGCGCAGTGGGTTAAACCCCTGTGCCGGCAGGACTGAAGACCGACAGGTCGCAGGTTCGAATCCGGGGAGAGGTGGATGAGTTCCCTCTATCAGCTCCAGCTCCTCATGCAGGGACATGAGAGAAGCCTCCCACAAGGATGATAAAACATCAAATCATCTGGGCGTCCCCTGGGCAACGTGCTTGTAGATGGCCAATTCTCTCACAGCAGAAGTGACTTGCAGTTTCTCAGGTTGCTTCTGACACGACAAAATAATAATAATTATTATTTACTAGCTAAACCCGACCATGATTTGCTGTGGCCCAGTCTGATAAGAAATGAATGAGATAGTAAATTAAAGTATAGCTGCGAACATAGATTCACAGAGAGAACACATCATTCAATTCAATACCCTGCCTTGTGTTGCTTTCATAGAATCATAGACTCATAGAATCAAAGAGTTGGAAGAGACCTCATGGGCCATCCAGTCCAACCCCATTCTGCCAAGAAGCAGGAATATTGCATTCTAATCACCCCTGACAGATGGCCATCCAGCCTCTGTTTAAAAGCTTCCAAAGAAGGAGCCTCCACCACACTCCAGGGCAGAGAGTTCCACTGCTGAATGGCCCTCACAGTCAGGAAGTTCTTCCTCGTGTTCAGATGGAATCTCCTCTCTTGTAGTTTGAAGCCATTGTTCCACGTCCTAGTCTCCAAGGAAGCAGAAAACAAGCTTGCTCCCTCCTCCCTGTGGCTTCCTCTCACATATTTATACATGGCTATCATATCCCCTCTCAGCCTTCTCTTCTTCAGGCTAAACATGCCCAGCTCCTTAAGCCGCTCCTCATAGGGCTTGTTCTCCAGACCCTTGATCATTTTAGTCGCTCTCCTCTGGACACATTCCAGCTTGTCAGTATCCCTCTTGAATTGTGGTGCCCAGAATTGGACACAATATTCCAGGTGTGGTCTAACCAAAGCGGAATAGAGGGGTAGCATTACTTCCCTAGATCTAGACACTAGGCTCCTATTGATGCAGGCTATGTGGAATTAAAGGAAAGGAAAGATAAAGAGGGTTTTTTTTTCAGAAATAATATTTCTGTAAAATAGTGGCTTGACTACATATTTGGTTTGTCCGTTTTCTGTATAAACGTAAAGATCTGACGGTTTACCGACTATGGAGAATGTGATGTATAAGTGCCCATGAGAGAAGCAATAGTTTTCTAAATTCAAAGTGCACACTTGCAAAGATTACCCCTGCACTTTATTGATAGACATAGCAAACACAAGGTATATTGGAAATTGAAATTGTTAGTACTCGAATGCCATGTTGGTCAGAATGAGTGGTATGCCAATAGCAACCAATCACAGCTCAGCTTTCATTTCTTATACCGCTGAGGTGAAATGTCAGCTGCTTTGTGTTTGGTTGGTATTTCTTATGCTGCTGAGGTAAAAGGAAAGCTGCACTGTGATTTGTTGTTATGTCATCTACTGCTGAGGTAAAATTAAAGCTGTTCTGTGAAAGGTTGTTATTTCTGTGTATTGTCGAAGGCTTTCATGGCTGGAATCACTGGATTGTTGTAGGTTTTTTCGGGCTGTATGGCCATGTTCTAGAGGCATTCTCTCCTGACGTTTCATCTGCATCTATGGCAAGCTTCCTCAGAAGTTGTGAGGTCTCAGCCTCTGAGGATGCTTGCCATAGATGCAGGCAAAACGTCAGGTGAGAATGTCTCTAGAATATGGCCATACAGCCCGAAAAAACCTACAACCACCCATTGTAATTTCTTTTACTGCTGAGGTAAAAGGAAAGTAGCAAGGTGATTGGTTGCTCGTGCTCAGTTTTCATTTCTTATACTGCTGAGGTAAAATGAAAGCTAGGCTGTGATTGGTTACTTTGGGCATCACATATTTCCACTTTGTGTATTCCTGAACTGCTAGTTTTACTCTAAATACACGTGTGTATTTGAATGCAATGTTGTGTCAAAATTTCAGTGCTCACTTTTCATTTCTTATACTGCTGAGGTAAAATGAAAGCTAGGCTGTGAGTGGTTGCTTTGGGCATCACAGATTCCACTTTGTCTATTCCTGGACTGCTAGTTTTACTCTAAATTCATGTGTGTTTTTGTATGCAACATTGTGTTTTATAAAACACGTGCATATTGGAATGCAACGTTGTGTCAAAATGTCAAGTCAATCGACTGACTACTTTTTTAGTTTTGTGAGCACAAACATACACGGGCTCAGATTTTATATATAAAGATTAGTAATTATTATGAGCACAATTGTTATTTAATAATAATAATAATAATAATAATAATAATAAGTTTTATCCCACTTTTCTTCTCTCAGAGGAAATTCCAAGTGGCTTATTTGCAGAAGATATGCATTAATTATGTATTTTCTTGCACTCTAGTGGCAACCCAGCAAGAATAAACAAAACACGTCAAGCTTTCTCTCCTAGCTGGATTACCTTGCTGTACCGAGCATCACCTGTTTAATTCCTGCCTGTCTTGCTGCTGTCATAAAGACTCAGGAATTGAATTGGAGGACACAATACAGGCCCAGAGCAAAGCATAAGATGCAACAGATCGGGATGTAAGCACCTCCGGATTAGGGACCTTGTTGTCTCTCCTTTTTGTATCCCAACTGCTAACAGAGGTGGAGACACCTGATAAGCGGTCATAAAAATAACAGAGCCTTGTTATGATCCGATTAGTGATAATCGCTCTGCGCTATTGTCACCTGGGGGGTGGAAAGGATCAGGACAGAAAAGCAGGACAACAATCGCAGGCGAAGGCGGGACCCGGGGACCCAGTTCATAGGATTCCTGTAATTTGCAGGCTGCAACATCTCAGTCCCCAAGAAATTCCAAAATTGGGGGGTTGTGGCCCTCAATTTCCAAGGGCCCCAAATGAGTTGAACCATCCACCCTCAAATGTCCTGCCTCCTAGTTAAGAAATCCCCCTTGTCTAATCTTTCAGTGAGTGGCACTTTTAATGAGCTCTGATCTTCCTCGAAAGCCGGACGAAAGGGCCACCCTCTCGCCACCTTGTCTTCTGCTATCCGCGAAAACAAACAGGTGGATTAACCCACTGGGGAGACTTTTTTTAACGGGATGAATGTCCCAAAAGGCGACGGTTTCAGCCAGAGGGTCCCAGGGTTAAACTTTTAACCCCGATAATCTCCTGCAAAAAAGGGGCAAAATGGGTGTTTTGTCAGAAGGGCTCAGTTGCTGGATGTCCCTTGGGCCGGGTTCTGACCGTAACAGGTTAGAGAGCTAGGCCAAAACTAACCAAATGAATTTCAGTGGGGAGAAATGCAAAGTACTAAACTTAGGTAGAACAAATGAAATGCACCAATATTGGATGGCTGACACACTCTATCTTGATCTCGGAGTTTTAGTAGACCACAAGCCAAACAGTAATCAACAGTGCAATGCAGTAGCAAAAAATGCCATTGCAATTCTACGTTGCATTACTCCAGTGTTTCTCAACCTGGGAGTCGGGACCCTGGTGGTGGTGGTGGTGGTGGTGGTGGGGGGTTTGCGAGGGGAATGTCAGAAGACATAATATTTTCTGTTGGTTATGGGGGTTCTGTGTAGGAAGTTTGGCCCAATTCTAACGTTGGTGGGGTTCAGAATGCTCTTTGGTTGTAGGTGAAATATAAATCCCAGCAACTACAACTCCCAAACGTCAAGGTCTATTTTCCCCCAAACTCCACCAGTGTTCACATTTGGACATACTGAGTATTTGTGCCATGTTTGGTCCAGATCCATCATTCTTTGAGTCCACAGTCTTCTCTGGATGTAGGTGAACTACAACTCAAAAACTCAAGGTCAATGCCCACCAGATCATTCCAGTATTTTCTGTTGGACATGGGAGTTCTGTGTGCCAAGTTTGGTTCAGTTCTATTGGTGGAGTTCAGAATGCTCATTGATTGTAGGTGAAATATAAATCCCAGCAACTACAACTCCCAAATGACAAAATCAATCTCCACCAATCCCACCAGTATTCAAATTTCGGTGTATCAGGTATTTGTGCCAAATTTGGTCCAGTGAATGGAAATACAACCTGCATATCAGATATTTACATGATGATTCATAACAGTAGAAAAAATTGCAGTTATGAAGTAGCAACGGAAATAATGTTATGGTTGGGGGTCACCACAACTTGAGGAACTGTATTAAGGGGTCACGGCATTAGGAAGATTGAGAAGCACTGCATTAGTAGGAGTATAAGTATCCCAATCAAGGGAAGTCATAGTCCCATTCCATTCTGCTTTGGTTAGACCTCAACTGGAATACTGTATCCTCTTCCTAGCATTATAATTCATAAAGCATATTGTCAAGCTGGAACATGTCCAGAGGTTTTTTTTTTTACAACGGTTGGATGGCCATCTGTCAGGAGAGCTTTGATGGTATTGGACTGATTGGCTCTTGGGGTTTTTTCCAACTCTGTAATTTTATGGATTTAGAAGCCAACATGGAGGATGAGTTGCAACAGATCAGGGGTAAGAGAACAGGTTGGACATGCAAAACTCACTAAATCCTGGTGAAGTTTGGCAATTCAAAATGATCTCTGGCTTGAGAGAATGCAATTGGTAGCATAAACTTTTGGTGCATCTACACTGTAGAATGAATGCTTTATTTACCGTGGCCCAATGCTATGGAGTCCTGGGAGTTCTAGTATGGCAAGGTCTTCCACCCTTTTCTGACAAAGTACAATTCACGGGATTCCATAGCATTGAGTCTTGGTAGTTAAAGTGATCTCAAACTACATTCATTTTCCGGTATAGATTCTCTCCCTGAGTCCTCTGAAATTCAACAGGTCAAGTTCTTCCCCAACATGGAGATGGGTATGTGTGGATAAAGCGTTTCCTGTTTGCCACTGAAAAGGGATGAAAGCCCTGCAAGAGATGAGATCAATAAAGAGGTATGTGAAAGAGAAAGAGAGAGGGAGAGAGGGAGAGAGAGAGAGAGATGATATCTGTGTTGATATGTGGCTGCACATGATGCACTGGATGGCTGCCTCAGGGTCAAAGTTTCTTAGAGTAATTCTCCAGGCTCCTTCTCAGTCAATCGATCCCAGCCCTCGGCCGGAGGTTAAAAAGTTAGAGAAGGATTGAGATTAGACAGGAGAAAGGGGTGTGTTTCCGCGAATTACCCGAGCGGAACTCTGAAAGGCTGGATCTATACTCACCATATAATTCCGTTCAAATTGCATTATTTGCAGTGTAGATCCAGCAGAAGGAGAAGAGATCTTGGCTGTTGGATGCCCTATTTGCTCCCAGAATGAATCCCAACTCATAAAAGATCCTTTGTGGTTGTGTATCTTCAAGTTGTTTCCAACTTATGGAAACCCTTGGCAATTTTTTTTAAAAAAATAGGGGATTGCCTTTGCTTTCCTCTGAAGCTGAGAGAGTGTGATTTGCCCAAGACCACCCCGTAGGTTTCCATGGCCAAGCAGGGATTCCAACCCTAGTTTCTCTCATGAGTCAAAGTCCAATACTCAAACCATGACACCATGCAGGGTACATATTCAGTGTCTTTCTCTTCCATGGCAGCATGGTGCACCTATACGGGCGAGGGAAGAGCGTGTGAGGCTGGAGGGAGGCTTGTGCCAACTAGTTCCTTCAAGTCATGGGGGTTCTGTGTGGGCAGTTTGGCCCAGTTCTATTGTTGGTGGTGTTCAGAATGCTCTTTGATTGTAAATGAACTAGACACCCCAAATGTCAAGGTCTGTTTTCCCCAAATACCAGTGTTCACATTTGGGCATATTGAGCATTTGTGCCAAGTTTGGTCCAGATCATAGAATCATAGAATCATAGAATCAAAGAGTTGGAAGAGACCTCATGGGCCATCTAGTCCAACCCCCTGCCAAGAAGCAGGAATATTGCATTCAAATCACCCCTGACAGATGGCCATCCAGCCTCTGTTTAAAAGCTTCCAAAGAAGGACCCTCCACCACACTCCGGGGCAGAGAGTTCCACTGCTGAACAGCTCTCACAGTCAGGAAGTTCTTCCTCATGTTCAGATGGAATCTCCTCTATTGTAGTTTGAAGCCATTGTAGGTGAACTACAACTCCAAAACTAAAGGTTAATGCTCACCAGATCCTTCTAGTATTTTCTATTGGTCGTTGGAGTTCTGTGTGCCAAGTTTGGTTCAATTCCATTGTTGGTGGAGTTCAGAATGTTCTTTGATTGTAGGTGAACTATAAATCCCAGCAACAACGCCCAAATGACAAAATCAATCTCCGTCAACCTCACCAGTATTCAAATTTGGGTGTATCAGGTATTTGTGCCAAATTTGGTCCAGTGAATGGAAATACATCCTGCATATCAGATATTTACTTTACAATTTGAAGCAGTAGAAAAATGACAGTTATGAAGTAGCAATGAAAATAATTTTATGTTTGAGGGTCATCACAACAGGAGGAATTGTTTTACGAGGTCACAGAATTAGGAAGGTTGAGAAACACTGATCTACACTGTAGAATTAATGCCACTTGACATTATTTGATGCCACTTTAATTTAATGCCGTTTGGCACCACTTTAAATGCCATGTAGAATGAATGCAGTGTGACACCACTTTAAGTTACTGAAGTTTGACACCACTTTAAATGCTGTTGCTCAATGCTATGGAATCACAGGAGAGTTGTAGTTTTGAGAGTTGTAGTTTTACAGTCCTGCAACCGTTCATTTGGGGAGGCACCAGCACTCTGGCAGATGATGATGATGATGATGGTGGTGGTGGTGGTGGTGGTGTTTGTTGTACCACTTTTCTCCCAGGGCAAGACCCAAAGTGTCTTCCGAAACACTGGAAAATATTCACAATTCTAGATACAATTTTATTTTCATTTATTTATGTCCTGTTATCTGTTTCTTATTTTAGTGCCCATGTTTGTTCTTTCTAATTGTTTGTGAAAATAATAAAAATAATAATTAAAATATTATACTAGATGATAAAAACAAAACAATTCCTTAATAGGCAAGATGGCATCATTGGATCTCACTCTTTTTTTTCTTTCCTTTTTGGCAAGCCTTCTGGCTCTTTGCCTGACCGTTTAACCCCTTGAACCTTTCCAAGAGATAATCCGATCTTTTTGCCCAGAAAAGACAGTAAATATGACCAGAGATTGGGGGGGGGGGGGGTCCTATGGAGTCCATTGGGGTTAAAAGTTTAACCCCTGGCTGATCCAGGAGGAGAAATCTCCCCTTCTGGCCTACCCCACTGATCCCATTAAAAGTCTCCCCGCCGGGCTAATCGCTGTGTTTGTTTGCTGGGATGACGGCAGGGGGCTTATTGGGATGGTTTGGGGGTCCAGGCAATCCTCTTGGTCGGACTGAGCCCCCATTAAAGGTGTCGGCCCGTGTCGGGATTAGAGGGAGAAATGTGGGTCAGCGGGGTCGGGACATATTTGGGAGAATGGAGAGATTGGCCAATTAAAGGGAGAATTGATCCCCCAGCAGATTAGCAAGAGCTCAATTTTGTTTGCAGACAATCCAAGGGATATTGGGACGGGGATCGGGGGTCTTCATCCCGAGGGAGCCTGCGCACCCCTTTGGGAGCATGTCAAACAATATATTACTTAATGCAATCCAATTAAATTGTTGTCAACACTTGGAGGGATTTATCAGTGTAAAGTGGCCCAGCTCCGTTTTCAATTTGAAGCGGGCACAGCCTTGGATTGGGTGCGAATCCCTGCTTAGCCATGCAAACCCATTAGGCGACCTTGGGCAAAGTCACACACTCTCAGCCTCAGAAGAAGGCGAAGGAAAGCTCCATTTGAACAAATCTTTCCACCAAAAATGTCGCAATAAGTTTGCCTTGGGGTGCATCTAGGCTGTTGAATGAGTGAAGCTTAATCCCACTTTAACTGTCATGGCTCAGTGCTATGGCATCCTGATATTTTTGTAGTTTGGTGAGGTTGAGAAGACTAAAGGCCTTGTGAAACTACAACTCCCATGCTTCCATAGCATTGAGTGAATTAGTGGTGTCACAGTGTATTCATTCTACAGTGTAGAGGCTTCATTTCGAACAACCTTAAAGCGCACAGCATGTACATGCATCGTATTAAGGCAGCCAGTTATTTATTTATCGTATCAGAACCAAACCAAGGGTACAGTTGTGATGTATTTAAAAACACAAAGTTTTAAAAACTTGACATTATACTAAATGTCCTTTGACCAGAAGCTGGCCACTTGGAGTGCCTCTGGTGTGGCTGTGAGAAGGTCCTCCATTGTGCATGTGGCCAGGGCTCGGGCTGTCTTGTAATAGGCGGTCTGTGGTTTGCTCTTCTCCACACTCACATGCGTGGACTCCATTTTGTGGCCCCATTTCTTAAGGTTGGCTCTGCATCTTGTAGTGCCAGAGTGCAGTCTGTTCAGTGCCTTCCAAGTCACCTGGTCTTCCAGGTGCCCAGGAGAGAGTCTCTCATCTGATCTCAGCCACTGATTGAGGTTCCAGGTTTTAGCCTGCCACTTTTGGACTCTTGCTTGCTGAGGTGTTCCTGCAAGTATATCTGTAGAGCTTAGAAAACTATTTCTTCATTTAAGGCATTGGAGTGCTGGCTGATATCCGAACAGGGGGTGGGCTGGAGATGTCACTGCCTTGGTCCTTTCATTATTGGCTGCTCCTTCCTGGCAGATGTCAGGTGGCGCAGTACCGGCTAAACAGTATAATTTCTCCAGTGGTGTAGGGCGCAGACATCCTGTGATAATGTGGCATGTCTCATTAAGAGCCCCATCCACTGTTTTAACATGGTGAGATGTGTTCCACACTGGGCATGCATACTCAGCAGCACAGTATCAAAGCACAAGGGCAGATGTCTTCACTATGTCTGGTTGTGATCCCCAGGTTGTGCCAGTCAGTTTTCGTATGATATTGTTTTGAGCACCCACTTTTTTCTTGATAGTCATGCAGATATTCAAGAGTGTCAGTGTGATGTAGTGGTTTTGGCATTAGACTCCTGCTATGGAGACCAGGGTGCGAAACACTGCTCCGTCGTGTTCACCTATTGAGTAACCTTGAGCAAAGTCACACACTCTCAGCCTTAGAGGAAGACCAAGGCAAACCTGTTCTGAATACATCTTGCCCAGGAAAAAAAAAACCCATAACAGAGTTACCTTTGGGTTGTTGTAACTCAGAAATGACAATGTCAGCATCTTTATCCCTTTCTGGCACATAGTAATATTTAAATATTGGAAAGGATTCCCCATTGAGGAAGAGGCAAGGCTGTTTTTTTTCTGCTGCTCTGGAGACAATGAGGAACGTGTTGTCGAAGACTTTCACGGCCAGAATCACTGGTTGCTGTGAGTTTTCCGGACTGTATGGCCATGTTCCAGAAGCATTTTCTCCTGACATTTCACCTACATCTATGGCAGGCATCCTCACAGGGCAAGAGGTCTGTTGGAAACAAGGTTTGTATAGCTGTTGCATGGAGCAATGGATTCAAATGGCAGAAAAAAGGGATTCCACTTGGGAAGAACGTTCTGAGAGTAAGAATTGTTCGACAGTGGAATAGGTAGCCTGGGAGTCTGGCAGAGTCTCCTTCTCTGGAGGTTTTATTCAGATGATCATCTGTCAGGAGGGCTTTGATGGTGTCTTTCTGCCTGGCAGAAGGGGGCTGGACTAGATGGCCCTTGGGGTCCCTTCCAAGGCCTTACTTCTGTAAGAAAGGACATTGGGTGCCCCCTGCTCTTCTTTCTGGTCAGCTGGGAAGGTCACGCCAGGGGTGCTGGGGCCGGGGCAGAGAGTGGGGTGAGGCCAGATGACAGCCTGACGTCAACCTGAATAGGACGAGAATCCCTTGTCACAAAGGGTTAGCAACGCCGCTTGGTCTTTTTGTCCTGGTCACTGGCGGGGTATTAGGGAAGGGCTAGGCCGGGACAGGAGCCATGGCAACCGGGCCACGGGCCTGAATCCGGACAACGTCCACCTCCGGGCCCCTCCACCCTCCGCTGCCCGACCCATGACTTGTGCGGTGCCCCACCGAGAGCTGGTCCCTTTGCCACGGCTGAATGAATAAGCGTGCCATGCGGCTATTTTGGTCTTCTTCATCACCATGCAATATATAGGGGTACACGATTGAAAAAGGAAAAGGATCCTAAGGATCATCTAACCCAGCTTCATTTTGCCGGGCAACAGGACACAATCCAAGCACTACTGACAGATGCCCGTTCGGCCTTGGTTTAAAAAGACTAAACGTCTGCCACACTCCCACACAGCCTATCCTACTGCCTTATCTCGTATCTTAATTGCTCCTATTAGTAAAGGTAAAGGTTTCCTCTTAACATTAAGTCTAGTCGTGTCCGACTCTGGAGGTTGGTGCTCATCTCAATTTCTAAGCCGAAGACCCGGCATTGTCCACAGACGCCTTCAAGGTCATGTGGCAGGCATGACTCCGTGGAGTGCTGTTACCTTCCTGCAGAAGTTGTACCTATTGATCTACTCACATTTGCATGTTTTCGAACTGCTAGGTTGGCAGAAGCTGGGCCTAACAACAGGAGCTCACTCCGCTTCCCAGATTTGAACCGCCGACCTTTCGGTCAGCACGTTCAGTAGCTCAGCGCTTTAATCCACTGTGCCACTAGGGCCCCCTAATTATTCCTATTATTAAGGTGGAATCTGATTTATAGTGATCCGGTCATAGGAGGCTGAGAGAGTGTGACTTGCTCAGAGTCACAAGGAATTTCGGTAGTCGTTGCTTTATAACACAACTAAATAACAAGTAACACCCTTTTCTGCACATGCATTAGGAATGTGTGTCTGGTTGTTCTGAGTTTGTGTGTTCAGACAGCATTAGAGGTCATTTGCAGTTGCAAGGAGAGCAAATAGAATAGAACGTTTTACCAAAGAGCTAAACGGATATGGGTTAAATGTATGTGGACCATACATTTTTCAGTGTGCAACGAAGTCACTGAGAATCCCATGCATCAAGTGGGCCCTGGACCTGTTCAGTTGCCCATCCATGCTCCAAAACTACTGGCTTCTACTCATATGTGGGGCTGATCAAGGTAAATGGTAGGGGGAAACAGGGAATATATATATATATTCATATATATATATATTCAGTTTTATTATACTTATTTACTGTATTATTATAAGTGTCTTGTTTAACTTAGTTTTATTTAGTTATATCAAGCTTTGTTGTTTGGTTCGGTATAGTGATATGGCCTAAGGCAGTGGTTTTCAACCTTCCTAATGCCGTGACCCCTTAATACAATTCCTCATGTTGAGGTGACCCCCAACCATAACATTATTTTCGTTGCTACTTCATAACTGTGATTTTGCTACAATGATGTTATGAATCGAAATGTGAATATCTGATATGTAGGATGTATTTTCATTCACTGGACCAAATTGGGCACAAATACCCAATGCACCCAAATTTGAATACTGGTGGAGCTGTGTGTGTGGGGATTGATTTTGTCATTTGGGAGTTGTAGTTGTTGGGATTTATAGTTTGCCTACAATCAAAAAGCATTCTGGACTCCACCAATGATGGAACTGAACCAAACTTGGTTTGGAACTCCCATGACCATCAGAAAATACTGGAAGGGTTTGGTGGGCATTGATCTTGAGTTTTGGAGTTGTAGTTCACCTATATCCAGAGTGCACTGTCGACTCAAACAATGATGGATCTGGACCAAACTTGGCACCAATACTCCATATGCCCAAATGTGAACGCTGGTGGAATTTGGGGAAAATAGACCTTGACATTTCGGAATTGTTGTTGCTGGGATTTATAGTTCACCTTCAATCAAAGAGCACTCTGAACCCCACCAATGACAGAATTGGGCTAAAATTCCTACACAGAATGCTCATTACCAACAGACAATACTGTGTTTTCTGATGATCTTTGGTGACCCCTCTGACACCCCCACGACCCCCCCCCCCAGCGATCCCGACTTCCAGGTTGAGAAATGCTGGTGTAAAGGCTGATCAATAAAATTTATTTACTGGGTTCTGCATACTATCGATAGGAGCAGCAAACACCAGAGGATGACAGGAATGGGCAGCCACAGAAACCCACGGAGTGGCCATGAGTGCATCACTCTGTCTCACCCTCACAAGAAAACTCCATGATAGCTGGTGCATCAACACTGAAGAAATAATGCAGTTTGGTACCAGTTTATTTATTTATTTATTTATTTACTGCATTTATATGCCACCCTTCTCACCCTGAAGGGAACTCAGAACAGATTACAAGATATAATTCACTTCGTTCACTTCGGTCATCTGGAGAGGCCCTGCTCGTGATCCCACCCACGTCGCAAGCGCGCTTGGTGGGGACTCGAGACAGGGCCTTTTCTGTGGTGGCCCCCCGACTCTGGAACGCCCTCCCAAAAGATCTTAGACAGGCCCCTACCCTGGCAGTCTTCAGAAAGAACTTGAAGACCTGGCTGTTCCGATGTGCCTTCTCAGATTAGGAACCCCCCAATACCAAGTCCTAGAAGCACTTTAGTAGAACTAAGATCACTGCACACCGCACACTGCACTTACTTTATAATCCTACATACCTCCTGCTACATCAGCACTTTTAATCCTGTACCCACTACTCTGGCCGGCCCAGTTTTAATAGTGTCTCGATGTATTGTTATTGTTATTGTTTATTCTGCTTAACTGTTTTAATTTGCTTTAGGTGTTGTATTGTTGTGTTGTGTTTTGAGGCCTTGGCCTATGTAAGCCGCATCGAGTCCTTTGGGAGATGCTAGTGGGGTACAAATAAAGTTATAATAATAATAATAAATAATAATATATATACATACAATGTATTATATTATTAGCATAGCACAATATCAGTATTATATATTACTATATTGTACTATACCATTATATTGTAATATTATTAGCAATATTACATGTAATATAAAATATGTAATTATAATATTGTATTATTATTATATTGTATTACATTATAATATTATGTTCAAATGCCATGGCTAAATACTATGGAATCCTGGGAGATGTAGTTTCACAAGGCCTTTTCTGCCAAAGAGTTCTGGGGACTCACTAAACTGCAGCTCCCAGGATCCACTAATATTTGCAGTTGAAGTGGGATCAAACTGCATTCATTCTACAGTGTATGTGCAACTAGGGGTGCCTATAATTGGATCTGCACTGCCATATTATGCAGTTTGAAACTGCATTATGGTCAGTGTAGACCAGGCATGGGCCAACTTTGGCCCTCCACGTGTTTTGGACTTCAACACCCACAATTCCCAACAGCCTACCGGAGCCCCCGGTGGTGCAATGGTTTAAACCGTTGCCCTGACAGGACTGAAGACCAACAGGTTGCAGGTTCAAATACAGGGAGAGTGTGGATGAGCTCCCATCTGTCAGCTCTAACTCCCCATTCAGGGACATGAGAAAAGCCTCCTACAAGGATGGTAAAACATCTAAAACATTTGGGCGTCCCCTGGACAATATACTTGCAGACAGACAATTCTCTCACACCAGAAACGACTTGCAGTTTCCCAAGTTGCTCCTGACATGAAAAAAAAACTGCAGTTAATGAATCTGTGCTTTCATTGCACTGCAGTTTGAATTGCATTGAAGTGTATTATATGGGTCCACAGGCAGTGTAGATCCAGATCCAGTGTAGATCCTCAGGCGGCAGAAACCCTTGGGTCAGCTTTGGCTGTTTGAAGCCGAAACCCAAGAATGTCCTCTTCTCTTTGCCCACTTAAGGAAGAAATGCAAAAGGAAGTGGCTTCTTCAAAGTCTGAGAAGAAGGAGGCCACAGGGACAACCCTTGGCTTACTCATCCCACGGTTGTGCGTGCCTCTTTCCTCCAGCTATGCTAATGCAGTCCAAGGTCCTCATTGGCCGGCTGTTAATGTATGCCAATGAGCTCAGCTTCCCCAGGGCTTTATAGGGAGCCCCGCTGTCCTGCCTCTGGTCTCTGGGATTGGCATTTGCCAGCCACCCTTCCCTGGCACCGGTGCGCAGGGGCACGGGGAAAACACCAGGATCCCTCCCCTTCCAAGAGCTGGGTTTTCTAAAAAAGGAAGATAGATGGACCCCCAAACACACAGGTGGGTACAGCAAGTGGTTCTGCCCCAAGGAATTGGCCAGGGCAAAGTCCTGGGTGATTGTTTTATTTTGCTCCTTCGCCGTGTGTTTGGAGCATAGCTTGGAAAAGATTAGCTGCAACTCCTCAAATCATCCAACCAGCTGGTAGTGGATTCTGGAGGTTGCAGTTAAGGATGAAACTTTTCTGAGATCTGGCTAGATAGAAAGAGGAGTGTCCCTCTTTGATTGTATGTGCATTGTGGACAGGGTACAGACCCAGATCGATGGCCCTGTTTGATGATATGGGCATCAAAGGCATAGAATAGATCCAGATCTATGGCCCTGTTTGATTGTATATGCATTGTGGATCAGATCTGTGTCTCCGTTTGATTGTATAAGCATTGCGGGCAAAGAATGGATCCAGATCTATGTCCATTTGATTGTATATTTATAGTGAGCATGGAATGAAGTCAGATCTATGGCCCTGTTTGATTTCATATGCATTGTGGATAGGGAATGGACCAGATCTATGCCATGATTGTATGCACCAGGGGCAGGGAATGAATTCAGATCTATATCCATGTGTATTGCGGGCAAATAATGGACTCATAGGCATTTGATTGTATGTGCTTTGCCGGCAGGGAATGGAGCCAAATCTATGTAGTGTTTCTGAACCTTCCTAATGCCGGAACCCCTTAATACAGTTAATCCTGTTGTGGTGACCCCCAACCATAACCGTATTTTCGTTGCTACTTCATAACTGTAATTTTGCTACTGTTATGATTTGTAATGTAAAGATCTGATATGCAGGGTGTATTTTCATTCACTGGACCAAATTGGACACAAATACCCAATGCGCCCCAATTTGAATACTGGTGGGGTTGGAGGTGGGGGATTGATTTTGTCATTTGGGAGTTGTAGTTGCTGGGATTTGTAATTCACCTACAATCAAAGAGCATTCTGAACTCCACCAATGATGAAATTGAACCAAACTTGGCACACAGAAAATGCTGGAAGGATTTGGTGGACATTGATCTTGAGTTTTGAAGTTGTAGTTCACCTATATCCAGAGAGCACTGTGGATTCAAACAATGATGTACCTGGACCAAACTTGGCACGAATACTCAATGTGTCCACATATGAATACTCGTGGTGTTTGGGGAAAATAGACCTTGATGTTTGGGAGTTGTAGTTACTGGGATTTATAGTTCACCTGCAATCAAAGAGCATTCTGAACCCCACCAACATAATTGGGCCAAACTTCCCACACAGAACCCCCATGACCAAAAGAAAATACTGTGTTTTCTGATGGTCTTTGGCAACCTCTCTGACACCCCACAGGCATCCCCCAGGGGTACTGACCCCCAGGTTGAGAAACACTGGTTTATAGGATTGTATGTTCATAGCAGGCAAGAAATGGATCCAGAGCTATGGCCCTGTTTGTATTTGTAAATCTAAGCAGGGAATGGAGTCAGATCTTCTGAGAAGGACACCCCTGAGGTTTACTACTTGAGTGTGTAAGAACTGCAGCGTTTAATAACCCTCCTTGATTTAAAAAAGGAAAAGGATATGATCATGGAAGGTCAAGCCATAAGTGTGATGGTGAGGTATATAAGCGGATACGAATAGGAAACAAAGTGTGTGAGTGGATGCACATGGCACATACGTGTGTGAGAGTGCATATGTGTGCACTGTGATCAAAATGAATCAAGGAGATGTGGGATAGCCTTTCATGATGATGGCCAAACTGAGCACGCAACGTTATTGTACTCTTGTGGTACCATCATCTCACAAGTCTGTTGGGGTGAGTGCGATCCTTCAGCTGCGCATCAGAGATGGGGCATAAGCAAGAGAATGGCTAGGAAAAGTGTGAAATGTGTCTATTTCTTGTTTTAAAGCAGGCATGGGCAAACTTTGGCCCACCAGGTGTTTTGGACTTCAACTCCCACAATTCCTAACAGCCTACCGGCTGTTAGGAATTGTGGGAGTTGAAGTCCAAAATACCTGGAGGGCCAAAGTTTGCCAATGCCTGCGTCTGTTAGGAATTGTGGGAGTTGAAGTCCAAAACACCTGGAGGGCCAAAGTTTGCCTATGCCTGCTTTAAAGCTTGGTAGGAGGTCAGATAAATCTATGAGAACTTTAAGGGAACTGATTTTGAATCACAAATCCTTCTGCTGAGGAAAGCCAAAGAGGAGGAAATTACCCTTTGGAGCGAGGCAGAGAAAGTTGACATTTTGACTAAAACTCCCCTAATCCTGGCCATACTGGTTGGGGGATTCTGGGCACTGAAGTCTAAAAACTCCCCTAAGATTCAGGGAAATGATATTTTCCATTTATTCCTTTTGTTTCCTGGTCCAAACTAAGTGAAGGAATCTCACTGGGAAGACTATCAGAGCTGCAAGACTGTGGGACAATATTTTCTCAATAGTCTGAGGAGTTAAGACATTTTGTTTTCTGCAGAAAATTTCTTTTTTGTACACAGTGTATTTCTGTGCAGAATGATTTTGCAAAATGTTTTGGATTTTCCAAATATGGACAGAATTCTGTCCAGAAATGGCAGTTTCTTCCCTGAAGATAAAGGTAAAGGTTCCCTGACATTAAGTCCAGTCATGTCCGACTCTGGGATTGGTGCTCATCTCCATTTTTAAGTCGAACGGCCGGCGTTGTCCATAGACATGACTGCATAGAGCACAGTTACCTTCCCACCGGAGTGGTACCTATTGATCTACTCACATTTGCATTTTTTTGAACTGCTAAGTTGGCAGAAGCTGGGGCTAACAGTGGGAGCTTACCCCACTCCCCGGATTCAAACTGGCGACCTTTTGGTCAGCAAGTTCAGCAGCTAAGCGGTTTAATCCATTGCACCTCTGGGGGCTCCTCATTTCTTCTCTAATGGGGCATAAACTTTTCTCATGGTTTGTCCTTGCAAATGGACATTCCTACTGACCAGAGCATCCGATTGCCCCAGTAATCTAGGTCTGGATGTGATTCTATAGGGCAGTGTGACTATTTGGGTGGGATTTTGTCAGCTGGTCCTATGTGAGCATAGGTGTAGTTATGCACTGCTGGTCAACACACTTAGTGTATACATACTTTTGTTGGTACATATGTGTCTTGTGAGTTCAAATATGGTTTGGAACCATACACAGCCTCATCTGGGTTTAGGAATTATAGTTTCCTCAGATCCAAACCACCATGCTCTGCACCATGTGTGGATGCAATGCTTTTTTTTTTCATGTCAGGAACGACTTGAGAAACTGCAACTGCTTCTGGTGTGAGAGAATTGGCCATCTGCAAGGATGTTTCCCAGGGGACGCCTGGCTATTTTGATGTTTTACCATCCTTATGGGAGGCTTCTCTCGTGTCCCCACATGGGGAGCTGGCGCTGACAGAGGGAGCTCATCCACTTTCTCCCTGGATTCAAGCCTTTGACCTGTTGGTCTTCAGTCTTGCTGGCACAGGGGTTTAACCCATTACACCACCGGGGGTTGTGGTGCAATGTATGGCAGCAGTGTGGTGCCAATGTGAATCTAGTCTCATCAATCAGAGAATAATGTCCAGATTAAATAGTCTGATTCCTATTCTGCCTCAGCTGGAATAACCCTGCATCTAGTTTTAGGCAAAACTGTTCAAGAAGGACATGAATAAGATGGAATATGTCCACGGAAGGGAGACCAAATCAGTCAAAGATGAGGAGGGGACATAAGAGCCATGTGTGAATATTGGAAAGGATGTGCCATTGAGGAAGAGGCAGGATACAATGTAGAGACTAGGATACAATGGAGCAATGCATTACAATCGCAGGAAAAGAGATTCCACTTAAACATTAGGAAGAACTGCCAATGGTCAAAACTATTTGGGAGTGAATATGTTGCCTTGGACTGTGGTGATGTCTCCTTCTTTGGAGGTTTTTTGAAACAGAGGGTGGATGGACATCTGCTGGGAGGGTTTGGCTGGTGGCAGATTGGTGTTGGACTGGATGGTCCCTGGCGTTCATGTCCAGCGCATATTATAGAGTCAGAAGGGACCCGAAGGGTAATCCTTAAGGAGGTTTGGAACAGACCCCAAAGATATAGAATTAGAAAGGTCCCCAACGACCATCTCTAAAGAGGTTTGGAAAGGATTGCATGGATCTCCCTAAGGAGATTTGATGGCTGGACCAAGGGCAAAAGGTACCTCCATAAACCCGAAAGATACAGAAGAGGATACCATTGGGTGATGGTGCCATGGCTGTAATCCATTAATCCAGCCCTCCAGAGTTAAGGGAGAAGCTTGGCTTTGTCCTTCTAATCTCCTTTTTCCTTCTGCTCCCGTTCAGGATGAGTGCCATGGCGCCCAGCCCACTGGCACTGGACTACCTGGACGACTTCGACCTGCTGAAGTTCGAGGTGAAGCAGGAGGCCCCAAGGCCGGGGGGCAGCTCCTCATTGACTTCTACCCCTTGCAGCTCCGTGCCCCCTTCACCCACCTTCGACAAAGCCGGTGGGGACCCCAAGTCCACGCTGGAGGAGCTCTACTGGATGGCCACTCTGCACCAGACCCTGGCGGCTGCCGCAGCAGGGGGTGGTCCTGAGACCCAAATGATGCCCGGTTTGGATGAGGCCGTGGAGGCGTTCTTAGGGGTCCCTGTGATGGAAGGAGGGCTCCGGGGAAGAGCCACCCCGCAAATCCAGGGTTTTGTTGGAGCCGGCGAAGGGCTTGGAGGAGACCAACAACAGGTAGGACAAAGAGCAAGGATCTCCATTGAAGAGGGAAATATAGGAAGATGTATCTTTCTGGGACCACAGTGCCCAGAATCCCTCTATGCTGGCTGGGGGATTCTGGACATTGTAGTTCCAAAAAGAAAAGTTACCAAGCTCTGAATTAGAATCCCCATCTTGTAGCATGTGACATCTCTCTGAGTTTGTATGAATTACCTTACCACAAGCCCTTCTTAAACTTTTGGGATTAAGGGATAGATTTTTGTGGTGAGTGTTGCATGCCTGATCTCAACGCAAAAGCTCTTTGAGCATGTACAGAGTGTCTTTTCCTTAACACTTAATTGCTGCCGACTGTCAGCAGCAAAGTGACAAGGTCTCTGAGCATGTGCAGAGCATATTTTCCTCTAACTGGAGTCTGGGAGCAGGCTTTCCAGGATGAGTTAGATCAGTGGTTCTCAACCTGTGGGTCCCCAGATGTTTTGGTCTTCAACTCCCAGAAATCCTAACAGCTGGTAAACCGACTGGGATTTCTGGGAATTGTAGGCCAAAACACCTGGGGACCAACAGGTTGAGAAGTACTGAGTTAGTCAATGGCTGTCTGTTCATAAAGCAAGAGAAGGTCTTGGCTAGGGATGCAAATAGATTTTTAGTTCACCAAAGGCCATCAAAACATTTCTTTAGAAACCAAAGAAAGTTCAGCCTGAAGGTTGCCGTGTGGTGGATTTTGTGAGCTGCAACCCAAAGAAAGACTTTTCTGATCCAGTGTTGCAGAATTACGGTAGTTTGATGGCACTTTAATTGCCATGGCTCCATTCTATGGAATCCTGGGATTTGTAGTTTAGGGAGGGGGGAATGTAAAATTCTCCACCAGGGAGCTCTTATCCTTCACAAACTACCAACACTAATGATTCCATAGGATGCAGCCAAGGTATTTAATATGGAGTTATACTTATTTACTTAGGTGATTCCTCATAGCCTGAGGATGATGGTCCTCCAAGGATAGTGTCTTGGCAGTGGGTCCGTAGGTGACTATGGAGCCCTATTCTTGATCCGCATATTCTCCCGCAGTGGGGACATCAGTTTCCAGGTGGAAGGCAGTCCTGGTCAGGGTTGACTTGACACACCTTCCTCTTGGCACATTTCTCCCTTTTGCCCTCCATTCGTGCCTCTTTGAATTCCACAGCACTGCTGGTCCCAGCTGACCTCCAGTTAGAGCGTTCAGGGGTCAGGGCTTCTCAGTTCTCGGTGTCTTTGCCCCAGTTTTTAAGGTTGGCTTTAAGCCCACCTTTAAATCTCTTTTCCTGTCCACTAACATTACATTTCCCATTCTTGAGTTGGTAGTATAATAACTGCTTTGGGAGACAGTGATCAGGCTATAACTCTATCACTGTGTAGTTTGCAGGTTTAAATTTTATAGATTTGATTCATAGCATTCCCTAGTCTAGGATAGGCCTAGAGAGAACAAGCCTTCTTCTCCTACACAGTTTGATAGGTCCTCCAGTGCCCCTTGATGGTCAATTTCCATAAAGTGTGCAAGGGTCCTTGGTGCAAATGTCTGGGGGTGCTTTGATTCCCAATTATGTTCCCCTTCCCTGTGTTTCTTCTCCCAGCTCCCACCAATGCTCTCGGACCGCTTCTCGGACGCCCAGCTGGTCTCCATGTCGGTGCGGGACCTCAACCGCCAACTGCGGGGCTTCGGCAAGGACGAGGTCCAGCGGCTGAAGCAGAAGCGGCGCACCCTCAAGAACCGGGGCTACGCCCAGTCCTGCCGCTTCAAGCGGGTCCAGCAGCGCCACGTTCTGGAGGCTGAAAAGTGCCAGCTGGCCCAGCAGCTAGAAGCCCTGCGGGTGGAGATGGCCCGGGTGGCCCACGAGCGAGATGTCTACAAGGCCCGGTGCCAGAAGCTCCTGGGGGACGCTGCCGGAGGGTCTGGCGAGGAGGCTGCTGAACCCCCGACTCCCCAGTCTACCTCGCTAGCCCAGTTCTTCCTATAAATCGCCCTTCCGTGGCCCCGTGGGCTATGGGAGCTTGAACTGTGCGTGCCCCTATCCTAGCTCCAGGATCACGGAGGCGTCTTCCCCTTTCGGTCCACCAGGGGGCAATGTAGGCAGCGTGTAATCCCCTTTTCTTCCACCAGATGGCACCAAAGAACCCATACCATTATGCTGCAGCGCAGTGGGCAAATCCAACCACACACACACACACACAACACACACAAACACATATATGAGGTTTTACAGCTTCTCCCTAAGAATCTTAGGAATTGTCATAGGGAAAAGGGAAGAATGCTTTCACAGCAGCAATGGGCAATTTTTGGCTCTCCCTATGTCGCTATCCTCCATCCATTCTAGCCACCAGCACTAATGGTGAGGGATTATGGGAGCTGCAATCTCAGTAGACCAGAGGACCTGCAGCATTCTACATCTTTAATGGCCACAATTCGTTTCTATGGACTGCTAAGATTTGTAATTCCACATTATATTAGAATTATATGCCGGAGAATTCTAGTGTCAGGTTACACTTTCCAGCATGTTTGGGATGCAGCAGTTAAAATGGTATCAGAGCATTATGGGAATATTATGGGAATATTGGGAATGCAGAAGTGGGATATACAGTACAGTTGAACCTAATTATCCACAAATTCTGCAAGCATGGATTTCACCATCCACAACCTGAATAAACACACACACACACACACACATATATATACACACACACATATCCATATCCGTATCCATATCCATATCCATATTCATATCCATAAAGGAAATCTTCATTTTGCCATTTTATATAAGGGACACCACTTTAGTATTTCTTTGTATACAATGGAACTTGAGCATCCACAGATTCTGGGATCGATATGGAGTCTTGGAACCATGTCCCAGCAGATACCAATAGCCAACTCTATTTGGATTCTTTTTTTGTGGACTACAACTCCCACAATTTCCTACTTAACATGGGATTTGTGGTCCAAAAAATTTGAGGGATTCAAGTTGCCAACTCTTGCATTAGTGTTTCTTTGGGACACTGCTCAAAACTACAAATCCCAAGATTCTCCAAGAGAAGGAATGACTTCTAGAGTGCCACTAAACTGTAGAATGGATGCTGTGTCTCAGTGGCATGGAAGCATGGAAGTTGTAGTTTGCAGTACTCTTTGGCAGAGAAGGTCTTTATAAAACTACAACTCCCTTTGCATAGTACGATCGCAATCAAATCGGTGTCAAACTGCATCCATTCTGCAGTGTAGATGAACCCTGAGTCATGGTACCAAACTTTACAAGCCTCCTTTTTTCTGTCATTGTGTTGGTTGCTTTGTTTAAAGTCAAGAGGGGTAAACTGTAAAGGGAAAGGAGAGGCCGGTGGCGTAACATCCCCGGGTAGAAAATTGTGGAAAGATCCGAGAGAGAAAGGCACACATTGTGGTTGCTGAGCAACCGCATACCATTTCTTCCTCTCCACTTCTCAGCTTTTGTGTGTCCGGACACAATAACCCAATGTGGTATGAATAGGAATGTATCTACACTGTAAAGTTAATGCAATTTGACACCACTTGAACCACCATGGGTCATTGCCATGGAATCCTACGACCCCTACAATTCTACGCCCACAGCATCAAGTCATGGCTGTTAGAGTGATGCCAAACTGCATTATTTTTACAGTGTAGATCTGGCATGGGCAAACTTTGGCCCTCTGGATGTTTTGGATTTCAACTCCCACAATTCCTACTAGCCTACCAGCTGGATACTGGATATACACTGGGTGTTGCTACACTGTAGAATGACTGCACTTTGACACCAGTTTGCACTGACATGGTTCAACATTATGGGATCCTGGGATTTGTAGTTTTACAAGGCCTTCTCTGCCCAAAAGTAATGGTACTTTGCCAAACTACAACTACTAGATTCCTTAGTATTGAATCATGACAGTTCAAAGTGCTGTCAAACTGCATTCATCCCACAGTGTAGATCAGGCATGGGCAAACTTCGGTCCTCCGGGTGTTTTGGACTTCAACTCCCACAATTCCTAACTGCCTTCCAGCTGGATACTGGATATACACTGGGTGTATCTACACTGTAGAATGACTGCAGTTTGGTGCCACTTTGTATTGCCGTGGCTCAACATTATGGGATATTGGGATTTGTAGTTTCACAAGGCCTTCTCTGCCCAAGAGGAATAGTACTTCCCCAAACTACAACTACCGGAGTTGTAGCAGTTCAAAGTGGTGTCAAACACTGGCGTATACACTGGATGTATCTACACTGCAGAACGACTGCGGTTTGACGCCACTTTGCACTGCCATGGCTCAACATTATGGGATTCTGGGATTTGTAGTTTCACAAGGCCTTCTCTGCCCAAGAGTAATAGTACTTCGCCAAACCACAACTACCGGAGTTGTAGGAATTCAAAGTGGCGTCAAACACTAGCGTATACACTGGGTGTATCTACACTGCAGAAAGACTGTGGTTTGACGCCACTTTGCACTTCCACGGCTCAACATTACGGTATCCTGGGATCCTGGGATTTGTAGTTTTAAAAGTCCTTCTCTGCCCAAGAGTAAAGGTACTTCACCAAACTACAACTACCAGAGTTCCTTAATATTGAATCATGGCAGTTCAAAGTGGTGTCAAACTGCATTCATCCCACAGTGTAGATCAGGCATGGGCAAATTTGGGCCCTCCGGGTGTTTTGGACTTCAACTCCCACAATTCCTAACAGCCTACTGGCTGTTAGGAATTGTGGGAGTTGGAGTCCAAAACACCCGGAAGGCTCAAATTTGCCCATCCCTGGTGCAGATGCATTCAACAGCTGTTAGAAATTGTGGGAGTTGGAGTCCAAATCACCCAGAGGGCCGAAGTTTGCCCATGCCTGGTGTAGATGCATTCAATGTTTCATGGGGATATGGCCGTTTTCAGGGGGTGAAAGGAACCAGAGGAGTGGACGTTCAAAAAATCCAAACATGGATGCGTATATGTACCCCAAAAGTCACATCGCAATCTTTCAACCAGATCCAGAAAATAATAATAAAAGCATTCCCCTTCTTTGTTTATTTTCTGCGGCTTCACCCACACTCCGTGAAGGACCTTTGTGTGAGAGAGACTCAGGGAGAAGAACTTATCCAAAGTCTCCCGTTCCACAAGTCCAAAGGTCGTAAACCAGGAGGAGAAAAGAGACGACACCCAAAGAAACAACCTTCCAGGAAGAAACGCTGGGAAATTCTGCTTTCCTTGGGTGCATCTACACTATAGAGTTAATGCAGTTTGGTACCACTTTACCTGCCGTGGCTCAATGCTATGGGATCCTGGGAGTTGTAGTTTCACAAGGTTCTTAATCTTCTCTGTTGTAGTTTCACAAGGTCCTTAGTCTTCTCTGCTGCGGTTTCACCAGACTACAACTCCTATGGGTTGTTGTAGGTTTTTCGGGCTATATATCCATGTTCTAGAGGCATTCTCTCCTGACATTTCGCCTGCATCTATAGCAAGCATCCTCAGAGGTAGTGAGGATGCTTGTCATATATGCAGGTGAAACGTCAGGAGAGAATGCCTCTAGAACATGGCCATATAGCCCGAAAAAACCTACAACAACCCAGTGATTCCGGCCATGAAAGCCTTCGGCAATACATACAACTCCTATGTTCCCATAGTATTGAGTCGTGGCAGTTCAAGTGGGGTTGAACTGCATTCATTCGGCAGTGTAGATGCACCCTTCGCTGCCGCAAAGGGACAATGATATTTGTGCTATTTTAAAGAAAGAGTAAACACTAGGCAGGTCCTATTATTATAGAAGTGTGGGAGTGTGGATTTTAGTGTGGTTGAGCATTAAGAGTGCATGTGCTGAGGATGGAACGTATTTTGTCGGTCTGTGTGTTTGTGCATGCATGTAAACACGGGAAGGAGAAGGAGCCTTTTGACATGGCTGCGTGTGCCCTGGCGCATCATAGTGCACCGTTGCACTTTGTGAGTCAGCTTATCACTGCACAATGGGGCCACATCGCAGGAATTTTGTACATGCACAGAAACACAAAGAGGCCTACAAAGGCTCAAAGGAGTGGAGTGGAGTCTATTCATCACACAATAGTGCGATGCGCATAAGCTCAAGCGCACCGCTGCATGAGCTTAATTCCACTCCGTACAATAACAATCGCCATGGTTATTGGATTTACACTGGGTGCATCTACATGATAGAATGACTGCAGTTGGGACTGCCATGGCTCAACATTATGAGATCCTGGGAGTTATAGTTTTTCAAGGCCTCTACTCAAGAGTAATAGTACTTTGCCAAACTACAACTGCCAGAGTTCCTTAGCATTGAATCATGGCAGTTCAACGTGGTGTCAATCTGAATTCATCCCACAGTGTAGATCAGGCATGGGCAAACTTGGGCCCTCCAGATGTTTTGGACTCCAACTCCCACAATTCCTAACAGCCGGTAGGCTGTTAGGAATTGTGGGAGTTGGGGTCCAAAACACCTGGAGGGCCCAAGTTTGCCCATGCCTGGTGTAGATGCACACTTACCCTACGGAGTCTCACAATGACAGCAAGGTTGTGTTGTGTTGTGTTGAGTTGAGTGTGTCTGAGTGTTTAGTGCGCATGAGAGAGGCAACGGGTCCATCCACATTGTCGAATGAATGCAGTTCGACATCGCTTTAATGCTATGGAATGATGAGAGTTGCAGTTTGGCGAGGCGGCAGAACTCTTGGGCAGAGAAAGAAGAAGACTACAATGCCCATGATTCCATAACATTGAGCCGTGGCGGTCCAACGTGGGATCAAACCGCATTCATTCTACAGTGCGGAAGATCGCTTTGTGGTTCGCTTGCATGTATGTCTTTTGGGAAGGAGAGGCGAATATGTATGTGTTTTAAATACACTTTTTACAAAAAATGGTGTGCTATTTAGTGTTGCAGAGAGGCTTAAAAGCCCAGTTTTGGACCGCAACTGGGAGCTATAGTCCAAACCAGGACAGGCTCTCAACTCCAACTCTCCTCTCCTTTTTTTCCAACCTGCTTCCTTTCCTTTTTGTTTTGTTTTCTTCCTGTTTAGCTTTTGAGGTTTTTCTACTATTTATTTCCGAAGCTTGGGAGTGTGGAGAGATTTTCCTGTGAATGCATGCATTTTTAAATATAATAAAAGGATCGTTTAAACCAGTGGTTCTCAACCTTCCTAATGCCGCGACCCTTTAATACAGTTCGTTATGTTGTGGTGATCCTCAACTATAAAATTATTTTTTGTTGCTACTTCATAACTGTAATTTTGCTACTGTTATGAATCTTCATGTAAATATCCGATATCCAGGACATATTTTCATTCACTGGACCAAATTTGGCACAAATACCAGATACGCCCCAATTTGAATACTGGTGGGGTTGGGGGGGATTGATTTTGTCATTTGGGAGTTGTAGTTGCTGGGATTTGTAGTTCACTTACAATCAAAGAGCATTCTGAACTTCACCAACTATGGAATTGAACCAAACTTGGCACAAAGAACTCCCATGACCAAGAGAAAATACCGGAAGGGTATGGTGGGCATTGACCTTGAGTTTTGGAGTTGTAGTTCACCTACATCCAGAGAGCACTGTGGACTCAAACAATGATGGATCTGGACCCAACTTGGCATGAATACTCAATATGCCCAAATGTGATCACTGGTGGAGTTTGGGGAAAATAGACCTTGACAAATGGGAGTTGTTGTTGCTGGAATTTATAGTTCACCTACAGTCAAAAAGAATTCTGAACTCCACAAATGATGGAATTGAACCAAACTTGCCACAAAGAACTTCCATGACCAACAGAAAATACTGGAAGGGTCTGGTGGGCATTGACCTTGAGTTTTGGAGTTGTAGTTCACCTACATCCAGAGAGCACCGTGGACTCAAACAATGATGGATCTGGACCCAACTTGGCACAAATATTCAATAGACCCAAATGGGAACACTGGTGGAGTTTGGGAAAAATAGACCTTGACATTTGGGAGTTGTGGTTGCTGGGATTTACAGTTCACTTACAATCAAAGAGCATTCTGAACCCCACCAATGATAGAATTGGGCCAAACTTCCCACACAAAAGCCCCCATGACCAACTGAAAATACTGGAGGGATTTGGGATGAATCAACAAATTGACAGTGATTTAGGGGAGATGTAGTTCACTTACATCCAGAGAGCACCGTGAACCTAAACGACTATGCCAAAGGGATTCCTAAGACCATCAGAAACATGTGTAACCCCTCTGAAACCCCCTCACGACCACCCCCCCCAAACACTGTTTTGAATGCAAAAAGGCAATGGGGCCCAATTGGTGTCAGTGTTTATGCCAAGACGCAGATGAATCACCTAGTTGATTTCTAGCCACAATGGGGCAGGTCCATCAAGAATATTCCATTGATCCTCAACCCTACACACTTTGTACTTTATTCCCTATTTATGCCGAGTGAATCAGAGAGAAAGAGACTTTTGCCCCGAACAAACTGATCTGGAGACAATCCAATAGAGGGAAAAAAACAAGGGAAGGGAAAGAGATTTGGGCACAAAGTCCATGCCGGAATCAATGTACCAAGTGAACTCTTGTGAGTCATGGATATGCTCCGCTTTTCTATTTCTATGAACTTGGAAAGAAAGGCAGAACTCATTTCAGAGTATTTGCCATGCTCTTCCACAATTGAGCGTATTTGGGACTGAAATTGCTGCCAAAGGTGCATCTACATTGTAAGCTGGATGCGGTTTGACATCACTTGAACTGCCATGGCTCAATGCTATGGAATCCTGGGATTTGTAGTTTTGGAACCTTTCAATAAGCCGCAACCTTATTTACCATCTTGATCACTATGATACTTCATCTTATTGATGGGAAGCTTCCCACCGGAGTGGAAATAATCTATCAACAGATAGCAAAGTATTGAACCTCAGCAGAATGAAAGCCAAAACCAAGGTCACAACAATATCTGTTATAGAACTCCAATATGCAGATGATAACGTAGACTGTGTGCATTCAGAAGAAGACCTACAAGCCTCTCTAAACACTTTTGCAGAAGCATATGAGAAGATTGGCCTCTCATTGAACATTGAGAAAACCAAAGTGATGTTCCAGCAGTCACCAGCCAATCCTTCTCCAGTGCCAGAAATACAGCTTAATGGTGTAGCATTAGAAAATGTTGACTATTTCCGCTACCTTGGCAGCCACCTCTCCACAAAAGTTCAACATTGACACTGAAATGCAATACCGCCTGAGCTCTGCGAGTGCAGCATTTTCCCGAATGAAGCAGAGAGTGTTTGAGGACCGGGACATCTGTAGGGATACCAATATGCTTGTTTATAAAGCTATTGTCCTCTCGACTCTGCTATATGTCTGCGAGACGTGGACTATCTACAGACCTCACATGCAACTCCTAGAACGATTTCATCAGCGTTGCCTCTGAAAAATCCTGCAAATCTCTTAAGAGGACAGGCGGACAAATGGCAGAGTGCTGGAAGACGCATTAAAGTGATGCTCCTACATCATCAACTCCATCAGACTGGCCACATTGTCCGAATGCCCGATCACCGTCTCCCAAAGCAATTACTCTACTCCCAACTCAAGAACGGGAAATTTAATGTTAGTGGACAGGAAAAGAGATTTAAAGATGGGTTTAAAGCCAACCTTAAAATCGAGACACTGAGAACTGGGAAGCCCTGGCCCTTGAGCACTCTAACTGGAGGTCAGCTGTGACCAGCAGCGCTGCAGAATTTGAAGAGGCATGAATGGAGGGCGAAAAGGAGAAACATGCCAAGAGGAAGAAGGTACATCAATCAAGCCAACCCTGACCAGGACCACCTTCCACCTGGAAACCAATGTCCTCACTATGGGAGAACATGTGGATGAAAAATAGGGCTCCACAGCCACATACGGATGCACCGCCAAGACACTACACTTGGAGGACATCATCCTTGGGCTAAGTTTCACAAGGCCTTCAACCTTCTCTGCAATAGAAGGGCTGGTGACTCCCCAAACTTCAAACTTCCAGATCAAATGTCTTTGAACCAAATTACCCAAACAAACCCATCATGGACTTTTTCTTGGGAGGAGAGCTTTTTGCTGAATTTTGTTCCTAGCCTGGAGATGTTGAAAATGAAGCGAAGGGCGATACCAAATATGAACACAGGGTGGCGCCAGAGGACAAGCAAAACATCCCATTCAGGCTTCTGCAACTCAGGCCCATCTACACTACCAAATAATGCAATACCAGAATGTAGTTTAACTGCATTGAACTGCATGATATAATCCAGTTTCGTTGGAAAAGAGATTTAAAGATAGGCTCAAAGCCAACCTTAAAAACTCTGGCATAAACACTGAGAATTGGGAAGCCCTGGCCCTTGAGCGCTCCAGCTGGAGGTCAGCTGTGATCAGCAGTGCTGCAGAATTTGAAGAGGCATGAATGGAGGGCGAAAGAGAAAAACGTGCCAAGATGAAGGCGCATCAAGCCAACCCCGACCGGGACCACCTTCCACCTGGAAGCCAATGCCCTCACTGCGGAAGAACATGCAGATCAAGAATAGGGCTCCATAGTTACCTATGGACCTACTGCCCGTACACTGATCTTGGAAGACAATCCTACTCGGACAGCGAGGGATCACCTAAGTAAGTAAGTAAATAAGTAATCCAGTTCAGTGCAGATGAAGTGCATTCTGAAACTGCATTATTTGGCAGTCTAGATGGGACTTTTATCTGCTCAAAGGCTATCAGTTGTTGTGACCAATTCCGATTGCCTTCCAAGGGTAGAGTCTTGGTGGTGGATCCATAAGTGATTGTAGAGACCTATTTTGGATTTGCATGGTCTTTTGCAGTGAGGGCATCAATTTCCAGATGGAAAATGGTCCCAACAAGGGTTTGCTTGACATGCCTTCCTCTTGGTACTTTTTCCTTTTTGCCCTCCATTAGTGTCTCTTTAAAATCCACAGCACTGTTGGTAACAGCTGACCTCCAGTACCAATGCTCAAGCTTCCCAGCTCTCTGTGCTTATTCCACATTTGTTTAGGTTTGCTTCAAGCCCATCTTTACATCTCTTTTGCTTTCCATTGACATTCTGTTTTTTATTATTGAGCTGAGGTAAAGTAACTGCTTTGGGAGTCGGTGATCTGGCATTCGGACAACGAACTAATACAACTTAACACCACTTTAAACTGCCATGGCTCCAAGCTCTGGAATCCTGGGAGTTGCAATTTAAGAAGGTCTTCAGCCTTCCCTGCCAAAGAGTGCACGTGTATTACTAAACTACAACTCTCATGATACTACAGCATTGAGCTAGAGCAGTTAAGCTGGTATCAAACTGTCATAGGGAGGAGGGAGCAAGCTTGTTTTCTGCTGCCTTGGAGACTAGGATGCAAACCACAGGAAAGGAGATTCCACCTGAACATCAGGAAGAACTTCCTCACTGTGAGAGTTGTTCAGCAGTGGAACTCCCCGCCCCAGAGTGTAGCGGAAACTCCTTCTTTGGAGATTTTTAAACAGAGGCTGGATGGCCATCTGTTGGGGGTGCTTTGAATGCGATTTTCCTGCTTCTTGGCAGAGGGTTGGACTAGATGGCCCACGAGAGCTCTTCCAACTCTATGATTGGATGATTCTATTATTATTTTATTACATTTATTATTTTCCTCTGTTTATTATTGTTATTATTGCATTTATCATGTTACTCTAGTTATTATTGTTATTATTACATGTATTATGTTACTCTGTTATTGCTGTTATTATTTACATTTCCATTATTTTACTATTATTATTATTATTATTACTATTATTATTATTACATTTATTATTTTACTCTCTTTATTGCTATTGGAAGGATTCGTAAGCACACTTACATTGAAGAAGGTTAGAATAATGGTTTAATCAGAGTTGGACATCTGTCGGGGTTGCTTTGAATGTGATTTTCCTGCTTCTTGGCAGAAAGGGGTTGGACTGGATGGCCCATGAGATCTCCTCCAACTCTATGATTCTATGAAACTTGAGTGATTCTGCAGTGTAAATCCCCAGAGAGTTATTTGTGTTTTGATTTGGTGCATGATGGGTGAGCTTCCGAGCCGTTTGTAATATCCTCCCTGGGAGTCTGCTGGAGTCTTCTTCTCTGAAGGCCTGGATGACCATCTGTCGGGAGGGTTTTGATTGTGCTTTCCTGCATGACAAAATGGGGTTGAACTGGATGACCGCTTCTGAGTCGTTTGTAATATCCTGCCTGGGAGTCTGCTGGAGTCTTCTTCTCCGAAAGCCTGGATGGTCATCTGCTGGGAGGGCTTTGATTGTGCCTTCCTGCATGACAAAATGGGGTTGAACTGGATGACCGCTTCCGAACCGTTTGTAATATCCTCACTGGGAGTCTGCTGGAGTCTTCTTCTTCGAAGGCCTGGATGACCATCTGTCGGGAGTGCTTTGGTTGTGCTTTCCTGCATGACAAAATGGGGTTGAACTGGATGACCGCTTCTGAGTTGTTTGTAATATCCTGCCTGGGAGTCTGCTTGAGTCTTCTTCTCCGAAGGCCTGGATGGCCATCTGTTGGGAGGGCTTTGACTGTGCCTTCCTGCATGACAAAATGGGGTTGAACTGGATGACCGCTTCTGAGTTGTTTGTAATATCCTCCCTGGGATTCTGCTGGAGTCTTCTTCTCCAAAGGCCTGGATGGCCATCTGTTGGGAGGGCTTTGACTGTGCCTTCCTGCATGACAAAATGGGGTTGAGCTGGATGACACTTGGGTCTCTTCCAACTGTATGATTCCACCCTTGTCTGTGCCCCCTGCCACCTTTTCCCAACCCCTCAATAATGATATTTGGAGGTCAGGTTGTAAATGGGTGTGGAAAGTTAACCAAGTGCTACTGAGTTGGCACAGAACTCCTTGCTGAGTATATGCCAACATGGGGAAGTAACAAGGAAAAAGGAAACCCACTCCCCGGTCTTGCAGCCGTGCCAGCATTTGTGTGGCGACTGAACCTGGTAATTAAATCCAAATGCAATGGATCCCAGCTTGTTTGTGTGCCAGGGTTGCTTCAGGAGTTGGCTGCCATCCCAAGCCCTGGCTGGCACCGGGAATCCATTGGCACCATTGCCCCAAAATTGCACCTTTTCCCCTCATCACACATTGACCTCAGATGGGTTTGCCCCAGGCTTTGCTCACTTTGCCACAAATATCCAAGCCAGGCATGGGAATATGAAGACATTCCCATCCAATCCTTAGGAACTTATGACTTGAGATAGTGACACCTTTACTTTCTGATGGTTTTAATGTACACAGACTTTGTTTCATGTGCAAAATTGCCTTTCATCTATGAATATAAAGTGCTGATGAAACATCAATTCATTTCATGTTTAGACTTGGGTCCTATCTTCAAGATTATCTATGTAACTATTCCAAAATTGTTTTCCCCAAAACATCCCAAATCCAAAACACTTCTGGTCCTAAGCGTTTTTGGACAAGAGTTTCTCAAATCTGTATATATAACATATTAATTAATAGCAAACTATGTATTTCCGTCTTCTCCTCCAAATCCCCTTGATGGCTCTTTTTTATGAGTTTAATGGTGAACTACAAATTCCATCATGCCAGGTTAATTCTGAAAAACTCAATCAGTCCTTAAAGTTTGTTATGTTGGGTAAGTTTGCTCTAGATGCCTCATGGGTGGGGTTCAATGTGCTCTCGGGCTGTAGGATAAACTACAACTCCCCTATGGTCAGTCCCTTTAAACCCCTCCAGTAGGTAGAGTTAGTCACGGGGGTTCTGTGTGCCAAGCCACAGTTTCTCTGGTTGTGGGTGAACTACAACGTCCAGAAAGGAAGGTCAGCCCCCCCCCCCGAAACCCCATCAGTAATCAAATTTCGGCATATCTGGTATGCGTGTCAAGTTTGGTCCAGGTCCATCATCCGAGGAAGCCATAGTTTCTCTGGTTGTGGGTGAACTACAACTTCCAGAAAGGAGTCAGTCCTGTCCCCATCCCTGTCCCCCCATCAAGGACTCTTTACATATTGTCAGTATGTCAGTACTTTGAGGTACTTGCTCCACCGACATCCTCTTTGGCCATTGAGAATGAACCTCTGCTTTTGCCTTCGACCCATCTGTGATTTGGCCTTCTGGATGAGCTAGACACGCCGGGCTTCCAAACCCACGGTTCTTGCAGTTGCTGAAATCACCCAACGATTTGTTCGGAGCAGGTTTGCCTTGGCCTCCCTTTGAGGCAGAGAGAGAGTGGCTTTCAGACATTTGCTCTTCTCTGCTAGTTATTGTGGTGTCCTTTGCATATCTTAAATTATTGATGTTCCTTCCTTTGGTTTTCACGCTTCTTTCCTCCGAGACGTATCCTACTTTCTGCGTCTTCTGCATATAAATAAAAGAGTGAACCATTCTCTGAAAACCATTCTGTTTCTCCAAATCCTCATTTGAATGCAAGCACCATTTGAACTGCCATGACTCAGTGCTGTGGAATGCTGGGAGTTGTAGTTTTACAAGGTCGGTAGGCTTCTTCGCATAAGAGTGACTGTGCCTCCCTAAACTTTTTTTTCCTGAGAAACTGCAAATTGCTTCGGGTATGGGAGAATTTGCTGTCTGCAAGGACGTTGCCCAGGGAGACACCCAGATGTTTTGATGTTTTACCATCCTTGTGGGAGGCTTGTCTCATGGGGAGCTGGAGCTGACAGAGGGAGCTCATCTACGCTCTCCCCGGATTCGAACCTGCGACCTGTTGGTCTTCAGTCCTAACGGCACAAGGGTTTAACCTACTGCGCCACCGGGTGCTCCCTCCCCAAACTACAAATCCAAGGATTCAATAGCATTGAGCCACAGCAGTTCAATTGCATTTGTTGTACTGAAGGTGGCACGGCAGAATGGCATCTGCACATGTGCAGAGTTGCTTTTTGCTTCATCAACTTGCTTAGCCCTTCGGGACAGATTTCATCCTTGTTGGGTTCCATCAAATCCTCATTGTAAGACCTGAGGGGATTTCATCCGTCTTCTCAAAATACGCCAACGCCATTAGCTGAAAGACACTTGGCTTCACTTTCTCTCTTCCCGGCCTATTATCCTTTTAGGATTATTTCCCTCTAATTGCCGGATGGCCTTTAAGAAACAAAAAGATTTGCAATCAGCAGTGGTTAATGAATGACTATTAAACGGATCTTCTGTACTTCTCGGATTATGCATTGCTGGGAAGGGAAGAAACACGGAAGGCAGGGTGCTTCTACACTGTACATTTAATGCAGTTTGAGGCCACTTTAAGTGCCATGGCTACATGTAGAGGTACCAGTAGACTATATCAATTTAAGTATAGCCTATTCAGGTTTGTTTTTCAGTTCCAAAGTTTCCGGTTTGTTTCTCAGTTCCAAAATTTCTAGTCCTCATAAAGTTCAGTGGTTGCTTTCTTTGAGTTGCATTAACCAGACAGCCCTCAGTGCCAACTTCCAATTAATTTTCCAGTTCTCCCAAAACGTATCCATCAGTGCCCTTCCCCTCTGTGTGCATCTATACCAGTCTTTCTTAGCCTGGGGGTCAGGACCCCGGGTGGGGGGTCATAAGGGGTTTCCATAGACCATCAGAAAACACAGTATTTTCTATTGGTCATGGGGGATCTGTGTGGGAAGTTTGGCCCAATTCTATCGTTGGTGGGATTCAGAATGCTCTTTGATTATAGGTGAACTATAAATCCCAGCAACTACAACTCCCAAATGCCAACGCCCATTTTCCCCAAATTCCTCCAGTGTTCACATTTTGGCATATTGAGTATTTGTGCCAAGTTTGGTTCAGATCCATCTGACACTACCCTCACCCCCCACTCAGGGATCCCTGGGGGTCGGGATCCTGGGGGGGGGGGGGGTGAGTTTGGTGTCAGAGGGGTCGCCAAAAACCACCAGAAAACACAGTATTTTCTGTTGGTCATGAGGGTTCTGTGTGGGAAGTTTGGCCCAATTCTATCGTTGGTGGGGTTCAGAATGCCCTTTGATTGTAGGTGAACTATAAATTCCAGCAACTTCAACTCCCAAATGTCAAGGTCTATTTCCCCCTAACTCTACCAGTATTCACATTTAGGCATAATGAGTACCCGTGCCAAGTTTGGTCCAGATCTATCATTGTTTGAGTCCACAGTGCTCTCTGGATATAGGTGAACTACAGCTCCAAAACTCAAGATCAGTGCCCACCAAAACCCTTCCAGTATTTTCTGTTGGGTGTGGGAATTCTGTATGCCAAGTTTGGTTCCATTCCATTGTTGGTGGAGTTCAGAATGCTCTTTGATTGTAGGTGAACTATAAATCCCAGTAACTACAACTCCCAAATATCAAGGTGTATTTCCCCCAAACTCCATCTGTGTTCACATTTGGGCTTATTGAGTATCCGTGTCAAGTTTGGTCCAGATCTATCATTGTTTGAGTCCACAGTGCTCTCCAGACGTAGGTGAACTACAACTCAAAGTCACTGTCACCAAACTTTTCCAGTGTTTTCTGTTGGTCATGGGAGTTCTGTGTGCTAAGTTTGGTTCAATTCTATCATTGATGGAGTTCAGAATGCTCTTTGATTGTAGGTGAACTATAAATCCCAGCAACTATAACTCCCAAATGACAAAATCATTCTCTCCCCCAACCTCACCAGTATTCTTGCAGCAACACCAGAGGCACTCCAAGTGGCCAGCTACTGGTCAAAGGACATTTAATAGAATACATATTAATAGAATACCAAGTTTGCAAATTTTGGGTTTTGTTTGTTTGTTTGTCTGTTTTTTTAATGCAATACAACTGTTTTGGTTCACTCCTGACATGATAAATAAATAACCCGTATTCAGAGGCGGCCCCAGGTAATTTTCAACAGTAAGCAAAGAGTATTTTGGTGCCCCTCCCCCACCAATCATTGATATATATTTTCTGTTTGTCGTGGGAGTTCTGTGTGCCATATTTGGTTCAATTCCATCATTGGTGGAGTTCAGAATGCTCTTTGATTGTAGGTGAACTATACATCCCAGTAACTACACTTGCTGCACTTGCTCCCTTGCCTGGCCCGCTTTGGGTCCAGAGGCGTGCCTGAAATCCCCGGTGTGTGCACCAAAAGTCGCCTCTTCTCCTGACTTTCTCCTCAGCCATTGGGATCAAGAGAGAGAGAGAGAGAGAGAGGTGTTGATGCCCACCTTTCCTGAAGGTAGGTGCAAAAACAAAGGAGGGAGCGGAGGTGGGAGATACCTCCAGCCGGGGGCTCCCTCTCTCCCTCTCTCTCTCTCTCTCTCTCTCGGTCCCAATGGCTGAAGAGAAAGTCTTCAGACACGCCTCCGGACCTGAGAGGAGAGGAGGCGGGTGGAGCGCTGGGGGATCGGGAAAGGGCACCGGTCATGGGGAAGGGATCAAACATGGAGAACGATTGAGCGCGGGCTCTGCTCGCTGTTGTGTGCTGAGGGGGTGCTCCTCAAGTGGCAGTCGAGGGGCATTTACAAAGGCGCCTGCAGTTGGGACTGCCATGGCTCAACTTTATGAGATCCTGGGAGTTATAGTTTTTCAAGTCCTCTACTCAAGAGTAATGGTACTTCGCCAAACTACAACTGCCAGAGTTCCTTAGCATTGAATCATAGCAGTTCAATGTGGTGTCAATCTGAATTCATCCCACAGTGTAGATCAGGCATGGGCAAACTTGGGCCCTCCAGGTGTTTTGGACTCCAATTCCCACAATTCCTAACAGCCTACCGGCTGTTAGGAATTGTGGGAGTTGGAGTCCAAAATGCCTGGAGGGCCCAAGTTTGCCCATGCCTGGTATAGATGCACACTTACACTACGGAGTCTCACAATGGCAGCAAGGTTGTATTGAGTGTGTCTGAGTGTTTAGTGCGCATGAGAGAGGCAACGGGTCCATCCACATTGTCGAATGAATGCAGTTCGACATCGCTTTAATGCTATGGAATGATGAGAGTTGCAGTTTGGCGAGGCGGCAGAACTCTTGGGCAGAGAAAGAAGAAGACTACAATGCCCATGATTCCATAACATTGAGCCGTGGCGGTCCAACGTGGGATCAAACCGCATTCATTCTACAGTGCGGAAGATCGCTTTGTGGTTCGCTTGCATGTATGTCTTTTGGGAAGGAGAGGCGAATGTGTATGTGTTTTAAATACACTTTTTACAAAAAATGGTGTGCTTTTTAGTGTTGCAGGGAGACTTAAAAGCCCAGTTTTGGACCGCAACTGGGAGCTGTAGCCCAAACCGGGACAGGCTCTCAACTCCAACTCTCCTCTCCTTTTTTCCAATCTGCTTCCTTTCCTTTTTGTTTTGTTTTCTTCCTGTTTAGTTTTTGAGGTTTTTCTACTATTTATTTCCGAAGCTTGGGAGTGTGGAGAGATTTTCCTGTGAATGCATGCATTTTTAAATATAATAAAAGGATCGTTTAAACCAGTGGTTCTCAACCTTCCTCATGCTGCGACCCCGTAATACAGTTTGTTATGTTGTGGTGATCCCCAACTATAACATTATTTTTTTGTTGCTACTTCATAACTGTAATTTTGTTGCTTTTATGAATCTTCATGTAAATACCCGATATCCAGGACATATTTTCATTCATATTTTCATTCAGGACATATTTTCATTTTTTTTGCGCCCCTGGCAAAAAAAAGTGTTCTGCGACCGCTTACTTCGCGTAATGGACGAGTCGCCCCTGCCCGTATTCAAATTTGGGTGTATTGGGTATTTGTCCCAAATCTGGTCCAGCAAATGAAAATTCATCCTGCATCTCAGATATTTACATTACGCTTCACAACAGTAGCAAAATGGTAGTTATGAAGTAGCAACAAAAATAATGTTATGGTTGGGGGTCAACACAACAGGAGGAACTGTATTAAGGGGTCGCGGCATTAGGAAGCTTGAGACACACTGGCCTAACACCTTTCAACTAGGGAAGGACGCACTCTGCTTGATCTCCTTCCCTGCCTTTTCTTTCTCATCCTAAGCACCAGCCCAGTCTTTTATGTTTTCCTTCCTTGCTGCAATGATCAACATGCCAGATCCCGAAGTGTGTTTTGCTTGCTTCCCTTCCCACCATCACTGCCAGGAATCTCTGTATCTGGGGCAACCGTCAGGAAGAACCGAAAAGAACAAACGCCTCTTTGCAAGAGGAGAGTCAAGCAGGGAGGCATTTGGAGGTGTGTGTGTGTGTGTGTGTTCCAAGGCCTTCCTCGAGGTGCATTGCAGTCTTCTTATTCCCAAAACACCGGGGAAAGGAGGGAGGGAAAGGGTGATATTAATTACCAAGATGTTTATTAAGAGGATGGAGGGCAAAGATGGGGATGCTTGGCGACGGGGTGGCGATGGCCGTCTCCCCTTTCGCCCGCTCTTCTTTCCTTCGCCAGGCAACATGCCAGGCAAAAGCCTTGGGGCAGAGCCAACCTTTCAAGCTCAAAGTAAATTCCGCTGCATGGCATTTCTTGATACTCAGTCATGGGAGTATCATCTACACTGGAGAATTAATGCAGATTGACACCATTTGAATTGACATGGCTCAAGGCTATGGAGTCATGGGAGTCTCACTTTCCAAGGTCTTTCTCCTTCTCCGCCGGCGAGAGCTGGTGCCTCACCAAACTTCAGCTCCAAGTATCCCATGGAGGTTAAAGTGGGGTTAAACTGCATTAATTCAATAGTGTAGATCAGTGGTTTTCAACCTTCCTAATGCAGTGACCCATTAATACAGTTCCTCATGTTCCCCATGACATTATTTTTGTTGCTACTTCCACAACTGCAATGTTGCTACTGTTATGAATCGTAATGTAAATATCTGATATGCAGGATGGATTTTCATTCACTGGACCACATTTGGCACAAATACCCAATATACCCAAATTTGAATACTGGTGGGGTTGGGGAGGGATTGATCTTGACATTTGGGAGTTGTAGTTGCTGGGATTTATAGTTCACCTACAATCACAGAGCATTCTGAACTCTACCAGAAATGGAATTGAACCAAACTTGACATACACAGCACTCCCATAGCCAACAGAAAATACTGGAAGGGTTTGGTGGGCATTGACCTTGAGCATTGGAGTTGTAATTCACCTACATCCAGAGAGCATTGTGGACTCAAACAATGATCGATCTGGACCATAGTTGGCACAGATACTCAATATGCCCAAATCTGAACACTGGTTGAGTTTGGGGAAAATAGACCTTGATTTATGGGAGTTGAAGTTGCCGGGATTTTCAGTTCACCTACAATCAAAGAGCATTCTGAACTCCTCCAACGATGGAATTGGGCCAAACTTCCCACACAGAACCCCCATGGCCAACGGAAATACTGTATTTTCCAATGGTCTTTGGTGACCCCTCTGACACTACCCTCACCATCCCCCCAGGCGTCCCGATCCCCAGGTTGTGAAACGCTGCATTAAGCAAAGCTTTCCCTGGCTCCATAAAAGAATATCTCCAATTCAATACAACATTGCAGTTAATATACCATTGAATCATAGCGTTGGAAGAGACTCCAAGGGTTTTCCAGTCCAAACCAATTCTTCCACACTGGAAGACACAATCCAAGCATTCCTGACAGATGGCCATCCGGCATCAGGTTGTCCTTCTTAGTGTTTTAGGTAGAATCTCTTTTTCTGCAATTTGAATCCATTGCTCCATCCTCTTTACATAGATCATGGTAACACAGAGAACACAATATAGCTAATAGAAAATGAGGTTCACACATATTCCCAAATACATAAAAGTTTTTTGGATACAAGCATCCTAATTTTTTTCCACCCATTACATTTAGAGGACATGTAGCTTTTAAAGTTGTTTTAATGTTTTTCCCCTTCTTATAAGCCGCAGGGGAGCCCCCGGTGGCACAGTGGGTTAAAGACTGAGCTGCTGAGCTTGTTGATCGAAAGGTCGCAGGTTCGATTCCGGGGAACGGCGTGAGCTTCCGCTGTCAGCCCTAGCTTCTGCCAACCTAGCAGTCCGAAAACATGCAAATGTGAGTAGATCAATAGGTACCACTCCGGTGGGAAGGTAGCGGCGCTCCATGCAGTCATGCCGGCCACATGACCTTGGAGGTGTCTACGGACAACGCCGGCTCTTCGGCTTAGAAATGGAGATGAGCACCACACCCCAGAGTCAGACATGACTGGACTTAATGTCAGGGGACTACCTTTACCTTTACCTTTACCCTATAAGCCCCAGGTATATTCCTGTATAGGTCTACTTCATGTATAGGTCGACCCTGGGATTTTTAGTCTGGTGAGGCACCAGCAACCTTTGTCATAGAAGGATAAAGGCTTTCTAAAACTACAAAGCCCGTGATTCCATAGCATTGAGCCATGGAAGTTAAAGTGGTGTCAAACTGTATTAATTCTACAGTGTATATCAGGCATGAGCAAGTGTTTAGGAGTGGGAAAAGGAGGGGACCTGAGGCTGTTAGGAATTGTGGGAGTTGGAGTCCATAACTCCTGGAGGGCCCATGTTTGCCCAGGCCTGGTGTAGCTTCACCCAAATGGAGAACATGGCTGGCCCCCAACCACCTAAAGGGCATTTGTGCCCAGAGACGGATGACACAAGTGCCAATCTCCCCTGTTGTTAACTCACTGCAGTGCGGCACAACTTGGGCAGGGATTCAGCGCCGCCTGCCACGGCGCCACTTTCCCCTTCCTTCGCTAATGATTTTCCATAGGAGCTGTCACAACATGATCCCCCGGCCAACTGAGTCCCCTCCAACGTTCAGGACATTGAGCCGAACGATTCCTATTGTGCGCGAGTCCAAAGTGGCCTGTTGTGCCAAGGCTGTCGGAGAGAGCATCACGAGGAGCGAGCGAGGCATCGCTTTCCCAAAGCCTGCTCATAGCCAACTCGTGGGCCAAAGTGGGCTAGGCTTTTAGCGGCTTTTAATGTTATTGATAACTTAATTACATTTTAAACTTTAGTTCTGATGTCATCCTTTTAAAGTATACGAGTTCGAACTTTTGCAAACTGCCTTGAATTTCTGATTGGGAAAGAGTTGGGATAATGATGGTAATAAAGATGACGATGATGACGACGACGATAAAGGATGTTTAATAGATGATTTTTATTAGAGATTCGGTAAAAATAAATAAATAAAGGTGAATTAAGGAAACAATGAATTAAAGGAGCCCCCAGTGGCGCAGTGGGTTAAAGCACTGAGCTGCTGAGCTTGTTGATCGAAAGGTCGCAGGTTCGATTCCGGGGAGTGGTGTGAGCATCCGCTGTCAGCTCTAGCTTCTGCCAACCTAGCAGTTCGAAAACATGCAAATGTGAGTAGATCAATAGGTACTGCTCCGGCGCTCCATGCAGTCATGCCGGCCACATGACCTTGGAGGTATCTATGGACAACGCTGGCTCTTCGGCTTAGAAATGGAGATGAGCACCACACCCCAGTCAGACATGACTGGACTTAATGTCAGGGAACTACCTTTACCTACCTTAAGGAAACAATTACATCGAAAGTAGGAGAACATTGTAATTAGAGAAAAGTAGGAAAATTGGGAAGTAAAAAAGGAAAAGGGATGAAAGTGAGAACGAGAATTTATTTATTTATTTCGGACATTTGTATCCCGTCCTATCTCGACCTCCGCAGAGCGACTCAGGGCTAACGAACCGGCACCCCATGATGCCCAATCAAAAACATAAATATACAATTTAAATAACAATATAGCAATAAAACAGTTTGTTGTTGTTATTGTTGTTCATTCGTTCAGTCGTCTTCGACTCTTCGTGATCTCATGGACCAGCCCACGCCAGAGCTCCCTGTCGGCCGTCACCACCCCCAGCTCCTTAATAAAATAAAACAGTATAAAACAATATAAAATAGTATAAAAACAATCAAACAGTCAACCATCACCAATTTAAGTCATCGTTCAAAGAGTAGCCTGTTCTGTCATGCGCTGGGCCTGTAACAGCTGTACTTTTCTATAGGACGTATACTTTAAGCCCAGCGGGAAGCCAGGGGTGCCTCAAAGAGAGGTTCTCAGGGATTTTTCTGAAGTGATGGTCTTTAGAGTCTTTAATGATACAACAAAGTCTTTATTATGGAACAAACAACAAATCTTCATTGGTTCAAACAACATTTCAAGGCTTTCTTAGTCCAGTCCTCAATGGACTGGTACCTGACTTTGATTAACTGAACTTTCTCTGTAGGAAAAACCCTTTTTAACCTCTCCCAGGCTGTTTACTATCTATGCCTCATCGGTGTGGGTCCTACTACTGATTCCAAATGCGTCAGGGTATCGAGTAGACCTACCAGCCAAGGCTTGAAGATATTTCAGCTGGAGTTCTGTGGATCTGTAGTGCTGTCCTCCCTCAGAGAATTCTTTGAGAACTTCAGGGCTGTTTTTCCTCTGTTTGCTGTGAGGCTGAGAGGCTGTGAGCTCTCAGCCAGAGCCTTGGGACCTTTTCCCTGGGATTTCTGTTTCCCCGGATGTTCCTTTTCCCTGGATGCTCTGTTTCCCTGGATGCTACTTTTCCCTGGATGCTCTTGAGAAAAGAAGCTTTTCTACGGGACGAGCTGGTCTACGTCCTATAGTTTAGCTTCCTTATGTGAGACTGGCCAAAAAATGGCTCCTTTCCTTCCCAGAGCCCTGAACAAGGGGCGGAACCAAAGCTTAATTATGATGGACAGGAGGCCTGCCCTATGACTGCAAAAAGATAACAGAAAGAAAATAAAGTTTTGCTCACTTTTTTAGTTTCCAACAGACCTCACAACCTCTGAGGATGCCTATCATAGATGTGGGTGAAACGTCAGGAGAGATTGCTTCCAGAACATGGTCCAGTAAACTCTGAGCAACCCACTGTCATTGGATTATTTTAAAGGTTGTGTTACTTTGTTGATCTGTCCAGGAAAGGGGCAAGATCAATAAGGAATGCGGTGGAGTCAGTGATAATGAGTCTGAAATGGGTTTTGATATCTCAGCTCCATTCAATCCAATGATTCCAGAGAAACAAAGGGGTGCTAAGGATGTTGGCCATTTCAATGGGGTCTACTTTGGGGACAGGGATAAGAAATCAGATCATATTGAAAGGGTCTTTGAGTGAAATTTGCAAATGCTAAGCAAGGCGCTTTGAATGAAATCAACAGCAAAAGAGAAATATTCCCTTTCTCTGTAGAAAAGGAGCAACACAGAAGAAATTGTTTTTAAGACACAAGATGTGACATGTAGAGGTCATACAAAGTTCAAGCCTACATAGGAAGTAGTTGTGTTGTGGTTAAGTTCAAAGGTTGTGGTTAACCCAGGTTTCGGTGGTGACCAGGGGAGCATTTGCACAGCTAAAGCTTGTGCACCAGCTGCGCCCGTACCTTGGGAAATCTGACTTGGCCACGCTCTGGTTACATCCCGTTTAGACTACTGCAACGCTCTCTACGTGGGGTTGCCTTTGAAGACAGCTCGGAAGCTCCAACTAGTCCAACGCTCGGCAGCCATGATTTTAACAGGAGCGGAGCGCAGGGAGCATACAACCCCCCTGTTGCGCCAACTCCACTGGCTACCGGGCTCAATTCAAAGTGCTGGCGTTGGCCTTTAAAGCCCTAAACTGTTCCGGCCCAAGCTACCTATCTGACCGCATCTCTGCCTATGAACCCACCAGGACTTTGAGATCTTCCAGGGAGGCCCTGCTCTCGGTCCCGCCTGCTTCTCAAGCACGGCTGGTGGGGACGAGAGATAGGGCCTTCTCGGTGGTGGCTCCTCGGCTGTGGAACGCCCTTCCTACGGACCTTAGACTAGCACCATCTCTAATGGTATTCCGCAAAAAAGTGAAGACCTGGCTGTTTGAGCAGGCATTCGAATAATTAGTGCAATGATTGGTTAATGAACACTGGAATGGAACAATGGATGACGAATCTGGAACATGTTTTTGATGACGAGACGACAGTGAATGGGTATTGTAGTAACTATTAATTGTGTAATGTGTTAGGTTGTTAACTGTTTTAATACTGTAGCACTGAATTTTTGCTGTTCGTATTTGTTGTGAACCGCTGTGAGTCGCTTTCGGGCTGAGAACAGTGGTATATAAGTCAGGTAAAGAAATAAATAATAATAATTAAGCGCAGAATCTGCAGGTACAAGAAGGTACTTTCCATCAAAAGGTCAAGGGAGAGGGGCTGGAAAGAGAGTACTTTCCATGACCTATTACTTGAGTATAAAAGTCAGCAGAAACAGAGGAGGGGCGCGGCAGTCTTTCAAAGCACAAACAGAAGTGTTTCTGTCCGTCTCATGCTGATCAGCTTGATTAAATGGTGTCTTACATGAACTAATTGGACTCTGTGGATTTCTTCAAAAAGGGACCCCGCACCCTAAACCCGTGATCCCTTACAATATCAGGAAGAAACAGAAAAAGACCCACAATGCGCAAACCCATTGTGTGTCCCAGGCATGGGCAAACTTTGGCCCTCCAGGACATATGGAGAAGGCAATGAGGGCTCGCTGTACATCCCAATGGAGCTGTGGATCATAGTTTTGGGGTCTACTTTTCTCCTCGGTAAGCAAAACTACCGCTCCCAGACTATGCCATTTATATTCCAGCTCTCTTGGGAACTCCATCCTTTCTTGTCTCAAACACCGAGTTAACATATATTAGGCCAACTAAATGGTGGAAATATAATTACGAATCCCAGGGTTGCAAGAATTCATCATGCCATCTGGGAGACGCCGACGCAAGCAATAGATGTGATGATACCAATCCACAAAAAAGATACAAAGTTTGCATTTTAGCTCCAGGGGCTGACACAGCAATGCCCCCCGTATGTAAATCTTCCTGCTGGGAAAGCAATATTCACAAAGGCGCCTCTACCCCCTGCCTTCCTTCATCCAAAAGGGACTCATTAGGGAGTTTTTAAAAAATCCAATACTATTTATAGTATTTATGTATCACCATAAAATGGGAAGCGTTGAATGTCCTATTGAAGCAGAAGCTAAGTACTTCAAAGCAGCGAGAATGAATTTCCTCCTGTAGAATGGAGTGGGGTGGAGCAACATCTAAAGCTGCATCTACACTGTAGAATTAATGCAGTTTGATGCCACTTTAGCTGCCATGACTCAATGCCTTTGAATCCTGGAAGTTGTAATTTGGTGAGGTTCCAGTACTCCTTGGTGAAGAAGGCTAAAGACCTTATTAAACTGCAACTCCTATTCTCATTCCATTGCATTGAGCAGTTAAAGTGGTGTCAAACTGCATCAAGGTTCTGGAGAACAAGCCCTATGAGGAGCAGCTTAAGGAGCTGGGCATGTTTAGCCTGAAGAAGAGAAGGCTGAGAGGAGACATGATAGCCATGTATAAATATGTGAGAGGAAGCCACAGGGAGGAGGGAGCAAGCTTGTTTTCTGCTTCCCTGGAGACTAGGACGCGGAACAATGGCTTCAAACTACAAGAGAGGAGATTCCATCTGAACATGAGGAAGAACTTCCTGACTGTGAGAGCTGTTCAGCAGTGGAACTCTCTGCCCCGGAGTGTGGTGGAGGCTCCTTCTTTGGAAGCTTTTAAACAGAGGCTGGATGGCCATCTGTCAAGGGTGATTTGAATGCAATATTCCTGCTTCTTGGCAGGGGGTTGGACTGGATGGCCCATGAGGTCTCTTCCAACTCTTTGATTCTATGATTCTATGATCTACAGTGCAGAATTAATGCAGTTTGATACCACTTTAACTGCCATGACTCAATGCTTTTGAATCCTGGCAGTTATAATTTGGTGAGGTTCCAGTACTCTTTGGTGAAGAAGGCTGAAGACCTTATTAAACTACAACTCCTATTCTCATTCCATAGCATTGAGCAGTTAAAGTGGTGTCAAACTGCATTAATTCTGGAGTGCAGATGCACCTTCACATATTCCACTGCTGCAGAGGTTCTCAATCTTCCTAATGCCACGAGCCCTTAATACAGTTCCTCATGTTGTGTTGACCCCCAAACATAAAATTATTTTCATTGCTACTTCATAACTGTAATTTTGCTACTGTTATGAATCACAATGTAAATATCTGATATGCAGGATGTATTTTCATTCACTGGACCACATTGGGCACAAATACCCGATACGCCCAAATTTGAATACTGGTGGGGTTGTGGGGTGGTGATTTTGTCATTTGGGAGTTATAGTTGTTGGGATTTATAGTTCACCTACAATCAAAGAGCATTCTGAACTCCACCAACAATGGAATTGAACCAAACTTGGCGCACAGAATACCCATGATCAACAGAAAATACTGAAAGGGTTTGATGGTCATTGACCTTGAGTTTTGGAGTTGTACTTCACCTATATCCAGAAAGCACTGTGGACTCAAACAATGATGGATCTGGACCAAACTTGGCCTGGATACTCAATATGCCCAAATGTGTACAATTATGAAATTTGGGTGAAATAGACCTTGACATTTGGGAATTGCTGTTGCTGGGATTTATAGTTCACCTACGATCAAAGAGCATTCTGAACTCCACCAACGGTGGAACTTGAACCAAACTTGGCACACAGAACTCCCATGGCCAACAGAAAATATTGGAAGGGTTTGGTAGGCATTGACCTTGAGTTTTGTAGAAGTAGTTCACCTACACCCAGAGAGCACTGTGGACTCAAACAATTATAAATCTGGATCAAACTTGGCACAAATACTTAACATGCCCAAATGTGAACAATGGTGGAGTTTGGGGAAAATTGACCTTGACATTTGAGAGCTGTAGTTGCTGGGATTTATAGTTTACATACAATCAAAGAGCATTCTGAACTCCAACAACGATGGAACTTGAACCAAACTTGGCACACAGAACTTTCCTGACCAACAGAAAATACAGGAATTGTTTGGTGGGCATTGACCTTGAGATTTGGATTTGTAGTTCACCTACATTCAGAGAGGACTCTTGCACTCAAACGATTGATCTGGATGAAACTTGGCTCAAATAGTCAATATGCCCAAATGTGAACAATGGTGGAGTTTGGGGGAAAATTGACTTTGACATTTGAGAGTTGTAGTTGCTGGGATTTATAGTTCACCTACAATCCAAGACCATTCTGAACCCCACCAATAAATTGGACCAAACATCCCACACAGATCCCCCATGACTGAATGTGTTTTCTGATCATCTTTGGTGACCTCTCTGATACTCCCCTTGCAACCCCCCCAAGGGGTCCCGACCCCCAAGTTGAGAAACACTGATCTACTGCAATATTCGCTCCAAAGGAAATTGTCCTTAGGATGAATCTACTCTGCAGCCCCTTGAACTGCAATGGTCCAATGCTATGGAATAATGGGAGTTGTAGTTTTACAAGGTCTTTTGCTGTCACTGGTGCCACAATAAATTCCACCTTCTAGGACTCCATCGCATTGAGCCACGGCAGTTAAAGTGGTGTCAAAGTGGTGTCAAACGGCAATCATTCACCAGTGTAGATGCCCTCGAGGGTTTTTGGAAACATTTTCTGGAAAACCACAAATCGAAAAGGCCTCGCCTCTTCGCTCTATTTCACAGGACATCAGCGCTAATCGGCATCTACTTAAAGTGCAGAGAATTTTTAAAAAAGGAACTCATGCAGAGAGCTGAAAGACTGTGCAAAGCTCCCATGTAATTACTTTTGCAGCCAAAGGATGCCCATTTCGCTGAGGCTGGCATTTCTGTGGCAAACTCAGCCAAAAGAAAGTGAATCCAATTTGTTGGGTGCCAGCTTTGGATTGCAAGAAACTGTTGGTGGAGCAAATGGAGAAAAATGAGGGTGTTTTGAGGCAAGGCCTGGAATGCATCTACACCAGGCATGGACCAACTTGGGCCCTCCCTCCAGATGTTTTGGACTCCAATTCCCACCATTCCTAACAGCCTCAGGCCCCTTCCTTTCCCCCCTCAGCCGCTTAAGCGGCTGAGGGGGAAAAGGAAGGGACCTGAGGCTGTTAGGAATGGTGGGAGTTGGAGTCCAAAACATCTGGAGGGAGGGCCCAAGTTTGCCCATGCCTGATCTACATGGTAGAATTAATACAGTTTGGCCCCCAGGGCTGGCCCTAGGTAATTTTTAAGTTTAAGCGCACCCCTCGGGGATTGGCGCTATACACAAATGCGTATCTTGCCTATTGCTTCAGCCTCCCCTGTTGGCTCCACTTGAACTACCGTGGCTCATTGCTATGGAATCCTGGGAGTTGTAGTTTGGGCAGAAAAGGCAAAAGACCTTGTGAAACTACAGCTCCCAGGATTCTTTAATATTCAGCCATGGCTGAAAAGGCAAAAGACCTCATGAAACTACAACTCCCAGGGTTCTTTAATTCTGAGCTATGGCACAAAAGGCAAAAGACCTTGTGAAACTACAGCTCCCAGGATTCTTTAAAATTCAGCAATGGCTGAAAAGGCAAAAGACCTCGTGAAACTTCAACTTCCAGGATTCTTTAATTCTGAGCCATGGCAGAAAAGGCAAAAGATCTTATAAAACGACAACTCATATGATTCATTAATTCTGAGCCATGGCAGAAAAAGTAAAACACCTTGTGAAACTACAACTCCCAGGATTCTTTAATTCTGGGAAATGGCAGAAAAGGCAAAAGACCTTGTAAAACTATAACTCATATGATTCATTAATTCTGAGCCATGACAGAAAAGGCAAAAGACTTTGTAAAACTACATCTCCCAGGATTCTTTAATTATGAGCCATGACAGAAAAGGCAAAAGACCTTGTAAAACTACAACTCATATGATTCTTTAATTCTGAGCCATGACAGAAAAGGCAAAAGAACTTGTACAACTACAACTCCCATGATTCCTTCATATTGAGCCATGGCAGAAGTGGTTAGAGACCTTGGCAAGCTACAACTCCCAGGATTCCAAGAATCAAGGCATGGTGTAGATACACCTTTGGCAGCATATTTCAGCCCCAAATAGGATCAATTGTGGAACAATATGGCAAAGTTGCAGAGTGTCTCTGAACATGTGCAAAGCACATTTCAGAGTGACTGTGACCACAACTGTGCACAAACAGTTAAGTTTGCAGGGAGGGCTTTTGACCCAGAATAAGATGTGACGGTAAGCTCCAAGATTATTTATTTTCAAAATGGACCCACGACAGCTCAAATGATTCCCCTTCCATTTCATATTTTGCTTTCAGACTGCTCTGTGTGCCAAAGCATCAACCACAGAGCAGCACCATGAGATTAATAGAGCTTCTGGGAAGCCGCCACAAATCAAACATGTGGGAATGCTGAAGGTTGATCACAAGCCTGGCTTGGGAAAGAGGAACACCGAAAAATGGACTGAAGACAGACAGCCCTTCCATTTCAAATTCTCCAGGGTTGGGGCTTGGGTTGCATGTCTACGCTGTGCAATTAATGCATTTCGACACCATTTGCACTGCCATGGCTCAGTGCTGCGGAATCATGGAAGGTGTAGCTTTTAATGGTCCAGTCTTCTCTGCCAAAGCTGATACCTGAGCAAACTATAACTCCCAGGATTCTATAGCATTGAGCCATGGCAATTAAAGTGGTGTTGAGCTGTATTAAATCTGGGTTGCTGTGAGTTTTCTGGGCTGTATGGCCATGTTCCAGAAGCATTCTCTCCTGATGTTTCGCTTGCATCTATGGCATGCATTCTCAGAGGTTGTGAGGTCTGTTGGAATCTAAGCAAGCAAAGTTTGTGTATCTGTGGAATGATGTCCAGGGTGGGAGAAAGAACTCTTGTCTGAGGGAAGTGTGAATGTTGGGTTGTTGTAGGTTTTTTCGGGGTATATGGCCATGGTCTAGAGGCATTCTCTCCTGACGTTTTGCCTGCATCTATGGCAAACATCTATGCTTGCCATAGATGCAGGCGAAATGTCAGGAGAGAGTGCCTCTAGACCATGGCCATATAGCCCAAAAAAACCTACAACAACCCAGTGATTCTGGCCATGAAAGTCTTTGACAATAGTGTGAATGTTGCAATTGGCCAGCTTGATTAGCATTGAATAGCTTTGCAGCTTCAAAGTTTAGCTGCTTCCTGCCTGGGGGACTCCTTTGTTGGGAGGTGTTAGCTGGCCCCGATTTTTTCCTGTCTGAAATTCAATGCTAATCAAGCCATCCAATTGCAACATTCACACTTGCCTCAGGCAGACAAGACTTATTTCTCCCAACCTTGACATCCTACAGATATATAAACTTCACTTGCCTAGTTTCCAACAGACCTCACAACCTCTGAGGATGCCTGCCATAGATGTGGGTGAAATGTCAGGAGAGAATGCTTCTGAAACATGATTATACAGCCCGGAAAACTCACAACAACTTAGTGAATCTGGCCATGAAAGCCTTGGAAAATGTGTTAAATCTGCCATGTAGATGCACCTGTTGGCTCGTGTCGGTTGCGATCTGTTTTTTTTTGCCCACATATACGAAGCCCCTTCTAAGATGTCATCAGGAAAGACAAATTTGGCCACAACTTTTTCGATATCCACCAGCGTTGCGTGACTAAAGGAATCCTCCGTCAGCTATACAGGCAACGAATGAGGCACTCTTCATAAATAAGTAAACAAAGCCTTTGCAAAGAGATACAGCACTCCTTATTAATGGAAGGGATGGGTGGGAGAAGCAGTTCCTTCCCTTCCTCCCTTAGCCTTGCCCCACTTTGGGAAGGATCTCAGCATCCTTTAATGCTCCTGGGGGAGGAAGCATGGAAAAGCAGCCATCATTTCTTTCTGGTAGTCTGCAGGCATCAGAAATGCAAAGCCTCTTATTCCCCCACACTGCTTTTTTTTGGTGCAACTACTCAAACACCAGGCAGGGCAAACTTAGACCCTCTCTCCAGGTGTTTTGGACTCCAACTGCCACAATTCCTAACAGCCTCAGGCCCTTTCCTTTCCCCCCTTAGCCGCTTAAGCTTCTCACACCAGGCTTACTCACACCGAGGCCTACTAACACTGAGGCCTACCTCACACTGAGGCCTTCTCACCCTGAGGGTTCTCTCAGACTGATGCGAACTGATGACTCTCTCACACTGTGGCCTACCTCACACTGAGGCCTTTTACCAGTGAGGCCTTCTCACCCTGAGGGTTCCCTCAGACTGATGCGAACTGATGCCTCTTTCACACTGTGGCCTACCTCACACTGAGGCCTTTTACCACTGAGGTCTTCTCACCCTGTGGGTTCTCTCAGACTGATGCGAACTGATGCCTCTCTCACATTGTGACCTACCTCACACTGAGGCCTTTTACCACCAAGGTCTTCTCACACTGAGGGTTCCCTCAGACTGATGCGAACTGATGCCTCTCTCACACTGTGGCCTCTCACACTGTGGCCTCACACTGAGGCCTTTTACCACTGAGGCCTTCTCACCCTGAGGGTTCCCTCAGACTGATGCGAACTGATGCCTCTCTCACACTGTGGCCTACCTCACACTGAGGCCTTTTACCAGTGAGGCCTTCTCACCCTGAGGGTTCTCTCAGACTGATGCGAACTGTTGCCTCTCTCACACTGTGGCCTACCTCACACTGAGGCCTTTTACCACTGAGGCCTTCTCACCCTGAGGGTTCTCTCAGACTGATGCGAACTGTTGCCTCTCTCACACTGTGGCCTACCTCACACTGAGGCCTTTTACCACTGAGGCCTTCTCACCCTGAGGGTTCCCTCAGACTGATGCGAACTGATGCCTCTCTCACGCTGTGGCCTACCTCAAACTGAGGCCTTTTACCACTGAGGCCTTCTCACCCTGAGGGTTCTCTCAGACTGATGCGAACTGATGCCTCTCTCACACTGTGGCCTACCTCACACTGAGGCCTTTTACCACTAAGGCTGTCAGGTTTTACAATGTATTGTAATGTAATATAGCTGAGTCATGCACTGCTAATGGGCTTCTATTGGAAATGCTGAGTCATGCATTAACTGTATATAGGGAATCATTTGGGCAATGTGTTCTGGCCTAGTCCAGGTGATTGTGAATGATGCAATCCTGGGTCTGAGTTAAGTTAATGAGTTGGGAACCAATCAGAGATTGCTATGTGTAATTGTATAGAATTGTATATAAGGAAGTCATGTACAGTGTATTCTTTCTCCTTGTGCTGTTGTTCGTCGAAGGCTCTATGTAATTAAAAGAACCTGTCTGCTAAGACAAGATATAACTGTATGCTGTGGTAAGTTTGTAATATCATCTAGACTGTGGGAAAGACAATGGTAAAACTGACAATGGCTGGGCATGTGCTCAAGTGTCTGTAAAAGGTTCCAGAGTGACTGCAGGCTGTGGGAGCAGCTGACTGAAAATACTGTGCAGGAAGAAGCTACTGGAAAGCGCTGAAGATGTGCAATTTATCTGCTGCTGAATTGTGAAGTTAATCTCAACAAGGGCCTTCTCACACTGAGGGTTCTCTTAGACTGATGCCTCTCTCACACTGAGGCGAACTAACACTGAGGCCTACTCATACTGAGGCCTACTAACACACTGAGACCCCTAAGCTTAAGTTTAAGTGGCTGAGGGGGAAAAGGAAAGGGCCTGAGGCTGTTAGGAATGGTGGGAGTTGAAGTCCAAAACACCTGAAAGGAGGGCCCAAGTTTGCTCAAGCATTGTGTAGATGCCCCTTGACTTCCTTCCATGATTTCTCAAAATAAAGATAAAGTGAGAGTAAGGAGCCAAAGGGTGTTCAAGAGAGCTGGTTTATTAAAGGAGATGGGAGTCACCGATGCAGGCAATTTGGGGTGAGGGTCCGTGAGGGTTGGGTTACGGGGAGATGGGGAACAGCTGGGAACATCTGGATGGAGTGCAGTCCCAGCTGCCGTCCTGAGTCGCAGGGTGAAGGCCCGGAGGCCAGAGACGAAGTGCTCTCTCTCTCCTTTGTTTATTATTTTCCCTCTCTTTCTCTCTCTTTTCCCCACCAGAAAAGGCCGAGGAAGGGGTCCTAAGGGACTATAGAGCTGGAAGACGGAGGTGTGGGGAAAGAGAAACAGGCACCTGGAGGAGAGAAGGAAGAGGGGAAAGAAGAGAGATCAGCATCATGATGGGCATTGGAATCCTCTGAGTCATCAAATCAACCTTTATAATAGGTTGTTGTATATTTTTTCGGGCTATATGGCCATGTTCTAGAGGCATTCTCTCCTGACGTTTCACCTGCATCTATGGCAAGCATCCTCAGAGCATCCTCACTACCTCTGAGGCTGCTTGCCATAGATGCAGGTGAAACGTCAGGAGATAATGCCTCTAGAACATGGCCATATAGCCCCAAAAACCCCCACAACAACCAAGTGATTCAGGCCATGAAAGCCTTCGACAACCTTTACAATAATTCCCTCTTTCTAAGCCTGTGCTTTGCTGGAGGAAAGATAGAAGATCTATTATTTTTTTGGACTGTGATTCCCATTATCTCCCAGGCAACATTTCTCACAGACCTACACAATGGGTTAAACCTTTGTGCCGGCTGAACTGCTGACCTGAAGGTCGGCGGTTCGAATCTGCAAGATGGGGTGAGCTCCCGTCTGTTAGCCCCAGCTTCCCAGGCGGGGACATGACAGAAGCTTCCCACAGAATGGCAATACATGCAGGCGCCCCCTGGGCAACATCTCTGCAGACGGCCAATTCTCTTGCACCAGAAGTGACTTGCAGTTTCTCACTGAGGCCTACCTCAGACTGAGGCCTTTTATCACTGAGGCCTTCTCACACTGAGGGTTGTCTCAGACTGATGCCTGTCTCACACTGAGGCGAACTAGCACTGAGGCCTACTCATACTGAGGCTTACTAACACACTGAGGCCCCTAAGCTTAAGCTTAAGTGGCTGAATATAATATTTATATTTGTAGGCTCCCGTCTGTCAGCCCCAGCTTTCCATGCGGGGATATGAGAGAAGCTTCCCACAGAATGGAAACACATCCGGGCGCCCCCTGGGCAACATCTATGCAGACAGCCAATTCTCTTGCACCAGAAGTGACTTGCAGTTTCTCACTGAGGCCTTCTCACACTGAGGGCTGTCTCAGACTGATGCCTGTCTCACACTGAGGCGAACTAACACTGAGGCCTACTCATACTGAGGCCTACTAACACACTGAGTCCCCTAAGCTTAAGCGGCTGAATATAATATTCATATTTGTAGGGTTTTATGTTGCAAAATTTATTAGGCGTGTAAGCCACTTTGGGTCCCAGTAAATATCATAGTAATACACAATTTGCTACTTCAAATGTTAGCCCTGTTTCTGGGTATATTTGACCAGCTGATTCCAAAAAAGGCACCAGTTTTTCCGGATTGGCTCTATGCCATTGTTGTAGTCAGGCAAGCATTAGAAGATTTCTCTGTATGTTCAGAGGATGAGGGGGATGATGGGTTTCCAAGTGAGGAGTCAGTGAGTGCTCAGGAGGGGAAGGGAACTGCAGATAGATGGGACTGATGTTGTTCTGTCACGCGCTGGGCCTGTAAAGAATTGTCTTTAAAACAGGATGTGCATCCTTTGCCCAGCGGGAAGCCAGGGGGCCCAAAGAGAAGCTCTTGGGAATTTTCCAACACAAATAGTCTTTAGAGAGCTTGTGAAATATAACAAAGTCTTTTAGTGAGGAACAATCAAACAGAAACTTCTCTTGTCTTCAAAAGGTTAAACAAATGCTTCCAGGCTTTTGTGCAACTGGTGGCTACTAACTGTTACTTTACTTTAAAGGAAAATCCCTTTCTAACTTCTCCCAGGCTGATTGTGAACCTAAACCTAACTGATGTGGGCACCACTACCAGGTTGAACTGCATCTCAAAGCACTGAGTGGACCTACCAGCAAGGGCTGTAGTCTCTTCAGCTGGAGGTCTTTGATATTCAAAGCTGTTTTTCCCTCTGAAATTCCTCAGAGCTTTAGGGCTGTTTCCCTGGGAATCTTTGGATGCTCTTAAGACTGTTTCCCCCGGAAGTCTTAAGGGTTGAAGCTTTTGTACAGGGGAAGCTTGCACACGTCCTGTATATTAGTTTTCCTTGCTGAGACTAACTAAAAAATGGCTCCCTTCCCTTCCCAATTGCCCTGAGCAAGGGGCGGGACCAAAACTCAACGATGATGGACAGGTGGCCTGCCCTATAACTGCAACCAAAGGAAGCCACCTTCCTGCAGAATCCCTGACTGCAAGCAAACATTTGATACAAAGCAAATAAAGTGGGAGCTCCTGGTACAGCTGTACCAGCACAGATGTTTTGGATTCTCTAGCTCGCTCTCAGACAACAGGGGAAAGTGAAACTAGCAGTTCCCTGGAGAAATGGCCTTGGGAAGCTGAAAAGTTCTCAAGAGGTGTAGATTAGACTTCAGGATGCAAGGCATGAAAAGCAGGCAATTAAGACATTCCCAAAGAATTAGAGATAGGATTTTGAAGTCCAAGTGTGTCAAGGATGATGTCATGAGTGCCTTGGCGGGCTTAAATTAAGTGGTTTGGTTTCAGGTTTTTCAGAGGAGACAATGTTGTTAATGGGAATAGTTCTCCTGTTCATGATTCCAAGTTCATGGCTCCTGTTTTGTCAAAATTCTTGTTTCATGTTCCTGTTTATGCCCATGTACCTTTGAAGGCTATACTTTGGAGAGTTCCTGTTTTCATGTCTATGGATATATACCTTTGGATTAATGCTGTGATTTAAGATTCCATGTTTTTGGTGTTTAACCTTGCATTTTTGGATTATTGCTACTGATCTTTTGTGCATTGCATCTTTTATTCTGACTGTACTTCTGGATTTGCCCTTTCCACCCTTTTTATATACTTTCTTTAATAAACATTTTGATATTGGATCTCTGAACTCTGTTGTGGTGCTGGGTGAAAAGTTATTCCAGTGCCATATACTAGTCTTCATGTGCTCGCCCATAGAAAATCATAACAATATTAAGGCCTACTTTTTCCTACTTCCAACAGACCTCACTACCTCTGAGGATGCTTGCCATAGATGCAGGCGAAACGTCAGGAGAAAAAATGCCTCCAGAACATGGCCATATAGCCCGGAAAAACCTAAAACAACCCAGTATTAAGGCCCTTTTTTCTAAACTGCCATATAAAATCCAGATTATCTGTTTTGAACTGGATTAGAAGGCAGTACAGACTCTGATTTGATAATTTGGATTATATGGCATTGTATAAGGGGCCAAAGAAATCAGAACTGATGCTGCCTATCCAATACAATTTTCTGAATCAGGGCCCCAAATAACCTCAGGAACAGGACTAAAAACAAAGACACCAAGAAATATTTTTGGTCAGTGTAATGAATATAACAACAACAACGACAACCAGACTCACACCAATGCAGTCCATCTATCCTTGCATGATTCACTGCCCAATTCTTCATCAATACCTTGCACAAAGGTTTTTGGGATTTTTGTTGTTGTTGTTGTTGTATTTATATCCCACTTTCCTCTCTTAAAAAGAAAAAGCAGCATTCATTTCAAGCTGACCGCAGCTAGCCAAAAACTCACATTAAGGTGCTGGACAAACCATGCCCATGGGGAAAGGTGCATGAGTCTCACTGGGGCTGCGGGGAGGAAGACCTCTGCGTCACTGGGGCGATGCCTTTGCTCCCATAGTATTCCACCACTTGTTTGGGGACCTCCGCCAAGACATATTTGGCGAGAGCATTGGGAGGCGACTGGAAGAAGACAGACAGACAAATAAAGGATGCTTAAAACATAGCGGGATGCCAGCAAGATTGAACATTGCTCTTTTCTGGACATGTTCATTTGTCAATATCATTCCTAAATGAGACTATGATGACCTTTGGTAAAGACTAAGTATGTGCAAACTTCAGTCCTCCAGGTGTTTTGGACTTCAACTCCCACAACACAACGGCCGATGTGGAGTTTTCCTGAGAAACCAGATTAGGTTTGAGAATGGAGGGAGTGAAAAATAGACTAATTAGACATTCTGAGAGAATCTGTGAGAAGATCTTGAAGCCCAGGTGCATTCGGCATGATCTCATGGTCATTTAGTCGGGTTTAAATTAAGTGTTGGCTTTACGCCTCTTGGAGGAGACAACATTGCCAAGGGATGGGATGGCTCTCCTGTCTGCCTCTGCTCTCAAGTTCATGCTTCAAGTATCCTCAAGTTCCCTGTTCTGGTTCATGTCTTTGTTTCCTTGAAGGGTTTACCTTGGAAAAGTTCCTGTTGTCTTGTTCATGGATTTACTTTGAAGTATTGCTTTGAATTTTTGGCAGTCTTGGCGTTATGTACTTTGTCCTTTTTGGATTATTGCTATTTTGTATTTGCTATTCTTCTGACCCTTTTAGAATTGCTATTTTTCCCTTTTTACATGTTTTCTTCAATAGTTCTAATGTAGATAGAACTATTGGACTCGTGTATGGTTCTGGGTGAAAAGATGTTTCAGTGCAACAGCTCTCCTATTGAAAAACATTGGCTTTTTTAGCTGGCTACGTCACACTATTGACTCACGTTCTGCTTGGGGTCTACCAAATCCTTTGGCTGAGGCTCAGTGTGGGAAAGAACGCACCGCTCACCTTCTTGAATTCCCGGACCGGCACAAACTGGACGATGTCGCGGACAGCCCTGCCTTCATCCGACTCCAGCATCCCACGGTCACCGTTGAGCTCCCGCATGTCGGAGAAGTCGGCGTTCCCGATGCCCACGATGATGATGGAGAGGGGCAGGCGGGAAGCCCGGACCACGGCATCGCACGCCTCGGGCATATCGCTCACCACTCCGTCGGTCAGGATCAATAGGACGCGGTATTTCTGTGGGTCAAAAGAGACTCCAGAGTTAGGACAAGACTCTGATCTAGGATCCAGCACAGGAATATTCTGCCCTATCCAACCGTACCGTGGGCATCCCTGTTTTTTCTTCCTCCGCTGCCGGGGCCGCCACTTTGTTAATGATGGGGGCGACGTTGGTGGGACCATAGAGCTGGATTTGGGGCAGGCAACGCTTGTATGCTTCAATCACACCAACAATCCCTAAAAAAAGGATAATAGAATCATAGTGTTGGAAGAGGTCAAAAGGGTCATCTAGTCCAACCCCTTATCATGCAGGAAAACACAATTAAATCACTCCTGACAGATGGCCATCAGCCTTTGCTTTAAAAATGATGGAGAAGAAGATCCTACCAGACTCCAGAAGTAATAATTCCACTGGTGAATAGCTCTTCTTACCACCCAGAGGTTTTTCCCTAATGTTTAAGTGGAGTTGCTTTTCCTGCAGTTTAAATCCATGGCTCCGTTGTGCCAGAAGCAGAACACAACTTTGCTCTCTTCTCTCTTCAGTGTGACATCCTTTCCAAAATGTCTCATCTCAACCTTATTTTCTCAAAATTAAATATATACATGGCCATGTTCTGGAGGCAATTTTTCTCCTGACGTTTCGCCTGCATCTAGGGTTAGATGCAGGCGAAACATCAGGAGAAAAATTGCCTCCAGAACATGGCCATATAGCCTGGAAAAACCTACAACAATCCAGTGATTCCGGCCATGAAAGCCTTCGACAATACATTAAATATATCAAGCTTTCTAAACTGTTGCAAATTGTCATTTTGACTGGTTGTAAATTTTCTGAGCTGTATGGCCATGTTCCAGAAGCATTCTCTCCTGATGCTTCACCCACATCTCTGGCAGGCATCCTCAGAGGTTGTGAGGTCTGTTGGAAAATAGGCAAGTGGGATTTGTATATATGTGGAATAATGTCCAGGGTGGGAGTAAGAACTCTTGTCTACTTGAGGCAAGTGTGAATGTTGCAATTGGCCAACTTGATTAGCATTTAATGGCCTTGTAGCTTCAAAGCCTGGCTGGTTGCTGCCTGGGGAATCCTTTGTTGGGAGCTGTTAGCTGGCCCTGATTGTTTCTTGTCTGGAATTCCCCTGTTTTCGAGTGTTGTTTTTTATTTACTGTTATAATTTTAAGATTTTTTAAATACTGGTAGCCAGACTTTGTTCATTTTCATGGTTTCCTCCTTTCTGTTGACACCGTCCACATGCTTGTGGATTTCAGTGGCTTCTCTGTGTAGTCTGACATGGTGGTTGTTGGAGTGGTCCAGCATTTCTGTGTTCTCAAATGATATGCTGTGTCCAAGTTGGTGCATCAAGTGCTCTACTATAACTGACTTCTCTAGTTGAAGTAGACTGCAGTGCCTTTCATGTTCCTTGATTCGTGTTTCACCTCCCAACAAAGGATTCCCCCAGGCAATAAGAAGCCACACCTTGAAACTACTAGGCCATTAAATGCTAATCAAGGTGGCTAATTGCATCATTCACACCTGCCTCAAATTGACAAAAGTTTTTTCTCCCACCCTGGACATTCCACAGATATATAAACCCATTTTTCTTGGTTTCCAACAGATCTCATTGTGGGGATTTGAAAAGGGGTGCCATGATGTAATGGGTTAACTGGAAAAATATGTGTCGGCAGCCGATTGGCTGAGTATGCCAGGGGCCAGAGTTCTAATTGGCTGCTGTTTCTGGCTGCTGGTGAGACCAACTGTTCTAACTGCCATTTTTCACTTTGGACAGTGAAGAGACTGCTAGCTGCCAACTATCTTGAAGCTTGATCATTTTAAGGCATGAGGCATATTTAAGGATGATGATGATGATTATTATTATTATTATTATTATTATTATCTTTATTTGTACCCCGCTAGCATCTCCCGAAGGACTCGATGCGGCTTACATAGGCCAAGGCCTCAATTTAAAAGGACTATTTTATTCCCTCTATTCTCTGTGTGAATCCAAAGAGACTACTGTATATATTGTTGCCCTGTTTGAACTTTTGAACTGAAGTAAAGATATTGTTACTTGTTACACAAGCCTGAGTGACGCTTTATTATACTGCAGGGTATATCTTGGTTTAAATACTTTGGTAATGCTTCTGTTTATTTACATTTACCAACCTCCACACTCACAATCACTGAGGATGCCTGCCATAGATGCAGGCGAAACGTCAGGAGAGAATGCTGCTGGCCATACAGCCCAGAAAACTCACAACAGCCCAGTGATTATGGCCATTAAAAACTTTGACAATACAATCTTATAGATCTTTTTTTTCCTTTGCTGAATCCGAAAACATTTGTCCTGAGTCTGGATCACACAACTTCCTAAAATCTTTCTCCAGTGCCCTGTAATCATGGGAGTTGTAGTTTGCTAAAGAACCATAACTTTTTCAATAGTTTTCAGCCTCATAAGTGGTCTTTCGATATATACATCAGCTCTTACTTTCACATTCTGCGTTCTCTGGTTCGAAGTTGATGGCAAAATCGTGAGACACCTGTCCAAAACGAAAAGGGGGGAATGAAGAGAGTTTAAATCCCAGCAACCAAATGACTCATCATCACCCAGCTCCCCAAATTCATTGGATTCAAGGAACTATCCAGTCACTCACCTCGAAGTCTGGAGGGATCCGTGCTCCGAAGCCGAAAGCGGGGAACCGCTTGTCACTGAAAGGGGAAAAAGTAGGTCACCGTACAGAAATACCGACTGTGCACAATGTGACTATGAGTTACCTTGATCTATACCAGGCATGGGCAAACTTCAGCCCTCCGGGTGTTTTGGACTTCAATTCCCACAATTCCTAACAGCCTACTGGCTGTTAGGAATTGTGGGAGTTGAAGTCCAAAACACCCGGAGGGCCGAAGTTTGCCCATGCCTGGTATAGACACTATACTCCTATTGATGTATCCTAGAATCGCATTGGCTTTCTTAGCTGCCGCATCACACTGTTGGCTCATGCATCAACTCTTCCGTACCTGTCATAGTCTTGGCAGATCTCTCCCACCGAAGACAACGCTTTCAGGTATTCGTTGGGTTCTTTGGGGTTGATGAAGTGAAGGGAGTGTTCGCTCCGAGGATCACCGTTGGAGGCAGTGAAGTCGATGGCCACCTGGGGAAGAACGAATAAGGAAAAGGGGACTCGTGACGTGGTTAAAGTGTTGGATTGCATCTACAGGGGTGCATCTACCTCCAATGCCAGAAATACAGCTTAAAGGTGTAACATTAGAAAATGTGGACCATTTCTGCTCCCTTGGCAGCCACCTCTCCACAAAAGTCAACATTGACACCGAAATACAACACTGCCTGAGCTCTGCGAGTGCAGCATTTTTCCAAATGAAGCAGAGAGTGTTTGAGGACCGGGGCATCCGTAGGGAGACCAAGATGCTTGTTGATAAAGCTATTGTCCTCCCAACCTTGCTATACACCTGCGAGATGTGGACTATCTACAGACATCACATGCGACTCCTAGAACAATTCCATCAGCGTTGCCTCCGGAAAATCCTGCAAATCTCTTGGGAAGACAAGCGGACAAATGTCAGTGTGCTGGAAGAAGCAAAGACCACCAGCATTGAAGCGATGGTCCTCCACCATCAACTCCGCCGGATCGGCCACGTTGTCTGGATGCCTGACCACTGTCTCCCAAAGAAGTTGCTCTATTCCGAACTCAAGAATGGAAAATGGACTGTTGGTGGATAGGAAAAGAGATTTAAAGATGGGCTCAAAGCCAACCTTAATATCTCTGGCATAGACATTGAGAACTGGGAAGCCTGGCCTTTGAGCGCTTCAGCTGGAGGTCAGCTATGACCTGCAGTGCTGTAGAATTTGAAGAGGCACAAATGGAGGGCGAAGGAGAGAAACATGCCAAGAGAAAGGTGCGTCAAGTCAACCCTGACCGGAACCGCCTTCCACCTGGGAACCAATGCCCTCACAGTGGGAGAAGATGCAGATCAAGAATAGGGCTCCACAGCCACCTACGGACCCACCGCCAGTGCACCGATCTTGGAAGACAATTCTACTCGGACAATGAGGGATCGCCTAAATAAATAAGTACTACACTGTAGAATTGATGCAGTTCAGCATCTCTTCAGCTGTCATAATAATAATAATAATAATAATAATAATGTATTGTCGAAGGCTTTCATGGCTGGAATCACTGAGTTCTTGTGGGTTTTTTCGGGCTATATGGCCATGTTCTAGAGGCATTTCTCCTGACGTTTCGCCTGCATCTATGGCAAGCATCCTCAGAGGTGAGGTCTGTTCCAACAGACCTCACTACCTCTGAGGATGCTTGCCATAGATGCAGGCAAAACGTCAGGAGATAATGCCTCTAGAACAGGCATGGGGAACCTTCGGCCCTCCAGGTGTGGTGGACTTCAACTCCCACAATTCCTTGAGGCCAAGGTAAGCCTTTGGGGCGAATGCCGAGCCTCAAGGAATTGTGGGAGTTGAAGTCCACCACACCTGGAGGGCCGAAGGTTCCTGACCCCTGCTCTAGAACATGGCCATATAGCCCGAAAAAACCTACAATAACCCAGTGATTCCGGCCATGAAAGCCTTCGACAATACATAATACACTTTATTTATATTCCTCCTTTCTGCCCTAGGGGATTTAGAGCAGATTACAGCATTTACATACACAGGCAAACATTCAATGCCTTTACAATCATATACAATGAGACACACAAACAGAGGTAGAAGCTTCTCCTTTCATTTCTGGCTTCTGGAGGCGGTGCTTCATCTCTGGCTCTGGGGAGGGGCGTTTCTCTATTTTCAAGCTATTTTCATCTCCTGGTTGTGTGGCCAGCAAGATTGCTTGGAGCATCTTTTTATCTTTTCCCATATCTATTTATCTTCTCACATTTGCATGTTTTCGAACTGCTAGGTTGGCAGGAGCTGGAGCTGACAGATGGGAGCTCACCCCATCTCGCGAATTTGAACTGCCAACCTTCAGATCAACAGTTTGGCAGGTTGTAACCCATTGTGCCACCGTGGCTCATGGCTCAAGGCTATGGAAAGATTGGAGTCGTCGTTTGGTGAGTCACCAGCACTCTTATGCAAAGAAGGCAAAACACCTTGTAAAACTACAACTCCCAGGAATCCATGGCATTGAGGCATGGCTGACATAGTAGTGTCAAACTGCATTATTTCTGAAGTGTAGATACATAGATAGATAGATAGATAGATAGATAGATAGATAGATAGATTTCATACTGTAAAGGAGATCTGTAAGCCACCCATAATGTAATCCAAGAAAGTATGGACTTTCTCCATCTGCAGGGAAAAAAAAGAAAACAAAAACAAAATACAAACAATGAATGCTAGCCATTTTCATTATTTTCTTCCTTTCTAACAAATGCCAAAAATATTGAAATCAGTCCTCCATTCATTTCCACTTTGAGTCTCATTTGGGAGATATAAAGCAGGATATTATTATTATTATTATTATTATTATCATTATTATTATTATTAAACACTGGATGCCGTGCCAAAAGATCTCAGCTGGCATTTGGAAACAATAAACATCGACAAAATCACGATCTGTCAATTGCAAAAGGCCACCTGACTTGGATCTGCGCACATCATTCGAAAATACATCACACAGTCCTAGACGCTTGGGAAGTGTTCGACTTGTGATTTTGTGATATGAAATTCAGCATATAGATCTCATTTGCTGTGACATACTGTGCTTTTGTGTCAATAATAATAACAATAATAACAATAATAATAATATGTCGCCATACCAGGTGACAGTCGCATTGAGGAAAAACAACAGGAAAAACTCAGCTGCTATCAAGACCTCAAAATCGAACTGCAAAGGTTCTGGCATAAACCAGTACAGGGGGTCCCAGTGGTCATCGGCACACTGGGTGCTGTGCCAAAAGATCTCAGCTGGCATTTGGAAACAATAAACATCGACAAAATCATGATCTGTCAACTGCAGAAGGCCACCTGACTTGGATCTGCGCGCATCATTCGAAAATACATCACACAGTCCTAGATGTTTGGGAAGTGTTCGACTTGTGATTTTGTGATACGAAATCCAGCAGAGAGATCTCGTTTGCTGTGACATACTGTGCTTTTGTGTCAATAATAATAATAATAATAATAATAATATACATCACACCGTCCTAGACGCTTGGGAAGTGTTCGACTTGTGATTTTGTGATACGAAATCAAGCGTATAGATCTTGTTTGCTGTGACATACTGTGCTTTTGTGTCAATAATAATAATAATAATAATAATATACATCGCACCACCCTAGACGCTTGGGAAGTGTTCGACTTGTGATTTTGTGATACGAAATCCAGCAGAGAGATCTTGTTTGCTGTGACATACTGTGCTTTTGTGTCAATAATAATAATAATAATAATAATAATAATAATAATAATATCGTACATTGCAAATGTATTATCATACATCTCAGTGGGTGGTTTGGTCTTATCCCAAAGTGGACAAATGATGCTTTATCCCAATACGTTAAGATCTTCTGGGGAGGCCTGCTCTCGGCCCCACCTTTATCATAAGTGAGACTGGTGGGGACGAGGGACAAGGCCTTCCCGGTGGTGGCCCCTCGCCTGTGGAATGCACTCCCTGGGGAAATTAAGTCATCAACATCCCTCCTCTCCTTCAGAAGGAAGTTAAAAACCTGGATATGGGACCAGGCCTTCGGGTAAGCTGGCAGATGGACAAAAGACAATGACGACCAGAGTAGGAAACGACTATGATAATGCTGGATGGATTATGGCTTTATGAATTGGCGAACATTGACCACAAGATGTTTTTATTGCTGCTATTGTATTGATTTGATTGTTTTAACTAGTTATAACTGTTGACGTTATATGTATTGTAACTTGTACATTGTATTTTGTGAATTGTTGGGTATCGAATTGTGCCTTTTGTAAGCCGCCCTGAGTCCCCCCTAGGGGGTTGAGAAGGGCGGGGTAGAAGCACCCCAAATAAATAAATAAATAAAGTATTTTGGGCTTAAAACTCCCAAAAATCAGCATACTCAATGGTGAGGCATGATAGGAACCGCAGTCCAACATATTTGTCCAAAAATTGCAGACTGCTTTGGAAGATGTAACATCCCCTCTTATAAGGTCCTGCCAACTTCACAAGTTTACCAATTGACCATTGCATTATGTCCTATCAAATGGAGCATTTCTCCATTAGGCATCATTCCTCCATTGGCGAAGCTGTTGAAAGCATTCCACACACTTTTTCGTACCTATCCCTCAGACATAGAAAGAAAGTTGATGCTTCAAGTAAGCATATATTGACCTTCTCGGTCAGGAGGTTTTTGGTTTTTTTCAACCAAGGAGTTTTATTACCGCAGGGTTTAATCACTGAGCATTAAATGCCCATTTCCCAGCTTAAGAACTTCAAAGGATATTGGTTTGTGTTTACGTTTGGGATTATCCGGCGTGTGCCGAAGAGCATGACGTCCCCTACACAGCTGGCTCCCTGGCATAGGGCTCACCTTGCACTGAGTGAGAACGATGTACCCGGAGTTCTTGTAGTGCTTCTTTTTCTCTTGGTATTTGTGATTGATGCATTCCCATTTCACCTGATGGGGGAAAGAAATGGGATTGAGGTGGACGAGGACTCAAGTTACAACACATTGCAGAAAACTATAAATCAGGCACGGACAAACTTTGGCCCTCCAGGTGTTTTGGACTTCAACTCCCACAATTCCTAACAGCCGCTAGGCTGTTAGGAATTGTGGGAGTTGAAGTCCAAAACACCTGGAGGGCCAAAGTTTGCCCGTGCCTGCCATAAATGGAAATTTGCCTAGCAAGACTGGACAAAAGGCTTATGGAAAATTAGATCCCTACAAAAATGGTGGATTCATTTCCCCAGGCCCATAGAAAGTACATGTCAAAGTTCCAATTTTTAACCACAATTCTAAGAGTTATAAAAAAATGAAAAAAATGTTTCAAATCAAAAGTCTATGTATTGTCAAAGGCTTTCATCGCTGGAATCACTGGGTTGTTGCAGGTTTTTCAGGCTGTACGGCCAGCAGCATTTTCTCCTGACGTTTCACCAGACATCCTCAGAGGTTGTGAGTGTAAGGGTTGGTAAATGTGAACAAACAGAAGCATTACCAAAGTATTTAAACCAAGATATACCCTGCAGTATAATAAAGTGTCACTCCACTTTGTGTAACAAGTAACAGTATTCCAGAAGCATTCTCTCCTGAAGCTTCACCTGCATCTGTGGGTGCATCTGCAATGTTTCAGTTGGCCACCTTGATTAGCATTTGATGGCCAGACAGTTTTAAGGTGTGGCTTGTTACTGCCTGGGGGAATCCTTTGTTGAGAGGTGATTAGCTATCCCTGATTGTTTTTTGTATGGAGTTCCCCTGTGTTTGAGTGTTGTTCTTTATTTACTGTTATAATTTTAGAGTTTTTAAAATACTGATAGCCAAATCAACAATCACTTCTCAGGCCAAATGTCAGGAGGGAATGCTTCTAGGACACGGCCATACAGCCTGAAAAATCTGAAACAATCTCATTAGCTTGCAAATCCAAGACTGAACACTAGAATTTGCTGAGTCGATCCAAAGATCCAAAGAGCAGAGCAGGAGTTGAAAGTGCGCTGTATGGTTATAACTTAGATCTATCGAAAAGCAAAGCATTGAAAGGCAGAGAAAGCCTGTATCACTAATGCAGGATTTGTGGGAGCTGTAGTCAAAAGAAAGGAATTTTTCCTGGGTGTCTCCATAGATAAGGGAGAACTTGTGACTTGTGTGTTAGAGATCAGCCCGAGACTCCTGAGGCTGATGGGTTTATTGATGATTTAGAGAGGATTGTGGGATTGCCTGTGGGATTGCCTGGGGCTCAGGTTGATGAAGATTCCAGTCAGGGGAATGATGCTTCTCTCTCTGAGAACTCTGACTCGGAAAGTGCAGGACTTCAAGGTCAGTTAGAGGAGCCAGAGACTGCAACATTAGATAAGGAGTCAGGTGAAGATCAGCCCGAGACTCCTGAGGCTGATGGGTTTATTGATGATTTAGAGGATTGTGGGATTGCCTGTGGGATTTCCTGGGGCTCGAGTTGATGAAGATTCCAGTCAGGGGAATGATGCTTCTCTCTCTGAGAACTCTGACTCGGAAAGTGCAGGACTTCAAGGTCAGTTAGAGGAGCCAGAGACTGCAACATTAGATAAGGAGTCAGGTGAAGATCAGCCCGAGACTCCTGAGGCTGATGGGTTTATTGATGATTTAGAGGATTGTGGGATTGCCTGTGGGATTTCCTGGGGCTCGAGTTGATGAAGATTCCAGTCAGGGGAATGATGCTTCTCTCTCTGAGAACTCTGACTCGGAAAGTGCAGGACTTCAAGGTCAGTTAGAGGAGCCAGAGACTGCAACATTAGATAAGGAGTCAGGTGAAGATCAGCCCGAGACTCCTGAGGCTGATGGGTTTATTGATGATTTAGAGGATTGTGGGATTGCCTGTGGGATTTCCTGGGGCTCGAGTTGATGAAGATTCCAGTCAGGGGAATGATGCTTCTCTCTCTGAGAACTCTGACTCGGAAAGTGCAGGACTTCAAGGTCAGTTAGAGGAGCCAGAGACTGCAACATTAGATAAGGAGTCAGGTGAAGATCAGCCCGAGACTCCTGAGGCTGATGGGTTTATTGATGATTTAGAGGATTGTGGGATTGCCTGTGGGATTTCCTGGGGCTCGAGTTGATGAAGATTCCAGTCAGGGGAATGATGCTTCTCTCTCTGAGAACTCTGACTCGGAAAGTGCAGGACTTCAAGGTCAGTTAGAGGAGCCAGAGACTGCAACATTAGATAAGGAGTCAGGTGAAGATCAGCCCGAGACTCCTGAGGCTGATGGGTTTATTGATGATTTAGAGGATTGTGGGATTGCCTGTGGGATTTCCTGGGGCTCGAGTTGATGAAGATTCCAGTCAGGGGAATGATGCTTCTCTCTCTGAGAAATCTGACTTGGAAAGTGCAGGACTTCAAGGTCAGTTAGAGGAGCCAGAGACTGCAACATTAGATAAGGAGTCAGGTGAAGAGATAAGTCATACAGAAGACCCTCAGGAGAAAACAACGATCAACAAAGGTCTTTGTTTACAGATTAGAGCAGAAAATAGGCATCGTAGGTCTGAGTGATTACGTGGGAAAGTTGGGGAGAGATTTCGTGGGGAAAAATATGACTTCATAGGTGCCTATTAATGAACAAGTTGTTTACCTAAGAGTTAGTTCAGGCAACGTAGCATTCAAGTGTAAAGCTAGGCCTCAGTTCTTGTGTGGTGCTGTGGTCACAAGTGTTTTCAGGCCTGGGGTGCATTTCTCCTCCCCTCCCTTCCCCTCCCATCCTCATTTCACTGCATTTCATCTTGCAATTGAAACTACCTCCACTCCTTCGGACACCTGCAGCATTTGCTGGAAGTTGGTGCTGAACTCCCCAATGTAGTCGTGCTTTCCGCTCGAGTCGTGATCATAAATGACACACTAGGAAGAGGAGAAGACAAGGCAAGGGACCCAGATCAGAAGCAACCCAGGGCTAAACAGTCAGGGGCTCAAGCCAAGCAAAGGAGACCAGTTCTAACTATATGGATCCATCTTTCTCCCTAAAACTTGCAAATCGCAACACAATTCCAGACATGTCAAGGGGTGCATCGATACTGGAGAATTCCTGCAGTTTTACCCCACTTGAAGGGCCATGATTCAATGCTATGGATTCGTGGGAGTTGTAGTTTGGCTGGCCACCAGCACTCCTTGGCAAGAAAGCTGTAAAACTACAAGTCCCAGGTATTGCAGCACATTTTTAGGCTGCAGCCCATAGCATAAATCCATGCATTGTATTATATGCTAGCTTATATTATATATTATGATTTAATAACAAATTATTATCTAGATAAATAAAAATGTAATGTTCGTTTGTGGGATTGACATAACTCAAAAACCACTGGACAAATTGACACCAAATTTTGACACAAGACACCTAATAACCCAATGTATGTCAAAATCAATTCACTCAAAAAATTGATTTTGTCATTTGGGAGTTGTAGTTGCTGGGATTTATAGTTCACCTACAATCAAAGAGCATTCTGAACCCCACCGACAATAGGATTGAATCAAACTTGGCACACAGTTTTCCCATGACCAACAGAAAACACTGGAAGGTTTTGGTGGGCAGTGTTCTTTGGTTTTGGAGTTGTAGTTCACCTACATTCAGATATCACTGTGGACTCAAACAATGATGGATCTGGACCAAACTCTATGTGAATACTCAATCTGCCCAAATGTGAACACTGGTGGAGTTTGGGGAAAATAGAGTCTTGACATTTGGGAGTTGCATTTGCTAGGATTTATAGTTCACCTACAATCACAGAGCATTCCGAACCCCACCAACGATAGAATTGGGCCAAACCTCCCACACAGAACCCCCATGTGGGCCACAGCAACGCGTGGCAGGGGGCGGCTAGTGTATTATAAATTAATTAAAATTATATATGTATTTAAACACACACATTGTATTATATAACTTTGTTATATTAAATTATACCTTATATTATACATTATATATATTGACTCGAAATATATAAATATTGACTTGTCATGTTATTATCTGCCTTATTTTATTTTGCATATATTATTCATTGTATTTCTTTATGTTGCAAGCTGCCCCGAGTCCTTTCAAGGAGATAGGGTGGGCTATAAATAAAGTTTATTATATTATTATTTATTTATGCAACTAAAATGATCAAGGGTCTGGAGAACAAGCCCTATGAGGATCAGCTTAAAGAGCTGGGCATGTTTAGCCTGAAGAAGAGCATGCTGAGAGGAGACATGATAGCCGTGTATAAATATGTGAGGGGAAGCCACAGGGAGGAGGGAGCCAGCTTGTTTTCTTCTTTCCTGGAGACTAGGATGCGGAACAATGGCTTCAAACTACAAGAAACGAGATTCCATCTGAACATAAGGAAGAACTTCCTAACTGTGAGAGCTGTTCAGCAGTGGAACTCTCTGCCCCGGAGTGTGGTGGAGGCTCCTACTTTCATAGAATCATAGAATCAAAGAGTTGGAAGAGACCTCATGGGCCATCCAGTCCAACCCCCTGCCAAAAAGCAGGAATATTGCATTCAAAGCACCCCTGACAGATGGCCATCCAGCCTCTGTTTAAAAGCTTCCAAAGATGGAGCCTCCACCACACTCCAGGGCAGAGAGTTCCACTGCTGAACAGCTCTCACAGTCAGGAAGTTCTTCCTCATGTTCAGATTCTTGTAGTTTGAAGCCATTGTTCCACGTCCTAGTCTCCAGGGCAGCATTAAACAAGCTTGCTCCCTCCTCCCTGTGGCTTCCTCTCACATATTTATACACGGCTATCATATCTCCTCTCAGCCTTCTCTTCTTCAGGCTAAACATGCCCAGCTCTTTAAGCCTCTCCTCATAGGGCTTGTTCTCCAGACCCTTGAACATTTGAGTCGCCCTCCTCTGGACACATTCCAGCTATTTCTTACTTAGAGAACTTAAAGAAATATATTCTAAAGTGCTTGACAGATATAGACTTGCCATAATAGCATTCTGACTTCCAGATTTGTTAGCAACCATGGAGATGTGGGTCTCAGATTATAATATCGCAACTCCAATGTTTATGAATGATATATTTGGGAACTGCAGGTCCCAGAAATCCCCAAAGTAACCAGGAAAGTAATATTCCCCAGTACTCTTTAAGCATTCCCAAATAAAAGCTCACCCGGATGGTTTTGTCGGGGTCGCAGCTACACAACGACTGCAGAGAGACGCGGAAAGGTTCCCACCGGGGACTCAGGTTGTTCTTCACGACCTGGTGCAGGACAGAAGAAAGGAAAAACACACACAAGGAAGGCATTGCAACCAAAGGATATTATTTACCTAGTGTATCCATTGCTTCCTTTGACTTCCTCTCCTTCTACATGCCCGTTTGGATTAGCATAAAGGACAGGGCCTTTTGGGTGGTGGCCCCTGATCTTCATTTTCCAGTGTAGATTAGGCATGGGCAAACCGGCTGTTAGGAATTGTGGAAGTTGAAGTCCAAAACACCTGGAGGGCCCAAGTTTGCCCATGCCTGATTTAACCCCACAAAAGGCCCACTATTATCCTTCCTTCCATTTTGGCACTTCCATCTCCCTTTTCTTCCCAGCAGCCCATAATACCCTCACCTCTGTCCTCCAAACGAGATGCTCCTTCTCATTGGCGTTGACCTTATAGATTTCCAGGAAAGGGTCAGATTTGCTGAAGAAATCCTACAGGAAAGAGAAAACCAGTTCAAACATGGGATGTGGCACAGATTCAAGCACACTGCTTCATATTTGAGGTGCAGGTGATGACCTACAAATCCCTGAACGGTTTGGGACCTGCCTACCTTCGCAACTGCATCTTCTACGAACCTACATGGTGGGAATGAGGGAGAGGGCCTTCTTGGTGGTGGCCCCCCGGCTTTGGAACTCATTACCTTGTCAGCTTTTAGGAAACGCTTGAAAACCTGACTGTTCCACCTTGCTTTTGATGAATGAACAACAATCCCCATACTGGGTTGTTGTAGGTTTTCTTCGGGCTATATGGCCATGTTCTAGAGGCATTCTCTCCTGATGTTTCGCCTGCATCTATGGCAAGCATCCTCAGAGGCAGTGAGGTCTGTTGGAAACTAGGAAAATTGGGTTGAAGGCTTTCATGGCTGGAATCACTAGGCATTGTTGAAGGCTTTCTTGGCTGGAATCACTAGGTTGTTGTAGGTTTTTTGGCCATGTTCCAGAAGCATTTTCTCCTGACATTTCGTTTGCATCTATGGCAAGCATCCTCAGAGGTTGTGAGGTCTGTTGGAAACTAGGAAAATTGGGTTTATGTATCTGTGGAAAGTCCAGGGTGGGACAAAGAACTCTTGTCTGTTGGAGCTAGATGTGAATGTTTCAACTGACCACCTTGATTAGCATTTGATGGCCTGGTAGTTGTTTGGTGTGGCTTGTTAGTGCCTGGGGCAATCTTTTGTTGAGAGGTGATTAGATGTCCCTGATTGTTTCCTCTCTGCTGTTTGGCTGTTGTAATTTTAGAGACATCACATTGAAGCTGATCAGTTTTATCGTTGGTATTTAGCTTGAGATTGCTGATTTTTTCTATGAAGTGGGCTGAGTCCTTGATGTAGTGTGTAGTGTGCCCAATATGGCTTTGTAACTGTGCAGCAAGAAATTTTGCTAAGTCGTACGTTGGGGATCCAATGGCACTCACAATGGGTCTGAGTGGGGTGGATTTTTGGGAGTCCATAAAGTCTACTTTGTCCATCCCAGCATATACCCGTCCTCTTGATGCACTTCTCCTTATTCCTAGTGGGTAATTAGGCCCCATAGCTGTTTTATAACCTATAGTATATCTCTTATTTGATGTGCAGTCACCTTATCTCTATATACCTAATGCAGTGGGAGGGGCTGCAGATCAGGTGACTGACTCAGTGACAGTTTTATGTTCAGGTTTAAACAGTTAGGGAATGTTGGTTGAGGAATGACTGTTAGAGAAGTGTGTTATCGTGGCTCCGGTCCTTCCTGGAGGGTCGATCCCAGATGGTGAAGCTGGGAGACACCTGCTCAGACCCCTGGCCTTTGACCTGTGGGGTCCCGCAAGGTTCCATTCTGTCCCCCATGCTTTTCAACATCTACATGAAACTGCTGGGAGAGGTCATCCGGAGTTTTGGTGTTGGGTGCCATCTCTACGCAGATGACACGCAACTCTACTACTCTTTTCCACCTAACTCCAAGGAAGCCCCTCAGGTGCTGGACGAGTGTCTGGCCACTATGGCTGTCCGGATGAGGAGGAACAAGCTGAAGATCAATCCCGACAAGACAGAGGTCCTCCTGGTCGATTGTAAACCGGATCGGGGTATAGGGTGGCAACCTGTGTTGGACGGGGTTACACTCCCCCTGAAGTCACAGGTCTGCAGCCTGGGAGTCCTCCTGGACTCATCACTGACGCTTGAAGCTCAGGCGTCGGCGGTGGCCGGGAGGGCCTTCACACAATTAAGACTCATGCGCCAGCTGTGACTGTACCTTGTGAAGTCGGATCTGGCCAGGGTGGTCCAAGCCTTAGTCACCTCCAGATTGGATTACTGTAATGCACTCTATGTGGGGCTGCCCTTGAAAACGGCTCGGAAATTTCAACTGGTACAACGAACGGCAGCCAGGTTACTAACTGGTGCGACTTACAGGGAGCGGTCAAACCCCCTGCTTAAGGAGCTACATTGACTGCCGTTCATCTTCTGGTCCCAATTCAAGGTGCAGGTTCTTACCTACAAAGCCCTGAATGGTTTGGGACCTGCCTACCTACGTGACCGCATTTCTGTGTACGAACCCACACGATCTCTTCGATCATCTGGAGAGGCCCTGCTTGCGCTCCCGCCTCCCTCACAGGCGTGATTGGTGGGGACGAGGGAGAGGGCCTTCCCAGTGGTGGCCCCCCGACTCTGGAACTCACTTCCAAAGGATATCAGGCACGCCCTAACATTGGCAGTTCCAATGTGGCTGTTCCAATGTGCCTTCCCAGACTAAAGGAATAACTCCCAGCAAAATGTCCTCACAAATGCATTTTAATCACCGGATAGCGTTGGACTGCGCCGCTCACTTTTTAAAACCCTCCTACGAGATATATTCTATCTTGTCATGCCCAGCGTTATTTTTTAAATTTTAAATTATTTTATTTTATGTATTTATCGTGTCACTGCAACCAGTCGATTATATTACATTTCTAACAGAACAAAGAAAAAAAAAACAGAAAAAAAACAGAAAAATACAAAATTTGCAAGCTTGGTAGTTGATTAGATGTCCTTTGACCAGTATCTGGCCATTTGGAGTGCTTCTGGTGTTGCTGCAAGGAGGTCCTCCATTGTGCATGTGGCAGGGCTCAGGGTGCATTGCAGCAGGTGGTCAGTGGTTTGCTCTTCTCCACACTCGCATGTCGAGGATTCCACTTTGTAGCTCCATTTCTGAAGGTTGGCTCTGCATCTCGTGGTGCCAGAGCGCAGTCTGTTCAGTGCCTTCCAAGTCGCCCAGTCCTCTGTGTGCCCAGGGGGAAGTCTCTCATTTGGTATCAGCCATTGATTGAGGTTCTGGGTTTGAGCCTGCCACTTTTGGACTCTCGCTTGGTGAGGTGTTCCGTCGAGTGTCTCTGTAGATTTTAGAAATCTACAGAGGGGGACATGAGAGAAGCCTCCTCGCAGGATTGCAAGACATCCGGGCGTCCCCTGGGCAACGTCTTCGTAGACAGCTGATTCTCTCGCCACAGAAGCGACCAGCATGCAAGCAAGCAAGCAAAACATTTTAAATTATTACATAGGTTTTTAAATCCTGTGTGTTATTGTTATATGTGATTTATATTATTTTGTATTGCATTGTATTGTTTTGTTTATTGCTTTTCTGTTTGGATGTGTTATTGGGCTTGGCCTCGTAAGCCACTCCGAGTCCCTTGGGGAGATGGTGGCGGGGTATAAATAAAGTATTATTATTATTATTATTATTAAGGTGCCGGTTTCCCTCTACCTTGTCGTCCAGCTCTTCCCCATGAAACTGTAGCTGCACAAATTCATTTGTCCTGGACACCTCCTCGGCCTCAATCTACCAAAGGAATGGACTCAGGTAAGTAAACAAACCCCAAATATTCATATAGAGACACATACTAGACACATACTTTAATTAGAGCTTCACAAAGTTCATTTTGTGGGTTTCGGTTCCCAGCATCCCCAGCCTAGCATGGCCATTTCCCAAGTTTAAAGCTTGACGGTGATCGGTTAAGAAAGCTCATTAATAAGTAAAGGGGGAAAGGCATCCTAAAAAGCCTTTCTGAGTTCTCTGCGGAACGACATTTCCGAATTCTTCCCATCTGCAACGTTGCATTCCTGAGCATCCATTAGCTCTTTGCTTACATAACAGCCATCCTTCTCACAACAGCCTTGTAAGGTAGGACAGTAAGACACCAAAGACACTATCTTACATTAAAACCTCTATGCACCATATCACTCTGCACATGCTCAAAAACACTTTTCTGGCCAAATGACTCTAAGGAGGTTGGAAAGTGATACTCTCAATTTAGTACAACTCTCAGCATAGCCATAATACTGGGGGATTTTGGGAGTTGTAGTCTAATCTTTCCCAAATTCTAACCATTTAGTTTTCAAATAACTTTCCATCAATGTATTGTTGAAAACTTTCATGGCCGGAATCACTGGGTTGTTGTAGGTTTTTTCGGGCTATATGGCCATGTTCTAGAGGCATTCTCTCCTGACGTTTCGCCTGTTCCAACAGACCTCATTACCTCTGAGGATGCTTGCCATAGATGCAGGCGAAACGTCAGGAGAGAATGCCTCTAGAACATGGCCATATAGCCCGAAAAATCCTACAACAACCCAATTTTCCATATTTTTTAGGGTGACATCCACACTATAGAATCAATGCAGTTTGGCTGCACTTTAACGTCCATGACTTAATGCTATGGATTCTTGGGATCTGTAGTTCGGCAAGGCATAAACATTTAGCAAAGAGGACTAAAGACGTTGCAACAAACATCTCACTTGATTCCACAGCATTGAGTGATAGTGGGACCAAACTGCATTAATTCCACAGTGCAGATGCACCCTTATTTTTCTTGCCTTGTGGTAGCGGGTGGCTTCCAATGAATCTGTTCTGGGTTTTAATCCGAAGGTACCAAATCCCATATATAAAAATATTGGTGTAGCATAGTGATTGCTGCTCTAGGTTTTAGTGCGAACATTAAGGGCATGATCCAAGGTGCTAGACCAGTGTTTTCCAACTCTGAACTTCCAGGTGTTTTGGACTTCAACTCCCAGAAGCCCCAGCTTCCTTGTCCAAGGATCAAGGATTCTGGGGATTGAGGTCCAAAACATCTGGAGGACAAAAGTTTTGGAAACACTGGTCTAACACCTTGGAGAAGACCCTTGAGGTTCGCACTAGAACCCGGAGCAGATCCAAGACTGCACTACTGGCTTGGAAACCACAGGTATCCCTGCCTTTTTCTCCCAGCCACATCTCCTTTTTGTCTCCGCACCCTTCCCTACCCCTCCATGGGCTTCTCCTTCTTCTACCACTCTTCCCTCCACCTCCGTCCCCGATGGGCTTTACAGTACCGTGATTGTTGAGTTTTCTGCCTCCTCTCCATTGGTCAGCACCAGCGGTTTGGTGACCTTGGTCTGGGAGACAATCTGTGGAGTTAGATATTGAGTCACAAGGGGCAGGGAATGGATAGAATGAAGAAAAAGAAAGGAGGGAAGAGAAGAGAAGAGAAGAAAGGAAAGGAAAGAAGAAAGGAAAGCGGGAGGAAGGAGAGAAGGAAGGAAGGAAAGGAAGGAAGGAAGGAAAGAGGAAAAACAATAAGAAAGGCAAGAGGGCAGAAGGGAGGGAAGGAAGGAAGGAGAAAAGGAAAGGAAGGAATGAGGGAGGAAGGAAAGGAAAGAAGGAGGAAAGGAAAGAAGAAGGGACAGAGGAAGGATTGTAGGAGGAAAGGAAGGCAGGAGAAAAGAAAAGGAAGGAGGGAGAAAGGAACAGAAAAGAAAAGAATGAAGGAAAGCAGAAGAGAGAGGGAAGAAGGGGGAAGGAAGGAAGGAAGGAAGGAAGGAAGGAAGGAAGGAGGAAAGGAAAGGAAAGAAGAAAGAGGGCAGGAGGGAGGAAAGGAGATGATAAAAAAGAAGGAAGAAAGGAAAGGAAAGAAGAAGGGAAACAGGAAGGAAGGTGGGAGGGAAGGAAGGAGAAAGGAAATTGAGGGAGGGAGGGAGGGAAGGAGGGCAGGAGAAAAAGAAAGGAAGGAATGAGGGAGGAAGGAGAGGAAAGGAAAAGGAAAGGAAAGGAAAGGAAAGGAAAGAAGAAGGGAAACAGGAAGGAAGGTAGGAGGGAAGGAAGGAGGGAGAAAGGAAAAGAAAAGAGAAGGAAGGAAAGCAGAAGAGAGAGGGAAGGAAGGAAGAAAGGAAAGGAGGAAGGAAAGAGGGCAGAAGGGAGGAAAGGAAATGAAAGAAAAGAAGGAGGAAAGGAAAGGAAAGCAAGGGAGCAAAGGAAGGAAGGAGAAAAGGAAAGGAAGGAGGGAGAAAGGAAAAGAAAGAAGGAAGGAGGGAAGGAAGCAAGGGGGGAGGGAGGGAGGGAGGGAGGGAAGGAAGGAAGGAAGGAAGGAAGGAAGGAAGGAAGGAAGGAAAAAGAGAGAGAGGAGGAGGGAACGAAGGAGGGGTGGGGGAGATTAGTTTCACTTCTCTATTCCAAAAGACAACAGGTTTACTACTTCGGCATGTATATATTAGCTTGGATTTAATGTCTATTCCATTCTTTGATTGCATAAATTTTTGCATAAAATATTATTTTATGCAAAAAAGTGCCCAAAGATGGAAGGAAATGCCTGTGCGCATACAAACGGACCGCATATATTATTTGCCACAAATTGACAAATCTAATCAAACTCAAGAAACTGGAAAAGTTTTAAGAAAAGTAGAAATAGGTGATTGAAGATTAGGGAATATGGGTCATTTTAGATAACTATTTGCAATTAATTTACTTCATAAATAAGTAGCAATGATATTATCTATAATAGATAACCATGATCAGAGTATAAATATTTGTGTTTTCCAAGAGATAGTTGATATCTTATAACCATAAACTAGCAAGTTGGAAGTCATGTATCTCCCTATTTTAGTTTGTTTACACCAGGCCTGGGCAAACTTCGCCCTTCCAGATGTGTTGAACTCCAACTCCCACAATTCCTAACAACCTCAAGCCATTTCCTTTCTCCCTCAGCCGCTTAAGCTTAAGCTTAGGGGCCTCGGTGTGTTAGTAGGCCTCAGTATGAGTAGGCCTCAGTGTGAGAGAGGCACCAGTCTGAGAGAAACCTCAGTGTGAGAAGGCTTCAGTGGTAAAAGGCCTCAGTGTGAGGTAGGCCTCAGTATTAGTAGGCCTCGGTGTGAGTAAGCCTGGTGTGAGAAGCTTAAGCAGCTGATGGGGGAAAGGAAAGGGCCTGAGGTTGATAGGAATGGTGGGAGTTGGAGTCCAAAACACCTGGAGGACCCAAGTTTGCCCAGGCCTCGTGTAGATGCACCAAAGTCTGATAAAATCACACACTGCATACAATACTCAGAAGACACCTGATGATCAAGAGCAACTAGCTTCAGGTCTGATTGCCAGTTTTCCACGTTGACTACTTTTGGAAACAGGATACTGGGGCAAATACACCTGCCGCCAACCTAACAGAACCTTTCGTATGTTTTTCTGCCTCTTGCCTTTATTTTTGTCTGGCTATCGAGACCAGGAATCTATCTATTTTCTTTATTTTGAAAGGCACGGCCTTGTTAGGAATCACAACCTTTTGGAAAAATGAAGCCATAACCTTTTGGGAAATGGAAATCCCTATAACCTTTTGGAAAATGGCATTTGCCACCATTTTGGGAAAATTGGGAATCTCCCTGAGAAGAGTTAAATACTTGCTTGAGTCAACCTTCTCCTTAGTAGTAAATATCCACTAGTATTCATGCATGGCAATTAGGTTTCTTAGCTGTTAGACTGATAGACCTAGATATCTCTTTGAACTGTTAGGGACAAAGATATGCCAATGCACAAAAACATATATATAGCAGAGTTTCAGAAGTGTTCTTTCAGTTGCCCGAAAAACATCAACTCTCCCTAATAGAGTCTCTGTTTAGTTTAAAAGTCCAATGGAGTCTGCTTGTACTGGTGTCGGAAAGCATATTGTTTCTAAAATGGAGTCTGAGTCCTGAACAATCCCAGATCGGATCACATGGTCTGCAGCCCCTCCCACAACATAGAGTTAAGGAAAACTGCATACCAATACACATCTTGGTTTAAATCATGCTCTCAAGAGACAAAAATAAATAGACTTCTTTAAAAGTAACACAGTTGGTTTACTCACAAACTTCATATATTCAGCGTACAGGTACATTGCATATCAATCCAGTTATAGATAGGATTTGAAGCAGTTTATCTGGGCAGGTAACACAGGGCATCTTTCTCATAATCTGAACACTCTATAGTCTAAATCATCTCTCATCACACTAGAGAATGAATCCACTTTAAATCCAGGTTGCTGCCTCCTGCAGAATTCTGGGGGTTGTAGTTTAGGAAGGAACATTTAATAGCCTCACTAAACTACAAACTCCAGAAATCGGCAGGACGTAGAAACCGGATATAAAGTGGATTCATTCTCTAGTCTAGTGTGATGAAGCACTAATAGAGTCTCTAGTTTGAAAGTCCAATGGAATCTGCTTCTACTGGTGTCTGAAACCATAGTGTTTCTAAAATGGAATCTGAGTCCTGAACAAACCTAGATCTGATCACATGGTCTGCAGTCCCTCCCACAACAGGAAAACTTTATTCTCTAGTCTAGTGTGATGATGCACTAATAGAGTCTCTTGTTTGAAAGTCCAATGGAGTCTGCTTCTACTGGTGTCTGAAACTATACTGTTTCTAAAATGGAGTCTGAGTCCTGAACAAACCCAGATCTGATCACGTGGTCTGCAGTCCCTCCCACAACAGGAAAACTTTATTCTCTAGTCTAGTGTGATGAAGCACTAATAGAGTCTCTAGTTTGAAAGTCCAATGGGGTCTGCTTCTACTGGTGTCTGAAACCATACTGTTTCTAAAATGGAGTCGGAGTTCTGAACAATCCCAGATCTGATCACATGGTCTGCAGTCCCTCCCACAACAGGAAAACTTTATTCTCTAGTCTAGTGTGATGATGCACTAATAGAGTCTCTTGTTTGAAAGTCCAATGGAGTCTGCTTCTACTGGTGTCTGAAACTATACTGTTTCTAAAATGGAGTCTGAGTCCTGAACAAACCCAGATCTGATCACGTGGTCTGCAGTCCCTCCCACAACAGGAAAACTTTATTCTCTAGTCTAGTGTGATGAAGCACTAATAGAGTCTCTAGTTTGAAAGTCCAATGGGGTCTGCTTCTACTGGTGTCTGAAACCATACTGTTTCTAAAATGGAGTCGGAGTTCTGAACAATCCCAGATCTGATCACATGGTCTGCAGTCCCTCCCACAACAGGAAAACTTTATTCTCTAGTCTAGTGTGATGAAGAACTAATAGAGTCTCTAGTTTGAAAGTCCAATGGAGTCTGCTTCTACTGGTGTCTGAAACCATATTGTTTCTAAAATGGAGTCTGAGTCCTGAACAAACCCAGATCTGATCACGTGGTCTGCAGCCCCTCCCACAACACAGAGTTAAGGAAAACTGCATACCAATACACATATACAATACAGTAAGCAATCTGAATTATATACAAACAAATAACTAGTGGAGTCTTGAAGAAGGTTGCTATTTCCAACAGGAAGAGGCCCCAAAGGTCATCCAGTCTAGCCCCATTCTGCCAGCAGGATGGCACCATTAAAGCACTCCAGTCCTGAGTTGCCCTTCCAAAATAGCCTTTAGACAATGTTGAAAGTAAAAGAAAAATGCTTTACTTTAGCAAACACGAAGGATAGATAAGCAAATGCAATTGAAAAGTGCAAAAGAAAACTAGGAAATCTTAATCCAGACACAAGTTAAAATCTCTTACAAAGTCCCAAAAGAAATACCAGTCTTCCATCAGACAACAGACAATGAACTAAGTCCTTAGGAGCAAACACAAAGCAGATTCCATTGGAGTGAAAACATCAGTATCAGGGTCGTTGTTACCAGCGAAAGCTGACTTCTCCTGCTTCTGATTTATAGCCCTGAATTCCCCACGCAGGAGGTGCTATGGTGTCTCCCAATTAGCTCAGCGTTTTTAGCAGCAATTCTAGCTGAACGCTATCTGTGCTCTGTCTCTTTTTGTCTCTCTAAAAATGTGGGCACTTTCAAACCCTCATCGTCTGATTCTTCTTCTCCCTTCAATTCCTGAGCCTTTCCCTGCTCCCCTTCCTCTTCCGAAGATGAGGAATCCCTAACAACTCCCAACAGATGGCCATCTAGCCTGAACTTAAAAACCTCCAGAGACGGAGACTCCAAGGTAGCATATGCCCCTATTTGAGCTGTACGCGACCTCAGAGACAAATCAGCTTAAGCTCCTTTTATGCAGAAATACACAATCAAAGCACTCCCGATAGATGACCAAACAGTCTCTGCTAAAAACCATCACACTCCAAGGCAGAATATCTGCTGGTACGACTGTACCAGGAGCTCCAACTTTATCTGCTTTGTATTAAATGTTTGCTTGCAGTCCAAGTTTTCAGGGTTCTGCAGAAAGGTGGCTTCCTTTGGTTGCAGTCGTAGGGCAAGTCACCTGTCCATCATCGTTTTGGTTCCGCCCCCTGCTCAGGGCAATTGGGAAGGGAAGGGAGCCATTTTTTAGTTAGTCTCAGTAAGGAAAGCTAAATTAGAGGACGTGTACAAGTTTCTCCTGTACAAAAGCTTCAACCCTTAAGACTTTCCAGGGGAGAACAGTCTTAAGAGCATCCAAAGATCTCCAAAGATTTCCAGGGAAACATCCCTAAAGCTTTGAGGAATTTCAGAGGGTGAACAGTTTGGAAGACCAAAGAACTCCAGCTGGAAAATCTACTGGCCTTACTGGTAGGTCCACTCGGTGCTCGAGACGCAGTTCGACCCGGTAGCAGAGCCCACATCAGTAAGAAGTAGATTACAGTCAGCTTGGGAGAAGTTAAAAAGGGGATTTTCCTTTAAAGTAAAGAATCAGTTATTGAAGACAATTGCCTGTCCTTCGTTGACAAGATTAGGAAGCCACCAGTTGCATAAAAGCCTGAAATCATTTGTTTAACATTACTGAAGACAAGAGAAGTTTCTGTTTGATTGTTCATTATACTTCACAAGCCAGCTAAAGATCATTTGTGGTGGAAAATCTCTGAGAACTTCTCTTCGGGGGCCCCTGGCTTCCCGCTGGGCTAAAGTCGCACGTCCTATTTAAAGGCAATTATTTACAGGCCCAGCACGCGACAGAACAGAATATTTCACTGTTTAATCCAGGCATGGACAAACTTTGGCCCTCCCTCCAGAGGTTTTGGACTTCAACTCCCACACTTCCTAACAGATTCTACCTAATTGGTAGAATCTCTTTTCCTGCAAAAGGGGAGTCCACATTATTTGTCCCACTGAGACGTGGCTAAAGAAGGTATGGCATTAGGAATGGAACTGTCCTTACCTGGCCTAAAGTACATTCAACCGTCCCGAGAAGGCCGCCCTCTTCGAGTCCCACGTTCTCAGCATCCTCTCCGTCGGCATCGAAGACTTCGAATCGCAAGGTCTGCATCTCTTCGAAGAAATAGTCCAGAGCAAAGACATGAGCGAAGACGGGGTTTTGGGACCCATGCAGGACCTCAGAGCGACCGACCTGGAGAGAAAGACGGAGATGTATAGACCTCAAGGTAGGCATGGGCCAACCTGGGCTCTCCAGGTGTTTTGGACTTCAACTCCCACAATTCCTAACAGCAATTGTACGGGTTGAAGTCCCAAACACCTGGAGGGCCCAAGTTGGCACATGCCTGATGAACAGCACGGAACTCTATCAAGTCCTGTCCCAATTGCTCAATGTATTGCAACTCAGTGGTGGATACAGACATGTCATCCTTCAATTGCAAGGCTTTCTCACTATTAAAGTAGACTTTTAGGGTGCTTTTTCACTCACGCAATAGTGCCATGATCATATCTATCCACATAATCAAAGTAAAAATGTGTATGTGGGAGTTGTAGTTCACCCTACACCCAGAGCACTCTGAACCCCACCAATGACCAAACATGGCAAACAGAACCCTGGTGACCAAAACAACATACTGCAGGTGTTTGTGGGGGGGATCAACCTACCCACGTGGAAGTTGTAGTTCACTCTGTATCCAGAGCACTCTGAACCCCACTACTGATGGATCTGGACCCAACATGGCACACAGAACTCTGGTGACCAAAACAACATACTGCAGGTGTTTGTGGGGGGAAAGACCTACCCACGTGGAAGTTGTAGTTCACCCTGCACCCAGGGCACTCTGAACCCCACTACTGATGGATCTGGACCCAACATGGCACACAGAACTCTGGTGACCAAAACAACATACTGCAGGTGTTTGTGGGGGGAAAGACCTACCCACGTGGAAGTTGTAGTTCACCCTGCACCCAGGGCACTCTGAACCCCATCAATGATGGATCTGGACCAAACATGGCACACAGAAATCTGGTGACCAAAACAACATACTGCAGGTGTTTGTGGGGGGGGATCAACCTAGCCACGTGGAAGTTGTAGTTCACTCTGTACCCAGAGCACTCTGAACCCCACCATTGATGGATCTGGACCAAACATGGCACACAGAACCCTGGTGACCAAAACAACATACTGCAGGTGTTTGTGGGAGGAAAGACCTACCCACATGGGAGTTGTAGTTCACCTTGTACCCACCAATGATGGATCTGGACCAAACATGGCACACAGAATCCTGGTGACCAATGCAACTGGAAGAGTTTTTTTTTGGGGGGGGGGGGACTAACCCACTCACGTGGGAGTTGTAGTTGTAGTTCACCCTGTACCCTGCTTCAGAGAGCATTCTGAAGCCCCCAATGGCAGATCTGGAAGACATGTGCCACACAGAACCCTGATGGCCAACAGAACACATACTGGAGGGGTTGGGGAAGGAATGACCCACCCACGTGGGAGTTACAGTTCACCCTGCATCCAGAGTATTCTGAACCCTCTCAATAACAGATCTGGACCCAACTTAGTATACAGACCCGACATGCCCAACTGTGAATATAGGCAAAGTTTGGAGTTGATTGCCCTGGGAATTTGGGAGTTGTAGTTCACCTGCATCCAGACAAACTGTGACCCCTCTACCGACAATGGACCGGGACCAAACTTGGCATAGAGAAGTTCAATGACCAACCGAACAAACAGCTGGGATTTGTGGGAATTGACCTTTATTTTGGGAATTGTAGTTCACCTGCATCTAGAAGAACTGTAATATCCCACCGACAATGGACCAGGACCAAGTTTGGTACAAAGAAACAGCATGACCAACTCAACAGACTGCTGGGGGTCTGTGGGAATTTACCTTGATTTTGGGAGTTGTAGTTCACCTCCATCCAGAGAAACTGTGACCCCCCCCCCCCAACCGACAATGGACTGGGACCAAATTGGCACAGAGAAACCCCATGACCGACTGAATAGACTGCTGGGGCTTGTAGGAATTGACCTTGATTTTGGAAGTTGTAGTTCACCGGCATCCAGAGAGCACTAAACCCAGCCAACGTTGGATCTGGACCAAACTGGGCACACAGATGCAACATGGCCAACTGTGCATTTGAGGAGAACTGACCCACGCTTTTGGGAATTGTAGTTCATCCACATCCTTATGCATTTTCTAATGGGAGCATTCATTAAAAAACCAAATCAAAAACTAATAAATAGTGTTACTAATTAACTAAATGATATGACCTAACACCCCAAAACAAACAATGCCTTTTTCAAATAACTCGGGCACCACCGGGTACCCAAGCTAGTACATGAATAATAAAAATTAATACAGACATAAGATTAGATTACGACCTCATAAATACTGACCGTGATGCCGGCTGACATTTGTATTCAGAAGAAGCTCATTGCTTCCACGGCAAGGGGATGTTTAATCTGTTCTGGGTTTTGTCCAAATTTTAAATATCCATGGGTGTTCAACCTTACTCCTCAAAATAGATCCACATGAAATATCAGGCTTTTACAATGTGTAATAAAACATGATGTTAAAAAAGGGGCCACGAACCTTCATAAATAAAGCAGAGTATGCGTAAAACGCTGCCATTTCTATTTAAACATTTATCTGCGGGCAGAGCAATTCACACGGAGTATATCTATCCTGGCAAACTAAGACAGCTCATTTATTTATTTACAGTATTTATATTCCACCCTTCTCATCCTGCAAGGAACTTAGGGTGGATTATAATGCACATATACATGGCAAACATTCAGTGCCATAGACATACAACATATATAGATAGACACAGAGGCAATTTAACATTCCAGCTTTCCAGCTTCATGAAGGTATGCTCGATTACGGCCACAGGGGGAGCTGCAGCTACACCGTCCACTTGTGACACTGAGTCCTTGATGGAGTACTTCCTCATTCTTCTGCATGCTGCTGGAAGGTTTTTATGGCATCGTAAATTAGTTTAATTAACCTCCCCGCATAAAGCGGTACCTAAATTTCCTACTTGACAGATGCAACTGTCTTTTGGGCTGCATAGGTCAACAGCAAGCTAGACTATTAATGGTCGGGAGCTCACTCCGACCCAGGCTGACTTCGAACTCATGACTTCTCGGTCAGTAGTGAATTAATGTAGCTGGCTACTAACTAGCTGCGCCACAGCCTGGTCCTTGACATCCCTTTGACTGCTGTGGAATTTGGGAGGTGTAGTTTTACAAGGTCTTCAGTGATGAAAAGAGCTGGAGCAAACTACAACTCCTAGGATTCCATAGCATTGAGCTATGCCATTTAAGGGGATGTCATACTGCTTTAATTCCACAGTGTAGATTATTATTTTAAGGATTGTTTTATTGTTTTAATGATTGTTCTATTGTTTATGGATGTATTTTAATTTGATTTATGTCTAACTGTAATTGTATAATTGTAATTGTTTGTGCTGGCATTGAATTTTGCCATTACTTATGTGGAAACCGCTTTGAGTCCCCTTCGGGGTGAGAAAAGCAGTATACAAATACTGTAAATAAATAAATAAATAAATAAATAAATAATAAATAAATAGATTAGGCATGGGCTACTTGGGCACTCAAGGTGTTTTGGACTTCAACTCCCACCATTCCTCAGGCCCTTTCCTTTCCCCACTCAGCCGCTTAAGCTTCTCACACTAGGCCTACTCATGCCGAGGCATACTAACACAGAGGCCTACCTCACACTGAGACCTTTTACCACTGAGGCCTTCTCACACTAAGGGTTCTCTCAGACTGATGCTTCTCTTACACTGAGGCAAACTAACACTGAAGCCTACTCATACTGAGGCCTTCTCACACTGAGGGTTCTCCCAGACTGATGCTTCTCTCACACTGAGGCGAACTAACATTGAGGCCTACTCATACTGAGGCATTTTCACACTGAAGGTTATCTCAGACTGATGCCTCTCTTACACCGAGGTGAACTAACACTGAGGCCTACCTCACACTGAGGCCATCTCATACTGAGCGTTCTCTCAGACTGATGCCTCTCTCACACTGAGGTGAACTAACACTGAGGCCTACTCATACTGAGGCCTACTAACACACTGAGGCCCCTAAGCCTAAGTGGCTGAGGGGGAAAAGGAAGGGGCCTGAGGCTGTTAGGAATGATGGGAGTTAGAGTCCAACACACCAGGAGGGCCGAAGTTGACCCATAGCTGGTTTATAGTATGGTATAGTATTAGTTAGGTCTATTTAAATACTAACTCAAACAACCAGAAACTATATTTATCCAGCATCTACCAATTTCCAAGGGTGCTGGTTAACTGAGAGTCCACTGAACTTCCAAATTAAAGAGTGGGATAAGGCAGCAGCTGTACCCAACCTCATTCCACTGTTCGCTGCTGAGCAGCTGGAGCACCAAACAGGGATCCGGCTTGATGGCGCTTCCACGCTGCGGGAGGCTCCAGCAGGAGACCCGGAGCTCCACTCGGGACGCCCCGAGGGCCACCGGCTGGGAATCAACCCCTTCGGACATGACACCGCCTGAGCAAAAAAGAAGAGGAAGAAACAAAGCAAGAGGAAGGTGAACAGGCTGGGCTGAGTGACCAAAAGAATTTCAGAAACGTACAGTGCAAGCTGTCCCCGAGTTACAAGCAAGATAGTTTCTATGTGTCGTCGAAGGCTTTCATGGCCGGAATCACTGGGTCGCTGCGAGTTTTCCAGGCTGTCTGGCCATGTTCCAGAAGCATTCTCTCCTGATGTTTCACCCACATCTATGGCAGGCATCCTCAGAGGTTGGGAGGTCTGTTGGTTTATATATCTATGGAATGATGTCCAGGGTGGGAGAAAGAACTCTTGTTTGTTTGAGGCAAGTGTGAATGTTGCAATTGGCCAGCTTCATTAGCACTGAATAGCCTTGCAGCTTCAAAGCCTGGCTTGTTGCTGCCTGGGGGAATCCTTTGTTGGGAGGTGTTAGCTGGCTCTGATTTTTTCATGTCTGGAATTCCCCTGTTTGAGTGTTGGTCTTTATTTACTGTAACAACCACCCTGTCAATTTACACAGATAACAACAACAACAACAATAATAATAACTTTATTTCTACCCTGCCACCATCTCCCCGATGGGGACTCGGAGCAGCTTACATGGGGCAGCGAACAGAGCCATTGATCGATTGACTGATTTTATTTATGACATTTATATGCCGCCCTTCTCACTCCAAGGGGGACTCAGAGCGGCTTACAAGTAATATGTAAATACAATATATTATATTATTACCATAGCACAATATTAGTATTATATATTACTATATTGTACTATATTGATATCCTCAAGCATGTGGACAATTTCAATAGACAGGAGGAAACCATGAAAATGAACTCAATCTATTGTACTATATTGATATCCTCAAGCATGTGGACAATTTCAATGGACAGGAGGAAACCATGAAAATGAACACAATCTGGCTACCAGTATTAAAGAACTCTAAACTCAGGACAGTAAATAAAGAGGAACACTCAGAAACAGAGGAATTCCAGACAAGAAATAATCAGGGCCAGCTAACAACTCCCAACAAAGAATCCCTCAGGCAGGAAACAGCCAGGCTTTGAAGCAGCAGTGTCATTCAATGCTAATCAAGGGGGCCAATGGCAACATTCACACTTGCCTCATACAGACAAGAGATATTTCTCTGACATCTCATGACATCTCCCCGGACATAGCCCAGCCAATCAGCTTCGTGCGTCTTATTTTACAGTTGATACACATACACACGAACTGATTTCTAACATGCTCCAACATACACTTAGACCATAAAAATGTAATGCAAAGATGTAGGATGAGGGATACGGGCTTGAGAACAGTTTGCCATAGGAATCTGAGTCAAAAGGGGAGTTCATTGAAACTGTGTTGTTTTAGGTTTAGAAGCATTCTCTCCTGATGTTTCACCCACATCTATGGCAGGCATCCTCAGAGGTTGTGAAGTCTGTTGGAAACTAGGAAAATTGGGTTTATATACAGGGTTAGTCAAAATACATAGGCCAATAAGCCATTCAATTGAATGGCTTATTGGCCTATGCATTTTGACTAACCCTGTATTTGTGGAAAGTCCAGGGTAGGAGAAAGAACTCTTGTCTGTTGGAGCCAGGTGTGAATGTGCTGGTACGGCTGTACCAGGAGCTCCAACTTCTTTTCCTTTCTATTGAGTGTTTGCATGTATTCCAAAGTTCCATGCATTTTGCAATAAGGTAGCTTCCCTTGGTTTGCAATCATAGGGCCAATGACCCATTAATTATCATTATGTTTTTTAGTTCCGCCCCTTTTTCTGGGTTAAGGAGGGGAAAAGGGGACTTCTAGTTCAGTTCACACAGAGAAGCCTTTCGTACAGGACATGAATCAGTTCCACCTGTAGAAAGCTTCGTCTTTTACAGCTTTGCTGGGGGGATCCAGTCCCACAGCTCTACAGAGAATTACAGCATAGTCTTTGTTGGAGAAATACAACTCCACGGTTTTACAGCCAGCCTTTGCTGGGAATTGAAAGCCTTCTTTCCTCTTGAAAATCTACTAAAGGACTCTGTTTGGTAAGGACCACTCGTGGCAGCCATAAAGCAATTTGGACTGGGTGTAGGGGCCCACGCCAGCAGAGCTTAAGTCAGATTGCCCAGAGAGGGGTCAAGGATTTCCCTTGTAGGAGGAAGAAACAGTTCATGAAAATAGTTGCCTGTCCCTTGTTGACAAGATTTAAGCAAGCCACCAGTTGATTCAAAGCCTTGAAGTATTTGTTTGATTTATTAAAGATTTAAGCAACAATAAAAACTTTGTTGAACTTTCTAAGTCTCTAAAAGAACTTTGTGTGGGGAAATCCAAAAGACCTCTCAGCCGAGGCACCCCTGGCGTCCCGTTGGGTGTACAGAAAACACGTCCTGTCTACAGACTCTTTCACAGGCCCAGCGTGTGACAGTACAGTGAATGTCTCAGTTGGCCACCTTTGATGGCCTGACAGTTTTTAGGTGTGCCCTGTTACTGCCAAGGGAATTCTTTGTTGAGAGGTGATTAGCTGTTCCTGATTGATTCTTGTCTGGAGTTCCCCTGTGTTTGAGTTTTGTTCTTTATTTAATGTTATAATTTTTAGAGGTTTTTTTTAGTACTGGTAGCCAGATTTTGTTCATTTTCATGGTTTCTTCCTTTCAACAAAGGCTACATTCAGCAAAGGACAAGAAAGATCCTCTGCAGGAGTCTACCATGTATCATGCAGCTCTGGACAAGTCTCCATAGGGACCACCGAATCAAGGAACATGAAAGCCACTGCAGACTAGTCCAACCAGAGAAATCAGCCATAGCAGAGCACCTGATGAGCCAACTTAGACACAGCAAATTATCTGAGAACACAGAAATGCAGGACCACTTTAACAATTATCATATCAGATTACACAGAGAAGCCACTGAAATCCACAAGCATGTGGACAATTTCAACAGAAAGGAAGAAACCATGAAAATGAACAAAATCTGGCTACCTGTATTTAAAAAAACCTCTAAAATTATAACAGTAAATCAAAAACAAAACACAGGGGAATCCAGCCAGGAAACAATCAGGAACACCTGGTACCTCTTAACAAGGAAATTTCCCAGGCAGTAACAAGCCACACCTAAAAACTGTCAGGCCATCAAATGCTAATCAAAGTGGCCAATTGAAATATTCACACCTAGCTCCGACACACAAGAGTTCTTTTTCCCACCCTGGACTTTCCACAGATATATAAACCCAATTTTCCTAGTTTCTAACAGACCTCACAACCTCTGAGGATGCTTGCCACAAATGCAGATGAAGCATCAGGAGAGAATGCTTCTGGAATATTGTTACTTGTTACACAAACCTGAGTGACACTTTATTATACTGCAGGGTATATCTTGGTTTAAATACTTGCACACACTTGCCTCAAACAGACAATGTTCTTTTTCCCAACCGGGACATTATTCCACAGATATATAAACCTGACTTGCCTAGTTTCCAACAGATCTCACAACCTCTGAGGATGCCTGCCAGAAATGCAGGTGAAATGTCAGGAGAGAATGCTTCTAGAACATAGCCATACAGCTCGAAAAATCTACAACCCAGTGAGTCCAGCCATGAAAGCCTTCGACAATGTCATTGAAACTCTTTAAAGGGAAAAGAAATCAAAATTATCACCAGGACATGTGAATAGGATCTCTTATTAGACCACAAGCTGAATGGAAGTCAACACTGTGATACAGCAGCTGAAAAAGCCAACGCCATTCTAGGCTGCATCAATAGGAGTATAGACCCAATCTTGAGGAAAATAATAGTTCTACCCTATTCGGCTTTGGTCAGAGCTCACCTAGAATAACCCTGTGTCAATTTCTGGCAACAACATTCAAGGAGGAGATGGACAACCTGGAACATGTCCAGAAAAGAGCAACCCAAGGTTTGGAAGCCAAGTCATATGAGGTGCGGCTCAAGGAGCTTGTTTAACTTGGAGAAGAAAAGGTTAAGTGGGACACGAAAGCCATGTTTAAGCAGTTGAAAGGATGTCATATTGTTTTATACTCCTCTGGAAATTAAGAGCTCTGTGAGTGCAGCATTCTTCCGAATGAAGCAGAGAGTTGTTGTAGGTTTTTTTCGGGCTATATGGCCATGGTCTAGAGGCATTCTCTCCTGACGTTTGGCCTGCATCTATGGCAAGCATCCTCAGAGGTAGTGAGGATGCTTGCCATAGATGCAGGAGAAACGTCAGGAGAGAATGCCTCTAGACCATGGCCATATAGCTCGAAAAAAACCTACAACAACCCAGTGATTCCGGCCATGAAAGCCTTCGACGAAGCAGAGACTGTTTGAGGACTGGGACATCCATAGGGAGACCAAGGTGTTTTTTGATAAAGCTATTGTCCTCCCAACCCTGCCATATGCCTGCGAAACGTGGACTGTCTACAGACGTCACACTCAACTCCTGGAACGATTCCATCAGTGTTGCCTCTGAAAAATCCTGCAAATCTCTTGGGAAGACAGGCGGACAAATGTCAGCATGCTGGAAGAAGCAAAGACCACCACCATTGAAGCGATGGTCCTCCGCCATCAACTCAGTTGGATTGGCCACGTTGTCCGGATGCCCGATCACCGTCTCCCAAAGCAGTTACTCTACTCTGAACTCAAGAACAGAAAATGGAATGTTGGTGGGCAGGAAAAGAGATTTAAAGATGGGCTTAAAGCCAACTTCAAAAACTGTGGCATAGAGACCGAGAACTGGGAAGCCCTGGACCTTGAGCGCTCTAACTGGAGGTCAGCTGTGACCAGCAGTGCTGCAGAATTTGAAAAGGCAGGAATGGAGGGTGAAAAGGAGAAACGTACCAAGAGGAAGGCACATCAAGCCAATCCTGACCGAGACCGCCTTCCACCTGTAAACCAATGCCCTCACTGTGGAAGAAGATGCGGGTAAAGAATAGGGCTCCACAGTCACCTATGGACCCACCAGAATACTGATCCTGGAAGACTATCCTACTCGGCCAATGAGGAATCGCCTAAGTAAGTAAGTAAGTACCATATCTGGAAGACCATCATGCTCGAGCTACGAGGGATCGCCTAAGTAAGGGAGGAAGGAAACTAGGACACAATGGAACAATGGGAAACCACAATTGAAGAGAGATATTGACAAACTGGAATGTGTCCAGACAGGCATGTAGTTGTGGGGGAGGGGGGGCTCAAGCCCCCCTCCCGAAATTTTCAGGATGGTCTGCGAGAAAGGCTTATGGGAACATTATTTAAACTGTTATGTTTATTCATATCATGATCTGAACACCATGCTCAATATATCCCATATGCATGGGGCTATTGGGATAATGATAAAAAAAGGTTTGCTAGGGTAGATCCTCAGTCCCCCCCACCTTTGAATCAAACTCAGCCCCCCCCCCCCAATCAAACTCAGTATCCCCCGGATCAAAATCCTGGCTACAGGCCTGTGTCCAGAGGAGGGCAACTAAAATGATCAAGGGTCTGGAGAACAAGCCCCATGAAGAGCAGCTTAAAGAGCTGGGCATGTTTAGCCTGAAGAAGAGAAGGCTGAGAGGAGATATGATAGCCATGTATAAATATGTAAGAGGAAGTCACAGGGAGGAGGGAGCAAGCTTGTTTTCTGCTTCCCTGGAGAGTAGGACGTGGAACAATGGCTTCAAACTACAAGAAAGGAGATTCCAACTGAACATTAGAAAGAACTTCCTGACTGTGAGAGCCGTTCAGCAGTGGAACTCTCTGCCCCAGAGTGTGGTGGGGGCTCCTTCTTTGGAAGCTTTTAAGCAGAGGCTGGATGGCCATCTGTCAGGGGTGTTTGAATGCAATATTCCTGCTTCTTGGCAGAATGGGGTTGGACTGGATGGTCCATGAGGTCTCTTCCAACTCTTTGATTCTATGATTCTAAGAACTTCCTGACTGTGAGAGCTGTTCAGCAGTGGAACTCTCTGCCCCAGAGTGTGGTGGAGGCTCCTTCTTTGGAAGCTTTTAAGCAGAGGCTGGATGGCCATCTGTCAAGGGGTGTTTTGAATGCAATATTCCTGCTTCTTTGCAGAATGGGGTTGGACTGGATGGCCCATGAGGTCTCTTCCAATTATTTGATTCTATGATTCTAACAACTTCCTGACTGTGAGAGCTGTTCAATAGTGGAACTCTCTGCCCTGGAGTGTGGTGGAGGCTCCTTCTTTGGAAGCTTTTAAACAGAGGCTGGATGGCCATCTGTCAGGGGTGCTTTGAATGCAACATTCCTGCTTCTTGGCAGGGGGTTGGACTGGATGGCCCATGAGGTCTCTTCCAACTCTTTGATTCTATGATTCTAAGAACTTCCTGACTGAGAGCTGTTCAGAAGTGGAACTCTCTGCCCCCGAGTGTGGTGGAGGCGCCTTAACAGAGGCTGGATGGCCATCTGTCAGGGGTGCTTTGAATGCAACATTCCTGCTTCTTGGCAGGGGGTTGGACTGGATGGCCCATGAGGTCTCTTCCAACTCTAGGATTCTATAAGTAAGTAAGGACACTAGGACACAACGGCGCAATGGGAAAAGAGAGTCCACCTAAACATTAGGAAGAACATCCTAATTGTAAGCTCTGCTCCATAGTGAAGCACACTGATTCTGAAATGCCGGAGAGTATGCACTCTGTGCATGCTCAGAGGTAGATATTCACTACCCTGAGATGAAGAACGGCACCAAAAAAGGAAGCTTCCAAATTCTCCTGCATACGGAACGTGTCCTTCCCATCTTCCTTCCTTTCTTGGTCGTGATGCAGAAGCTAAGGAAGGATGGTTGGCAAGCGGAGATCCCAAATGGCATGAGGAACCTTTTGGTCCCTGTCGGTGCTGAGTCAGTGGCACGATTCCCCCTCCTCTCTTGCTGCTCCAGCCTTTCCTCGCCGTGATTTATGAGGCTGTGTCCTGGATGGACAGCTCTGGCTCCCACCAGGGACCTGAGTCAGGTCAAATAATCCGGGAAGCTCAGCCAGGGAAGGAGACAAGGCTCCAAGGAAGGAAGGAGGGAGGGAGGGAGACCCAAGGAAACCTACACTGAGCTGCATCTCTCTCTGTGTTGGTGTGTAAACACAAGGAAAACAATTGCCATACATCAGTGGTTCTCAACCTTCCTAATGCTGCAACCCTTTAACATAATTCCTCATGTTGTGGTGCCTCCAAACCATCACATTATTCTCGTTGCTGCTTCATAACTGTAATTTTCCTACTGTTATGAATCATTATGTAAATATCTGATATGCAGGATGGATTTTCATTCACTGGACCAAATTTGGCACAAATACCCAATACGCCCAGATCTGAAAATTGCTAGGGTTATTGGGAGGATTGATTTTGTCATTTGGGAGTTGTAGTTGCTGGGATTTATAGTTCACCTACAATCTAAGATTGTATACTAGAGGCAAAGATGAAGTGCTTTGGCCACATCATGAGAAGAAAGGAAAGCTTAGAGAAGACGATGCTGGGGAAAATGGAAGGAAAAAGGAAGAGGGCTGACCAAGGGCAAGAAAGGAGATTCCATCTGAACATGAGGAAGAACTTCCTGACTGTGAGAGCCGTTCAGCAGTGGAACTCTCTGTCCCGGAGCGTGGTGGAGGCTCCTTCTTTGGAAGCTTTTAAACAGAGGCTGGATGGCCATCTGTCAGGGGTGATTTGAATGCACTATTCCTGCTTCTTGGCAGGGGGTTGGACTGGATGGCCCATGAGGTCTCTTCCAACTCTTTGATTCTATGATTCTAAGATGGATGGCATCCTTGAAGTGACTGGCTTGACCTTGAAGGAGCTGGGGGTGGTGACGGCCGACAGGGAGTTCTGGCGTGGGCTGGTCCATGAGGTCATGAAGAGTTGGAAACGACTGAACGACTGAACAACAACAAGCAATCTAAGAGCATTCTGAACTCCACCCACTATAGAATTGAACCAAACTTGGCACACAGAACTCCCATGACCAACAAAAATATTGGAAGGATATGGTGGGCATTGACCTTGAGTTTTGGAGTTGTAGTTCACTTACATCCAGAGAGCATTGTGGACTCAAACAATGATGGATCTGGACCAAACTTGGCACGAATACTCAATATACCCAAATGTGAACACTGGTGGAGTTTGGGGAAAATAGACCTTGGCCATTTGGGAGTTGTAGTTGCTGGGATTTATAGTCTACCTACAATCTAAGAGCATCCTGAACCCTATCAATGATGGAATTGAACCAAATTTGGCACACAAAACTCCCATAACCAACAGAAAATACTGGAAGAGTTTGGTGGGCACTGACCTTGATATTTAGAGTTGTAGTTCACCTACATCCAGAGAGCATCGCGAACCGAAACAACTATGCCAAAGGGATTCCTAAGACCATCCGAAATATGTGTTTTCTGATTATCTTTGGCGACCACACTGAAATCCCCTCGTGACCCCCCACCTGGGGTCCCAACCCCCAGATTGAGTCGACTTCCATCAAGGGGTTAAATCAGGCATGGGCAAACTTCGGCCCTCCCTCCAGGTGTTTTGGACTTCAACTCCCACAATTACTAACAACCTAACGGCTGTTAGGAATTGTGGGTGTTGAAGCCCAAAACACCTGGAGGGAGGGCTGAAGTTTGCCCATGCCTGGATTATGGGATTTGTTGCCCAAAAACAAAAGCTTTCTATATACATTCCAATAAAAGTTAGGTGGAACTTCCATGTCCCAAAGCATTCGATCTCAAAATACCAATGGCATGGGAAGAGAAAAGAAGAAAGAAAGAAAGGGGTGCATCTTCTTTTTCTTCTGCATGTATTACTTGAAGGCTTCCTGGAAGGATCATACTGTCCACTGATGGAAACAGGATGCTGGGCTAAGTGGACCTTGGGTTGGGTCCAGCAGTGCTTTTTTCTGAGGTTAGACTCTGCTTCATTTGCATTTCTGCAAGGCAGTGTCAGCAAACGAACGGAGAAAGAAATGAACCGCACGTTTGTCCACTTCCAAGTATTTCCTGATGAAGCAGGACTTAGGAAAAGGTTCTCTTTTTTATTGTTGGACAGGATCACAACTCCCAAAATCCCCCAACGATATGGTGGCTGTGGGATTCTGGGAGTTGTAGTTCCCCAAGCATGGTGTAATAGTTTGAGGGTTGGAATAGAAAACTGGGGAGACAGGTTTTGAAGGTGTCTCTACCAAAGAGTAATGGTGACTCGCCAAACTACAGATCCCAGGATTACATAGAATTGATCTGTGGCAAGCAAAGTGGTGTCAAACTGCATTGGTTCTATAATATAGTCCAAAACAATGTTAACAAAAATGAAAATGAACAAAATCTGACTAACAGGCAAGTGTGAATGTTGCAATTGGCCGCCTTGATCAGCCTCAAATGGTCTTGCAGCTTCAAAGCTTGAATGCTTCCCACCTGGGGGAATCCTTTGTTGGGTGGTATTTAGTGTATTAAAAAAAATCCAAAATCAGGACAGTAAATAAAGAACAATACTCAGAAAACGGGAATTCCGGACAGGAAAAAATTGGGGCCAGCTAACACCTCCCAACAAAGGATTCCCCCAGGCAGAAAGCAGCCAAGTACAGTAAATAAAGAACAACATTCAGAAAACAGGGGAAATCCGGACAGGAAAAAAATTGGGGCCAGCTAACACCTCCCAACAAAGGATTCCCCCAGGCAGAAAGCAGCCAAGTACAGTAAATAAAGAACAACATTCAGAAAACAGGGGAATTCTGGACAGGAAAAAAATTGGGGCCAGCTAACACCTCCCAACAAAGGATTCCCCCAGGCAGGAAGCAGCCAGGCTTTGAAGGTGCAAAGCTATTTGATGCTAACCAAGCTGGCCAATTACCACATTCACACTTGCTTCAAACAGGCAAAAGTTCTTTCTCCCACCCTGGACATTGTTCCACAGATATATAAACCTCACTTGCCTAGTTTCCAACATACCTCATAACCTCTGAGGATGCCTGCCATAGATGTGGGTGAAACGTCAGGAGAGAATGCTTCCGGAACATGGCCAGACAGCTCAGTAAACTCAGCAACCCAATGTTAAGTTTCCCTGCTGTTGTCCACAATCTAACACTTACTATCAATGCGGGCCTTCAAATTGTGTCAAGCAAAGATGAGTTTTCTAGGGTTGAGAGTGTGTGACTGGTCCAAGGGGATCCAATGGGTTTCCATGGCTGAGCAAAGAATCACGCTCTTGTATCCAGAGCCAGAGCCCATTCCGGGACTTCAAATTGTGCCGACCCTCAGGTTAGCCTCTTGCAGAGTTTTCTGGGGCTGAGAGAGTGTGACTGGTCCAAGGAGATTCCATCCCTGAGCAAAGAATCAAAGTCTTGTATCCAGAGCCATAGTCCAATGCTCAAACTGCTATGCCACATTGGCTGTTATTTCACTGCTAGAGCGATAAGTCCAGAATGGAGAGACCGCTGTTTCTGACATCCAATGCACACGGAATAGAAAGCTTTACCTCTAGGATACTCAAAGCTGGAGGGAGTGCCGAAGTTTGCCCATGCCCGATTTAACCCCGTGATGGAAGTTGACTCAATCTGGGGGTCGGGACCCCTGGTGGGGGGTCACGAGGGGGTTTCAGAGTGGTCGCCAAAGATCATCAGAAAACACATATTTCGGTTGGTCTTTGGAATCCCTTTGGCATAGTTGTTTCGGTTCGCAATGCTCTCTGGATGTAGGTGAACTACATATCCCCTAAATCAGGGTCACCCAGTGATATAACGTTGGAATTGTGTCTCTCAATTCATGGGCTGGACTGAGGTCAAAGGGACACAGATTCATATCCACCTGAGCCAAAACTCTCTCACTAATGGGTTATAGTTAATGTAGGTGCTTTCAATTAACGTCGCCCACCTCACAGGGTCATTGTGAGGATCGCTTAGAAATAAAGGACTGGGCATACAGACAGACTGATGTTGAAGGCTGTCATGACCAGAATCACTGGGTTGCTGTGAGTTTTCTGTTCCAGAAGCATTCCCTTCTGACGTTTTGCCCACATCTATGGCAGGCATCCTCAGAGGTTGCGAGGTCTGTTGCAAACAAGGCAAGTGGGGTTTATATATCTGTGGAATGATGTCCAGAGTGGGAAAAAGAAGTCTTGTCTGTTTGAGGCAAGTGGAAATGCTGTAATTGGCCACCTTGGTTAGCATTAAATAGCCTTGCAGCTTCAAAGCTGTTTCCTGCCTGGGAGATTGTTGGGAGGTGTTTGCCTTTATCTCACAACCTCTGAGGATGCCTGCCATAGATGTGGGCAAAACATCAGTAGGGAATGCTTCTGCAACATGGCCATACAACCCAGAAAGCCCACAGCAACACAAATTGATGTGGTGTTTGGCCACTCTAGATTCTCCCAACTGTCCCTTTTGGGTTGGCCAAAAAGGGTGCAGGGAATGATTGGAGACCCTATAGCAGAGGACAGAAAAATCATTCACCTATGGGAGCATGAGACAAATGTATTAAATATTCCAGACTTCAGGATGACCACTACCAAAATCCCCTAGTATCTGAGGAATTATGGAAGCTGCAGTCCAACCAAATTCTCAATATTTATAAGTTCTGAGAATCACATTAAGACAAGCCCCAGATCACACATAAATGGAAGATACCATAACACAGAAGAGCAAATGGAATCTAGCTACTGTATTCCAAAAAGAATAACCTGGTTGAGCATTGGGATGAGACCAAAATCAGATCCCGAAGCCCACCCCTGGAACCAGCAAAAGGTCAAGCAAATCTGAAACAGATTGTCAACAGTCCACCAGTTTCAGATATTTGGAGTTATGCTGCACCTGAACATAGAGGTTATATTTTGCATTTGGGATTATGTCCTTGCCAAAGCCTAAAATATGGGCTAAAATCAGTCCAGTGAGCATTGGGATGAGATCAAAATTGGATCCCCAAACCAACCCCTGGAACCAGCAAAAAGTCAAGCAAATTTGAAACAGATTGTCAACAATCCTGTTTCAGGTATTTGGAGTTCTGCTGCACCTGAACATAGAGGTTATATTGTGCGTTCGGGATTAACTCCTTGCCAAAGACTAAAAGATGGACTAAAATTAGTCCAATGGCCATTGGGATAAGAGCAAAATCAGATCCGAAAACCAACCCCGGAACCAGCGAAAGGTCAAGCAAACCTGAAACAGATTGTCAACAAGCCACCAGTTTCAGATATTTGGAGTTATGCTGCACCTAAACATAGAGGTTATATTGTGTGTTTGGGATTAAGTCCTTGCCAAAGACTAAAAGATGGGCTAAAATCAGTCCAATGAGCGTTTGGATGAGACCAAAATTGGATCCCAGAACCAGTGAAAGGTCAAGCAAACCTGAAACAGATTGTCAACAATCCAGTTTCAGGTATTTGGAGCTCTGCTGCACCTCAACATAGATGTTATATTTTGCGTTTGGGATTAAATCCTTGCCAAAGACTAAAAGATGGACTAAAATCAGTCCAATGAGTGTTGGGATGATACCAAAATTGGATCCCAAAGACAACCCCCAGTACCAGTGAAAGGTCAAGCAAACCTGAAACAGATTTTCAATAATCCAGTTCCAGGTAATTGGAGTTATGCTGCACTTGAAAATAGAGATTTTATTTTGCATTTGGGATTATGTCCTTGCGAAAGACTAAAAGATGGGCCATGAATCAGTCCAATGAGTATTGGGATGAGACTAAAATCTGATCCCTGAAACAACCCCCAGAACTAGTGAAACATCAAGCAAATCTGAAACAGATTGTCAACCATCCACCAGTTTCAGGTATTTGGAATTATGCTGCACCTGAACCCAAAAGTTATATTTTGCGTCTGGGATTATGTCCTTGCCAAAGACTAAAAGATGGGCTAAAATCAGTCCAGTAAGCATTGGGATGAGACCAAAATCGGATCCCGAAGCCAACCCCCCGAACCAGCGAAAGGTCAAGCAAACCTGAAACACATTGTCAACAAACAGGTTATATTGTGCGTTTGGGATTACGTTCTTGCCAAAGCCTTAAAGATGGGCTCAAATCAGTCCAATGAGCATTGGGATGAGACCAAAATCTGATCCCAAACCCAACCCCCGGAACCACCAAAAGGTCAAGCAAACCTGGAACAGATTGTCAACAATCCAGTTTCAGGTATTTGGAGTTCTGCTGCACCTGAACATAGAGGTTATATTTTGCATTTGGGATTAAGTCCTTGCCAAAGACTAAAAGATGGGCTAAAATCAGTCCAATGAGTGTTGGGATGAGATCAAAATTGGATTCCAGAGCCAACCCTTGGAACCAGCGAAAGGTCAAGCAAACCTGGAACAGATTGTCAACAATCCAGTTTCAGGTATTTGGAGCTATGCTGCACCTGAACATAGAGGTTATATTTTGCGTTTGGGATTAAGTCCTTGCCAAAGACTAAAAGATGGGTCATGAATTAGTCCAATTATTTAAACCAAGGAAAGGAGAAGAAGCTGTTTCACGTTCAGGGCCATGGTCATTCTGAAAAGCAGGATATATAATTGGTTTCCCCCCAAAATGGTGTATGGCTCTATGCAGCACCGAAAGAGTGACAGAAAGGGGGAACATCAATAGCCTTGCAGTCAGCGAGAGCGGGCAAAGGTCCAGGGCATTAACACAAAAAAGACACACCGAGTCACAACACGCAAGACGGAGCTCTCCGACCGCATCCCACCAAGTCACAACCTGGGTGGGAAAGAAGCGCAGGAAAGGAGAAAAACAACACGGCGTGATCCCAGAGGTGGGCACATCAAGGTGGCACTTTTGCTATCCAGACGAGTAACAGGGAATGAATGGATAACACTCCCAAGAATGCACACAAGTACACGCCTTGGAGGGAAAGACCACAAGGCAGAGATGCACCTAACACGCGTATGCCAAAGTGTGAGATCCCAAGGGAAAGCTCAGTTCCACTCCATTATGCTCTGGGTAGATCTCACCTGGAATACTATGTCCAGGTTTGGGCAACACAATTCAAGGAGGATATTGACAAGCTGGAAGGTGTCCAGAGAAGGGTGACCAAGATGATGAAACGTTTGGAAGACAAACCCTATGAAGAATGGCTGAGTGAACTGGGCATGTTTAGCTTGGAGAAGAGAAGGTGGAGAGGGAACATCAAACCCTAAATATCGGAAAGGATGTGCCATTGAGGAGGGGACAAGCTTGCTTTCTGTAGCACTAGAGAGCAAGACACAATGACTTCCAATTACAGGAAAAGAGATTCCACCTAAACAAGAACTTCCAGATAGTAAGAGTTATGCGACAGTGGAACATGCTGCCTGCAAGTCTAGTGAAGTCTCTTTCTCTGATGTCTTTAAGCAGAGGCTGGATGGTCATCTGTCAGGAGGGCTTGGATGGTATTTCCCTGCATGGCAGGGAATTGGAGTGGATGCCTTTGGGTCTGTTCCACCTCCAGGATTCTATCTGTCTATCTATCTATCTATCTATCTATCTATCTATCTATCTATCTGTCAATTTGGGTTGAATTGGTTGACCCTTGGGGTCTCTTCCAACTCTAGGATTCTGTCTATGTCTGTCTATCTTTTATCTATCTTCTATCATCTATCCAAAGGAGTCTCTAATCTCTCTCTCTTTCTCTCTCTGAAAGTGGTTGGCCTGGATGGCCCTTGGGGTCTATCTATCTATCTATCTATCTATCTATCTATCCATCCATCCATCATCTCTCGATCTATCTATCTATCTATCTATCTATCCATCTTTTCATCCATCCACTCATCTATCCATCATCTATCCATCCATTTATCATCCATCCATCTATCTATCTATCTATCTATCTATCTATCTATTTATCTATCTATCCACCCACCCACCCATCATCTGTCTATCTATCTATTCATCCATCCATTCATCTATCCATCATCTATCCATCCATCATCCACCCACCCACCCACCCACCCATCCAATCATCATCTATCTATCTTTTCATCCATCCATCCGTCCATCCGTCCGCCATCCATCCATCTGTCTGCCTGCCTATCTATTCATCTATCTATCTACCGATCCATCTACCCATCTATCCATCCATCCATCATCTATCTATCTATCTATCTATCTATCTATCTATCTATCTATTCATCTATCTGTCTAGTCATCCATCTATCTATCATCTATCTATCTATCTATCTATCTATCTATCTATCTATCTATCTATCTATCTATCGGGTTGGACTGGATGCCCCTTGGGGGTCTCTTCAAACTCTAGGATTCTATATGTGCTCAATGCCAACACCACAGAAGCAAGCCAACCTTGGGGGACTGAGAAACCCAGCCCCACAGGCAGGACCCAAATTCCAGAAAGCCTTTGCGCTCATTGCATTGCATTGCAGTTCCAAGCAGGGACATCGGGTGATGTGGCATGTGCCAGGAGCACGGCACCGTAAAGGCATGAGGTGGATTGGAGCACGGCGCATGGTCTCAGTGGGGCGGAGGAAAACCCACAGAAGCGTGCCAAAGGAGGGCAGGTCCACACATGCCACAAGATGCGCCACAGGGACACCCACACCGCAGGGACCTACGCATGGGTGCCCACTGGGGATCGGAGGTGTCAATGTGGCCAGTGGGAACCCCACAGAAGCGGTCTCACCCTGGGGGATTGTGGGACACCCCGGCTGGGCTGTGCCAAGCTGCAGGAAGCCCCACAGATGGGACCCAAGTGCAGGGAGGGAGCATTTCCTTCGATGCACTGCAGGGATGAAATGGCACATCAACCTGAATGCGCACCAGGGTTATACAAGAGAGAGATGCTCAGCAAAGAGAGCGGCGACAGACAGCCCACAACCTTGGGCTGGTTGGTACCACTGCAGGGAGAAGGAGGAAGGAGGGAAGGAAACAGTTACCTGGATGGAGGAGTGCAAAGGATGGAGGAGTGCAAAGGATGGAGGAGCTGTCCTCTCTCTCTCTCTCTCTCTCTTCCTCTTTCCTCTCCTTCTGGGCGACTCCTTCCACTCCTAGAAGTCCTTGTGAGAGTCTCTCTCTCTTCTCTCTCTCTCGTGTTTTCCTCCCTCCTCCTTTTCCTCTGCTGTCCCGTGCGCTCTCTCTCTCTCTTTCTCTCTCTCTCTTTTTCTGCTGCTGTCACGTTCCCTCCATCCCGTGTCCTTTTTTTTGGTGTGGCTCCACCTCCTTCCTAGACTCTGCAGTAGAAAGAAGGAGGGGGTAGAGAGAAGAAAACCAACACAAAATGACACATACACACCGGTCCATGGATGGAGGGACACGGGAGATGCCCACGGGATGGAGGGAACGCGGCAGGAGCAGAAAAGGAGGAGAAGAAGCACTCTCTGGAGGGCCTTTTGGGATCTCGCTCCTCTTGGATGCTCCCCCAAAAGAAAGAGAAAGCAAAAGGGGAGGAAGATTGTTGTTGCTGCTGCTGCTGCTGCTGCTGTTGTTGTTGTTTCTATCCCAGCTTTGTGCCCATAATGGGACTCAGGTTGGCCAACAAGACAATATAAGACACTCCACAGACCTAATAAAAGTCTAAATGCAAGGCTGAAAACACCTCAAGGAATTCCAAAATCAAAACATGAAACATTACAAATATTCAAATGCATTTACAACAAAATACAAGCGGGCATGCAGTCATGCTGGCCACATGACCTTGGAGGTGTCTATGGACAATGCCGGCTCTTCGGCTTAGAAAAGGAGATGAGCACCACACCCCAGAGTTGGACACGACTGGACTTCACACCTGGGGAAAACCTTTACCTTTATTGTATTGTCGAAGGCTTTCATGGCTGGAATCACTGGGTTGTTGTAGGTTTTTCCGGGCTATATGACCATGTTCTAGAGGCATTTTCTCCTGACGTTTCGCCTGCATCTATGGCAAGCATCCTCAGAGGTTGTGAGGTCTGTTGGAACTAGGAAAAAGGGTTTATATATCTGTGGAATGTCCAGGGTGGGACAAAGGACTCTTGTCTGCTGGAGCTAGGTGTGAATGTTTCAACTGACCACCTTGATTAGCATTTAATGGCTTGGAAGTGCCTAGGGGGAATCTTTGCTGAGAGTGATTTGATGTGCCTGATTGTTTACTCTCTGTTGTTTTGCTGTTGTAATTTTTGAGTTTTTTAATACTGGTAGCCAGATTTTGTTTATTTTCATGGTTTTTTCCTTTCTCTTGAAATTTACCTTTATCTTTACCTTTTACAAGCCGGGTTGCTGTGAGTTTTCCGGGCTTGTGTGGCCATGTTCAAGAAGCATTCTCTCCTGATGTTTTGCCCACATCTATGGCAGGCATCCTCAGAAGTTGTGAGGTCTGTTGAAAACTAGGAAAATGAGGTTTATTTATATGTCTGTGGAATGATGTCCACAGGAGTGGGAGGAAAAAAACCCTCTTGCTTGCTTGAGGCAAGTGTGAATGTTGCAATTGGCTACCTTGGTTAGTACTGAATAGCCTTGCAGCTTCAAAGCTGCTTCCTGCCTGGGGGAATCCTTTGTTGGAAGGTGTTTGCCTTTACTTCACAACCTCTGAGAATGCCTGCCATAGATGTGGGTGAATGCTTGTGGAACATGGCCAGACAGCCCAGAAACTCACAGTTTGAATAGCCTTGCAGCTTCGAAGCCTGCCTGCTGCCTGCCTGGGGGAATCCTTTGATGGGAAGTGTTAGCTGGCTCTGATTGATTCATGTCTAGAATTGCCCTAGAATTGCCCTGTCAGGGCACGGCTAGTGTAACTAACTATATATGCAAATCCAGCTGTTATAAAATCCGAAGCTGTTGTGTCCCCAAAATATTCCCGAAATGCTTCCTTATTTGAATAAACACCTGCTTGATCCCACTCCTCCTTCTTCAGTCTTTGTTCCCAATCATTATGGAGTTTCATCTCATCCATCGGAGAGCCCCATGCGGAGCGCACAGCTTGCCTTTCCATGCTTTACAGCTGCTGAGCCATAGATTGCAAGGAGCTGACAATTCCTCGGAGGACAAATTATTGTTTTCCTGGGGTTGCTTTATCCAGAAGAACAAAATCCAACCTCCATGACTTTTTAAAGTGTCAGGGGAAATAAATTTATGCGGCATATGGAGAAAAGTGTTTGAAGATTCAAACAACAGCTGCATTTGGGGGATTTGCAAGCCCTTTTTGAAAATTGTGCAAAATGCCAGGGAACTCAAGCAACCAAAACTCTCAATCAACCAGCAAGAAAACACAACGAAATAATAGTTTCCTTGTTTCCCTTAGTCTCCAACACACCACTCAACCTCTGAGGATGCCTGCCCTAGATGTGGGCAAAACGTCAGGAGAGAATGCTTCTCGGACAGAACAAAAAATTCACAGCAACCCATTGATTCCGGCCATGAAAGCCTTCGGCAACACAATGTAATAATACTTTATTATATACTGCATTCACTCTTTTTGCTACTACAGAAAAACTGTGTTACTGGGTTGTTGTAGGTTTTTTTTGGGTTATTTGGCTGTGTTCTAGAGGCATTTTCTCCTGACGTTTCGCCTGCATCTATGGCAAGCATTCTCAGAGGTAGTGAGGTCTGTTGGAACTAGGAAAATGGGTTTATATATCTGTGGAATGACCAGGGTGGGACAAAGAACTCTTGTCTGTTGGAGCTAGGTGTTTGAACTGACCACCTTGATTAGCATTTGATGGCCTGGTAGTTGTTTGGTGTGGCTTGTTAGTGCCTGGTCATTCCATTTTCTCCTGACGTTTCGCCTGCATCTATGGCAAGCATCCTCAGAGGTAATGAGATCTGTTGGAACTAGGAAAATAGGTTTATATATCTGTGGAATGTCCAGGGTGGGACAAAGAACTCTTGTCTGTTGGAGCTAGATGTGAATGTTTCAACTGACCACCTTGATTAGCATTTGGTGGCCTGGCAGTTATTTGGCGTGGCTTGTTAGTGATTGGTCATTCCATTTTCTCCTGATGTTTCGCCCGAATCTATGGCAAGCATCCTCAGAGGTAATGAGGTCTGTTGGAACTAGGAAAATGGGTTTATATATCTGTGGAATGACCAGGCACCAAACAAGCCACACCAAACAACTGCCAAGCCAACAAATGCTAATCAAGGTGGTCAGTTGAAACATTCACACCTAGCTCCAACAGACAAGAGTTCTTTGTCCCACCCGGGACATTCCCCAGATACATAAACCCATTTTCCTATTTTCAACAGACCTCACTATCTCTGAGGATGCTTGCCATAGATGCAGGTGAAACGTCAGGAGAAAATGCCTCTAGAACATGGCCATATAGCCCGAAAAAACCTACAACAACCCAGTGATTCCGGCCATGACAGCCTTCGACAATACCTTCCAGTATTTTCAGCTGTAAGGAATTGTGGGAGTTGAAATCCAAAACGCCTGGAGGGACCAAGTTTGCCCATGTCTACCCTAGGGTATTCTTGGGCCACAATTTCCATAGAGTGGTATCAAACTGCCTTAATTCTATACTATAGATGCTACCCAGGATATAGTTGGCAAATCCATTCCGTATTTTAGTCCAAAAAGCTATCAAAGGTGCTGAACTGTCCATTCCACATTGGTGCAGCTCATTTAATGTTTGGACCTCAAAAGTTGGTATTATAGAATTAGTATATGTAGCATTTTTATTTTGGGCCTAAGAGAGTACACAGATTGGGAAAAGAGCCAAGGGATGGATAAATAATTCACTTTCTGTAAATTCATCTTTGCTCCTTTTGACAGTATCTCTGCTGCCACCTGCTGGCTACTTGGAAACAGCAGCATTGAGGTTTGCTGCTCACAAAGTCATTTCTGATTTAAGCCAAGCCCAAAACAAACCTATTATGGAATTTTCTTGGTAATATTTGCTCTGAGTTGTGGCTCCTTTCTACCTATATACTGCCGTCATGTGGTTCCATCTGATATAGACATGCATACCTGAAGACCAGTAGCAAATCCTGTTTATTTATTGCCCTCTTGTGGTTCCATCATAGCACTACATACATACGTACATACATACATACCTAAAGGCTTACTTATAAAAAAAAACTTGTAGGTCAGTACCTAATTCTCTCTATTTATATACTGCCCTTGTGTGGTTGCATCTGAGCACTGCATGCATACATACCTATAGGTCAGTAGCTAATCCTTTCTATTTATAGACTGCACTCTTGTTGTTGCATCTGAGCATTGCATGCATACATACCTAGTGGCCAGTAGCTAATCCTTTCTATCTATAGACTGCCCTCTGAGCACTGCATGCATACATGCTTAGGGGTCAGTAGCTAATCCTTTCTGCACTCTTGTGGTTGCATCTGAACACTGCATGCATACATACCTAAAGGTCAGTAGCGAATCCTTTCTATCTATAGACTGCCCTCTTGTGGTTGCATCTGAGCACTTCATGTATACATACCTAGAGGCCAGAAGCTAATCCCTTCTACTTATAGACTGCCCTTTTGTGGTTGTATTTGAGCACTGCATGCATACATACTTAGGGGTCAGTAGCTAATCCTTTCTACTTATAGACTGCCCTTTTGTGGTTGTATCTGAGCACTGCATGCATACATACTTAGGGGTCAGTAGCTAATCTTTTCTATCTATAGACTGCCCTCTTGTGCTTGCATTTGAACACTGCATGCATACATACCAAGAGGCCAGTAGCTAATCCTTTCTATCTATAGACTGCCCTCTTGTGGTTGCACCTGAGCACTGCATGCATACATACCTAAAGGTCAGTAGCTAATTCTCTCTATCTATAGACTGTCCTCATGTGGTTACATCTCAGCACTGCATGCATGCATACCTAGAGGTCAGTAGCTAATCCTTTCTATTTATGGAGTGCCCTCTTGTGCTTGTATCTGAACATTGCATGCATACATACCTAGAGGTCAGTAGCTAATCCTTTCTATTTATGGAGTGCCCTCTTGTGCTTGTATCTGAACACTGCATGCATACATACCTATAGGTCAGTAGCTAATCCTTTCTATCTATAGACTGCCCTCTTGTGGTTGCATCTGGGTACTGCATGCATACATACCTAGAAGCCAGTAGCTAATCCTTTCTATTTATAGAGTGCCCTTTTGTGGTTGCATCTGAACACTGCATGCATACATACCTAGAGGCCAGTAGCTAATCCTTTCTATCTATAGACTGCCCTTTTGTGGTTGCATCTGAGCACTGCATGCATACTTACTTAGAGGTCAGTAATTAATTATATCTATGGCATATACTGCCATTTTTTTAATTGGGGGGGGGGGGGGAACTCACCCCACAACAGGATTGTTTTTATTGTTGAAACCCCATAATTATTTAAAGTTTAGTAATGAAGGATATGTGTGCCAGATTTGGTCCAGATCCATCATGCTATGTAGGAACCTTTGCGGTACAAACCAATCTACCAATCCACATATATACTTTGACTTTTTTACATGTATAAAGCTTTTTTTCTTATTGGTGGTACTGAAATTAGTGTGTGCTTTACAATTGAAGAAATATGGTACAACTGAATATTTGCATTTTAGCTTTATTCATATTATTATTGTTATTATTGTTATTGTTGTTGTTGTTGTTGTTGTTGTTATTATTATTATTTCTTACCGCCTCTCCTTGTGGAGGATCTTACAGAAGCCTGAAATGGTCAACTGTTGAAATGAATGACTATGAAAGTAGTATTACAGGAGAGTCCCACTTATCCGATCTTCGCTTATCCAATATTCCGTCTTATCCAATGCTCTTATCCGATGCCTCCTTTTCTTCCAGCATTTCCCCTTCAATTAAAGGCGTGCTCCCCAACTCTCTCTCCATGCTCAATAAATGAAAAAGTTGAGACAAGGGAGAAGAGGTTGCTGTCTCTTTGTTCAGTCGCTTACGACTCTTCATGACCTCCTGGACCAGCCCTGGCCAGAGCTCCCTGTCGGCCGTCACCACCCCCAGCTCCTTCAGAGTCAAGCCAGTCACTTCAAGGATGCCATCCATCCATCTTGCCCTTGGTCGGCCCCTCTTCCTTTTTCCTTCCATTTTCCTCAGTATCATTGCTGACCGGGGTATTGGGTGGCTACCTGTGCTGGATGGGGTTGCACTCCCCCTGAAATCACAGGTCCACAGTTTGGGGGTCCTCCTGGATTCAGCACTGACGCTTGATGCACAGGTGTCGGCGGTGGCCTTCACGCAATTAAAACTTGTGCGCCAACTGCGACCTTACCTCGTGAAGTCTGACTTGACCATGGTGGTCCATGCCCTAGTTACCTCTAGACTGGATTACTGTAATGCTCTCTACATGGGGCTACCCATGTAGCATTTCGGAAAGATAATGACTGGAACGGCGACTTGACAGACGAGACTGTTTTATTGTTTTAATGATTGTTTTATTGCTTATGGATGTATTGTTTTAATTTGATTTATGTCTAATTGTAGTGTATAATTGTAATTGTTTGGACTGGCATTGAATTTTGCCATTACTTATGTGTAAACCGCTTTGAGTCCCCCTCGGGGTGAGAAAAGCGATATACAAATACTGTAAATAAATAAATAGGTCTTACTTTTGGGGGAGGCCTTATATTTAGCAATTCAGCAAAATCTCTACTAGGTCTTATTTTCAGGAGCTGTCTTATTTTTGGGAAAATAGGGTACAATGCCATTAAGAAATACAAGAAAAATGCCTTTTGGCTCCTCCAAGTGGTCAATTCAGATACTGCACTTTTAGAAAACTGGACAAAAATACATTGCAAATTTTTTAAAAACCCCTCACAACCTCTGAGGATGCCTGCCATAGATGTAGGTGAACCATCAGGAGAGAATGCTTCTATAACATGGCCATACAGCCCAAAAAAACTTACAACCCAATTAACAAACACTTTACTTCCAAGTGACCTGCCCTTGCCTTCCTCTTGTTGTTTGCAATGGGATAGCACCTTTTCACCAAGGAATGAGTAACTGAGAGACATTTCATATTATACTAGCCGTCCCCTGCCACGCGTTGTTGTGGCCCAGTCTGTTGATCTGGAAAATAAAGTAATGAGAAAGTGTTGGTTTCTAATATATGTAATTTCTCCATGCTTGTGGGTAAACACTATTTCTTGCTGTTTCTTTGTCAGTGTTGATGTGGAGAGTGTCTGGTTTGCCTATTCTGGAATGTTCAACATATCATTGTCCTTTAAGGGTCCCTTTCAAATCTATGATACTATATCTGTGTGTGTGTGAATCATATCTATCTACCTATATCTATGGCTGGATGCCTCTTTGTCAGGAGGGCTTTGATTATATTTTCTTGTCCCAGTGAAGGGAGTTCGACTGGATGGCCTTAAGTATTTTCTGTTGGTCATGGGAGAATTGTGTGCCAATTTTGGTTCAATTCCATTGTTGGTGGGGTTCAGAGTGCTCTTTGATTGTAGGTGAACTATAAATCCCAGTAACTACAACTCTCAAATGTCAAGGTCTATTTCCCCCAAACTCCATCTGTGTTCATATTTGGGCATATGGAATATTCGTGCCAAGTTTAGTCCAGATCCATCATTGTTTGAGTCCGCAGTGCTCTCTGGATGTAGGTGAACTACAGCTCTCAAACAAGGTCGATGCCCACCAAACCCTTCCAGTATTTTCTGTTGGTCATGGGAGTTCTGTGTGTCAAGTTTGGTTCAATTCCATTGTTGATAGAGTTCAGAATGCTCTTTGATTGTAGGTGAGCTATAAATCCCAGCAACTACAACTCCCAAACGACAAAATCATAATTTTTTGAGTGATAGTCACTCCTTGTGTTGTGAGACGTTTTGTTGCCAAATTGGGTGTGTTTTCGTTCATTGGTTCTTTTGTTTTTAAGGTACTCATTATGCACAGAGCATTTATCTAAATAAAAATGTGATGTTCGTTTGTGGGATTAACAGAACTCAAAAACCACTGGACGAATTGACACCAAATTTGGACACAAGACACCTAGCAACCCAATGAATGTCCTTCACTCCAAAAAAATCGTAGTTCTTGGGATGTATAGTTCACCTACAATCAAAGAGCATTCTGAACCCCACCGACGATGGAATTGAATCAAACTTGGCACACAGTTCTCCCATGACCAACAAAAAATACTGGAGGGATTTGGTGGGCAGTGTCCTTTGGTTTTGGAGTTGTAGTTCACCTACATCCAGAGAGCACTGTGGACTCAAACAATTATGGATCTGGACCAAACTCTACACAAATACTCAATATGCTGAAATGTGAACACTGATGGAGTTTGGGGAAAATAGACTTTGACATTTGGGAGTTGTAGTTGCTGGGATTAATAGTTCACCTACAATCAAAAAGCATTCTGAACCCCACCAACGATGGAACTGAACCAAACATGGCACACTGTTCCCCCATAACCAACAGAAAATACTGGAGGGATTTGGTGGGCAGTGTCCTTTGGTTTTGGAGTTGTAGTTCACCTACATCCAGAGAGCACTGTGGACTCAAACAATGATGGATCTGGACCAAACTCTACACGAATACTCAATATGCCCAAATGTGAACACTGGTGGAGTTTGGGGAAAATAGACTTTGACATTTGGGAGTTGTAGTTGCTGGGATTTATAGTTCACCTAGAATCACAGAGCATTCTGAACCCCACCAATGATAGAATTGGGCCAAACCTCCCACACAGAATCCCGCCCCATGTGGACCACAGCAACGCATGGCAGGGGGCGGCTAGTATATAATCATAACTTAAAATCTAGTGTATATATAGATGGCAAAAAGTAAGTCAGTGGTAGAGCTGGCGTTCTCAGGCAACATTCATTGAGGACCGACTCCAGGTATTGAATTTTTGTACCAGGAATTCTCCTGCTACATAAAACGGATTAAACTATACAGTGACTTGAGCACCTCCTTCTGGACAAGATCCTGGAAGCAAAGGCTCCCCATCGCCACCATTGAGACCCCAAAGGCATTGAGTTAATTTCCATATATAATTTATTACGATTCTCTTTTCTTTTATACAAGCTGAAAATAGAACGGGTGAATAGAACGGTGGAAGGTGGGGGGAGTGTTTTCCTTTGGGGATCAGGGTACGAAATGCAGGAGCAGCAGCAAAGAGGGAGCTGGGAGATACAATGAGAAAGAAATGGAAGGCAAGCAAAACAAGGCCGTGTCAACACCCTTCCAAAGACCCCCCCAAATATTTTCATTATAGGGAGGAAAGGAATTCATTGTGGCTTTTTTTCCCTCCGGGCTTTCCAAAGGAGGGAAGAGTAGCATCAAGTCCCTTCTGGGATATTGGGGTGGGTTGGGGGGTCCGACCCAGGAGCGAGGGAAGGAAACAGGCACAAACGGAGGAGTGGGGGAAAGAATGAAGGGGCAGCAGCACTGGATTGGAAACCATAAGGACGGACAGTTTCTATAGGGTGGGAGAGGCCAGTCCCTCTTTCTCTTTCTCTCTCTTGGAGGTCTCCTGGGCTTTCCTCTCTCTTCTGCTCTCTTTTTCACATTCCCTCGTTCTTCCCACCTGGAGATGAAAAAGCCTCGCAGCTTCCGGCCACAGTGACGACGACATCAAGGGAGCGCCTGTCCATCATTCTGTCCCAGATTCGGGAGTTCCTAAAGAAAGAAGGAACTATAAAAAGGGGGAGAGAAGGGAGAGACACGGGGAGGGAGAAAGCATGGTGTGAATCTTCCATAGGGCACGGGAGGGCATCTATACGTACCCACCGTCCAGTTGGCCGGGAGGAGAGGCTGGGAAACAGCGGGGCGAGATTTCCAGGTGGGTTTGCTGTACTCGGGTGGGGGAGGAGGGGGGTCGGGCAAAGGTACGTCGCTGGCACCTGGCAGGCAGGATTGTGGGGAGAGAAAGGGAGAAAGGGGTGCAGGTTAGCCATAGGAATCTGGGTCTAAAGCAGGCCTGGGTAAACTTTGGCTCTCCAGGTGTTGTTTTGGACTTCAACTCCCACCATTCCTAACAGCCTCAGGCCCCTTCCTTTTCCCCCTCAGCAACTTAAGCTTCTCACACCAGACTTACTCACACTGAGGCCTACTAACACTGAAGCCTTTTACCCGCTGAGGACTTCTCACACTGAGGGTTCTCTCAGACCGATGCCTCTCTCACACCGAGGCGAACTAGAATCAGTCCAAGGAAGTGACAGTATTTCAGGCTCCATAGCAAGTATGGGCCAATTTTGGCCCTCCAGGTGTTTTGGACTTCAACTCCCACCATTCCTAACAGACTCAGGCCCTTTCCTTTCCCCCCTCAGCCACTTAAGCTTCTCACACCAGACTTACTCACACTGAGGCCTACTAACACTGAGGCCTACCTCACACTGAGGCCTTCTCACACTGAGGCCTACCTCACACTGAGGCCTTCTCACACTGAGGGTTCTCTCAGACTGATGCCTCTCTCACACATGGCTGGACTCTAAAGTGTCCTGGTCATTGAGTGTATTCCATCTCTATGATTCTAATCTGGCACATCCTCGCATCCTCAACAAAGAAAAGGATGCCCCTGAACATGTACAGAGCACCCCAGCCCTTGCCTATCGCCAACTTATGGTTTTTTGCCCCAACTCCTCGATTGCAGAGTGGGGAGGAAGGGTCTGTGCGTCACCTCCGGAGCCCAAATTCCGGCACCGATCCGAGTCCAGCTTGTCACAAGACTGCGCCCGTCGCGTCCTCTTTGGTTTGAGAGGGGCGGTCTTCCTTCCCACCTCAGGCTCCCCTGGAAGGAAAGCAGGTGCGTCAGAGAGATTTGCTTGGGTTCAATGGAAGGAAAGAAAAGGGGAAGGGGGAGGGAGGAAGGGTAGGGGAGAGAGGGAGGGGAGGAGGGAGATGGATGGAAGGACAAGGAAGGAAGGAAGGAAGGAAGGAAGGAAGGAAGGAAGGGAGGAAGGAAGGAAGGAAGGGAGGAAGGGAGGAAGGAAGGAAGGAAGGAAGGAAGGAAGGAAGGAAGGAAGGAAGGAAGGGAGGAGAAAAGGGAGGGAGGGAGGGAGGAAAAGAAGGGAGGGAGGGAGGAAGGAGGGAAGGCGGAAAGGAAGAAAATAGAAGGAAGAAGGAAAGGAAGGAGGCAAGGAAGGAAAAGGAAGGAAGGAAGGAAGGAAGGAAGGAAGGAAGGAAGAAAAAAAGGAGGGAAGGAAGGAAATGGAAGGAAGGAAGGAAGGAAGGAAGGAAGGAAGGAAGAAAAAGGAAGGAAGGAAGGATGAAAGAAGGGAGGAAAGGAAGAGAGGGAGGGAGAAAGGAGGGAAGGAGGAAAGGAAGAAAATGAAAGGGAGAAAGGAAGTTGGAAAGGAAAGAGACAAGGTAGGAAAAGGAAGGAAGGCAGGAGGAAAGAAAGGAGGGAAGGAAGGAAATGGATAGATGGATGAAAGGAATGAAGGAAAAGGAAGGAAGGAAGGAAGAAAGGAAGGAAGGAAGAACAAAAGGGTGGAAGGGAATGGATGGAGGGAGAAAGAGGGAAGGAAGTGGGGGAGGAAAGAGGGAAGGAAGGGAAGACAAAAGGGAAGGAAGGATGAAATGGTGGAAGGGAAGGATAGAAGAAAGGAAGAGAAGGAAGGAGGAAGGAAGAAAAAAGAAGGTAGGAAGAAATTGAAAAAGAGAAGGATAGAAGGAAGGAAGGGAAGGATAAAGGAAAGAGAGAAGGAAAGAAAGACAATAGGGAAGGAAGGAAGGAAGGAAGGAAGGAAGGAAGGAAGGAAGGAAGGAAGGAAGGAAGGAAGGACGGGAACACTGAGGCCATTGATGGTTTTTCCCAACAATGGAAAAAGAAGATTCAACCATGGTTCAAGTGCAATGCAACTATGGGAGACACACAATGTTGTATTAATTCTACATTATAGATGCACCCCAATTAGCAAACAGCATAACCATGCTACTTTGTTTGTTTTTTAATTTAGTGGATTATTATCTGGCTGACTAACATCTCCAGAAGTTGGAAAAGTTACCTCTGGGGACTTCCACCACTTAACATGGCAGAAGGGCATTTACATCAATGTAGACTTAATGCACAACAGCTGCTTCAATGAACCTATGTGAGCAACTGGATGGATTGAGCATACGCCATTAGATGGACTAAGAGAAAGGTTGCTGGACTCCAATCATTATATCACCCTACACACTCAATCTGTCTTGATTTTGGAAGCTCAGCAGTTTTGGGCCTTAGATGGGAGACGACCAGAAATAAATTATTTCTTGGATGGGTTAGGAAAGAACATTTCCTATAAGCTTGGAAGGATATTATAGTTGGTCAGAATGCACAAAATTGGGCAATATTGGCTAAATTTAGAATAAGGACAGCTTCATACAACACTGACAACATCTGGAGAGATACATGTTCTCCATGGCATTTCTAGCTTCAAACTAAGGATATACCCACACTTTAGGGAGATTGCTTTGACCACAACTCCCATCATCCCTGCACCAAGCTTGCCAAGACTCCTCTTTAAATAGACCAGCAAACAGGGATGATCACATACATGTTGGAAATCATGGGAAATGTCCCCGTCCAGACCCTCTATGTGCTGATGAGCCCCCAAATACAAATGGAGTGAAGACAGATCTTTCTTGCCTCCCGCCCCAGCCTCGCTTCACCTTCGTTCTCCTGCTCCTTGGGTCTGCGTCGGGGTGGGGCTATTGGGGGGGACGTACGTGTATCTTCTGGGATGGAACCTCCTGTGACTCCCGGCTCCTCGTTGCTCCGGCTTCTCTCTGGCTGGTTGGGGGGCTTCCGGCCCCGAGGAAGAGCAATGGGCTTGGGAGGGCGTGGGACCGACGGAGGGTCCCTGAACTGCTGTAAGGCAAAGAAGGCAAAGAGGGATGTCAATAGCAGGAACCTTAGGGTGCATTGACACCAGGCATTGGCAAACTTCGGTCCTTCCTCCAGTGTTTTGGACTTCAACTCCCACAATTCCTAACAGACTGTATTATTTATTTATAGTATTTATATTCCACCCACAATGCACACATACACAGCAAACATTCAATGACGTTTTTAGACATACAAGACAGACAGATAGAGGCATTTCGGCATTTTCCAACTTTGGCACCTGGAGGTTATGCTTGATTTCAGCCACAGGAGGGTGCTGTTGCTTCATCCACTATGATGCCAAGCCCTTTTGATCGTAGTACAGTGTTCCCTCACTTATCACGGGTGTTAAGTTCCAGGACCACCCACGAAAAGTGAAAATCCACAAAGTAGGGACTATATATATACATATACAATCTCATGTTGACAAGTGGCATCTCAAGCAGTCGCTGTGCAAGTCCTACTTTTCGCTTTTGGTGTGTATTCATCCGCTGAGTATATCTGCGTGACTGCATCTCCGTTTATGAACCCACGCGCTCTCTTCGTTCATCCGGAGAGGCCCTGCTCGCGATCCCACCTGCATCGTAGGTGGGGACGAGGGACAGGGCCTTCTCTGTGGTGGCCCCCTAACTTTGGAACACCCTCCCCAAAGACATTAGACAGGCCCCCACACTGGCAGTCTTTAGGAAGAATTTGAAGACCTGGCTGTTCCAATGTGCCTTTCCAGAATAGGAAAACTCCAGTAAGCACTTTATTAGAGTCCCAGAAGCACTTTATCAGAACTTTAAGATTCTCGGCACACTGCACTTCCTTGAAATCCGATAGATCACCTGTCACATCCAGCACTTTTTAATCTGTACCCATTACTTGGCCCGGCCCTGTTTTTATTGTGTTATGCGGTATTGCTTTGTTGTTTTTACTGTTATTGCTTTAATGTTTTTGATTTGCTTTGAATTGTATTGTTATGCTATTGTGTTGTTGAGGCCTTGGCCTTTGTAAGCCGCATCGAGTCCTTTGGGAGATGCTAGTGGGGTACAAATAAATAATAATAATAATAATAATAATAATAATAATAATAATATCCTGACACCCTTTTCTTTTTAGGAAGCTTGATGCCTCTCCCGCCTTTCTTTCCCTGCACTGGGTTGGTCTCGTGATGTCCCCCCTCCTCCCTCCCTCCCCACCTGCTATTTGCTTCTCTAGACTTGTTCAACATCCTTCCCTTCCTTCATTCCCTTCCTTCTCCCGCTTTCAACCTGGAAGTGCTCCCATCTGCAGGGGAGAGTGGGGAAGAGGAGGAGGAGGAAGCAGGCGAGGAGGAGGAGCTGGGTGAGTGGGTCGCCTGCAGGAGGCGGCTTCCCAGGCTGGCATCTTCCAGGTGTGTGAAAAGGAAAGGAAAAGCAGGTGTATGAGAAATGATGTTATGGGCATGACTGAGGCATTTTGAAGTGGTTCCTGTTGATACAATCCTTTGTGAGAGTAACATTGTATTCAGGCAATCAGTTCTCGGTCTTTGGTCCTATGTCCTTGAAATTCATGTATTCAAGTTCCTTGCTTCTGGTTCATGTGTGGCATAGGTTGCCTGCCTTGGATTCATGATGCGCATGGCAAGGAGAGGTGCAGCTCCAGTGTAAATATATACATTACTGTATTTATCGAAAAATCACAAAACTGCGAGTCCCCAAAAAGCGAACCACGAAGTAGCGAGGGGACACTGTATTTCCTCCTTGATCTTTGATTGCCGGCATTTTTATGGTGTTGTAAAATTCCTCCCCGCTTTAAGCGGTGTCTAATTTCTCTACTCACAGCACATCTGTTTTCAAACTGTTTAGGTGGACAGTAAGCTAGGCTTAACAGTCGGGTGCTCAATCCGATTCAGGCTTCGAACTTGCCATCTTCCGGTCAGCAGTGATCTATTGCTGCTGGTTATTAACCAGCTGCGCTACAGCCCAGTAGGCTGTTAGGAATTGTGGGAGCTGAAGTCCAAAACACCTGGAGAGCCAAACTTTGCCCAGGCCTGATTTACACGGTTGAATTATTGTAGGTTACTCAATGGGTGCCTCTTTTCTCCACCCTTCCAAGCCCATGCACCCCATTTCCCTACCTTGGCAGGTACCTTCGGCTGCTCCTTCTCAGAGTTTGGAGAAGACACAGCGGTGCCCTTCTCATCTGTCCCACCAGCATTTCCTTCTGGAGGGTTATCTTGGGTGGTCTCCTTGTCCCTGCCTTCCCGGGGGGAGCTTTCTTCCGCTGGAGAAAAGGAAAAAGAGAAACAGATGAGTACAACGACCCCTGCACTCATCTGTGAGATGTGAGTGGCTAGTGAGTTCAGACCTGTGGCCAATGACCAACCTTTTGGTGCTCCTATTAGGTTATGGATCACAAAGGAATGACCCAAACTACTTTGCTGGATCAGACAAAGAATACATTGTCCCAGTATCCTATTTCTAATCTCTGTTAGCCTAGGACTTCAGTAACCTACAAATTGAAGACAGTGTCATGGTTCAATGCAATGGAATCCTGGGAGTTGTAGTTTCACGGGTTCTTTTACTTTCTCTGCCAGAGTGCTAGTGCCCCACCAAACTACAAGTCCCAGGATTCCATAACATTGCTCGATGGCATTTAAAGGTTGAAGGGCATGGGTTGGCTAAAAGTACATTTCTAGAGTATTTTCATAAAGTGAGAGGAGCAATAAATAAAAATTAGTAGTAGTATTATGAGTATTATTTCACATCAGGAAGGGGGTCAGACTTCAAGAATCCCATTCCTTGCTCTCTCAAAATAGCAGCAACAGTCAAAGTAGGAAAGAAGGCTAGCAATTGAAGACCGTGTATGGACTGAATGGAGTAGAGGGAGGCAACAATTCTTCTTAACCCAATCCAGAGGCTAATTTAAGGATCAAACAGCATTTGCCTATATAGCTGGGATAAGCATTATGGATCCTACAAGTACAATCCTTGTATTTGCAATGGATCTGTTTCCCAGACTTTGCATGGATTTGCAAAACTGTAAACAATACTGAACTCCACTGAAATGAAGGACTTCTGGCCCAAGAATGCCATACAGTCATGTTGGAGGGCCTAGAAAATGCCTAGCGAGGGCATATATTTCATCTGATGTGGATAAATGAAATTGTAGATATCAATTCCTCAGATATGGGGGTCATGCTGCATAACACTCAGCAACTTTAATCAGACTTACTTTTGTAGCCTGGTCAGATTCTGAGTAGCGTATTTTCTGGCATATAACACTACTTTTAAACCCAAAAGTCAGGGGTCTTCTTATACACCAGGAGTAGACTTATATGCTGGGAGTAGTCTTAAACGCTAGGAGTAGTCTTATACTCTGAGAGTCATCTTATACACTGGGAGTAGTCTTATAGAGTGGGTGCTGAAACTTCCAATCTGGATTGGAGAATCTGTGGTTGCCACATATGGTGGAGGGAGCTCAAAAATGGCAGTGGCCGCGTCCCTGCTGTATGCAGTGACTGTATGAAAGCATTAAGGGTGACACTATACAAATATGGTAGAAGAAAATCCATTCATCAGGATTCGTGGACTTAATGCAGTCCCGATGGTGAGGTGAAGGGGAACCTCACCGGGAAGGTGTAAGTGAAGGGCGGAACAAGCTGCAGGCGTCTGGGGCGCCCGGGGTATGGAAAAAAGAGATAGAGTGACTCTGGGCCCAGAAAAACACAACTCTTTTACTTGTCTGGCCCGCCCTTGTATCCTATTACCATACCTCCTCCTCTGCCTCTCAAATCTCGCTCCTGAAGACTGCAGTGAAGCAGTGCACGTGCACATTTGCGAGATCTGAGAGGCAGAGAAGGAGGTACAGTAATAGGAAAATTACCAAATTGAAATCAAATCTGATGTTTTCTAAATTTTATTTGGTGTGCGTGGGAAGAGAGGTAGTCTTATACTGTGAGTACATCCCAAACTATATATTTTAACTGGAAAAGTTGGGGGTCGTCTTATATGCCCAGTTGTCTTATATGCTGGAATATACGGTAGATGAGGAAGGAGATGATGCTAGGATAGATTCAGAGGACTCAGAGGAGGATAGAAGTGGCCTGGAGAGAATTATTTTGGAATCTCCTGGCAGTTCCCATGAGACTGGAGGAAGTGATATCAGTTCTCATGAGAATTTGCCAGAAGTGCAGGCTGAAAGAAATGTAGGAGGCTATTGTTTGTCTAGATCCAGTTGCTTGGAATTGCGGAGACATGGCTTGCAACAGACTCTCTTTTCCCAGAGGATTAGAGATAAGGAAAGGAAAAGTAGGTGTGTGAAAAGGAAAGGAAACACAGGTGTATGAGAAATGATGTTATGGGAGGGATTGAGGCATTTTGAAGTGGTTCTTGTTGATGCAATCCTTTGTGAAAGTAACACTGTATTCAGGCGATCAGTTCTCGATCTTTGGTCCTATGTCTTTGGAATTCATGTACTCAAGTTTCTTGCTTCTGGTTCATGTGTGGCATAGGTTGCCTGCCTTGGATTAATCCTATCTTGTTTGTGGATATCTTTGTGGATTGATTCTGGAGACTGTATTTGAAAGGATTTTGGGCTCTCAGCTACCTTGGAAATGACCTTTTGAACTTGGATTCTCTCTTTTGGAATTTGCTTATTTTTTATATACTCCTCTTTAAAAACATTTTTACTTACTGGATTATTTGGACAGAGTGTGGTTTGTGGTGAAAAGGTGTTTCTGGGCTCTTGTGCAACAGTTACTGAATATCTTTAGCGTTAAGGAACACGTAGCAGATCTAACCAAACTAAAAGCAATGTAATAATACAATCTTCAAATATAGCAGACAGCACTCACCGATGTCCCAGCTGGCTTCTGCTCGACGAATGGTGGCAAAGCTTGGCTTTGTACTCTGCAGCGGAGGATGTGGTTTTCTTCCTCCTTGCCCTGTTTGTTAGAAAAGAAATTGTCCTTACAATTCAATTTTGTGTCCATTTTAAAGACGGGAAGAGCAGAGTTTGGGCCGGACAAGGTGTGATGCTCATCTAAAAATGGAATGAGAAGAATAAATGCAAACCCAAATCAACACCTGGATGGAGTGGCCCACCTGAGTCGTCCGAGGATCGCCTTCTTTGCTTGTCCCGTATGCTGCCTTCTCGCTCCAGGTCTACACTCTAGAGCAGGACAAGAAAGTCCAGAAAGTCCAGGGTTAAATAGAACCTGTCCTCTTGACTTCCCACAGGCCACACCTCCTCCCCAATTACCCACCAATCACCTCCAACTTGGCATCCAGGCTCCATCCCTTAGCGCATCCCATTCCAGGCAAGGCCACGCCTTGGACTCGCGAAGGCTGCAGAAGCTCCGCCCCTTTGGAGTCTGGCTCCGCCCTCTCGGGCTCAAGATTGGGACCCTTTTTTTGGACAGAAAAGAGCAAGGATCTTTTCCAAATGTTTGCACATATGTGTGTGTTTTAAGTAATTCAATTGTTACATATTCTCTGGTCCACTAAAATTATTTCCCCCCAATTTCTATAGTTTGAAAAGATTTAATGCATGTTTAATTCATTAAGTTTTGTCATATTCTCGAGTCTGTTTAAAGTTTTTTTCAATTCTATGTAGTGTAAAAACCTTTAAACTGATGCAATTTGGATGCCACCAAAAATTAGTATATTGTCATATATCATGTTCTGTAGTTGATGGTGGTTGGTGGTGGCAGGCCTAGCCGTTGGTGATGGAAGTGTTAATGTAAGTCTTAGTTCTAAAGCAGTGGTTTTCAATTTGTGGGTCCCCAGGTGTTTTGGTCTACAACTCCCAGAAATCCAAGTCAGTTGACCAGCTGTTAGGATTTCTGGGAGTTGAAGGCCAAAATATCTGGGGACCCACAGGTTGAGAACCACTGTTCTAAAGGGTTGAGTAATCTGTAAGTAAGAGTTCATGGGTGAAAGCAATTAAGGGTGGAGGTAATCAAGAGATAGGTTGCAGCTGGGTGCTTCTGGATATAATGAGTTAGCCTTGGGACTGATCTTCGGGAGAAAAGTATTTGTCTTATTTTGGTGGTAGATGCTGCTGGTTTTCCCCCAGGTTTGTGGATTTTCAGTATCCTGATCTGTCTCCTGTACTCCTGGAACCTTGAATCTCTGGACTGGCTTCTGACTACGGTATAGACTCTTGATCCCTAGACTTTGCTCATTGAACTCTCGGCGTTTGACCACTGGACTGGACCTTTTGACTACAGTGTTATCTTGAACCTGCAACAGTGTTTGTTGTCCATTTTGTTTTATATTCTGTGGCTGAGTGCAATCTTTATGTTTTGGACTATTAAAACAGTCAGACAGTAAGTGCTGCTTTAATTAAATTGTTTAACACAAACTGGGAGTTTGTTTGGTTCATCTCTACCTGAATAAGGCAGAGCCCTGGCAATGTGACACACACACACACACACACACACACACACACACACACACACACACACGGTATCTTGTCAGGCATATATAACAACTGCTGTATCGGCGGAACTGAAAAAAGTTCTCTCTAGGTCAGGCATGGACCACCTTGGGCCTTCCAGGTATTTTGGACTTCAACTCTTGTTGGAGTTGAAGTCCAAAACACCAGGAGGGCCCAAGTTGGCCCATGCCTGTCATAGAGTATAACTAAAGAGGAAATTTTTGTTGAATATGTAGTGAAATCTATAGGACCAGAGAATATGGAACACTTTAATACATTTGTATAGGGTTGTATTGTGTTTCCTAGGAGAGGTGAATCCTTCCTTACCTGTTTATTTCTGCTTGGCAACCCTTTTACGCCATTCCCTGGGCCTGAGGCTCCCATTCCAGGCAGGAGTATCGCCAGCCCTGTCATGTCCTGCCCTGACCTCCGGTCTTCCTCCTGGCTGCTGGCCTGGCGCAATGGGGGCTTTGGTACCTCCCCACTCATTGGGGGTGGTGGGGGGCTTGGGGGCAGGTCCTCGGGGTCCCGTTCCCCTTTCACACTCCGGTACTTGCGGAAATGGAAGAGACCCCGCCTCCTCTTCTTCTGGAGGGGCGGGAGGGAATCAGAGGGTCCAGGCCTCACACCACAGCCCTTCGGGGTCCGAGGGTAGCTACGGGGAAGGAGAGAGGAGGAATTAGGTTAGGAGACAGGCAAAGCATGGTTCATTGGTTACACTGGAGCCCATGGTGGCGCAATGGGTTCAATCCTTGTGCTGGTAGGACTGGTCAACTGACAGGTTGGCGGTTCGAATCTGGAGAGTGGGGTAAGCTACCGTCTGTTGAGCTCTAGTTTCTCAAGCGGGGACATGAGAGAATCCTCCCACAGGATGGTAAAACATCAATCATCTGGGCATTCCCTGGGCAATGCCCTTGCAGTCAGCCAATGCTTTCACACCAGAAGTGACTTGCAGTTTCTCAAGTTATTTCTGACACACAAAAAAATCATTACACTAAATCCTTGACCACCTCTGAAACCCCCATACAAACTGATCCCCCAAAATGTAATATAATCCTCTAAAAACACAAAATTAAAAAACAAAAACAAAATTCTTGGTGTCTTGGTTTTCTTGTTCCTGGGATTCTTTGGGGTGCTAATTTAGAAATTCCATTCGATAAGAGGGGGACATGTGATAAATATGATTTATGGGTTGAATGAAATTGTATGAAAGGTATATGAATGAGGGTCTGATGAAGATACTTTCCTAAGACTGAAATTTGGAAAACTGCAAAAAGCTGATGAAGGAAAAATTATTGAACTGTTGAACTGCTGGCATTACCATAGGCAATGATTACTGTATATACTCGAGTATAAGCCTAGTTTTTCAGCCCTTTTTTAGGTTGAAAAAGTCCCACTCGGCTTATACTCGAGTCAAGGTTATTTATTATTTTACTCTGTTATTATTATTATTATTATTATCATTTCATTTATTATTTTATTATATTTATTATTATTACATTTATCATTTTACTCTATTATTATACATTTATTATTTTACTGTATAATTGCTGTTATTACTACATTCATTATTTTACTCCTTTTTATTATTGTTATTATTACATTTATTATGTTCCTCTCTTTATTATTATTGGAAAAATAAGTAAGCACATTTACATTGAAGAAGGTAAATAATCATTTAATCAGAGTTGGACAGTCTTATCTTAAATTACCATTTTTGTAAATATTCAAAAATATATAACCTACTGATTCCTCAATTAATGTATTTTAATTGCTATCTCTTTTTATTTTGCAATTTACCTGTAGTGGCTGCATTTCCCACCCTTGGCTTATACTCGAATCAATCCGTTTTCTCAGTTTTTTGTGGTAAAATTAGGTGCCTCGGCTTATATTCGGGTCAGCTTATACTTGAGTATATACGGTAACTCTTGGTTGAAAACAACATGTTTACATAGTCAAAGACAATGGTTTCTGACGTTAAGAAGGAAAACCAACATCAGTTAAGGAAGAAAAGCCAACATATGTCCGGAACTGATGGAGTCAGTAAGTTTTAGCTGCAAAACAACCTGACAGTCACTTACAACAATTTGGAACAACAATAGAAGAAAACTGCTATGTAGGAGACCTTTTTTCTATCCAAAAGTGTGGCAGACAGCAGAGTCTGGTCACCTGTCCCTTTCTCCAAGGAATGGAGAAGATGGTGTATCGGCAGAATGGCAGAGTTGCAGAGAATGTGATCTAGCCTATGTTTGGTTCCTTTCTCCAGAAGACAGAAGAAGGGATGGTAATGTATGCATGGAGAATGAATGAATGATGAATGAGTGTTAGAGTATATGTGAATGTTTCTCCTTTTTTGTTTGTTTGTGTAACCAAAGTTGCTATATATAGTCTGTGTGTGTCTACCGTCTTTCTCTGTAAAGTGTCTGAGATAACTCTGTCTCACTGGAAATGGAATAAAAAGAATTCATGACTGATAGGCCACATCAGCTCTAGTTTCTTAGATAAGATTATCGTGATTTTCTATGGTTGACCAGATAGCGACTGGCAGTTGATATATGTTCTGTATCTCAAAAATGAGAGCTGATATGAGAAGACTGCTGCCATATTTGGGAGTCAGCATGTCAAATATACCCAGAAACAAGGCTAACATTTGAGGCACCCACATGTGTGTTGGGCAGTCTAATTTTCTCCAAGGGTAGGAAATCACTCAACTTATTTTGACAATCTGCAGAAAGAACTAAGCTGGGGGATCATTCTTGTAAGCTTAGCAAAAACTATAAGTTCTAAAATGATGTTTATAACATCAGGTTTTTCCATCATCAGCCTACAAAGCTTCTAATTGGTCATATGTGCAATACCGTACTTGACATTCTACTTAGTAAATAAATGGATGCATTACGTATTAGCATTGCATATGCCTAGCTTTATTATGTCATTATTGGCATCTAATTGTAGCAGCAGAATGAATGAAATTTTCTATGTAAATGAAGACATTTTAACCAAAAGTTATGCTAATGAAGTTTTATGAATGCCCAGAACCCAGGCAGTCTCTATATGCCTTTTGTTTACACTGTGAAATCAGGGTCCCTAGCACTTGATAGGCTTAATAATAGTGTGTTCCCATGAAAATATGCACTTGTGTGTATTGGCAATGTTTTGGCAACATCCAAATCACCATGATTTGCAAGCAAATGTTGCCTGCAAGCCATGCAGAAAACCCATAAAACATGCAAATTGCAATTGTTCCTCCACATTATCAAATTAAGCATTCATCGGTTTGATTATTCGCAGATCACTATATTTACTACTGATTCCACTATTGTCTTATATGTAACTGACAAAGTGCAGAAGTGAACTTTGTCAGAAATATTAAAAAATTAGCTAGGTATTTTTAATTACAAAAATATGAGTCAAGCACTGAAAAGGTTAAATTGATACAATGACAGCAAAAGCTGCAGTTCAATATAAGCAGGTGTGCCTGTAGCTTAGTAGGCTTGAGTCTGTGAGAAGTCTCTGTGGAAGAAGGGCCTCAGTGTGTTAGTAGGCCTCAGTATGAGAAGGCCTCAGTGTTAGTTTGCCTTAGTGGGAGAAAGGCCTCAGTGTGAGATAGGCCTCAGTGGTAGTTTGCCTGGGAGAAAGGCCTCAGTGTGAGATAGCCCTCAGTGTTAGTTTGCCTTAGTGGGAGAAAGGCCTCAGTGTGAGATAGGCCTCAGTGGTAGTTTGCCTTAGTGGGAGAAAGGCCTCAGTATGAGAAGGCCTCAGAGTTTGCCTTAGTGGGAGAAAGGCCTCAGTGTGAGATAGGCCTCAGTGTTAGTTTGCCTTAGTGGGAGAAAGGCCTCAGTGTGAGAAGGCCTCAGTTTGCCTTAGTGGGAGAAAGGCCTCAGTGTGAGATAGGCCTCAGTGTTAGTTTGCCTTAGTGGGAGAAAGGCCTCAGTGTGAGAGAGGCCTCAGTGTTAGTTTGCCTTAGTGGGAGAAAGGCCTCAGTGTGAGAGAGGCCTCAGTGTTAGTAGGCCTCAGTTTGAGTAGGTCTTGTGTGTGAAGCTTCAATGAGAGAAGCCCCAGGTTGAAGGCCATTGTGTGTGAAACTCCAGTGTGAAGGCTGCTGTGTGTAAAAAGCTACTTTGTGAAGCTCCTGTGTAACTTCGGTGTGAGAGGAGGCTCTTTGAGAGCAACGCTATTTATCTGCATGAGAAAAGAAGCCCAGCATGGAAACAAAGAAGGAAATAGATAATTTTATTTATTTTATGGGAACCTTGTTCTTGTAAATAATGCAACCATATTATTTTGCTATAAAGAAAAGCCTCCTATGGAAGAGATAACATTGGTCTGTGTGTTTTTGTTCTTTTTATCGCTGTTGCAATCCAGAGCAGAGAATGAGGCCTAAGATAACTATCCACCACACTTGGCTGTGAAAAACAACCCTTTTTTATTGAAGAAAAATGATTACAAAATAAAGGAAAAATGCAAGTCAAAAGCCACAGCAAAATCAGCAAACATGAATTTAAATGGACAAAGCAAAACCAAAAGCCTCTCTGAGAAATACTTGAATCTGTTAGCAATCCACTAACCGTACTTGATATCCTAGAAATCTTTCCATACTATGGCCAGGGAACCGGGAGAACTGCCAAGGTCTTCATCAATTCTGAAACGATGCCTGAACTGAGGGAATCAGCCTGGCGTATTGCAATTAAAACTCAAGAATCCGTGAACCGCCCTTCTGTTTTGAAGCCAATGTTTTTAATTCTTGAATTCGGGAGGATCAACGCAAACTGAGTGTTTTATTTCTGTCTTCCCAAATTTGGCTCCTTCTGTTGTCATTACAGTTAACAGGTGCAGAAGGGAGGGAAAGTTCAAGGTCTCCCTCTGCAACATTCTCATTAACACTGGTACTTTCATTTTCCAAATCTACAGAAGTTCCTTCCTCACTAATTTCAGGAACATTGGCATTTTCCAAACCTACAGCAGATTCTTCCTCACTAATTTCAGGAGCATTGGCATCAAAAGGTACATTTCCATTAGCATCAGTAAATATACTTTCATTAGCATCAGGAGGAACAAACAGAGAATCAGGTTCAAGTTCAAACTCAGGCTGAACCCCAACAATCGCTTTGGGCTGCTGCTACTGGCTCCCGCTGCTGCTAATAAGTTACTCCGCTATATATTCATGGAGAAAGTCTTTTGTTAATAAGCCCACTCGCCCAACAAACTTGGGGAGCCACTCACAAGGGAGATTCTCGAGGAAAATTGACTCCACATTTGCCCAGCCCTTGTGCTATGAAGATGGAGGAAACGATGAGCGAAGAGAAGGTGGGATGGGGGCTCACCTGGCATCAGCAAGCACCTTCTTGTTAAAAAACTCATCTAGGCCTTCATCCAGCCGTGGTACCAACCCATTCTCTTGTTCTCGGGACTCAATGGAACTCAGGATTCGGTTCTGAAGATGAACAAAATCAAAATTATTTCATATTCTCAGGTCCCATAGATTTCATCACATATTCGACAAATATTTCCTCTTTATTTATACTCTACAACAGGCATGAGCAAACTTGGACTTCAACTCCCACAATTCCTAAGTCCAAAACACCTGGAGGGAGGGCCAAAGTGTGCCCATGCCTACTCTACTAGATAAAAAAGGATGCCCCAATTCAAATATCCTGCTTAGCACCCAAGGATAATGTACAAATGGGCTCTGAATTGACCGGTGTTGGGTTAGAAATAACTTTCTGGAGTATTAACACCTCTGGGGAAGGACATGTGTTGTGATGGCAAGAGGCGCACTCCTTCAGCTGAATTTGAGCAGGGAAGTACAATATGACCCCAATAGGTTCTTGGATTTACCATGGAAGAACCACAGATTATTGTGAATCCTACTCAAATGAAGTATTTCTGGTGAAAGCGTAACACAGAAGATTTTGGCCACAGGACATTCAAGGAACCAGAAACTGGGGGACAAAGCACTCTATATAAATAAAAATGTAATGTTCGTTTGTGGTATTCACAGAACTCAAAAACCACTGGATGAATTGGCACCAAATTTGGACACAAGACACCTAACAACCCAATGTATGTCCTTCACTCAAAATATTGATTTTGTCATTTGGGAGTTGTAGTTGCTGGGATTTATAGTTCACCTACTATCAAAGAGCGTTCTGAACCCCACCAATGATGGAATTGAACCAAACTTGGCACACAGTTCTCCCATGACCAACAGAAAATACTGGAAGGGTTTGGTGGGCAGTGTCCTTTGGTTTTGGAGTTATAGTTCACCTACATCTAGAGAGCCCTGTGGACTCAAACAGTGATGGATCTGGACCAAACTCTACACGAATACTCAATATGCCCAAATGTGAACACTGGTCGATTTTGGGGAAAATAGAATCTTGACATTTGGGAGTTGTAGTTTCTGGGATTTGTAGTTCACCTACAATCACAGAGCATTCTGAACCCCACCAACGATAGAATTGGGCCAAACCTCCCACACAGAACCCCCATGACCACCAGAATGGGCCACAGTAACATGTGGCAGGGGACGGCTAGTCTATATAAATAAAAATGTAATGTTCATTTGTGGGATTAACATAACTCACAAACCACTGGATGAATTGACATGAAATTTGGACACAATACACCTAACAGTCCAATGAGTGTCCATCACCCATAAACACACAAACACACACACACACACACACACACACACACACACACAAAACCCCAGCGGAACAGACTTAAAAACCAAAAAAATACACCATATATACATATACACATACACTCATATACATATGCACATGCACACATTCATATACACACACGTATATATATATATATATATATATATATATATATATGCACAACACACACGCAAATATACACACATACACACATACATATACATACACACAAATAGGCATATAGAAAGCACTCACATATACACAATATGCATGTACACATATAAACACACAAATACACAAATATATATACACACACACATATACACACACAGAACACTTATACACAGACTGGGCTACAGCAACGAGTGGCTAGTGAATGAATAAAAGAGTGTAAGTCTAAATGAGATGGAAGGAGGGGACAGAGTGGAGGTGGGACGCAAACAAAGGAAGCTGCATGAAGCAAACTTACATGGGAACGAAAGCCACTCTGTGGAACGGTGCGGGGAGGTCGGGGTCGTCCGCGAGTTCGATGCTCCAGCCGGATGCCCTCCGTCGGCAAGTCAGAGAGACCCTCGAATGAAGTGCTGCGGGAATGTGAGTATTGGCTACTGCTGGCCAAGGATATCCAACCCAGAGGGGACCCCATGCGGGGTACGATCAGATCCCCTTCTTGTTCAGATCCACCTGAAAAAGAGAACGGGTTGGTCAGAGGATGAAGTGAGGATCATGTTAGATCAGTGGTTCTCAACCTGTGGCTCGCCAGGTGTTTTGGTCCACGACTCCCTGAAATCCCAGCCAATTTACCAGCTGTTAGGATTTCTGGGAGTTGAAGGCCAAAACATCTGGGGACCCACAGGTTGAGAACCACTGTGTTAGATAGAAATGCCTCAGCATTGAATCTATGTGAATAATACAGTTTTGATGGGCCTGTGATAACACCCGGGGAATGACTCAGAAAGTAATGATGAAATACCTAAGAAGCAATGTAAAGGCTGAGTCATAATCATGAGAAGTTTTTGATAAGGTGTTGCATCAGTCATTTGTCCCTGACTGATGACATATGAGCAGGTGGTTTATTTATTTATCGTGTCAGGAGCAAACCAAACAGTTGTATTGTATTTTTAACAAACAAACAAACAAAACACAAAGTTTGCAAGCTTGGTAGTTGATTAAATGTCCTTTGACCAGTAGCTGGCCACTTGGAGTGCTTCTGGTGTTGCCGCAAGGAGGTCCTCCATTGTGCATGAAGCAGGGCTCAGGTTGTATTGCAGCAGGTGGTCAGTAGTTTGCTCTTCTCTGCACTCGCATGTCGTGGATTCCACTTTGTAGCCCCATTTCTTAAGATTGGCTCTGCATCTCGTGGTGCCAGAGCGCAGTCTGTTCAGCGCCTTCCAAGTCATCCAGTTTTCTGTGTACCCAGGGGGGAGTCTCTCATTTGGTATCTGCCATTGATTGAGGTTCTGGGTTTCAGCCTGCCATTTTTGGACTCTTGTTTGCTGAGCTGTTCCAGTGAGTGTCTCTGTAGATCTTAGATGGTGGTTATAAATAGGGAGATGAGATTCCTGTGTGAATACTTCTCTGTATGTGACCCTCTGAGGATCATTTGTAAGTACAAATCTGATTGTGCATCTGCGTATCATGAGTGTACAGCTGTAAATAGTGCAATGGTGAAGATTAAAGCCTCCCGATAATTTGGATGAAAAACTAAATCTATGAGTTTACTAAACAGTGTATGGAGAAGGTCAGATGTGACAGTTGTACTCTGCTGACAAGCTGACTAACTGACTAAAACATTTTTGCTGTGAATGGATTCTGCTACGTTTTGTTTGCCTCTGTGGCACTTGTTTATCCAGGATGCAGTGGTTCCAGGGAGGTCGTGATTAGAAAACTATAAGTCACTTCACAAGCCCATCCCACGACAGATCAGTAGGGGACACTTATGGAGACAGGTGGCACATGGGTGAAAAATTCTGCATACAATAGACAAGTCATCACTGTTTCAATATTTCTCTCATACTTACTGATGAATGCAGAAGCGGGTCGGATTCTCCGGCAGTTTTTCTGCCTCTTGATGGCCATTGTGTCCTGTGGGGCAGCGGGTGCAAAAAGATACATGAAAAAAGACACAGGAACCCAGAACACAGAGACTTGCAGACTTTTCCCAACAATCACTTACAATGTTGGAGCCGAGTTCGTCATCCATTGACTCCTCATGATCACGGAGCCGGGGTTTCCCCAGCTGATCTGGGAAGATGCCACTGTCTTGTCCCTCAGAAAGCCTTCGGATGTGGATGATATTCTGGGCCTGCCATAGCAGAGAAGAGGGGTTTATATGCTGGAAATGGCAACCTTCTTCAAGCCTCCACTAGTTATTTGTTAGGTATATAATTCACTTTAATGTGCATGTGTTGGTTGGCAGTTTTCCTTAACTTTTTGTTGTGGGAGGGGCTGCAGACCATATGATCAGAACTGGGCTTGTTCGGGGCTCAGACTCCATTTTAGATCTCAGACTCCATTGGACTTTGAGACTAGACAGAGACTCTGTTAGACTCTCAGAACAGAGAGATGCTTTAGATCAGTGGTTCTCAACCTTCCTAATGCTGTGACCCCTTAACACAGTTCCTCATGTTGTGGTGACCCCCAACCACAACATTATTTTTGTTGCAACTTCATAATTGTAATTTTGCTAATGTTATGAATCATAATGTAAATATCTGATATGTAGGATGTATTTTCATTCACTGGACCAAGTCTGGCACAAATACCCAATACGCCCAAATTTGAATACTGATGGGGTTGGGGGCGGGGATTGATTTTGTCATTTGGGAGTTGTAGTTGCTGGGATTTATGGTTCATTTAAATTAAAAGAGCATTCTGAACTCCACCAACAAAGCAATTGAACCAGACTTGGCACATATAACTCTCATGACCAACAGAAATAGTGGAAGGGTTTGGTGGGCTGTAGTTTGGGAGCTATAGTTCACCTACATCCAGAGAGCACTGTGAACTCAAACAATGATGTATCTGGACTGAACATGGCATGAATACTCAATATGCCCAAATGTAAACACTGGTGGAGTTTAGGGAAAACAGACCTTGACATTTGGGAGTTGTAGTTGCTGGAATTTATAGTTCACCTGCAATCAAAGAGTATTCTGAAGCCCACTAATTATACAATTCGGCCAAACTTCCCACACAGAACCCCTATGACCAACAGAATATACTGTGTTTTCTGATAGTCTTTGGGGACCCCTCTGACACCCCCTCGTGACCCCCCCAGGGGTCCCGACCCCCAGGTTGAGAAACACTACTTTAGATTATGGACTGTTGATTATGAGAAAGATGCCCTGTGTTACCTACACAGAGAAACTACTTCAAATCTACTTGTAACTGGATTGATATGCAAAGTACCTATATGCTGAATACATGAAGTTTGTGAGTAAACTATTAGGCTTGGGCGGTTTCATTCGTTAATTTCGTAATTCATTATTAATTAGTATTTAAATTAGCTTACGATCCAATATTGAGCCATGCAGAAATAGTGTGAGGAGTAAATTAGATTCGAAACAATTTTTTCAATTTATTTCGTAATTGTTTCGTAATTGTTTCGTTATTATTTCGAAATTATTTCGTAATTATTTTTGCATGTCTGGTGCAAGTTTTATAGTTGTTGTTTGTTTTATCACACCAACAGTCAACAACAGAGGGAGAGGGAAGCTTCAGAAGTTCCTCCTGTCCCATTTGAAGGTTTTTTTAGCATATTGCGCAATCGCGTCCGCCATTAATGAATCGATTCGTAATTATACGAAATTTCGTAAATTTCAAAAATTTTAAAAGGAAAATTTCGGAATTCTTTTAAAAAACGAAACGCGATGGACCCCTAAAAACGAAACGAGTTTAGAAACAAATTTTTCCGTTGTTACCCAAGCCTACTAACTATAGTAGTTTTAAAGAAGTCTGCTTATTTTTGTCTCTTGAGAGCAAATATATTTTAAGGGAAGGTGGATGTTTTGGGCAACTGAAAGAACACTTCTGAAACTTTTCTATAAATGTGTTTGTGCACTGGCATGTCTTTGTCCCTAACAGTTCAAAGACATACCCAGGTACATCAGTTGAACAGCTGAGAAATCTAATTGCCTTGCATAAATGCTATTTTCCTAAAAAGATTGTAGCATCATTTTTCAAAAAGGTTATGACTTCTAACAAGGTCATGCCTTCCCAAAGATCATAAAATCTCCAAAAGATTATGGAGATTTCCATTTTCCAAAATTGTAGCGGAAGAAGCAGAATGCACACACACACACACAAACACCCAAACTGTGTGCATTTTAAAACAGAAATAAAACGAATTGGTTGAGAAAATGTAGAAGCAAGCATTAATCAATGGGGAAAAGTTTTGCAAATTGATAAAGTATGCAAATAAATCCACAAATGAGGGAAACACATTTCAAAAACAGTAAATTTCAGTGTAGGGTGAAAAGTGTAGCAGCCTGATATGACACAAGGGTATTGACAGAATACAGGCAGATGTGGAGAAACTCAGCCAAACTGAGACTGAGACTGACATCACTTTCACTGCCATAACTCAATGCTGTGGAGTCCCGGGAGACTTAGTTTGGTGAGGCATCAGCATTCTTGGGCAGAGAATGCTAAACACCTCATAAAACTACAACTCCCATAACTCCATTATATTGAGCCAAGCCATTAAAAGTGGGGTGAAAATGCATTCATTCTGCAATGCAGATGCACTCTGAGAGGAGTTGGCCTTCCCCGGACTAAAGCAAAACACCTGGAGGGCCAACGTTTGTCCATGCCTGATCGACACTGTGCTAGAATCCCTAGAAGTGTGGAATTCAGGATATTAGCAGTGGAGTGAAAAGGGCTTTCTCACCAGATTCTTGTGTGCATGATACAGTTCCTGCAGCAGCTCTTCCACAATAGTGTTGGTAAGATAGGTTACGACGGACAACTTCACTTCACTGGAGAGAGATCAGAAGTCAGCAAGGTCAAAAGACAATCAACATACTGTTTTTGGACACCAATCTTCATCTCTTCCCTTCCAAGGTCCTTTACCAGGCATAGGCAAACTTCAGCCTTCTGGGTGTTTTGTATTTCAACTCCGATAATTCCTATGACACTAAAATACAACACCGCCTGAGCTCTGCGAGTGCAGCATTTTTCCGAATGAAGCAGAGAGTGTTTGAGGACCAGGACATCCATAGGGATACCAAGCTGCTTGTTTAAAAGCCATTGTCCTCCCAACCTTGCTATACACCTGCTAAACATGGACTGTCTACAAATGTCATACGCAACTCCTGGAACGATTCCATCAGTGCTGCCTCCAAAAAATCCTGCAAATCTCTTGGGAAGACAGGTGGACAAATGTCAGCATGCTGGAAGAAGCAAAGACCACCAGCACTGAAGCGATGGTCCTCTGCCATCAATTTTAGTGTTTTATTGTTTTGCCTGATGTTTTATTATTTGCTTTATGAGTTTTTACTGTTATATTTGTATGCTGTTGTTTTGTTGGTGGCCTTGGCCTTTGTAAGCCGCATCGAGTCCTTCAGGAGATTTTAGCGGGGTATAAATAAAGTCAATAATAAAATAATAATAATAACTCCGCTGGACTGGCAACGTTGTCCGAATGCCCGATTACTGTCTCCCAAAGTAGTTACTCTACTCCGAACTCAAGAACAGAAAACGTAATGTTGGTGGACAGAAAAAGAGGTTTAAAGATGGGCTTAAAGCCAACCTCAAAAACTGTGGTATAGACACCGAAAACTGGGAAGCCCTGGCCCCTGAATGCTCTAACTGGAGGTCAGCTGTGACTGGCAGTGATGCAGAATTTGAAGAGGCACGTATGAAGGGTGAAAGGGAGAAACATCCAAGAGGAAGGTGCATCAAGCCAACACAGACATAAACGCTTTAGCCTGGAAATAGATGTCCTCACTGCGGGAGAACATGCGGATCAAGAATAGGGCTCCACAGCCACCTATGGACCCACCACCAAGACACCACATCTGGAAAACATCATTCCTCGAACTACGAAGGGTTGCCTAAGTAAAGTAAGCACCGGCTGTTAGGAATTGTGTGAGTTGAAGTCCAAAACACCCAGAGGGCCAAAGTTTGCCCACACTTGTTCTATACCCTCTAGTGTTCCACAAAACCATTTCTGTCAAACTGGGACAATTTAAGAGTACACAAGCATGACTCTGAGGGGACTTCCACATGGCAATCTTGCCCCCTGGCCCACCAAGGCTTTCACCCAACCAGTTTCCCCTTACTCCCCACTCAAGACCTCAATTTCTCACTTGAGTTTGTTCTGAATGTCCTGACCAGCCTGCTCCAAAAGCGCTCCCCGGATGAAGTTGCGAGGTACGGTGACGCGCTCCGAAACAGTGGCCAGCATCTTGTTATGCTCCTCAGCTGCTTGGACGGCGTGGGGACACAGCTCTTGCGTCAGCGTGACCATTGACTCCAGAATCATCTGGAAAGGAAGAAGCAACCGGTCAAATCCAAAGATTATCATTGTGGTACATCTCATAGAATCATAGAATCATAGAGTTGGAGGAGACCTCATGGGCCATCCAGTCCAACCCCCTGCCAAGAAGCAGGAATATTGCATTCAAAGCACCCCTGACAGATGGCCATCCAGCCTTGGTTTAAAAGCTTCCAAAGAAGGAGGCTCCACCACACTCCGGGGCAGAGAGTTCCTCTGCTGAACGGCTCTCACAGCCAGGAAGTTCTTCCTAATGTTCAGATGGAATCTCCTTTCTTATAGTTTGAAGCCATTGTTCCGTGTCCTAGTCTCCATGGAAGCAGAAAACAAGCTTGCTCCCTCCTCCCTGTGACTTTTACATATTTATACATGGCTATCATATCTCCTCTCAGCCTTCCCTTCTTCAGGCTAAACATGCCCAGCTCTTTAAGCCGCGCTTCATAGGGCTTGTTCTCCAGACCCTTGATCATTTTAGTCACCCTCCTCTGGACACATTCCAACTTCTCAATATCTCTCTTCAATTGTGGTGCCCAGAGTTGGACACAATATTCCAGGTGTGGTCTAACCAAGGCAGAATAGATTACAAATGCTTACCCAAGGAGAGGTGAGTAAGAATCAATAATGATAATAATAACAACAAACCTAAGGTGCATCTACGCTGGAGAATTAGTGGCCTCACTTGAACTGACTTAATTTTATGGCATCAATGGAGTTGTAGTTTTGCAGGCTCACTACCCTTCTCCACCGAAGACTGTTTGTAGGCTGTGGGGCAGCAGCATACTCTGGCAGAGAAAGCTACAGACCTCATAAAACTACAACTCCCGTAATTTCATAATTTGAGCCTTGGCAGTTCATTCATTTTCCAATGTAGATGCACCTGCTGTGTGTTATTTCCTAGAATAAAGAATTCAACTTCATTTCTACACATTGCTACTATATGGACACCGCTTTCTTAGCACTAGCCAAATATACCCATTGATCCTAAATGGAAAAAGAAATAGACAGCCTGCTTTTTCTGTATTACCTGAAGCTCCTTGTCCACTGCTTTTGACACCTCGTTGGCCACAGACTCAAGCTTGTGCCGGACTGGCCCATCACTGGCCAATATGTGCCCGAGCTCATACAAGCTGGGGAATAGCTGGGAGAAAGGGAGCAGAAACATGTTTTAATAGTAAAAACCATTGACAAACTGTCTGCAGGCTGCAAACCTAATGTAGCTGTTTAGCTAGAAAAAGGCTCAGAGGTGTGAGAAGAGGAGAGGGACTGCTTTGGATTAAGCAGCCAGTGTAACATGAGTCCAGTCTTGAGTTTGACATAAGTGATCTAACCCTATTGCTTTGACTAACAGCCGCACAGTTGCACCTCAGCTAGGGTTCACCTTGCTCAAGAACTCACCAGGAAGCTCAACGTAGAAATAAACAGTTTATTGAAAAAGCACACACAGTAAAAGAGTAAAAAATCCAAATCGGTAAGATAAAAGGAATCCCAAAAGCCAGAGATAAATCTCCAATGCAAAGATTAAAATATGAACATAAATCCAAGGAACAGAGTATAATCATGAACTTGAATAATCCAAAGATGAGGAATAAAACATCCACTTAAGTGATCCAAGAATCAAAGAATAACACATTAGCTTGAGTTCATGGTAAAATCCCCAAGACTTAAAGCAAAACTTGACCAGGACATGACTTGAAGCAGGAACCAAGGCAAGAGTTCCTTGCTCTATCTGCTAAGTTGCTTGATACGAAAAGCAAAAGCTATTCTTTCCCTAATTAAAGACAGCAAAACATGAAAGCATTCCTTTGACCTTCAGTAGTCCCTCTCATTTTCACTTTCCCATGGCCTGGCTTGCACCTGGAATTCTTCCCTCTCAGAAGTAGCCTTGATTCTCTATCTAAGCTCCCTGCCTGCCTGTCAGCTTCTAAAACAGTTTCATGTTCACACAGAGAATCACCCAAATCTTTCTCTGTCTGAGCATCTCCAGTCCCCTCATCATCATCCTCACCTGTCTGAACTACAACATGCACATTCTTTCATGGAGACTTTCTGGATAAACATGCAAGAAGAAAGCTTTGCCGCTCACCGCCCGCGAATTCTTGGCTTCCTTCATGAGTTCCCTGGCATACAGGACCTCTTCTTGGACCGTGTCAGCTGAACAGGTTCTCAACACCCGCACTTCTTCTTGGACCTTCACACAGAGGCGGCTCATCATCTAGGGAAGGGTAAAACACACAGCCATTAACTCCTGTCCAGCTGAGAAGCCAGCTCTAGGTGTTGTCTACACAAGTGAAAAAAATCTGCTTCAACTCATAGTGACATTATCTCTGCATACGTTCTTATTAAACCAAAGCAAGAGAAGGGCAACCTGTCCGAGCGCATTTACCTCTATGGACCATCACAGAGGTTAAGATCTTCTGGTGAGTCCCTGCTCTTGGTCCCACCATCTTTGTAGACATGACTGGTAGGGACGAGAGATAGGGTCTTCTCAGTGGTGGCCTCTCGGTTATGGAACTTTCTTCCTAGTGAGATTAGATTTATCCCTTCCCTCCTGTCATTCCCACAAGTGAAATATATGGCTTTGGGAGCAAGTATTTGGCCCAGCTTAATTGTGTGTGCACAATTGTGTGTGGATTGATGATTATGATTATATGATTATCTGGCTTTGGATATATGCAAAATAGTCTAATGTTTACATATGTTGTTTTAAATTGTGGTTTAATTGCTTTCGATTGTTGTTGTTGTTGTTTGGGCATGGAATAATGCCACTCATGTAAGCTGCCCTGAGTCGCCTTTGGGGTGATATAAATGTTGTAAACAAACAAACAAACAAACAAACAAACAAACAAACCACATTTGCCATCTATGAGAGCTCACTTTAGTGTTAAATGGCAATCTTGCAATGATCAGGTGTGTTATACATCACATTATTTTCAGCCACACAGATATGGCTGCTGAATTTTTTGCACCTCATCAAGCATATATGTCTACATTTTGTATGTATGTCTCCATTGACCATCCTATTAAGCAAAGTGGTTGGTATTTAAATGCTGACAGATGAAGGTGGGACAGTATCAGTATGCAATTGTCTGCACAAATGTACCTTCAAAACAATAAAGGCAATTGCATGCCCGCAAAATGGAAAGAAGGCAGGAAGGATCCCATTTACCTCTGCCATCAATGCACCCAAAAACCTATTGCTTATTTATTATTATGAGGCAGTGGAATCTGTGGAGCATGTTTTGTTTTACTGCCCTTTTTACCGGGGCCTTCGTAAACATTTTATAAATCCAATTTTAGAAAGTTTACCAGGGAGATCTGTAAGGTTTTATGTTGATTATCTTTTGGCTGACCAACACCCCAAAACGACTGCTAAAGTTGCGAGCTTTTGTGCAGCAGCAATAGCTTGCCGGCACAAGATGCTGTCACAGTCTTAGAAGGTTTTAATATTTATTTCAGTTTTTACCACTGTCATTTTAGCATATATAGTAAATATTTAATACTGTTTTAACTATCATGTTCAATACTGAGTTTCAATTCTGCTTTTGACATTGTTTCTTAATATCTAAATGTATATGTTCCTGCTCTGACGTTTGTACATTTTTTGGTGTTGGCGATTGACTGTTTATATATATATATATATATATATATATATATATATATAAATAATTATTTACAGTATTTATATTCCGCCCTTGTCACCCTGAAGGAGACTCAAGGCGGATCACAGAACACATTTCCAGCAAACATTCAATGTCATACAATATACACAGACAGGCCAGACAATAGTACAGATAGGGGTGTGTGTGTGTGTGTGTGTGTGTGTATGTATGTATATATGTATATGTGTGTGTGTGTGTGTGTGTATATATATAGGCTTTTCCCATCTTCGACGTCTTGGAGGTTGTGCTCGATTCTGGCCATCGGGGGTGCTGTCGCTCCAGCTTCCATGTCAAATAGCCCTGTTCATAGACTTTTTTGACCGAATCGCTGGCATTTTCTGATATTTCCTTATGGTGCCATTAAAATGCCCCTCTTTAAGCGGTAGCTATTTATATTTTAAACTCAGATGTAACCCCTTAGGACTGAATTAGATACGTGGTGAGTACTATATTTTTCTGCCCATGCAGACATCCACCAGAAGCCTTTGGGCCAAACCAGACAATAACTAGCCCAACAGTGAGAATCCTCTCCTTCTGCCCCAAATACTACACTTTCCTGCACTTCCTTGGGAGAGGAAAACCCACAGTGAGAACTGCAGTCAGGTTAAGAGGGGACCATACAGGGAGATGGGAACGTTTACTTGCTCGGCGCTATTGGTGACGATTCCTTGGTGGAGGCGGAAGGCTTGGTCCTGGGGGTACTTCTGCGAATGGTTGTTCCGGAGGAGACACCACTGGATCTGAAGGGGAAGAAGGAGGGATCAGAGAGGGACAGGGGAGAGAAAGGGCAAAGTAGGGGTCGGCATTGCTCCTGCACAACAGGAAGAAGTGGCCAGGGCACAGATGGACAAGCCTAGTTGCTATCAGGAAATTACAAATTCAGAGAATGCAACAAAGAGGGGGACATGGGGGAGAAAGGATTCAAAACTATACCAGGCATGAGCAAACTTGGGCCCTCCAGGTGTTTTGGACTTCAACTCCCATCATTCCTAGCGGCCAGTTGGAATTATGTTGAGTGAGTGGGCTTATTAACGAAAGACTCTCCTCATAAATGTACAGCGCTGTGTCCCAGCACTAGTACCCCAAACTGATAAAAATAATATAAACACACAAACCGATGTTATCTCTTCCATAGGAGGCTTTTCTTTATAGCAAAATAATATGCTTGTACTATTTACAAGAACAAGGTTTCCCCAATAGAATCATAGAATCAAAGAGTTGGAAGAGACCTCATGGGCCATCCAGTCCAACCCCATTCTGCTAAGAAGCAGGAATATTGCATTCAAATCACCCCTGACAGATGGCCAACCAGCCTCTGTTTAAAAGCTTCCAAATAAAGTTCTTTATACTTCCTTTGCTTCCATGCTGGGCTTCCTTCTCATGCAGATAAACAGCTTTGCTCTCACAAAGCCTCCTCTCACACTGAATTTACACAGGAGCTTCAAAAAGTAGCTTTACACACAGCCATCACACTGAAGCTTCATGCATGATGGCCTTCAACCTGGGGCTTCTATCACTGAAGCTTCTCACACCAGGGCTTCCTCATACTGAGGTCTACTAACACTGAAGCCTTCTCACACTGAGGCCTTTCTCCCACTGAGGTCTTCTTACACCAAGGACTCTCTCAAACTGATGCCTCTCACACACTGAGGTGAACTCACACTGAGGCCTTCTCATACTGAGGCCTACTAACACACTGAGGTCCTTCTCCCACAGACTGAGGGCTACTAAGCTACAAGTACACCTGCTTATATTGAACTGCAGCTTTTGCTGAGTCATTGCATCCATTTAACCCTTTCAGTGTTTTATTTCCATTTTTCTAATTAAAAATATATAGTTAATGTTTCATATTTCTGACAGTCCAAAACACCTGGAGGGTCCAAGTTTGCCCATATCTTGCTTAGAGATTGGGAGGCGGGGGATCAAAAGCTGGTGAAGTATTGAGAGCCACCATGTTGTCCTGGTCTGAGTGGTAGCCTACAACTGTGGAGACAAAGGTCCAATTGCCCACTTGGCTATGAATACTCATTGGGTGACCTTCAACAAGTTGCATAAATCAGAAATTACTTGAAGGCACACAACAATATGAGGAAAGTTGACGTAGAAATAGGGTAAACAAGGAAAAGCAGGAAAGATGGCCAAGATAGGGGAAAAGATTGCAGAGAGAGACAGAAAGGAAGATGATACAGGGGAGTATCAATGTTTCCCAGACTTTGGTCTTCCAGATATTTTGGACTGCAGCTTCCAGAATTCCCAACTATTGGCCAAAAATGCCAGGGTTTCTGGGTTTTGAAGTCCAAAATAGCTGGATGACCAACATCTGGAGATCTTTGAGTTTGACAACACTTTAACTGCCATGACTCAATGCTATGGACACTTACAACCCATGGTTTGGTAAGGCACCAGCACTCTTTGGCAGATGAGGCAAAAGACCTTGTCAAACTACAACTCCCAGGACTCCATAGAATGGTTTTTGGAAGTTGTGAATGTTGAAAGGGTTTGGGAGTGAATGGATCATCTAATTTGTATCTTAATACATTTCTATTCCTTGTTACAACTGTGTCCAGCTGTTCATATTATGTTTCATTGAGAGCCAAGTCAAGTTAATCCTTGAAGACCAAGTACATGATCCAAGGAGTAATGGAAAAAGGGGGGAAATGACTTGTAGGAGCCCAAGGGTTTGGACACACGGGGCCAGAATGGAGGCATGAAAAGGGGCTCACCTTTTGCCACACCTCATCCGTCCTTTCGGGAGCATTGCGATACGCTGCGGTGATATCACTCATGGGGAAGGACATGAACTTGATGGTGTAATTGCTGGGGAAATGAAAAGCACATTGATATATAGGCACTTCCACAAGTAGCATAAATTACCTGTTGGGTGAAAAGGCACGCATCACTAGCCCCAAAGCTTTTTTGAATGATGGCCACCAAGATCCATGTGAAGTTCAACCAAGGACCGGAGTTTTGCCCTCCCCTAAGCTTCAAACAATCAAAGCAGGAAATGATACGTTTTCATCCTGCTAATGGCTTCAAAAATCTCATGGTCCCCAAAGTCACTCACTTTTCCAAGGCCCGGGCAATGTCCTGGAACCCTTGAGCGGTAGTATTGTTCTTGTCCCAGGATATGCTCCTGCAAAACAGGAAGAGGCAGAAAAGGTCATCCAGTATCATGATAGACGTATAAAATCCTTACCACTGCCAGTTCCCTTAATGTTTAGACTAGGCATGGGCAAACTTGGGCCCTCCAGGTGTTTTGGACTTCAACTCCCACAATTCCTAACAGCCGGTAGGCTGTTAGGAACTGTGGGAGTTGAAGTCCAAAACACCTGGAGGGCCAAAGTTTGCTGAGGCCTGGTTTAGCTCCATAGAATCATAGAATTGGAGGAGACCACATGGGCCATCCAACCCCTCGCCATACAGTAAAAGCACCATCTAAGCACTCCTGACAGATGGCCATCCAGATTCTGTATCAAAGCTTCCAAAGAAAGAGTCTCTACCAAACTCCAAGATAGAGAGTTCCACTGCCGAACAGCTCTTATGGTCAAGAAGGTCTTCCTAATGTCCAAATGAAATCTCCTTCCCTGTCAATTGAATCCATTGCTTCATTGAGTCCTAGTTTCCAGGGCAGAAGAAAGGAAGCCCTGCTCCCTCTTCCTTATGACATTTTTTTAGATACTTAAACATGGAATTCATGTCTCCTCTCAACCTTCTCTTCTGAAGGCTAAATAGACCCAGTCATGGAGTAATAATGTACTTTAAGATAAAGGTAGTGACTGAAAACACCATTAATTTCAACCCATTCAATAAGCAATATTGACTCATTGGTTTCCCTCATTAATTTTGGAACCCACCATGCTTTGGAGGACATTTTGAGGAGGCATTACTCGAAACTTTTAGACCTTTTTCTTATTGGAATAAGGATGATGACCTGTTAGGATCACAACCTATTGGAGATTATGGATTATGACCTGTAAGGATCATAACCTATTGGGTAGCAGAGTTACGGAGCTGTTCCTTTAGTTTAGTGCAGTGGTTTCCAACCTTTTTTTGACCAGAGACCACTTTGACCAGGGACCACTTTGACCAGGGACTACTTTGATCAGGGATCACTTGACCAGGAACTACTTTGACCAGGGACAACTTGACCAGGGACAACTTTAACTAGAGACCACTTTGACCAGGGACCACTTTGACCAGGGACCACTTTGACCAGGGACCACTTTGACCAGGGACTACTTGACTATGGACCACTTTGACCAGGGACAACTTGACCAGGGACAACTTGATTAGGGACCACTTTGACCAGAGACCACTTTGACCAGGGACCACTTTGACCAGGGACTACTTGACTATGGACCACTTTGACCAGGGACAACTTGACCAGGGACCACTTTGACCAGGGACCACTGACTAGGGAGCACTTTGACCAGGGACTACTTGACTATGGACCACTTTGACCAGGGACCACTTGACCAGGGACCACTTTGTCTAGGGACAACTTGACCAAGGACCACTTTGACCAGGGATCACTCTGACCAAGGATCACTCTGACCAGGGACCACTTGACTATGGACCACTTTGACCAGGGACCACTTGATCAAGGACCATTTTGACCAGGGACCACTTTCCAACATTTGGATCAAAAGGGTTATGAATCAATTTTTGGTCAACTTTGGATTCGATTTGGGGTGTTAATTCAGAAAATTGCATTAGATAGATCACATCAGCTCTAGTTTTTGATACAGAACATATGCCATGGTCAGCGACAGGGAAAGAATAGCAGCCAGCGTAAAAATAAAATAAAATAAAAAGGAAGGAAGGAAGGAAGCTTGCGGACCAGATTTTTGTCTTCACAGCCCACTTGTGGTCCATGGCCAACAGGTTGAGAACCACTGGTTTATAGAGTAATGGATGATTGCTGGGCTTGTAAATATCTTGTTTCTATTAAATGACCAGCAGACAAATATTCAAGTAGACTTCTTTTAAAATAATTGTTTGTTTACTCATAACTCCATGTATTTAAATATACAGGCACATTTCTTATAAGGTTAAACTTTAAAACGTTTCCGTTTGTATCTTTAACTTATTGTCTTTAACAGTCTCTTCAAAACTATATTGCTCTCTGTTTCATAACAGTCTACTTTCAAAGAATTCAAGCCTCAACAGTTTTTCAACTTCTAACATTGACTTCTGTGTTCTAACTGACTCAAGCCTCAACTGGCATCATGTTTTAAAATGTATTCTAAGCAATCAAGCAATCTGCAGCCCCTCCCACTACTTCAAGTATATAGAGCTAAGGAAACCGCAAACCAAAGAAGACATAAACTCCAGGAAATAAAACAACACACCACAAACAGAGAAAACATTAAATAGAGGAGGCTTGAGAAGGTTGCTATCTCCAACATATCTTAAATATAAATCCATTTTTCATTAATGTTAAAGAATAAATTAAACAATAACAGGAAAAAGAATGAGTTAAACACACACACACATACATATATATACACCTAGCATAAAGAGCAACATATTACCATTGTGTTACGTATTCCTATTGCAATTACTTGAGCTTTCTCACCTCAAGGTGCTGTTGATCTGCAGGGCTTTGGACAGCATCTTGGCTCCGATGTCTTCCATGCAGTTCCCACTCAGGTCCACTTTGGTCAGGCAAGTGTTGCTGCCCAGGGCATTGATCAGGATGCTGGTGCGGGTTTTCAGCCGGGAATCAGCCACTGAGAAAGTCTGCAGACACTTTGGAGAAGGGAGAGGAGGCAAAGCCACTGAACGGAGAAATTAAATCCTTGACTCACCCAGTCTATTTCTTTATTTACAGTATTTATATTCTGCCCTTCTCACCCCGCAGGGGACTCAGGGCGGATTACAATGTACATATACATGGCCAACATTCAATGCCATAGACACAAGACACAATGCCATAGACACAAGATATATAGACAGACACACAGAGGCTATTTAACATTCCAGCTTTTTCATGAGGGTATTCTGACCACCAGGGGAGCTGTTGCTCCACTGTCCATTTGTGACACTGATAAAGTACTTCCTCATTCTTTGCATGCTTGCTGGAGATTTTTATGGTGTCATAAATTAGCCTCCCCACATAAGGGGTACCTAATTTTCCTACTTGGCAGATGCAACTGTGTTTTGGGCTGCAAAGGTTGACAGCAAGCTACGAAAATGGTCAGAAACTCACTCCGAGCCGGGCTGGCTTCAAACTCATGACCTTTTGGTTAGTGGTGATCCCAGCCAGCTGCGCCACAGTCACATTTGCCCATGTTTGGGTTATATAGTCATACCCCCATAACTACAGAGCCTAAACACCCAGGGGAAAATGCTCTATGAATTTGTAAAAGTGGTATCAAAATGCAATAATTCTGCCATGTAGATGTGCTCCAACACATCTAGAGGGCAACCAGATTGGGAAATGTTGTCCCACACCTTCAAGTCTGAGAGCGAAAGAACTTACACAGTCTTCCTCCTGGATAAACTGAACAATCTTCTGAAGGATCTCCTCCAACGTTCTGGGGAAAGAGATGGGATGTGTCACATTGAGGACACAAAGGCCCTGGGTGGAACTTGGAATTGATCTCTTATTTAGGGGTTACAGTCCATGCAATGTAGTCTTTGAGCATTGAGCACTATATTTCTGGAAGCCAGGGTTCAAATCCCGACTTATCCTTGGGAAAGTCACACTGTCTCAGCCTCTTTCCAGAAAGAGATATAGGGCCAACCCACCGGGATTTGACGTTGAAGTTCTTGCCCAACCAGAGATGCTTCAAGGACTTGTTCTTGGCGAGTGCCGGGACGAGGGTCAACAGATCGGCATCAAAACCTGGAGCAAAGAGAGAATGGATTGTAATAGTAGAATAATCAAGTTGGAAGGGACCACAACGACTATTGAGTCTAACCCTTGACCATGCAAACTTAAAGTCCTCCTGAAAGATGGCTACCCAACCAGCTGGAGGATATGCAGACTCACCGTTGTCGGAGAGGTCTAGGCTACTCAAGGCGCTGATGCCAGGCAACTGTTCTTGAAGCACTTGAGCTCCTGGGGAGCGCAGCTAATGAAGAGAACAGTATCATAGACTCATTGTGGATCCCAAGGGCCATCCAGTCCAACTCCAGGTAGGAAGACACAATCCAAGCCCTCCCAACAGATGACCATCTGACCTATGTTCAGAAACCTTCAGAGAAAGATATCCCACCACATTCCCAGGCAGTATATTCCACTCGTAAACAACTCTTTCCTAGGAAGATCCCAAAAATCTAGAATTCATGAGAACAACAGACAGAAAAAGGCATTTTCGGAAAAGAACAACCATTACCTCACATCCACTCAAGTCCAAATGGAGGTCGCTGAGATGTGTGTTGGCTGACAGACCTTGGAAAAGGGACCTGAGTGAGGAATTGAAAGTATAATGTTGTTTTGAAACTCACTTGCTGTCCTCCTGTAGGAATGTATTATAGAAAAGCTTCTAAGCCCCCTTCTATACTGCCATGTAATCCAGATTATAAAAGTGGATAATCCACATTATCTGCTTTGAACTGGATTATATGAGTCTACACCAGTGGTTCTCAACCTGTGGGTCCCTAGATGCTTTGGCTTTCAACTCCCAGAAATCCTAACAGCTGGTAAATTTGCTGGGATTTCTGGGAGTTGTAGGCAAAAACACCTGGGGACCCACAGGATGAGAACCACTGGTCTACACTATCATATAATCCAATTCTAAGCAGATAATCTGAATTTTGTCCAAGACTTTCATGACCAAAATCACTGGCTTGCTGTGAGTTTTCTGGGCTGCCTGGCCATGTTCCAGAAGCATTCTCTCCTGATGTTTCGCCCACATCTATGGCAGGCATCCTCAGAGGTTGGAAACTAGACAAGTGGGGTTTATATATCTGTGGAATGATGTCCACAGGGTGGGAGACAGAACTTTTGTCTGTTTGAGATAGGTGTGAACGTTACAATTGCCACCTTGATTAGAATTTAATGGCTTTGTAGTTTCAAGGTCTGGCTGCTTCCTGCCTGGGGGAATCCTTTGTTGGGAGGTGATTAGCTGCCCTGATTGTTCCTTATCTGGATTTTATATGGCAGTGTAGAAGAGGCCTAACTGAGCTTTAAGGACACTCCTAATGTGCATCAATGCTGTGGAATTAATGCAGTTTGGCACCTCTTGAACCCCTATGAATCAAGGCTATGGAAATCTGGGAATTGTAGTTTCACAAGGTCTTTAGCTTTTTTTCTGACAAAGGGTGTGGGTGCCTTATCAAACTATAAACAGCATTGAGCCATTCATGAATTCTCCAGTAAATGCACTCTTAGAGTATTATAGAGAAGCCTCTAAGTATAGAAGACAAACAATACTAAATTTAAAAGTATTTAGATAAGTGAGTGAGTTCTCCCAAGGAATAGTCCAACGTTCAATCTTTTCTAAGTCTTACAGCTACAGCCAGGTCACTTATTCCCAGTCTGAAAAGGCTCCCATTGTTCACATAATCCTAAATTATATGGATACAGGCAGTTCCCAAGTTACGAACAAGACAGATTCTGTATAATCATAGAATTATAGTTGGAAGAGACGTCGTGGGCCATGTAGTCCAACCCCATTCTGCCCAGAAGCAGTTGTGGGCCATGTAGTCCAACCCCATTCTGCCCAAAGCACCCCTGACAGATGGCCATCCAGTCTCTGTTTCAAGGCCTCCAAAGAAGGAGCATCCACCACACTTTGGGGCAGAGAGTTCCACTGTTGAACAGCTCTCACAGTCAGGAAGTTCTTCCTAATGTGCAGGAGGAGAGATGTTCTTCCAGGTTAAAAAACACATGTTTATTAACTTTTTCCCCATATTCATGGGGGTCCTGATCCAATAACCATAGTGAATGTGGAGGGCAGATTGTGTTTTAGTTCAAACAATATTTCAGAATATCGGCACTGACCAACAGAGGGCAGTAAAGTCCACAAATTGGGGAAAAAACAAGAAACTTGAACCAATTTTAGACTCCTTTAAAACATAGCTGTATAGTTTCCCAAGAAATTAAGGGTCCATCTATATCAGACCTGGCAAACTTGGACCCTCCAGGTGTTTTGGACTTCAACTCCCACAATTCCTAACAGCCTACCGGCTGTTAGGAATTGTGGGAGTTGAAGTCCAAAACACCTGGAGGGCCCAAGTTTGTCCAGGTCTGATCTAGATGCACCCAAATGGATATTATGACATATAGTGCGAAAAAGACTAAGTTTACCCATTTACTATAATAAGGTATTTAAGCCTAGCAGAAATGCTCACCTTAATGCTTCCACGGGCATTTTGATGCCTGACAGGTTAACGTAGCTGAGAGAATAGGCGCTGCAGAAAAACTGCTTCAACGAAGGGGGCAGCCCTTTCCCTTTCCTGCAGAAAGCAGAAATAAAATTCACATTCTCTTTCCTAATGGCTGAAAAAGGGGACCCAGGGATAGATGTGATGCTGTGACAGGTAAAGGACGAACAACAACAACAGTAAAGGTAAAGGTTTCCCCTTGACATTAAGTCAAGCCAAGTCCGACTCTAGGGGGTGGTCCTCATCTCCATTACTAAGTGGAAGAGTCAGCATTGTCCGTAGACACCTCCAGGGTCATGTGGCTGGCATGACTGCATGGAGTGCCATTACCTTCCCGCCGGAGAGGTACCTATTGATCTACTCACATTTGCATGTTTTTGAACTGAGAGGTTGGCAGGAGGTGGGGCTAACAGTGGGAGCTCACCCCACTCCCTGGATTTGAACCACCAATGTTTTGGTCAGCAAGTTCAGAAGCTCAGTGGTTTAACCCGCTGACAAAAATATCTTGTTCCTTACCGATGGGAGAAGGTGTTTCGTGCAAGGTTGAGGTAGCTAAGCCTTGGGCAACAGCCATGGAGCAGGGCCCCAAACAGCTATGGGGAAAAGACAGGCATAAGTTAGGAAATAAATAATTTACACCGGGCATGGGCAAACTTGGGCCCACCAGATGTTTTGGACTTCAGTTCCCACCATTCCTAATAGCCTCATGCCCCTTCCTTTTTCCCCTCAGCTGCTTAAGCTTCTCACACCAGGCTTACTCACACCGAGGCCTACTAACACAGAGGCCTTCTCACACTGAGGGTTCCTTCAGACTGATGCCTCTCTCACACTGAGGCCTTTTATCCACTGAGGCCTTCTCACACTGAGGGTTCTCTCAGACTGATGCCTCTCTCACACTGAGGCCTTTTATCCACTGAGGCCTTCTCACACTGAGGGTTCTCTCAGACTGATGCCTCTCTCACACTGAGGCCTTTTAATCCACTGAGGCCTTCTCACACTGAGGGTTCTCTCAGACTGATGCCTCTCTCATACTGAGGCTTTTTATCCACTGAGGCCTTCTCACACTGAGGGTTTTCTCAGACTGATGCCTCTCTCACACTGAGGCTTTTTATCCACTGAGGCCTTCTCACACTGAGGGTTTTCTCAGACTGATGCCTCTCTCACACGGAGGCCTTCTATCCACCGAGGCATTCTCACACTGAGGGTTCTCTCAGACTGATACCTCTCTCACTCTGATGACTTTTAATCCACTGAGGCCTTCTCACACTGAGGGTTCTCTCAGACTGATGCCTCTCTCACGCTGAGGGCTTTTATCCACTGAGGCCTTCTCACACTGAAGCTTTTCTCAGACTGATGCCTCTCTCACACTGAGGCTTTTTATCCACTGAGGCCTTCTCACACTGAGGGTTTTCTCAGACTGATGCCTCTCTCACACGGAGGCCTTCTATCCACTGAGGCCTTCTCACAGTGAGGGTTCTCTCAGACTGATACCTCTCTCACACTGAGGGCTTTTATCCACTGAGGCCTTCTCACACTGAGGGTTCTCTCAGACTGATGCCTCTCTCACACTGAGGGTTCTCTCAGACTGATGCCTCTCTCACACTGAGGTGAACTAACACCGAGGCCTACTCATACTGAGGCCTACTAACACCACACTGAGGCCCCTAAGCTTAAGTTTAAGCGGCTGAGGGGGAAAAGGAAAGGGTCTGAGGTTATTAGGAATTGTGGGAGTTGAAGTCCAAAACACCTGGAAGGCCCAAGTTGACCCATGCCTGATCTACACTGTAGAATAAAGGCAGTTTGATAGCACTTGAACTGCAATGGCTCAAAACTATGGGATCCTGGATCTTTACAACGGGCTTTAGCCTTCTCTGCTAAGGAGAGATTGGGTTCCACCAAACTACGTCTCCAAGGATTCCAATGGCAGTTAAAGTGGGATCAAACTGCATTTATTCTACAGTGTAGAAGCACTGTTTTGGCTATTGTTTACACCCTGTCCCATCCCAAAGGCGTGGCCCCCTTAAAACCTTACTGCATCCACGGCGCAGTCTGTGGATGATAGGTCCAGGTGAATCAGGGCGTTAGGCTGGGCCAGGAATGAATAGAAACCCTGCAAGACAGAAAGAGAAAAGGAAATGGTTAAAAAGGGACATACAAAAAAATTACGATGGCGGTCGTCCAAGGGACAGAAAGTCACTCTGGTACAAAATCTTCTTTCCCAAAGACCTTGGATATTACAACCCTTAAATAACACGCTGTTAATGATCGGCATGCTTTGAATGGTAAAGAGGTTTCGTCGTCCTCTGAAGTTCAAAAGCTCCAGACTTGGCTTTAAACTTGGTGGGAGAAGGTCAAGATTTGAAGTGCATCGTTGCTGTAGAATTAATGCATGTTGGCGCCACTTTAACGGCCATGGCTCAATGCTATGGAGTCACAGGAGTTGTCATTTACAAGGTCTTTTGCTTTCTCTGGCAACAAGTCCTGGTGCCTGGGCAAACTACAACTCCCAGGATTGCACAGCAGTGAGCCATGGCATTTACAGTGGATCCAGACTGCATTTATTCTAAAGCACAGATATACTATGTATTGTCGAAGGCTTTCATGGCTGGAATCACTGGGTTGTTGCGAGTTTTCGGGACTGTATGGCCATGTTCCAGAAGCATTCTCTCCTGACGTTTCGCCTGCATCTATGGCAGGTATCCTCAGAGGTTGTGAGGTCTGACAACCTTTGAGGATTCCTGCCATAGTGAAGCATTCTCTCCTGATGTTTCACCTACATCTATAGCAGTCATCCTCAGAGGTTGTGAGGTCTGACGACCTTTGAGGATCCCTGCCATAGATGCAGGCGAAACGTCAGGAGAGAATGCTTCTGGAACATGGCCATACGCCACAAAAACTCACAGCACCCCATAGATATACTTGTTGTCTTATGCACATCATTCTAATTGCCAGCCTCTCACACGCTGAATCTATTGCTAAATGGTAAATCGAGACACATGTATATCACATTAAATTACAGTCATCCCTCTGTATCCACAGTCACAGATCCAACCATCCACAGTCAAAAGATATAGAAAAAGAGATAGATAGAAATAGAGATAGAGATGGATATATCCAGAATGCAAACTTTGATTTAAGGGATTTTACTATGCCATTGTACAGTGGGGTTTGAGCATCTATTGATTTGTGACATTCTGGAACATATATTTATGTGTGTGAGCACATATGTAATGGAATGTGAACCTTTAATACATTGATTGCAATTAAGATTTCTGATTGGAGTTGCTGCTTCTCATTCTCTGTAGCAATGGCTGGATCTACACTGCTATATAATGCAGTTTGAAACTGCATTGTATGGTCGGTGTAGATCCGTATAATGCAGCTTGATACAGTATATGGGGTGGTTTGAAACTGCATTTGTGTGGACAGTATAGACTAGGCATGGGCAAACTTCTGCTCTCCAGGTGTTTTGGACTTCAACTCCCACAATTCCTAACAGCCGATAGGAATGAGATCCTGGGAGTTGTAGTTTCACAAAGTCTTTCACCTTCTCTGCCCAAGTAAAGGCTGAATCTCAGGATGCTTGAGCCATGACAGTTAAAATACTATCAAACCACATCAATTCCCCAATGTAGATCAGGCCTGGGCAAACTTTGGCCCTCCAGGTGTTTTTGACTTCAACTCCCACAATTCCTAACAGCCGATTGTGGAAATCCAAACATCTGGAGGGCCAAAGTTTGCCCAGGCCTGTAAAGACCCACATAATGTAGTTTGCACTGTATTGCATGGCACTATATGGGTCTACACTGACCACAAACTGTAGATCGAGTCCAAGTAAAATCACACACAGATCCAAATGCTAACATGGATTGATTATTCTTGTTCATCACTGCTTTCTCTCTTTTTCCCCTGGAACTTTTAAAACAATATTAAACTGCTCTCATATGACTTCCGCAAGCAAAGAAAGCCACATCTTCACCATACTTCTTTTGCAAGGCATCAGGTTCACTCACATTGGCCTCGTCTGTCCCCAGGAGACCGGGATTTTTGCTCAAGTCCAGGTGACGGAGGGAGCTGATGAACGCGGGGTTGGCACCGAAAGTCTGGCACAGAACGGCGAGTCCTGGGGCAAAGAAAAACCCAAAAGGCACAGATATGGGGTGGGTGATACAAGGCTGGAAAACAGTACATGGAAAAGGGATCTAGAAGTCTTAGGACCCTTCCGGGCATGCCCTATATCCCAGAATCTGATCCCAGGTTTTTTGTTTATCCCAGATTATCTGGCAGTGGGGACTCACATAAGAAACAACTTTGAGTCCCCCTAGGGGTGAGAAAAGCAGTATATAAATACTGTAAATAAATAAATAATAAATAATAAATGAGACAACACTGCGATACAGCAGCTAAAAAAGCCAATGAAGAGAAGACCTGTAGTCTCTCTGACTTTGGAGCTTTTGAAACAAGAGTTTGGATGGCCATCTCTCGAGAGGGCTTTGATGACGTCTTCTTTCCTGGCAGGAAGGGCTTGGAGTAGATGGCCTTTGGGGGACTCATATAATCTAATTCAATGCAGAAAATTTGGGATAATGTCCTGGGCTACAGGGCCTGTTTGGAAGAGCCCTTAATGGACCACAAGCTGGACATGAGACGACATTCCAGACCACACCTGGAATATTGTGTCCAATTCTGGGCACCACAATTCAAGAGAGATATTGACAAGCTGGAATGTGTCCAGAGGAGGGCGACTAAAATGATCAAGGGTCTGGAGAACAAGCCCTATGAGGAGCGGCTTAGGGAACTGGGCATGTTTAGCCTGAAGAAGAGAAGGCTGAGAGGAGATATGATAGTCATGTATAAATATGTGAGAGGAAGCCACAGGGAGGAGGGAGCAAGCTTGTTTACTGCTTCTCTGGAGATTAGGACAAGGAACAATGGCTTCAAACTACAAAAAAGGAGATTAGATCTGAACATGAGGAGGGAGCAAGCTTGTTTTCTGCTGCTGTGGAGACTAGGATGCAATAGAACAATGCATTCAAATTTCAGGAAAGGAAATTCCACCTGAACATTAGAAAGAACTTCCTAACTGTGAGAGCCGTTTAGCAGTGGAACTCTCTGCCCCGGAGTGTGGTGGAGGCTCCTTCTTTGGAAGTTTTTAAACAGAGGCTGAATGGCCATCTGTCAGGGGTGATTTGAATGCAATATTCCTGCTCTTGGCAGGGGGTTGGACTGGATGGCCCATGAGGTTTCTTCCAACTCTTTGATTCTATGATTCTATGACACTACGATACGGCAGCTAGAAAGGCCAATGCCGAGGAGCCCTGTAGTCTCTCCTTCTTTGGAGCTTTTAAAACTGCATTTGGATGGCCATCTGTCAGGAGGGCTTTGACAGTGCCTGGAAGAAAAGGGTTGGACTAGATGGCCTTTGGGGGTCCCTTCCAAGTCTATGATTCTACCTTTAGCAGTGATGCTGGTCTTGGAAAGGCAGAGTTTGCTGAGGCCTTTGGGGAAACATAAAAACTGCTGGCTCAAGGCAATGAGACCTGTGGGTAGGACAGAAAGGTAACATGAGCCAAATCGCAAATACAGTAGCGTTCTTTCCCCCCAGGCACCTCTTCTTTGGGGATCTGATGCTCCAAACCTCACCTTTATCCTCCAATGGGTTGTGGGAGAGAGTCAGTGCATGGAGAGCTGTGTTCGGGTTCTCCGACAAAACACAGGACAGTTTCAGAGCAAACTCTCTGCACGGAACGGAAAAAGAGAGAAAAGACAGACAGTCAAAGCCTTGGAGAAAAGACTTTCTTAACACTGCTTCAAGGGCCATAAATAGTGGACAACTACTTTAGCTTTTAGGGAAGCGACACAGGCTTTAACTTAGAATAGTGTCCAGTGGGTTACAGGTTAAGGACTGTATGACCAAATGGGCAAGAAATATTGGAAGGACAATAATGTTAGAGGAATGGGAAATAATGTGGAATAGAAAACGAAAATACATCTTCGCTTATGATTTAAAAAAGAATTGGCTAAAAATGATGTATCAATGGCACATGACCCCAAAGAAGATAGTAAAACAACAACAACAACAACAACAACTATTATTATTATTATTATTATTATTATTATTATTATTATTTATACCTCGCCACCATCTCCCCAAAGGACTCGGAGCAGCTTACATGAAGCCAAGCCCAACAACACATCAGTAAAAACAACAAGCAATAAGCAAATAAACAATACAATTAATATAACTCACATATAGACAATAACACACAAAGATTTAAAAACCTATGGCCGGGCCAGATGTAATAGTTAAAAGAAGGGACTGAGAGCTTCATCTTTGTTGATGATCGTACGCAGGGAGCTTTGAGATGGTAGAACAGAAGCTCTCCGAAGCTGTAGGTGTTCTTACTGCCTATTACAGGGAAAACCAGCTGATCCCTAATCCATCTAAAACACAGACATGTGCTTTTCATCTCAAGCAGAGACAAGCATCCCGAGCTCTGAGGATCACCTGGGAAGGAATCCCACAGGAGCATTGCAGCGCACCCAAATACCTGGGAGTCACTCTGGACAGTGCTCTGACCTACAAGAAGCACTGCCTGAACATCAAGCAAAAAGTGGGTGCTAGAAACAATATCATACGAAAGCTGACTGGCACAACCTGGGATCACAACCAGATACAGTGAAGACATCTGCCCTTGCGCTATGCTACTCTGCTGCTGAGTATGCATGCCCAGTGTGGAACACATCTCACCATGCTAAAACAGTGGATGTGGCTCTTAATGAGACATGCCGAATTATCACGGGGTGTCTGCGCCCTACACCACTGGAGAAATTACACTGCTTAGCCGGTATTGCACCACCTGACATCTGCCGGGAAGTAGCAGCCAATAGTGAAAGGACCAAGGCAGAGACATCTCCAGCTCATCCCCTGTTTGGGTATCAGCCAGCACGTCAATGACTTAAATCAAGAAATAGTTTTCTAAGATCTACAGAGACACTCGCTGGAACACCCCAGCAAGCGAGAATCCAAAAGTGGCAGGCTCAAACCCAGAACTTCAATCAATGGCCGATACTAAATGAGAGACTTCTTCCTGGGCACACAGAAAACTGGGCGACTTGGAAGGCGCTGAACAGACTGCACTCTGGCACCACGAGATGCAGAGCCAACTTTAAGAAATGGGGCTACAAAGTGGAATCCTCGACATGCGAGTGCGGAGAAGAGCAAACCACTCACCACCTGCTGCAATGCAACCTGAGCCCTGCTACATGCACAATGGAGGACCTCCTTGCGGCAACACCAGAGGCACTCCAAGTGGCCAGATACTGGTCAAAGGACATTTAATCAACTACCAAGCTTGCAAACTCTGTTTTGTCTGTTTGTTAAAAATTTGTTAAAAATGTAATACAATTGGGTTGTTGTAGTTTTTTCAGGCTATATGGCTATGGTCTAGAGGCATTGTCTCCTGACGTTTCGCCTGCATCTATGGCAAGCATCCTCAGAGGTAGTGAGGATGCTCTGAGGATGCTTGCCATAGATGCAGGCAAAACGTCAGGAGAGAATGCCTCTAGACCATGGCCATATAGCCCGTAAAAACTACAACAACCCAGTGATTCCGGCCATGAAAGCCTTCAACAATACATTGTAATACAATTGACAGGTTGATATTGACACAATAAATAAATAAATAAATAAATACTTGATCTACACAGTAGAAGAAATGCAAATTGACCCCACTTGAACTTCCCTGGATCAATGCTACGGAATAATGGGAGTTGTAGTTTGGTGAGGCCCCTGCACTCTTTGGCATGGAAAGCTGAAGGCCTTGTAATCTAATGATTTCAAAGCAGTTAAAGGTGGATCAAACTGCATTAATTCTTCAGCAGCGCAGCTTAGATGGGAAATCAGAGAGATAGAGACATGCATCTGGGAGAAAATGGGAAATGTCCTTCAAATCTTGCAAAGCAAAACAAAAAAGGGAATGTCAAAAGTCCAGGCAAGCCTCACGTTTTTAACCCTGCATTGTCCAGCACCAGCTCCTCCAGGTGATGGGACTTGCTCACTGTGTGCAGAACCTGCTCCGCTACCTCTGAACCCTGAGGAGAGGAGAGACACAGACACAGACACAACTAAAGAGATTCCACCTAAACATTAGGAAGAACTCCGTGATGGCAAGAATTATGTGACAGTGAAATATGCTTCCATGGAGTCTCCTCCTCCAGACATTTTTAAACAGAAGCTGGATGGGTTGTTGTAGGTTTTTTCGGGCCATGTTCTAGAGGCATTGTCTCCTGATGTTTCGCCTGCATCTATGGCAAGCATCCACAGAGGTAGTGAGGTCTGTTGGAACTAGGAAAAGGGGTTTATATATCTGTGGAATGACCTGGGTGAGACAAAGGACTTGTTTGCTGGAGCTAGGTATGAATGTTTCAACTGACTACCTTGATTAGCATACAATGGCCTGACTGTGCCTGGAGCAAACGTTTGTTGAGAGGTGATTAGATGTCCTTGTTTGTTTCCTCTCTGTTGTTGTGCTCTCAACAAAAGTTTGCTCCAGGCACAGCCAGGCCATTGCTAGGCGCCCACATTCAGAGGTTAAGAGTATCAAAAGTTACCTATTCAATCGCATCTCTGCCTACGAACCCACTAGGACTTTGAGATCTTCCGGGGAGGACCTGCTCTCGATCCCGCCTGCAACACAGGCACGGTTGGCAGGGACGAGAGACAGGGCCTTCTCGGTGGTGGCCCCTCGGCTGTGGAATGCCCTTCCCACGGACATTAGATCGGCTCCCTCACTAATGGTATTTCAGAGAAAAGTGAAAACCTGGTTATTTGAACAGGCGTTTGAATAGGCAGTGCAATGAATATAGGAAACGGAACAACGGATGACGAGTTTGGATCATGATTCTAGTTACGAGACGCCAATGAGTGTTTATTGATGTTAATTGCTTAGTCTGCTATTGTGTTGATTGTTTTTAAATACTTTGTTTGATGTTAGCTTTGAATTTTTGCTACTACTGTTGTTAAGCGCTGTGAGTCGCCTAAGCGCTAAGAATAGCGGTATACAAATGAAGTAAATAAATAAATAAATAAATAATAAAATGCTAATCAAGGTGGTCAGTTGAAACATTCACACCTAACCCCCGCAGACAAGAGTCCTTTGTCTCATCCTGGTTATTCCACAGATATATAAACCCTTTTTTTCCTAGTTCCAACAGACCTCACGACCTCTGAGGATGCTTGCTATAGATGCAGGCGAAATGTCAGGAGAGAATGCCTCTAGACCATGGCCATATAGCCCGAAAACACCCAGTGATTCCGGCCATGAAAGCCTTCGACAATACATAGAAGCTGGATGGTCATCTGCCTGGAGTGCTTTGATTGTGTCTTCCTGCATGGTACAATGGTGTTGGGCTGAATGTCCCTTGGGGTCTCTCCCAACTCCATGGTTATATGGGTCATACTGGGCTATACTGGGCCCATAACACTTTTTGGGCGAGTGGACCTAATAACCAAAGATTCTCCTCATAAATGCACAGCAGATTAACTTATTAGCAGCAGCGTGACCCAGCACCAGTAGCCCAAAAAACAAAAACACACAGACTAATGCTATCTCTTCCAAGGAGGCTCTTCTTTATAGCAAAATAATATGGTTGCACTATTTATAAGAACAAGGTTTCCATGACACCTTCACACTGGAGCTTCACACACGAGGCCTTCTCCTAATGAGGCCTACCTCACTGTGGGAGAAAGGCTACTGGGTTGGTGTAGGTTTTTCGGGCTATATGGCCATGTTCTAGAAGCATTCTCTCCTGACATTTTGCCTGCATCTATGGCAAGCATCCTCAGAGGTAGTGAGGTCCTCACAACCTCTGAGGATGCTTGCCATAGATGCATGCGAAACATCAGGAGAGAATGCTTCTAGAACATGGCCATATAGCTCGGAAAACCTACAACAACCCAGTGATTATAGCCATGAAAGCCGTCAACAATACACCTCAGACCATATTTGGAATAAGGAGGACATACCAGCCGCAGGTCCTTGCAGAAAAGTTTGGTGAACCACTGGTTATAAGCCAAAGCAGCCACGATCAGCGCTAAGTCCCTAAAAGAGATAAGGGGGGGAGGGGGGAGGAATAGAAGAACAAGTATTATAGAAAGGAAGAGATCTCAACCATCGTCTCCTTCTTTGGCCCCACTTACTTTGGGGTCCAAGAAAGATGAAAGGGGTAAACTTACCATGAGAAAGAGAAACCTGTGTGCAATTTCACAGAGACCACGCTGAAGAATAATGGCTTTCTCAGCCTGTGGCAGCCCTATCACCAAAATCAATAGGGCCAAATGGAAGTTGTAGGACCACACATGCAGAAGATGTTGGGGTGAAGAATTTTAATCTCTTTTTTTTTTTTGTCCAAAGAACAAAAAAGCTTCGGAAGGGCAAAGGGACTTCTAGTTTTCTTAAAAACTTCAAAATCGCTTCAAAAAGTTAATTTTTCCAACTTTATTCTGAATTACGAAGATTCCAACAGTATCTAACCATGCCTAGTAGATATTGTTTTGTAAACAAACCTTTTGTAATCGTAAAGATTGAACTCTGCATGTTTGCCTCCGAAGCTCTAAATTCTTTACAGCCACACGGCACTTCATGCTCTGTTTGCTGTTAGCTGAATGCACAACTATAAGTATTCTGCTTTTGTATTTTGGATGTTCTGCTCTATGCCATTTTTGCATAGTTTTTCCTAACACAGACAGAAAATCCTAGCACCTATAAGTCATCTAGTGAGCTTATAATGGCCTAAACATTAATTGATTGGTAGACGGGAGGTCTGTTGAGTTGTGAAGTGGGAACAAATGAACCTCGGGTACTGTCTTCTCACCGACTTTCCAAGTGACAGAAATCCAGCAGGTTGAATTCCCGGTTGTCTTCCGAATGATAAATAGTGTCAACATCCTGGAGCATGAAAGAGGCAGAAAAAAATGGATTAGGTTATTATATTTTTAAGTGCAATACATCCCACTCCTCGTAGATATCCACCTTTTCTTCCCATCACACTCAATGTTATGGACCTGGGAATTGTCATTTTTACAAAGTCCTTAGCCTTCCGTGCTGAAGAGAGTCGGTGTCTGAGCAAACTACAACTCCTACGATTCCATAGAATTGAGTCATGGCAATTACAGTGGTTTCGAACCACATTAATTCCAAAGTGAAGATGCACCCATAGATGCAGAACGTGAAAGCAATGGCCTTCTCTCCATAAAACAAAAACAAGGAAAAGTGAGCTTTGTTGGGTTCTAGCTCCTAAAGTCATAACCAAGGGTCATGATGATTGGGGATTCTGGGAATTGTAGTCCACAAAGGTCCATTTTCCAAAATCTGCACAATACTAGGTGAATACATACACTGGGCTTTAGCACAGCAGATTAACCACCAGCTGCAGTAAATCTTGCCAACCAAAAGGTTGACTGTTCTGTCACACGCTGGGCCTGTAAAAAACAGGACGTGCAACCTTTGCCCAGCGGGAAGCCAGGGACCCCAAGGAGAAGTTCTCAGAGGTTTTCCATCACAAATAGTCTTTAGATGGCTTGTGAAGTATAACAAAGTCTTTTATTAATGAAGAATCAAACAGAAACTTCTCTTGTCTTCAATAAAGCTAAACAAATGCTTCCAAGCTTTATGCAACTGGTGACTTCCTAATCTTGCCCACGAAGGACAGGCAACTGTCTTCAATAACTTCTTCTTTACTTTAAAGGAAAATCCCCTTTTTAACTTCTCCCAGGCTGACTGTAATCTAACCCTTACTGATGTGGGCTCCACTACCAGGTCGAACTGCCTCTCAAAGCACCGAGTGGACCTACCAGTAAAGGCTTAGATATTCTCCAGCTGGAGTTCTTTGGTTTTTAGAGCTGTTTTCCTGGAAATCCTTTGAGACTCTTAAGACTGTTTCCCCCCGGAAAGTCTTAAGCGTTGAAGCTTTTGTACAGGGGAAGCTGTACATTAGCTTTCCTTGCTGAGACTAACTAAAAATGGCTCCCTTCCCTTCCCAATTGCCCTGAGCAAGGGGTGGGACCAAAACTTAACAATGATGGACAGGTGACTTGTCCTATGATTGCAACCAAAGGAAGCCACCTATCTGCAGAGTCCCTGAAACCTTGGACTGCAAGCAAACATTTAATGCAAATAAAGTTGGAGCTCCTGGTACAGCTGTACCAGAACATTGACAGTTTGAAGCCCAGGTCAGGATGAGCTCCTGGCCTTTAGCTCAGCTTCTGCCTACCTAGCCCACCACATTATATGCCAAAGACAGATAAAATCCATCTATTTTAGATGTCCCGACCTCTTTCCAGCTGGAACATCCCCTATAACTGATTGCACCCTGAATTTTCCAGTCTTCAGACTCCTCTTTAAAGTCCTCTCATCTCAACTTTTAATATAATTTTGATCCAAATATGAACATACAGTGGGTCCTTGGTATCAGGATCCCCTATGGATACCAGACATCCATGGGTGCTTAAGCTTCGTTATATATAATGGTGCTCCTTATATAAAATGACAAATCAAAGTTTGCTTTTGGGGATTTTTTAATCACATTTTCCAAGCCATGGATGGAAAATTGTAGCTACGAGGGGCAACTGTATTAAAAGAAAACTGCACCCTAACATTTGCTCAAGCCACCAAGAGTTAATATTTCAGTGGGTGGAGATCATGCAATGGGCAAAGGAGTGGGTGAGAAATCGTTCATGAAACTGACCACATCCTCACAATTTGTACTTTTTTTAGAACATTTCTTTCAGGATGTGGTTCGCAGGCACCTTGACATGGGGTGGTGCATTTCGGAGGACCAAGGGCGCTTACACACTACATGACAATAGCACTACGATTCCATTTTAAATGCCATGGCAACATCCTGGGAAGTCCAGGTCTTACATTTTTGGTTCTTATAAGTCTCGCCCAGAGAACTCTAATGCCTCAGTTGTGCTTTGTCACACAAGGGAGATACAACGCAATTCCGATAATATAAAAGGTTTATCTACAGACCACAAGCTGAATGTGAGACAAGAGTGTGGTGCAGAAGCTAGAAAAGCCAATGCAATTCTATTTATTTATTTACGACATTTCCACCCTGCCTTTCTCCAACCCGAAGGGGACTCAAGGTGGCTTTACAGCCAGGCAACCATTCGATGCCTTCAGAACAAAGTGCAACTAAAACAAATATTTAAAATAGAATGATAAAATGCATACATTAAGATATTTAAAACACATGAAAACAATACCTTCACTGTTAGTCTCCCCTACGAACCATCAAGATCACTAAGATCGTCTGGAGGGGCTCTGCTCTCGGTCCCTCCGCCTGCACAAACACGGCTGGTGGGGACAAGGGACAGGGCCTTCTCGATGGTGGCCCCTCGACTTTGGAACTCCCTGCCATTAGAGATCAGAACTGGCCCCTCCCTCATGACGTTCAGGAAACTAACAAAGACCTGGTTGTGGAACGCGGCATTTGACAACTGATTTAATTCTTTGCCCACGTGAAAGGAGGATGATGAATGGGATTGTGATGGTGTCTGACGATTTGACTCTTTTAACTGGGATGATAATGTTTTAAAGTGTATGGTGCTGATATTTTAATCATGTAATGAAGTGGCATTGTGTTGTTATTGTATATTTTTTGTATGTTAACACATGTTGTGAACCGGTCCGAATACCTCTTTGAAGGTGAGAGGGTCGGTATATAAAACCTCAAAATAAATAATAAATAAATAATTATCCAAAGCCATAGTCTGAGTCATTCCAATATTCAATTGCACAATTCCATATTTATCTATTACTTTAACATTTAAAGTTCTGAACGGTTCTGGCCCAGATTACCTGTCCGAACGTATTTCCTGCTATGAACCATCACAAAGATTAAGGTCATCAGGAGAGGCCCTGCTCTCGATCCCACCACTCTCGCAAATGCGGTTGGTGGGGACGAGAGACAGGGCCTTCTCGGCAGTGGCCCCCCTGTCTGTGGAACTCTCTCCCTAAGGATATCAGGTTGGCCACCTCCCTCCTGTCCTTTACAAGACAACTGAAGACCTGGCTCTGGGGCCAGGTGTTCGATTAGAAGGCTTGGATTGTGTGGTCCTACATGGAAAGAGGTTGGATTGGCTGACCCGTGTGGTCTTTTCCAACGCTATGTTTCTAATGTTGATGATGATGATGATGCCCAATTCCACAATGGCTGTGAAACTGCAGATATGGGAAAGAGGTAAACTTTCCAGCTTTTGTACTGCATATAAGGACCATCCAGGCCTCAAAACGGTTCAATGTAATATCTGCAATGTGAAATCACTTCCTTTTCAGCCAGTTTCATATCAACTTCAGTGGTCAGTGCAGATGTGCTCAAAAGCACGCAGTCGTGTCTCTCTCGTAGCTGCATTGCACTTGAATTGTGATTGGATCGGCAATTAATCTAATATCATTGTTGATCCAGTCCTCTTTATTTTGTAATCATTTCTTTCCGCTGAATTCCTGATATTGCAAAGCAGAGGAAAGCAACCAAAAGTGGAGGGATTTTTAAAAATCCACCGTGTAGATGCATGAAGAGAAAGGTGTGGACCTTAAGAAACTATAACTCCCAGGACCTTATAGTATGGAGCTATGGTATTTAAAGTGGGGTGCAAGGGCATTCATTCCATATTGTAAATGCATCAAGAGAAGGGTATGGACCTTGGAAAACTATGATTCCCAGGACTGCACAGCATAGAGAAATGGCATAATAATAATAATAATAATACATGGCATAATAATAATAATACATCACACAGTCCTAGACGCTTGGGAAGTGTTCGACTTGTGATTTTGTGATACGAAATCCAGTGTATAGATGTTGTTTGCTGTGACATACTGTGCTTTTGTGTCAATAATAATAATAATGGTATTTACAGTGAGTCCTGACTGCATTTATTCTCCAGTGCAGATGCACCCAGAGAAGGGTACTTTTGGCTCCTCGCACAATTTCCCCTCCCACAAATTTGGGAAACGTTTCATTTTAAACCTGAGAGCAATGAATGCCATCATATTACAGAACTGGCCAAACATCCAGATCATTACCAAAAATCCACTTCCCCACCACTTCCTGAAACATTTGAAAAGAATGCTGGTCCCCTTGCTTAAAATACACAAAGAATGCTCTATCCTACACTTGAACCCAACCTAATGTGATGAACACAGTGGCTTACCACATTGTAAGTGTAGCACTCAGTGGAATTTAGTAAATGTGATGAAGTGGAATATATGCCAAGTAAGGCAAGCAGGAGTTGAAGCGAGGCTGTGAGGAAGACCAGTCATAGTCATCAATAGGAGCATAGTGTCTAGATCTAGGGAAGTCATGCTACCCATGCTCTATTCTGCTTTGGTTAGACCACACCTGGAATATTGTGTCCAATTCTGGGCACCACAATTCAAGAGAGATATTGACAAGCTGGAATGTGTCCAGAGGAGGGCGACTAAAATGATCAAGGGTCTGGAGAACAAGCCCTATGAGGAGCGGCTTAAGGAGCTGGGCATGTTTAGCCTGAAGAAGAGAAGGCTGAGAGGAGATATGATAGCCATGTATAAATATGTGAGAGGAAGCCACAGGGGGGAGGGAGCAAGCTTGTTTTCTGCTTCCTTGGAGACTAGGACGCAATGGAACAATGGCTTCAAACTACAAGAGAGGAGATTCCACCTGAACATGAGGAAGAACTTCCTGACTGTGAGAGCCATTCAGCAGTGGAACTCTCTGCCCTGGAGTGTGGTGGAGGCTCCTTCTTTGGAAGCTTTTAAACAGGGGCTGGATGGCCATCTGTCGGGGGTGATTTGAATGCAATATTCCTGCTTCTTGGCAGGGGGTTGGGCTGGATGGCCCATGAGGTCTCTTCCAACTCTTTGATTCTATGATTCTATAGGATTGGTGGTCCAAGCTCTTGTTACATCCCGAATAGACTACTGCAACACGGTCTATGTGGGGTTGCCTCTGAAGACTGCTCGGAAGCTTCAGTTAGTCAAACGCTCAGCAGCCAGGTTACTTATGGGAGTGCGATATAGGGAGCGCACAACTCCCTTGTTACACCAGCTCCACTGGCTGCCTATTAGCTTCCGAGCACAATTCAAAGTGCTGGTTTTGACCTACAAAGCCCTAAGCAGCTCTGGCCCACTTTACCTGTCCAAACATCTCTCTCTCTATGAACTATCAAGGACTTTAAGATAATCTGGGGAAGCCCTGCTCTCAGTCCCGCCACCATCACAGTCGAGTTTAATGGGGACAAGAGACAGGGCCTTCTCCGTGGTGGCCCCCTCAGCTGTGGAACTCCCTCCCTGAAGAGGTTAGATCTGCCCCCTCCCACCTGACTTTTCGCAAGACATTTAAGACTTGGCTGTGGGAGCAAGCGTTCGCAGAATAGACAGTTTTTATTGGTTTAGATGAGATTGTATGGACTGCATTTTTGGACTGATTTAGAGGACATTTTAAACTTGGTGAACTGTTTTTAAATGTATATTTATTATCATTTTATGTAGTTGTGTATTTTATTGGTGTTTTTATATTGTTGGAAGCCGCCCTGAGTCCCTCTTCAGAGGTCGAGAATGGGTGAACGTAGTTAAATTGTAGCAAGCTGTGAACACAGTGCAATTGCACTGAACACGGCGCAACTGTAGCAAGGTTGTGTCAACAAATGGAAACATGCTGTTATTGGAATGGTGCATTTCCATTTCCTATTGTGACCAGGCTAGGGGATGATATGATACAAATGTATGATACAAATACAAATACTGTGCTAGTTAAAGTGGAAAGGAAGTGCTATGTAAACTGTGCAAAACAACACCAAGTTTTCCTTCTCTGGCTGCGAACTTACCCACTGGACCTCTTCGCGGCACGAGTGTCCATTGTAGTCGCAAAGGGCTGCGTATGTTTCCGAAAACCCACCTGAAAAGGCAGCAAATTGAGAGTGTTATCGTTGAGCCTCCTTCAGAGAGAAACCTGCATCTATAGTGTAGATTTAATTAATTAATTAATTAATTTTATTTCGAACATTTTTACCCCGCCCTTCTCAACCCCTGAGGGGACTCAGGGCAGCTTACAATTGGCAATAATTCAATGCCACATCATAAATACAGAATAACAAATATAACAATTATACATGAACATTAATAAATAAAGATTAAAACAGTATACTTACACTCTGATTAGCTATTGCCCGTCTGGTGGCTGTTTAACTAGCTATCTACTAATGAATACTCCACTTAACTTATCCAAATCCTCTTCCATGCCATAATCAACATTATCAATTGTCCTTTAACCTGATTGCCCGAAGGCCTGGTCCCACAGCGACGTTTTAACCTTTTTTCTAAAGGTGAGGAGGGATGACGATGACCTAATTTCCCTGGGAAACAAATTCCACAGGTGGGGGGCCACCACCGAGAAGGCCCTGTCCCTTGTCCTCGCCAAGCATGTTTGAGACAAAGGCAGGCCAAGAGCAGGGCCTCCCCAGACGATCTTAAGCTCCAAGGTGGGACATAGAAGGAGATACGTTCGGACAGGTACGCTGGACCAGAGCCGTATAGGGTTTTATAGATCAAGGCCAGCACTTTGAATTGTGCTCGGAATTGGATCGGCAGCCAGTGGAGCTGGCACAGCAGGGGGGTGGTATGCTCCCTATATGACGCTCCAGTGAGTAATCTAGCTGCCACCCGTTGGACTAATTGCAATTTCCGAACAGTCCCCAAAGGCAACCCCACATAGAGCGCATTGCAGTAATCTATTCAGGATTTGACAAGAGTGTGGACCACCCTAGCCAGATCCGACTTCCCAAGGTAACTGCTTGGGAATTCAGTTTGGCACCACTTTAACTGCCTTGGCTCACTATTATGGAATCCCAGGAGCTGTAGCTTGGTTAGACATAGAGCGCATTACAATAATCTAGACCAGGCATGGGCCAACTTGGGCTCTCCAGGCGTTTTGGACTTCAACTCCCACAATTCCTACTAACCTGGCAGGTGTGTCAACTAATGTTCAGAAACAACCGTTGAGTATTCAGAAACATTTAGCAGTATTGAGGGATTTGTGTATTTTTTAATATACTGTGTAAATGTAAAAGCTTGCCGGTACCTGCTCCCGCCTCCTTTTCGTATCAATTCCATTTTCATTCCAGGATCGGCCTTTTCGTTTCCTGCCATCTATACATGTTTTTATTGATTCTGTTATGGTTTTATTACTCAATTGTTTTATTATATTGAAATTGTATTTTATGGTCTTGGTACCAGCTGTAAACAGTCCCGAGTCGGCTGTGGGCTGAGAGGGACGGTATATAAATGCAGTAAATAAAATAAAAAATAAATGTTGTTGTTCATTTGTTCAGTCGTCTCCGACTCTTCGTGACCTCATGGACCAGCCCACACCAGAGCTCCCTGTCGGCCGTCACCACCCCCAGCTCCTTCAAGGTCAGTCCAGCCACTTCAAGGATGCCATCCATCCATCTTGCCCTTGGTCGGCTCCTCTTCCTTATAAATACATAAATAAATATTTTTCTGGGTTGTTGTAGGTTTTTTCGGGCTATATGGCCATGGTCTAGAGGCATTCTCTCCTGACGTTTCGCCTGCAACTATGGCAAGCATCCTCAGAGGTAGTGGCTCTCTGAAGGAGGCTCATCCTCACTACCTCTGAGGATGCTTGCCATAGATACAGGCGAAACGTCAGGAGAGAATGCCTCTAGACCATGGCCATATAGCCCGAAAAAACCTACAACAACCCAGTGATTCTGGCCATGAAAGCCTTTGACAATACATTAAATATTTTTCTGTTAACACAAGGAGGGGTGTCAAGGCATAAAAGAAATCAGTTAGTGTGTGTATGTGAAGTGTAAAATAAGATGCATGAAGCTGATTGGTTGGGCCATGCCCAGAAAGCTAGCTGAGCCTGGGAACTTTGGTCACTGTTACGTTTTTCAGGCTCAAGCTGTGTAGGTGCTTGCAGAGAAGCAGAGAGACCGAGAGAGAGGGAGTCTCCACATTTCCATGGCTGATCAGGCAGCAGGATGTGAGGAAAAAAAGAAATCAGTTGCCATTATGGCAACCTATGAATTAAAATTTACATTTTATTAGCTTAAGCGGCTGAGGGGGAAAAAGAAGGGGCATGAGGCTGTTCGAAATTGTGGGAATTGCAGTGCAAAACACCTGGAGGGCCCAACTTTGCCCATACCTAGATGTACCTTTTCTTAAAGCCAGAAGACAGCTATGACTGGAAAGCCCAATTTGAGGCTAGTACTGGAGTTAAATGGACCTTGAAACTTGGTACAGGAAAGCAATTTGTATCTCCTTCGGAGAACTCTTCCGGGATTCAGGTCAGTGGGTTAAGTGGATAATGCAGAAACTGTAATTAAAATTTCATACAATCTCCTATGAATGAACACTGCGCCGGCCGACTTCCTGGAATGCAACCAACAGACGGCTGAAGAGAAACCGGAGGATCCTTGACGGAGCTGCAAATTCCCACCTTCCGCCCTCTCTACTTTTCTCTGCTTCTGCAAACTGGGGCTTTCGGTTCCTCTTTTCTCACCACAAATGCTGTGGGTGGTGGAGTTGGAGCTTTCCGAGTTGGGGGACATGTCCCGCGGCGTTTCGGGGGTCTCCACGTTCCCATGGCGGATCAGGCAGCTGGATGGAGAGGAAAAAGAGAAATCAGTTGCAAACTATGGCAAACTATGAGTTTAATTTTATTAGTACGGAATGATTCTATTGGGTCTTAATCTTATGCCTGTCTTTTAACATATTGCATTGTCAAAGGCTTTCATGGCTGGAATCTCTGGGTTGCTGTCAGTTTTCCAGGCTGTATAGCCATGTTCCAGAAGCATTCTCTCCTGATGTTTCGCCCACATCTATGGTAGGCATCCTCAGAGGGTGTGAGGTCTGTTGGAACTAGGAAAAAGGGTTTATATATCTGTGGAATGACCTGGGTGAGACAAAGGACTCTTGTCTGCTGGAGCTTGGTGTGAATGTTTCAACTGACCACCTTGATTAGCATACAATGGCCTGACTGTGCCTGGAGCTAACTTTTGTTGAGAGCACAACAACAGAGAGGAAACAAACAAGGACATCTAATCACCTCTCAACGAAAGTTTGCTCCAGGCACAGCATTGCATGCTAATCAAGGTGGTCAGTTGAAACATTCACACCTAGCTCCAGCAAAGAAGAGTCCTTTGTCATTCCACAGATAGATAAATCCTTTTTCCTAGTTCCAACAGACCTCACTACCTCTGAGGATGCTTGGCATAGATGCAGGCAAAACGTCAGGAGAGAATGCCTCTAGACCATGGCCCGAAAAAACCTACAACAACCCATCCAGCTTCTGTTTAAGGGAGGTTGATAATTCTGTGGAAGGTCAAGGGCGAGAGAAAGAACTCTTGTCTGTTGGAGGCAAGTGTGAATGTTTTATCTGGGCAGAACTCACAGCGACCCATTGTAGTAGTAGTAGTAGTAGTAGTAGTAATAATAATAATAATAATAATAATAATAATAATGTAAACAGTTGAGGATCAGAGCAATTGGGTTGTTGCGAGTTTTCTGGGCTGTCTGGCCATGTTCCAGAAGCATTTTCTCCTGACGTTTCACCCACATCTATGGAAGGCATCCTCAGAGCTTGTGAGATCTGTTGAAAACTAGGCAATTGGGGTTTATATATCTGTGGAATATATGTCCAGGGTGGGAGAAAGAACTCTTGTCTGTTGGAGGCAAGTGTGAATGTTGCAATTGGACAGACTGATTAGTACTGAATGACCTTGCAGCTTCAAAGTCTGGCTGCTTCCTGCCTGGGGGAATCCTTTATTGGGAGGTGTTAGCTGGCCTTTATTGTTTCTTGTCTGGAAAGTTCCCTGTTTTTTGAGTGTTGCTCTTTTTTTACTGTCCTGATTTTAGAGTTTTTAATACTCTAAATACCTTCAAACAAAGGATTCCTCCAGGCAGGAAGCAACCAGTCTTTGAAGATGCAAGGCCATTGAATGCTAATCAAGGTGGCCAAATGCAACATTCACAATTGCCCAAACAGACAAGAGTATATTTCTCCCACCCTGGACATTATTCCACAGATATCTAAACCTCACTGGCCTAGTTTCTAGCAGACCTCACAACCTCTGAGGATGCCTGCCATAGATGTGGGCGAAACGTCAGGAGAGAATGCTTCTGGAACAAGGCACAGATATTCCAGTTCAAAGCAGATATTGTGGGTTATTCTGCCTTGATATTCTGGGTTATATGGCTGTGTGGAACAGCCCTGGCATAATAGTGGAGTTCGAATGCCAGCTCAGCCATGGGTGCTCAGCCTGCTCAGCCAGGGCAGGTCACACTCTCTCGGCCCCTTCTGAACAAATCTTGCCAAAAAAGACCCTCTGATAGCTTTACTTTAGGTTGGAAACAACTTGAATCCACACAACTACAACAAAATGCATTTTTCTTTGGAATCTGGGACTAGAAATACTAAAAAGAACCACAGTTATGTTTGACTCCAGCCTTTTTCGGTCTCGAGAGCTGTTCCATCTTTCAGAACAGTCACCCACGCCACCCACAACCCAGCTGCCCAACTTCCACGTTCTCCAAAACTTCATCTGCTGCTAAGGTTGCCAACTGATCGGACAACACAAGACTTCGATTGCTCTTCTGCATTTTAAGAGACTTACGTCCAGAAATCAGGAACCGAACCATACAATCATAACGTGCATATATCTATACTGGGGAATTAATGCAGTTTGATACCACTTTAACAGCTATGGTTTAAGGCTATGGAATCCTGGAGTTGTAGTTTTACAAGGTATTTAACCTTCTAGTGGAGCCCCAAGTGGCGCAATGAATTAAACCCTTGTGCTGTCTGAACTGCTGACCATAAGGTCATCGGTTTGAATCCGGGGAGTGGGGTGAGCTCCCGTCTGTCAGCTCCAGCTTCTCATGCGGGGACATGAGAGAAACCTCCACAATATCGTAAAGCATCCAGGTGTCCAATTCAGATAGCCAATTCTCTCACACCAGAAGCAACTTGCAGTTTTTGAGTCACTCTTGACATGAAAAAAGAAAGAACCTCACTAAGTTAAACCCTTGTGCCAGCTGAACTGCTGAACGAAAGGTCATTGGTTTGAATCCGGGGAGCAGTGTGAGCTCCCGTCTGTCAGCTCCAGCTACTCATGCAGGGACATAAGAGAAACCTCCACAGGATGGTAAGGCATCCAGGTGTCCCTTGGGCAACGTCCTTGCAGATGGCCAATTCTCTCACACCAGAAGCGACTTGCAGTTTCTTGAGTCACTCTTGACATGAAAAAACAAAGAACCTCACTAAATTACTGTAAACCCTTTTGCCAGCTGAACTGCTGACTGAAAGATAATGGGTTTGAATCCAGGGAGCGGGGTGAGCTCCCATCTGTCAGCTCCAGCTTCTCATGATGGGACATGAGAGAAGCCTCCCAAAGGATGGTAAAACATCTAGGTGTCCCCTGGGTAACGTCCTTGCAGATGGCCAATTCTCTCACACCAGAAGTGACTTGCAGTTTCTTGAGTCTCTCCTGACACGAAAAAAGAAAGAACCTTCTAGTGCCTCACTAAACTACAACTCCCAGGATTCCATATTGGTGCCAAACTGCATTAATTCTGCAATGTTGATGCATCCATAGATGTGGCAGACCCCTGACATTTCGGCAACCCCACTGTATGCCCCCAGCCCTCCCGATGCCTACTCACACAGAGGCCGGGCTTGGGAAAATTTTGGCTAAGGCAGTGTTGACGTGTCTCGTAACCTGGTCGGCACTTTCTGGGTTGGGGAATTTCAAGCTGTAGTTGGCTTTCTCCGTTTCCACCAGGATCTGCAACAAAAGTCCATCTGCATCAATGGAATATTTATCTATTTATTCATTATTTTTTAACGCATTAACGTGTCTGAAGGATCTAGGAACCAATTTCCATACATCTAGATGACAACGTAAGTCATTTAAGTCTGGGCACTACAATTTAAGGGAGATGTTGACTCTAAGCTGGAATGTGTCCAGAGGAGGGCGACTAAAATGATCAAAGGTCTGGAGAACAAGCCCTATGAGGAGCGGCTTAAAGAGCTGGGCATGTTTAGTCTGCAGAAGAGAAGGCTGAGAGGAGACATGTTGAGGGACTTGGATAAATATGTGAAGGAAAGTCATAGAGAGGAGGGAGCAGGCCTGTTTTCTGCTGCCCTGGAGACTAGGACACAGTACAATAGCTTCAAACTACAGGAAAGGAGATTCCACCTGAACATTAGAAAGAACTTCCTGACTATGAGAGCTGTTCAGCAGTGGAACTCTCTGGCCTTGAGTGTGGTGGAGGCTCCTTCTTTGGAGGCATTAAAGCAGAGGCTGGATGGCCATCTGTCGGGGGTGCTTTGAATGCAATTTTCCTGCTTCTTGGTAGGGGGTTGGACTGGATGGCCCATGAGGTCTCCTCCAACTCAATGATTCTATTAAACTTGAGTGATTCTGTAGTGTAAATCCCAAGAGAGTTATTTGTGTTTTGGTTTGGTGCATGATGGGTTAGCTTCCGAGCCTTTGGAATACACTATCTGGGAGTCTGATGGAGTCTTTTTCTCTGAAGGGCTGGGTGGCCATCTATTGGGAGGGCTTTGATTGTGCCTTCCTGCATGACAAAATGGGGTTGAACAGGATGACCGTTGGGTCTATCTATTATTTCAACACACACACACATACACACAAACCCAAAACAAAGCTATGTCCAACACTTTGAACTCACTGGAGGAATATAAAAGCAAAATACGACCCCAATACTTTGTACTTTGGGATATTGGCCGAAGACCTTGCCTCTCACCTGATGGTGATTTAGTGCGTTCAGTGCTCGGATCTCCAAGACGTTGAAAGAGCATTCAACCTGCAGAGGAGAGAGAAGAGAGAGTCAAACACTTGCGGATAGGGTTGCCAAATGGAAAACCAAAAAGGGCTCCTGTGCCTTTAAGGGTTGTCCAGAAAGGGGAATGAATAATCAATATTGTACAATCAATGCACTTTGGCATGCTATGATGGCTCAATGCTATGGAATCATGAGAGTTTTAGTCCTACCACCTTTGCCAAAAAGGACTGATGCCACACCACTCTACAGCCGCAAGGATTTCATTGCATTGAGCCATAGCAGCTAAAGTGGTGTCAAACTGCATTAATTCTATAGTGCGGATGCACCATCACCCATTTTTACTAAGGGCCATATCAGCTTTATGGTTGCCACCAGCCTTATGGAGAATCCATGGATATAGAGCAGGCATGGGCAAACTTTGGCCCTCCGGGTGTTTTGGACTTCAACTCCCACAATTCCTAACAACAACAACAACAACAAGAACTTTATTTGTACCTGACCACCATCTCCCCAAGGGAACTCGGGGCGGCTTACATGAGGCCAAGCCCAACAATCCAATACATCAATATATAACAAAACGCAACATAAATATAAATATAAAGAAATTAAATACAATACCAATTCCTAACAGCCTCAGGCCCTTTCCTTTCCCCCCTCAACTGCTTAAGCTTAAGGGCCTCAGTGTGTTAGTAGGCCTCAGTATGAGTAGGCCTGTGTTAGTTCACCTCAGTGTGAGAGAGGCATCAGTCTGAGAGAACCCTCAGCGTGAGAAGGCCTCAGTGGGTAAAAGGCCTCAGTGTGAGAGAGGCATAAGTCTGAGAGAACACTTAGTGTGAGAATGCCTCAGTGGATAAAAGGCCTCAGTGTGAGAGAGGCATCAGTCTGAGAGAACCCTCAGTGTGAGAAGGCCTCAGTGAGTAAAAGTCCTCAGTGTGAGAGAGGCATCAGTCTGAGAGAACCCTCAGTGTGAGAAGGCCTCAGTGAGTAAAAGTCCTCAGTGTGAGAGAGGCATCAGTCTGAGAGAACCCTCAGCGTGAGAAGGCTTCAGTGGGTAAAAGGCCTCAGTGTGAGAGAGGCATAAGTCTGAGAGAACCCTCAGTGTGAGAATGCCTCAGTGGATAAAAGGCCTCAGTGTGAGAGAGGCATCAGTCTGAGAGAACCCTCAGTGTGAGAAGGCCTCAGTGGATAAAAGACCTCAGTGTGAGAGAGGCATCAGTCTGAGAGAACCCTCAGTGTGAGAAGGCCTCAGTGGATAAAAGACCTCCGTGTGAGAGAGGCATCAGTCTGAGAGAACCCTCAGTGTGAGAATGCCTCAGTGGATAAAAGGCCTCAGTGTGAGAGAGGAATCAGTCTGAGAGAACCCTCAGTGTGAGAAGGCCTCAGTGGGTAAAAGGCCTCAGTGTGAGAGAGGCATCAGTCTGAGAGAACCCTCAGTGTGAGAAGGCCTCAGTGGGTAAAAGGCCTCAGTGTGAGAGAAGCATCAGTCTGAGAGAACCCTCAGTGTGAGAAGGCCTCAGTGGGTAAAAGGCCTCAGTGTGAGAGAGGAATCAGTCTGATAGAACCCTCAGTGTGAGAATGCCTCAGTGGATAAAAGGCCTCAGTGTGAGAGAGGAATCAGTCTGATAGAACCCTCAGTGTGAGAATGCCTCAGTGGGTAAAAGGCCTCAGTGTGAGAGAGGAATCAAGTCTGAGAGAACCCTCAGTGTGAGAATGCCTCAGTGGATAAAAGGCCTCAGTGTGAGAGAGGAATCAGTCTGAGAGAACCCTCAGTGTGAGAAGGCCTCAGTGGGTAAAAGGCCTCAGTGTGAGAGAGGAATCAGTCTGAGAGAACCCTCAGTGTGAGAATGCCTCAGTGGATAAAAGGCCTCAGTGTGAGAGAGGAATCAGTCTGAGAGAACCCTCAGTGTGAGAATGCCTCAGTGGATAAAAGGCCTCAGTGTGAGAGAGGCATCAGTCTGAGAGAACCCTCAGTGTGAGAATGCCTCAGTGGATAAAAGGCCTCAGTGTGAGAGGCATCAGTCTGAGAGAACCCTCAGTGTGAGAATGCCTCAGTGGATAAAAGGCCTCAGTGTGAGAGAGGCATCAGTCTGAGAGAACCCTCAGTGTGAGAATGCCTCAGTGGATAAAAGGCCTCAGTGTGAGAGAGGCATCAGTCTGAGAGAACCCTCAGTGTGAGAATGCCTCAGTGGATAAAAGGCCTCAGTGTGAGAGAGGCATCAGTCTGAGAGAACCCTCAGTGTGAGAATGCCTCAGTGGGTAAAAGGCCTCAGTGTGAGAGAGGAATCAGTCTGAGAGAACCCTCAGTGTGAGAAGGCCTCAGTGGGTAAAAGGCCTCAGTGTGAGAGAGGCATCAGTCTGAGAGAACCCTCAGTGTGAGAAGACCTCAGTGCGTAAAAGGCCTCAGTGTGAGAGAGACATCAGTCTGAGAGAACCCTCAGTGTGAGAAGGCCTCAGTTGATAAAAGGCCTCAGTGTGAGAGAGGCATCAGTCTGAGAGAACCCTCAGTGTGAGAAGGCCTCAGTGGATAAAAGGCCTCAGTGTGAGAGAGGCATCAGTCTGAGAGAACCCTAAGTATGAGAAGACCTCAGTGGGTAAAAGGCTTCAGTGTGAGGTAGACCTCAGTGTTAGTAGGCCTTGGTGTAAGTAAGTCTAGTGTGAGAAGCTTAAGCAGCCGAGGGGGGAAAGGAAGGGACATGAGACTGTTAGGAATGGTGGGAGTTGAAGTCCAAAACACCCGCAGGGCTGAAGTTTGCCATGCCTGATCTAGAAGACCAACTATCTTATTTTTTACAAGATGGTCCACAGGTGTTATTAAATTACTTTTGATTATCCACCATGTGGATTGGGGATAACGGCAACCTATTTGGCTGGTAAAAGCAATGATTTCCATACCCTTTGGCACATCCCACTGCTCCTTCCTTCCTTCCTTCATTTCACTCACCTTGGCCGGCACTTTAAGGGCAAAGAGATATATTCTCCAGGTGGTAAGAACCTGTTGGAAAATACCAAAGAAATGAAGAAGGTGAAGAAAACAGAAAGGAAAAGATGTGGATACTTGCTCCTCCAAGGGTGCATGAAGCATTCATAGTAAAGGTAAAGGTTTTCCCCTGACATTAAGTCCAGTCGTGTCCAAGTCTGGGAGTTGGTGCTCATTGATCTACTCACATTTGCATTTTTTTCGAACTGCTAGGTTGGCAGAAGCTGGGGCTGACAGCGGGAGCTCACACTGCTCCTCGGATTCGAACCTGCGACCTTTCGCTCAACAAGTTTAGCAGCTCAGCTCAACCTTATTCTTTAGTGATCATCTGTGTGTCATATCTTTTCTCTAGCAAGACAGTGTTTGGATTGGTCAAGACGTGAACTACGTGTGATTTTCATTCCGCCACAGGATCTATGTATGATCTATCTATCTATCTATCCATCCATCCATCCATCCATCCATCCATCCTTCCATCCATCCATCCATCTATCTATCTATCTATCTATCTATCTCCTTATCTTTCTATCTATGAAATTACATGAACTTTTGGAGATGGGAAGTCACAAAATGATAGTGGCTTGTATACAGTTGTAATTCACATTCCTCTTATTTATGCAAGAAAATGGGAGTTATGATCCATGATCCAGGTGGAGGGGCTGCTATGAAGAGCAGCCAATGATTGATTTTAAATTATTCATATCTCTTTCCTGCTTCCGCTTTAGCCCCTCATTAGCCCCTCATGTAATAATCATGCCGAGCTCTCCTGAGAAAGGCACAACGAGGGGGAAATGGATGCGGAAAACCTTTACCGGGAAGCCCACGAGAATCCCATTGGAAGATGCACATCACCACCAAGCAAGTCTGACATTAGGAAGGGAAGTCGTTTGGGAACAGCATGGAAAAGTGGATTTGGGGGATTGTAGGTCCCACTATCCCCCAATACTTGGTAGTCGTCCCCCCAGCCCCCTCCCCAAAGAAAGGAATGGAAAAGGGAAGAAAAGGGAGGGAGGGAGGGGAAGGGGAGAAAGGAAAAGAAGTAGGGGGGAAGAAGGGAGAGAGGAAGGGAAGAAGGAAGGGGAAGTGGGAGGGAAAGAAAGAAAGGAATGAAAGGAAGGAAGGAATGGTGGAGGGAAAGGAAAGGAAAGGAAAGGAAGGAAAAGAAGGAAGAAAAGAAGGAAGGAAGGGAAGAGAAAGGAAGGAAGGCGAGAAGAAGGGAAAAAAGGAAGAAAAGGAGGGAAGGAAGAGAGTGAGGCAAGACAGGAGGGAGGGAAAGGAAGAAACAAAAGGAAGGAAAGAATGTGGAAGGGAAGGGGAAGGAAGGAAGGAAAAGAAGGAAGAAAATAAAAGATGGAAGGAAGGAAAGAGAAAGAAGGGAAGGGAAGAAGGGAAGAAGGGAGGAAAAAGGATGAAAAGGAGGGAGGGAAGGAAGGAATGAAGGGAAGAAGAAAGGGGAAATGGAAGAAACAAAAGGAAGGGAGGGATCAGGAAGGGAAGGGAAGGAAGGAGGGAAGGAAAAGAAGGAAGAAAAGAAAAGAAGGAAGGAAGGAGAAAGAAAGGAAGGGAAGAAAGGAAGGGAAGAAGGAAAGAAGGGAGGGGGAAAAGGAAGAAAAGGAAGAAGGGGTGGGGGGAGGGAAAAGAGAGAAGGAAACTTTCCCAAACTCCCTGGGCATATATCTAAACAACGCGATAGACTTTTTAGACCCTTCCACACAGCCATATAACCCAGAAGATCAAGACAGAAAATCCCATGATATCTGCTTTGAACTAGGTTATCCGAGTCCTCACTGCCATATATTCCAGTTCAAAGCAGATAACGTGAAATTTTACTCAGTTGTGTCGAAGGGGGTCTGAATAGTATGCAACCACCAAATGGGCACCCCCCCCCCCTCCAAAAAAACCCACCATAATGGGATAAAAATGCACCAATAGCCTTTTGTATGAAACTACAGTGAAGGATGATATTTTGGGTGCATCTACACTGTGGAATGAGTGCAGGTTGACACCTCTTTAACAGCCATGGATCAATGCTATCAGATCCTGGGAGTTGTAGCTAGGTGAGTCACCAGCACCTTTTAGCAGAGAAGGCTAAAAACCTTGCAAAACTCCAATCCCCATGACTCCATAACATTGAGCCATGGCAGTTGATGCCAAACTGCATTCATTCTGCAGTGTAGATGCACCCTTATTCGAAGCAGGGGCTGAAACAATAGGATGCGACTATGGAAGCCAGGCTGGGTTAATTTTGGGAATGGAGGGTTGGCACGATTGGGTTGTATTGTGACAGCCTTCAATTTCCTTGGAGGAGCAGTGGGCAGGCAAATGATTCGGAGATGTACGGAACAGAGGCAGAGAGAGATTTAGAAACTGGTGTGGGTGGAAGAGAAGGGCTTGGAAACTGGGGCAAGCTGGGAGGAGATCAGGGTTGATCCCGGGGTGGGAAAGTCAAGTTTAGGGGATTGGATTGAGAATCAGAAGCCCTTTTGCAAGGCTTCCCTGGGTCTGTTCAAGCGATTTGCAATGAAGGCTGTGGCATTAACACAGGAATAGGAAAATACGAAAGACTGCTCAAACTTCCGTACAGTAGCCCTTATTTCTCATGCCAGTAAGGTAATGCTCAAGATCCTGCAAGGAAGACTCCAGCAATACATGGAGCGAGAGTTGCCAGACGTTCAAGCTGGGTTCAGAAAAGGCAGAGGAACAAGAGACCAGATTGCCAATATCCCGATGCTGGATAATGGAGAAAGGCAGGGAGTTTCAGAAAAAAATCTATTTCTGCTTCATTGACTATTCTAAAGCCTTTGACTGTGTGGATCATAATAAATTGCGGCAAGTTCTTGGTGGGATGGGCATCCCAAGCCCCCTTCCCTCTCTCCTGAGGAATCTGTACCAGGACCAAGTGGCAACAGTCAGAAACTGACCACAGAACAACAGGCTGGTTCAAGATTGGGAAAGGTGTCCGGCAAGGCTGCATCCTCTCACCCAACCTTTTTAACTTGTATGCAGAACACATCATGCGATGTGCGGGGCTTGATGAATGCAAAGCTGGGGTGAAAATTGCTGGAAGAAACATTAAGAACCTCAGATATGCAGATGACACCACTCTGATGACCGAAAGCGAGGAGGAGCTGAGGAGCCTTCTAATCAAGGTGAAAGAAGAAAGCGCAAAAGCCGGGTTGCAGCTAAACATCAAAAAAACCAAGATTATGGCAACAAGAATGATTGACAACTGGGAAACAGAGGGAGAAAACGTGGAGGCCGTAACAGACTTTGTATTTCTAGGCGCAAAGATGACTGCAGATGCAGACTGTGGCCAGGAAATCAGAAGACGCTTCCTTCTTGGGAGGAGAGCAATGTCCAGTCTCAATAAAATTGTAAAGAGTAGAGACATCACACTGGCAACAAAGATCCGCCTAGTCAAAGCCATGGTATTCCCTGTAGTAACCTACGGATGTGAGAGCTGGACCTTAGGGAAGGCTGAGCGAAGGAAGAGAGATGCTTTTCAGCTGTGGTGTTGGAGGAAAGTGCTGAGAGTGCCTTGGACTGCGAGAAGATCCAACCAGTCCATCCTCCAGGAAAGAAAGCCCGACTGCTAATTGGAGGGAAGGATACCAGAGACAAAGTTGAAGTCCTTTGGCCACATCATGAGGAGACAGCAAAGCCTGGAGAAGACAATGATGCTGGGGAAAGTGGAAGGCAAAAGGAAGAGGGGCCGACCAAGGGCAAGATGGATGGATGGCATCCTTGAAGTGACTGGACTGACCTTGAAGGAGCTGAGGGTGGTGACGGCCGACAGGGAGCTCTGGCGTGGGCTGGTCCATGAGGTCACGAAGAGTCGGAGACGACTGAACGAATGAACAACAACAACAAGAACTATGAGGAGAGACAGGTAACAAATAATGATGATGATGATGATGATAATGATAATGATAATGATAATAATGTAAACCAGAGCTGACAGCTGGCACCACAAAGCATTGCATGGGCAGTTACTTGACAAAATTGAAGAAAAGGTTGACAAGGAGAAGACCTGGTTATGGCTCATGAGGAAGAACGTCCTGACTGTGAGAGCCGTTCAGCAGTGGAACTCTCTGCCCCGGAGTGTGGTGGAGGCTCCTTCTTTGGAAGCTTTTAAACAGAGACTGGATGGCCATCTGTCAGGGGTGATTTGAATGCAATATTCCTGCTTCTTGGCAGGGAGTTGGACTGGATGGCCCATGAGGTCTCTTCCAACTCTTTGATTCTATGATTCTATGATTCACGAATGGAATCCTGAAGAAGGTAACAGAAGGCCTGATTCTTGCAGCCCAAGAGCAAGCCATTAGGACAAATATCACTGAGGCCAGGTTTGAAAAATTAACTGATGACCCAAAATGCAGACTGTGCAAAGAAGCTGATGAAACCATTGATCATCCCCTCAGCTGCTGCAAGAAAATCACACAGATGGATTACAAACAGAGGCATAACTCTGTGGCCCATATGATTCATTGGAACTTATGTCACAAGTAACACCTGTCGGTAGTAAAGAACTGGTAAAGGGATCATAAACCTGCAAAGGTAGGGAAAATGAACACGCAAAAATACTGTGGGATTTCGAATCCAGACTGACAAAGTTTTGGAATACAATACATGAAACATCATGATTGTGGAAAAGAAAGAAGTTTGGATTATTGATGTCGCCATACCAGGTGACAGTCACATTGAGGAAAAACAACAGGAAAAACTCAGCCGTTATCAGGACCTCAAAATCGAACTGCAAAGGCTCTGGCATAAACCAGTACAGGTGGTCCCAGTGGTCATTGGTGCACTGGGTACTGTGCCAAAAGATCTCAGCTGGCATTTGGAAACAATAAACATGGACAAAATCATGATCTGTCAACTGCAAAAGACCACCTAATTTGGATCTGTGTGTATCATTCGAAAATACATCACACAGTCCTAGACACTTGGGAAGTGTATTGTCGAAGGTTTTCACGGCCAGAATCACTCGGTTGTTGTAGGTTTTTCAGTTCTAGAACATGGCCATATAGCCCGAAAAACTTACAACAACGCAGCTTGGGAAGTGTTCGACTTGTGATTTTGTGGTACGAAATCCAGCATATGTGTTTTTGTGTCAGTAAAATGATGATAATGATGATGATGATGATGATGATGATGATGATGATGGTTCCCAGGAACCTCCTTACCAGCACCCTGTCTTCATTTTTCTTCGGCTTGGTTTCTAGTTTCACCCTCACCAGGAGATGGATCGGAGGTCGGTTCAAAATCTTCCGGATGCTGTCTGTAAAGAAGGGTTAGAAGGTTAGAAATAAGGAGAAATGAGGAAATGGTTGAATTGAGAACACCATAAATGTTGGATAAGCTTCCAGGAAAAAAAAGTAGGTCTGACACTGAGTCCACGCGCTGTAGAATTAATGCAATTTGACATCAGCTCAACTGCTGTGGCCAAGTGCTACGAGGTGTCTCCATATCAGGCCTGGGCAAACCCAGGCCCAGGGGCTGGATGCGACCCCTTGAACTCTTTTCTCAGGCCTTCCTCTTGCTCACCATCCTATTCTTCCTTCCTTCTCTCTTTCCTTCCTCCTTCCCTTCCTCTTTCTCCTTCCCTTCCACCCTTTTGTCCTTCTTTCCTTCTCTCTTTCCTTCTTCCTTCCCTCCCTTCTTCCTTTCCACTCTTCCACCCTTCCCTGCCTTGTTTTCCTGTCTTCTCTTTCCTTCCACTTTACCTCCCTCACTTCCCTCCCTTTCTTCTTCCATCCTTCTCTTTCTCCCTTTCTCCTTCCTTCCCCTTTGTCTTTCTTCTCTCTTCTCTTTATCCACCCCTTCCTTCCTTCCTTCTCCTCAACCCTTCCTTCCTCCCTTTTCTTTGTCCTTCCTCCTTTTTCTTTGTCCTTCCTCCTTCCTTCCTTCCTTTCCTTCCATCCTTCCCCCGTTTCATCCTTCCTTCCTTCCCTTCTGTCTTTCCTTCCCTCTTTTCTCCCTCCTTCTCCCTCTCCCTCTTTCTCCTTCCATCCTTCCCTTCCTCCCTTTCGTCCTCCCTCCTTCCTTTCCTTTCTTTTCCTTTCCTTTTGTCTAACTTCTATCTTTCCTTCATCCTTCACTTCCTTCCATCCTTCTCTTCATCCCTTCCTTCCTTCTCTTTTTCCTTCCCCCTTCTTTTCCTTCCTTCCTTCCTTCCTTCCTTCCCATCCATCCATCCATCCATCCCTTTTGTCTTTCCTTCCCTCTTTTCTCCCTCCTTCCCTCTTTTTCTCCCTCCTTCCCTCTCTCCCTCTTTCTCCTTCCTTCCTTCCTTCCTTCCTTCCTTCCATCCATCCATCCATACATCCATCCTTTCCTTCCTTCCTTCCTTCCTTCCTTCCTTCCTTCCTTCCTTCCTTCCTTCCCTCTTTCTTCCCTCCTTCCTTTACTTCCTTCCATCACCGGGCAGCAAGACTTCCTAGCAGGGAGTGCTAGCATGTGGCCCCCAAGTTAGACAGTTTGCCCATTCTTGATCAAACTGTAGAATTGATAAAGTTTGGTACTACTTTTAACTGCTGTGGTTCAATGTTATGGAATCATTGGATGTGTAGTTTTACAAGGTCTTTATCATTTTCTACCAGTGAGTGCCTGCGCATCCCCAAACTACAACTCTCAGGATTCCATAGCATTAGGAATCCGCAGTAGCACAACAGGTTAAACCACTAACTGCAGAAAATTTTGCTAAGGTTGGCAGTTCAAAGCCGTGATTCAGGGCAAGCTGTTACTGTCAGCCAACTGCCAACATAGCAGTTCAAAAACATGTAATGTGAGTAGATCAATAGGTACCGCCTTAGTGGGAAGGTAAAAGGCGCCCATGCAGTCATGCCAACAACATAATCAGCAGGGTGATCGGCCTGTCATTGAACATCGGGAAAATGTTGACCATTTCCACTCCCTTGGCAGCCACCTCTCCACAAAAGTCAACATTGACACTGAAATACAACACCGCCTGAGCTCTGCGATTGCAGCATTTTTCCGAATGAAGCAAGAGAGTGTTTGAGGACCGGGACATCCGCAGGAATACCAAGGTGCATGTTTATAGAGGTATTGTCCTCCCAACCCTGCTATATGCCTGTGAGACGTGGACTGTCTACAGACGTCACATGCAACTCCTGGAACGATTCCATCAGCGCTGCCTCTGAAAAATCCTGCAAATCTCTTGGGAAGACAAGCGGACAAATATCAGCGTGCTGGAAGAAGCAAAGACCGCCAGCACTGAAGCGATGGTCCCCCGCCATCAGCTCCGCTGGACCGGCTACGTTGTCCGAATGCCCGACCACCATCTCCCAAAACAGTCTACTCTGAACTCAAGAATGGGAAAAAGAATGCTGGAGGACACAAAAAGATATTTACAGATGGGGTCAAAGTCAACCTTAAAAACTGAGGCATAGACACCGAGAACTGGGAAGTCCTGGCCTTTGAGTGCTCTAGCTGGAGGTCAGCTGTGACCAGCAGTGCTGTAGAATTTGAAGAGGCATAAATGGAGGTTGAAAGAGAGAAACGTGCCAAGAGGAAGGTAGGTCAAGCCAACCCAGACTAGGACCGTCTTCCACCTGGAAACCAATGCCCTCACTGCAGGAGAACATGCAGGTCAAGAATTAGGCTCCACAGTCACCTACGGACCTACCGCCAGGACACCGAACTTGGAAGACAATCTTACTTGGTCAACGAGGGATCGCCTAACTTAACTACGGACAACAGGCTCCTTGGAATTGAAATAGTGCAAGAGCACCTCCCCATGGCTAGAGTCGAGCATTGCAGGAGATGGAAAGGGAAACCTTTGCCTTTGTTTGTGTATTGAATGTCATTGTTCACTGTATAAAAGGCATTGAATGTTTGCCTATATGTGTGTATATTGTAATCTACTCTGAAAATGAACAAAATCTGGCTACCAGTTTTAAAAAACGCTAAAATTACAACAGCACAACAACAGAGAGGAAGCAGGCAGGGACATCTAATCACCTCTCAACAAAAGTTTGCTCCAGGCACAGTCAGCCCATTGTATGTTAATCAAGGTGGTCAACAGAAACATTCACACCTAGCTCCAGCAGACAAGAGTCCTTTCTCCCACCCTGGTCATTCCACAGATATATAAACCCTTTTTCCTAGTTCCAACAGACCTTACTACCTCTGAGGATGCTTGCCATAGATGCAGGCGAAACGTCAGGAGAGAATGCCTCTGGACCATGGCCATACAGCCCGAAAAAACCTACAACAACCCAGTGATTCTGGCCATACAAGCTTTCGAGAATACTCTGAGTCTCCTCGGGTAAATAAGCAGAATATAAATAAAGTGTATTACCATTATTATTATTATTATTATTATTATTATTATTATTATTACTATTGAGCTACGGTAATTAAAACAGGGTCAAACTGAATTAATTCTAAAGTGTAGATGCACCCAGTGACCGGTTGTGGGAACTCCCCTATGAAACCCACCTCCAGATATACACAAAGGTAAATAGATCCATTTTTCTGGTTTTATAGGTAACTCTTTCGGAGCCAGCCAAGCGAGAGTGTGTGGGTTTAGAAGAAGTTAGTGCTTGGTTTGCTTCCCTTTGCAACGCCGGAGGGTAAACTGAGGCCGCAGGTCTCCTCTGCCTGGTGTGTGCAGGAAGATGAAGTATTGGAGGTGACAAGTGCGGGCGAGGAGATAGATCGGTCCTGACAGCCAAACCAGGGTGAACTGGCTTCCTTGGAGGAAGGAAAAGACGCTTCAAACTTTCCCCAAGGTTCACATCCCCACATGCCCCCTTGAGCTGCCCTTGGGGGCATCTACACTGGAGAACGAATGCGGTTCTGTACCACTTTAACTGCCATGGTTCAGTGCTATGGATTCCTGGGAGATGCAGTTTGGTAAAGCACCAGATCTATTAGGCAGAGAAGGCAAAAGACCTTTTAAAACAGGCATGGGCAAACTTCGGCCCTCCGGGTGTTTTGGACTTCAACTCCCACAATTCCTAACAGCCGGTAGGCTGTTAGGAATTGTGGGAGTTGAAGTCCAAAACACCCGGAGGGCCGAAGTTTGCCCATACCTGCTTTAAAGCTACAACTTCTACAACAAACCATCTGGGACATCTAATCACCTCTCAACAAAAGATTCCTCCAGGCACTGCCAGGCCATCAAATGCTAATCAAGGTGGTCAGTTGAAACATTCACACCTAGCTCCAGCAGACAAGAGTCCTTTGTCCCACCCTGGTCATTCTACAGATATATAAACCCTTTTTCCTAGTTCCAACAGACCTCACTACCTCTGAGGCTGCTTGCCATAGATGCAGGCGAAACGTCAGGAGAGAATGCCTCTAGAACATGGCCATATAGCCCGAAAAAACCTACAACAACCCAACTTCTATATTATTGCACCATGGTTGTTAAAGTGGTATCAAACCACATTAAATTCTGCCGTGTAGATGCATCAAACAGCTAGTGGGAATGCAACCAGCAACGCTCGCCTCTTCAAGTTGGAAAAAGCAGGGCAAGATTTATATTGTTTTCAAAATGCCAACAGTTGAGTTTTGGAAAAGGTTAACTGAATAGCAACAACATTAATCTGATTGACGGATTAATGCGTAACGAGTCTGTCACCTGCTTACAGCAATGCTCGCATGCATTTAATCAGCTCCTGGGTGTATATCTACACCGTAAAATTAATGCAGTTTGATGCCACTTTAATTGCTAGGTATAGGATTTGTAGCTTGACAAGGTCTTTGGCATTCTCTTTGAAAGAGTGCTGGTGCCTCACCGAACTACAACTCCCATGATCCCATAGCATCGACCTATGGTGGTTAAAGTGTGATCAAGCTGCATTAATTCCACAATGTAGATGCACTCCACACCTTTATTGATTAAGACAGATACTATGTTGATTTAGCCCACTGCCACGTAGTGCAGTTTGAAACTTAATTATATGGTCAGCATAGACTCAAATAATGCAGTTTAATTGCATTGAACTGCATTATATGAGTCTACATCAAGCATGGGCAAACTTGGGCCCTCCAGGTGTTTTGGACTACAACTCCCACAATTCCAAATAATGGACATTGCAGTCCAAAACACCTGGAGGGACCAAGTTTGCCCATTCCTGCTCCAAAGGCTTTTGCCCCTTTACTTTGGTCCATCTACACTGTACAATTAATGCAGTTTGACGTGACTTTAACTGCCACGGCTCAATGCTATCTCTCCAACAGGAATTATGGGAGTTGCAGTCCAAAACATCTGGAGAGCTTAGGTTTGCCCATGCCTGCTCCAAAGGCTTTCACCCCCTATCTTGGGTCCATCTACACTGTAGAATTAATACAGTTTGGTGCCACTTTAACTGGCTCAATGCTATCTCTCCATCTTGTTAGGAATTGTGGGAGTTGCAGTCCAAAACACCTGGAGGACGCAAGTATGCCCAGGCCTGCTCCAAAGGCTTTCGCTCCCTATCTTGGGTGCATCTACACTGTAGAATTAATACAGTTTGATGCCACTTTAACTGGCTCAATGCTATCTCTCCATCTTGTTAGGAATTGTGGGAGTTGCAGTCCAAAACACCTGGAGGACGCAAGTATGCCCAGGCCTGCTCCAAAGGCTTTCGCTCCCTATCTTGGGTGCATCTACACTGTAGAATTAATGCAGTTTGATATCACTTTAACTGGATCAATGCTATCTCTCCATCTTGTTAGGAATTGTGGGAGTTGCAGTCCAAAACACCTGGAGGGCCCAAGTTTGCCCATGCCTGCTACAAAACCTTTCGCTCCCTATTTTGGGTCCATCTACACTGTAGAATTAATGCAGTTTGATGCCACTTTAACTGGCTCAATGCTATCTCTCCGTCTTGATAGGAATTGTGGGAGTTGCAGTCCAAAACACCTGGAGGGCCCAAGTTTGCCCAGGCCCGGCCTACACACACTGACCATATAATGCATTCTCAAACTGGGTTGTATGGCAGTGTAGTTGAGGCTGCGGTTAGGGTTTCTTTCATAAGGATTGTGCAAAAAAGGAAGTTGGGATTTGCATATGAGTGAAACGAGGCTTCTAAAAATACAAAAAGCCATTTCCCTTTGATGATGCAGAGAGACACTGGGAAGAGGACCGGCTCTATCTATCCAGGGCTTTTGCAGCCTGAATAATTAACAGTTCCAGGATTTAAAATAAAACCTCACTGCAGCAAATCAAAAGCAGAACCAATTGATCTGCTAACGGCGGGGGCAACGGGAGCGGATCTCTCTGGGACCCAAAAAATGACAAAACGCAGAACTTAGAGCAGCATTTCTCAACCTGGGTGTAGGGGTCGCGAGGGGGTGTCAGAGGGGTCGCCAAAGACCATTAGAAAGCACAGTATTTTCTGTTGGCCATGGAGGTTCTGTGTGGGAAGTTTGGCCCAATTCTATTGGTGGGGTTCAGAATGCTCTTTGGTTGTAGGTGAACTATATATCCCAGCAACTACAACTCCCAAATGTCAAGGTCTGTTTTCCCCAAACTCCACCAGTGTTCACATTTGGGTATATTGAGTATTCGTGCCAAGTTTGGTCCAGATCCATCATTGTTTGACTCCACAGCGCTCTCTGGATGTAGATGAACTACAACTCCAAAACTCAAGGTCCATGCTCACCGAACCCTTCCAGTATTTTCTGTTGATCATGGGAGTTCTGTGTGCCAAGTTTGGTCCAATTCCATTGTTGGTGGAGTTCAGAATGCTCTTTGCTTGTAGGTGAACTATCAGTCCCCGCAACTATAACTCCCAAATGTCAAGATCTATTTTCCCCTAAACTCCGCCAGTGTTCACATTTGGGCATATTGAGGATTTGTGCCAAGTTGGGTCCAGATCCATCATTGTTTGAGTCCACAGTGCTCTCTGGATGAAGGTAAACTATAACTCCCAAACTCAAGGTCAAGGCCCACCAAACCCTTCCAGTATTTTCTGTTAGTCATGGGAGTTCTCTGTGCCAAGACTGGTTCAATTCCATCATTGGTGGAGTTCAGAATGCTCTTTGCTTTTAGGTTAACTATCAGTTCCAGCAACTACAACTCTCAAATGTCAAGGTCTATTTCCCCAGACTCCACCAGTGTTCACTTTTGGGCATATTGAGTTTTGTACCAAGCTTGGTCCAGATCCATCATGGTTTGAGTCCACAGCGCTCTTTGGATGTAGGTGAACTACAACTCCAAAACTCAAGGTCCATGCTCACTAAACCCTTCCAGTATTGGGTTGCTGTAAGTTTTTCAGGCTGTCTGTCCATGCTCTAGAAGCATTCTCTCCTGACGTTTCGCCTGCATCTATGGCAAGCATGCTCAGAGGTTGGACAATTCATAGCAATTTGTTGTCGAAGGCTTTCATGACTGGAATCACTGGATTGTTGTAGGTTTTTTGGGCTATATGGCCATTGAAATCCACAAGCATGTGGACAATTTCAACAGAAAGGAAGAAACCATGAAAATGAACAACCTCCCACCCTGGACATTCCACAGATATATAAACCCAGATTTCCTAGTTGCCAACAGACCTCACAGCTTCTGAGGATGCCTGCCATAGATGCAGGTGAAATGTCAGGAGAGAATGCTTCTAGAACATGGCCATACAGCCCGAAAAACCTACAACAACCTCATAGCAATTTGTTTCCTCGCCGACTGTTAGGAATTGTGGAAGTCCAAAACACCTGGAGGGCCAAAGTTTGCCCATGCCTGGTATAGATGCATCTATAATGGTTTGATAACTATTCTAGGAACCACTTTGCCATGACTGATCCCAAGCAAGTCACATACGAGAAGCTCGGCTTGTCATTGAACATCAAGAAAACCAAAGTGGTCTTCCAGCAGTCACCAGCCCATCCCTCTCCAATGCCAGAAATACAGCTTAATGGTGTCACATTAGAAAATGTTGGCCATTTCCGCTACCTTGGCAGCCACCTCTGTACAAAAGTCAACATTGACACTGAACTACAACACCACCTGAGCTCTGCAAGTGCAGCATTTTTCCGAATGAAGCTGAGAGTGTTTGAGGAAAATGCTTGGTAAAGTAGAAAGCAGTAGGAAAAGAGGAAGAGTGAATGACAACCAAGAAAGCCACAGCCTGAGTGTGCAAGACCTGAGTGGCATGACTTGGTGGCCTTTCGTTCATGGGGTCATCATGAATCAACATGGTGGTTTGAAGCAGAGAGTGTTTGAGGACCGGGACATCTGTGGGGATACCAAGGTGCTTGCTTATAAAGCTATTGTCCTCCCAACCCTGCTATACGCCTGCGAAACGTGGACTGTCTACAGACGTCACATGCAACTCCTGGAACGATTCCATCAGCGCTGCCTCTGAAAAATCCTGCAAATCTCTTGGGGAGACAAGCGGACAAATGTCAGTGTGGTAGAAGAAGCAAAGACCACCAGCATTGAAGCGATGGTCCTCCGCCATCAACTCCGCTGGACCAGGCACGTTGTCCAGATGCCTGACCACCGTCTCCCAAAGCAGTTGCTTTACTCCAAACTTAAGAACAGAAAACTGAATGTTGGTGGACAGGAAGGTTGGCTCAAGGCCAACCCTAAAAACTCTGGCATAGACACTGAGAACTGGGAAGCCCTGGCCCTCTGAAAAATCCTGCAAATCTCTTGGGAAGACAAGCAGACAAATGTCCATGTGCTGGAAGAAGCAAAAACTACCAGCATTGAAGCGATGGTCCTCCACCATCAACTCCGCTGGATCAGCCACAATGTCCGGATGCCCAACTACCATCTCCCAAAGCAGTTGCTCTACTCCGAACTCAAGAACGGAAAACAGAATGTTGGTGGGCAGGAAAAGAGATTTAAAGATGGGCTCAAAGCCAACCTTAAAAACTCTGGCATAGACACTGAGAACTGGGAAGCCCCGGCCCTTGAGTGCTCCAGCTGGAGGTCAGCTGTGACCAGCATTGCTGTAGAATTTGAAGAGGCACGAATGGAGGGCAAAAGAGGGAAACGTGCCAAGAGGAAGGCGCGTCAAGCCAACCCAGACTGGGACCACCTTCTACCTGGAAACCAACGCCCTCACTGTGGGAGAAGATGTAGATCAAGGATAGGGCTCCACAGTCACCTATGGACCCACCGCCCGATCTTGGAAGATAATCCTACTCGGACAACGAGGGATCACCTAAGTAAGTAAGTACTCTCAGCCTCACAAAACTCTCTCCTAGGTCCGGAAAATCCTGCAAATCTCTTAGGAAGACAAGTGGACAAATGTCAACGTGCTGGAAGAAGCAAAGACCACCAGCATTGAAGCGATGGTCCTCCGCCACCAACTCCGCTGGACCGGCCACGTTGTCTGGATGCCCAACCACATGCAATGCTTTTCCTGGAATGAGGTCACTGCTAGAAGCTTATGGTGGTTTGTTTTTGAGATATATCCCTTGCTTGCCATATATTCAAGCGGAGGATAAATGAAGGGTCACAGCTTGGATCTACGGGAGCGTGGGTCATCTCCCAGACTATAAAAAATGGAGACTTTCTCTTTGGTCTCCTGCTCCCAGACGGATCTGACTCAACTCCCTTCTCCCCTTGTCAAGGAGGAGACATCATCGTGAGTCATCTCTGCCCATGCTGTCGATGCCTTTTTAGGCCATCTCAGCTTCCCATGGAGACCCATCGCCTGAATATTACAGATTACGAACCGCATCGAACGTTCAAAGTAGATTGCCGCAAAACCAATTCTCCACTTGGAGATACGGTCCAGGGAATCACGAATTAAAGCACGGTTCAGTCTCAACTGGGTCACGTAGCACATCATGTAAGGAAGGAAGAGGGACATTGCGAGCCACAAAATTTGCTTTGGGACACAAGGTGCCCACGCTAGCATTATTATGCTAAGGACAATTCGTAGCAATTTGTTGTCGAAGGCTTTCACAGCCGGAATCACTGGGTTGTTGTTGGTTTTTCGGGCTATATGGCCATTGAAATCCACAAACATGTGGACAATTTCAACAGAAAGGGGAAAAAAAACCATGTAAATGAACAAAATCTGGCTACCAGTATTAAAAAAACCTCTAAAATTATAACAGTAAATAAAGAACAACACTCAAACACAGGGGAACTCCAGACAAGAAACAATCAGGGACAGCTAATCACCTCTCAGCAAAGGATTCCCCCAGGCAGTAAGAAGCCACACTTTGAAAACTGCTAGGCCATTAAATGCTAATCAAGGTGGCCATTTGAAACATTCACACCTACCTCCAACAGATGAGTTCTTTCTCCCACCCTGAACTTTCCACAGATATATAAACCCTATTTTCCTAGTTGCCAACAGACCTCACAACCTCTGAGGATGCCTGCCATAGATGCAGGTGAAACATCAGGAGAGAATGCTTCTAGAAAATGGCCATACAGTCCGAAAAACTTGCAACAACCTCGTAGCAATTTGTTTCCTCACAAAGCAATCTAAGCAGCATTACCCAGAGGCATTTTGCTACTCAGGGGTCAGTCTACACTGTATAATTAATGCAGTTTGACACCACTTGAAGAGTTCTTCTCTGCCAAAGAGTGCTGGTACAACTCCTAGTAATCTTCCATGTCAGTCAGTTTCATGAGTGGCCAGTGACATTTTGCTGCATATTATTATTATTATTATTATTATTATTATTATTAGACACATAACAAGATTAGTACACAGCAAAGAAGATCACTATGCTGGCTTTTGTATTGGATCACACGTCGGACACTTCCCAAGTGTCTAGGATGTATCGGCGAATGAATGCGTGCAGATCCGAGTAGGGTGGCCTTTTGCAGCTGACAGATGGTAATTTTGTCAGCGCCAATTGTTTTTAAGTGCAGGCCAAGGTCATTAGGCACTGCACCCAGTGTGCCGATCACCACTGGGACCACCTTGACTGGCTTGTGCCAGAGTCTTTGCAGTTCGATCTTTAAAACCTCATATCATGCCAGCTTTTCCAGTTGTTTCCCTTCAATCCTGCTGTCGCCTGGGATTGCAACATTGACAATCCATACTTTGTTTTTTAACATGATCGTGAGGTCCGGAGTTTTGTGTTCCAAAACTCTGTCAGTATGGATTCGGAAGTCCCAGAGTAGTTTGACATGTTCATTTTCTGTAACTTTTTCAGGTTTGTGTCGCAGGCGGATAGTATTTGTGTCACAAGTTCCAACGAATCATCTGAACAACAGTGTTATGCCTCTGCTTGTAGTCTGTCTGTGCGATCTTCTTGCAGCAGCTGAGGATGTGATCTATTGTTTCATCTGCTTCTTTGCAGAGTCTACATCTGGGATCTGTCATCGACTTTTCAATTATTATTATTATTATTATTATTGGTTTTATTCCTCATCTTCCCCTGATGGCGCAGCAGGTTAAACCACTGAGCTGCTGAACTTTCTTGGTGTCTCGGTTTTTTAGGCCTGTGCCTAGGCTTCTTTGTGATGCTGGTTCAGAAGATCGCATTGGATAGACAGCATCATCTCTGGTTTCTTGATGAGTAGATGAAGAATGGTAGATTGCATGTATTCTCTGTATCGAAAACTAGAGTTAACTGGATGATACTGGCGGCATTTATGGAACCAGTAGGTCAAATACACCCAGAAAGGGGTCTAACATATGAGGCACCAAAATTAATCATCATCATCATCATCATCATCATCATCATCATCATAGTTTGATTCTTCCCCATAATCTTCTCTTTCTCCTGGGATAAAGTCCAAGCCACTGTGGTTAATCCTGATGTTACCTGAGCCCATTTCTTCTGCCTCAGCAATTTCAAATCTGTTTTCTCTTGGCCCATTTCCCATCTTCTGCAATCTGCCAGCTCGAGAGAGAAGGTGGGAAAGAGAAACTAATGTGGCCACAATTGAGGGCACAAAAGAGATGGGTGACCCCACTGGGAGAGGGAGATAGTATTGAGCTGTGGTAGTTAAAGCGGCTTTCAAACTGCATTAATTCTACAGTGCAGATGCACTCAAGATAGGAAGTGAAAGCCTTTGGAGCAGGCATGGGCAAACTTGGGCCCTCCAGGTATTTTGGACTTCAACTCCCACAATTCCTAACAGCCTACCAGCTGTTAGGATTTGTCAAAGTCCAAAACACCTGGAGGGCCCAAGTTTGCCCATGCCTGCTTTGGAGAGATTAGAAGACATGATCATCAGGTTTGCAGACAACACCAAACTGGGAGGGATAGACATAATACACAACATTAAGATACCAATTACATATAAGATAAATTACATAAAATTACATTCGCCAAGATAAAATCGTGTCCAACTCAGTCTGTATATTCAGTCCATATATTGTGATCAGTACCATTAGTCGATTGCTGGTCCCAGACATCATTCCGCAAAAGCTTTGTTCGACAGCCAGGTTTTCACTAGCTTCCTAAAGGTCAGGAGAGAGGGGGCAGATCTAATTTCATTTGGGAGGGAGTTCCATAGCCGAGGGGCCACCACAGAAAAGGCCCTGTCTCTCATCCTCGCCAGACGTGCCTGCGGGACCAAGAGCAGGGCCTCTCCAGACGATCTTAACACTCTTGATGGTTCATAGGGGAAAATATGTTCGGACAGGGCTGGAACCGTATAGGGTTTTGTAGTTTAAAACCAGCACTTTCAATTGTGCTCGGAAGCTAATTGGTAGCCAGTGCAGCTGGCGTAATAAGGGAGTTGTACTCTCCCTGTACCCCGTCCCTGTTAGTAACCTGACTGCTGAGCATTGGACTAATTGCAGCTTCTGGGCAGTCTTCATAGGCAACGCCACGTAGAGAGCATTGCAGTAGTCTATATGGGATGTAACCAGAGCGTGGACCACCGTGGCTAGTTAGTTAGTAGTGTTCCGTCTTCCAGGAGCATAGTTTGCATTACCTTTTTGTTGCATGGGATAGTGTTCTTTTGCATTTCCCCAGGGCTTGAGATTTAGATAGAGAAGCTATTGAAGCTATAGAGATAGATGATAGATAGATAGATAGATAGGATATGTACTGAGTTATATATCGAGCGTTACTTCATCTCCAAAGCTAACCTTGAGCTATAGATAGGGAAAAAACCTGCATTTTTCTAACCATAGCAGCTCAGGGTTAGGGCGAAAAGGTCCCAGGAACTTCTTCTGCCTTTTGGAGAAAAGTTGCCTCAGTAACTGAAGAAAAAGAAAGAAAGATCATCTCTATTGTTTCACCAACTGACTTTTGTTTATAACTTTGCCAAGCTGTGCCAAGTCTGCAAGGATTTTGAGAAATAAATATTCTGTTTTGATGTTCAACACCTGTAGTAGCCTCAGTTGCTAGAAATCTCAAGCTTCTAAAGAAAGACCCCTGCAGTCCACCCAGACAAAGAGAGAAGCACATCTTAGTTTGGGTTGTTGTAGGTTTTTCACTACCTCTGAGGATGCTTGCCATAGATGCAGGCGAAACGTCAGGAGAAAAATTGCCTCCAGAACATGGCCATATAGCCCGGAAAAACCTACAACAACCCAGTGATTCCAGCCATGAAAGCCTTCGACATTACATCTTAGTTTATTTTTATATGGTCTGGGTGTGATGGCACAAGTAGTTAGTAGCCAGCTGTTCAACAGTGGAACTCTCTGCCCCAGAGTGTGATGGAAAATCCTTCTTTGGAGGCCAGATGGACATCCATCAGGAGTTCTTTGAATGAGTTTTTCCTGCTTCTTGGCAGAATGGGGTTGGACTGAATGGCCCAAGAGGTCTCTTCCATCTCTACGATTCTAAGATAGGGAGCAAAAGGCTTTGGAGCAGGCCTGGGCAAACTTGGGCCTTCTGGGTGTTTTGGACTTCAACTCCCACAATTCCGGCTGTTAGGAATTTTGGGAGTTGAAGTCCAAAACACCTGGAGGGCCCAAGTTTGCCCAGGACTACTTTGGAAAGATGAAGCATGTGTGGCTCGGATGCCATGGTTGCATCTTCTCTCCTCGCTCTCAATTGCGCTCTGGGGAAAAGGGGAAACCAGGTCCAATTTTAGACCCCCGATGTGCCGCCTTTTTCCTGTCTGCGCCTCAAATAAAGAAAAACTCCTTGGCTCTTGCACACCAAATGGCTGTTAGGCAACGAAACCTCGAGACGAGAGGAAGTTTTGCCAACACACAACACATTGCTTGAAGCAACAAGGAAGCTTGCCTCATACAGAAAAAGGGATTGACAGCCGCCTGCAGACTCAGAATCCAACATCAGTGTATTCTTCAATGTTTTGGTCGGGTCACCTTTGCAAATGCATTTTGAGCCGGATTAGGAGATTTAAATGGGCGCTTACAGGGAGTGCGCCTTGGTTAAAAGCAACATTAATGCTCTGTGCATGTGTGTGTGTCTGTGTGTGTCTGGCACAGGAGAGAGAAAATATGAGATTGGTTTCCAGCGGCTCCCTTTGCACATCTGCATTTCTCTTTAGAGGTCCGTGTTCAGGATGGCTGATGGGATCTTTATAAATTATTCCTACGCCGATTGGCGCACTAAGGAGGAGCGTGAGAGGCGTTTTGCAGGTCTCGGTGTTTTTAAACGGGAGCAGCGTGGCTTAAGAGCCTTGTCGCTTTGGATTATAATGCCGCACACTCCTGTCCAAGAGTAATGTTCCCTCGACCACGCCAAAACCACATTTTGGAGTGGGAACGAGATGCAGGCTCTGTTCCTAATGGAAGGCTTCCCCTCTACTCTCCATGGGTTGTTGCCATAATGCATAGTTTGGCAGGTATTGTTGATATTGCTGTCAACTTACTTACTTAGGCGATCCCTCGTTGTCCGAGTAGGATAGTCTTCCAAGATCGGTGTACTGATGGTGGGTCCGTTGGTGACTGTGGAGCCCTATTCTTGATCTGCATGTTCTCCCTTCCACCAGGCTAGGGAAGTCATGCTACCCCTCTATTCTGCTTTGGTTAGACCACACCTGGAATATTGTGTCCAATTCTGGGCACCACAATTGAAGAGAGATATTGACAAGCTGGAATGTGTCCAGAGGAGGGCAACTAAAACAATCAAGGGTCTGGGGAACAAGCCCTATGAGGAGCGGCTTAAGGAGCTGGGCATGTTTAGCCTGAAGAAGAGCAGGCTGAGAGGAGATACGATAGCCATGTATAAATATGTGAGAGGAAGCCACAGGGAGGAGGGAGCAAGCTTGTTTTCTGCTTCCTTGGAGACTAGGACGCGGAACAATGGCTTCAAACTACAAGAAAGGAGATTCCATCTGAACATTAGGAAGAACTTCCTGACTGTGAGAGCTGTTCAGCAGTGGAACTCTCTGCCCTGGAGTGTGATGGAGGCTCCTTCTTTGGAAGCTTTTAAACAGAGGCTGGATGGCCATCTGTCAGGGGTGATTTGAATGCAATATTGCTGCTTCTTGGCAGAATGGGGTTGGACTGGATGGCCCATGAGATCTCTTCCAACACTTTGATTCTATGATTCTATGATTGATGCACCTTTGTGGCACGTTTCTCTCTTTCGCCCTCCATTCGTGCCTCTTCAAATTCTACAGCACTGCTGGTCACAGCTGACCTCCAGCTGGAGTGCTCAAGGGCCAGGGCTTCCCAGTTCTTAGTGTCTATGCCAGAGTTTTTAAGGTTGGCTTTGAGCCCATCTTTAAATCTCTTTTACTGCCGACCAACATTTTGTTTTCTATTCTTGAGTTCAGAATAGAACAACTGCTTTGGGAGACGGTGGTCAGTCATTCGGACCATTGCTTCAATGCTGGTGGTCTTCAATGCAGAGGAGCATCGCTTCAATGCTAGTGGTCTTTGCTTCTTCCAGTATGATGACATTTGTCCACTTGTCTTCCCAAGAGATTTGCAGGATTTTTCAGAGACAGCACTGATGGAATCGTTGCATGTGACGTCTGTAGACAGTCCATGTCTCGCAGGCATATAGTGGGGTTGGAGGACGATAGCTTTATAAACAAGCACCTTGGTATCCCTACGGATGTCCCAGTCTTCAAACACTCTTTGCTTCAAACCAACATGTTGATCCTTTCAACAGAAAGGAGGAAACCATGAAAATGAACAAAATCTGGCTACCAGTATTAAAAAAAACTCTAAAATTACAACAGCAAAACAAGAGAGAGGAAACAATTCAGGGACATCTAATCACCTCTCAACAAAAGATTGCCCCAGGCACTAACAAGCCACACGAAACAACTGTCAGGCCATCAAATGCTAATCAAGGTGGTCAGTTGAAACATTCACACCTAGCTCCAACAGACAAGAGTTCTTTGTCCCACCCTTGTCATTCCACAGATATATGAACCCATTTTCCTAGTTCCAACAAACCTCATTACCTCTGAGGATTCTTGGCATAGATGTAGGAGAAACGTCAGGAGAGAATGCCTCTAGAACATGGCCATACAGCCCGAAAAAACCTACAACAACCTGATGACCCCATGAACGAAAGGCCCCCAAGTCACGCTGCTCAGGTCTTGCACACTCAGGACTGTGGCTTTCTTGGTTGTCATGCACTCTTCCTCTTTTCCTACTGCCTTCTACTTTACCAAGCATTTTCTTTTCTACTGAGTCATATTGTCTCCTGATATGTCCTATATATGGCAGTATCAACTTAATGTGTTGTCAAAGGCTTTCATGGTCAGAATCACGGGGTTGTTATGAGTCTTCCAGGCTGTATGGCCATGTTCTAGAAGCATTCCCTCCTGACATTTCACCCACATCTATGGCAGGCATCCTCAAAGGTTGTGAGGCCTGGATTGTTGTAGGTTTTTTGGACTCTATGGCCATGTTCTAGAAGCATTCTCTCCTGATGTTTCGCCTGCATCTGTGGCAGGCATCCTCAAAGGTTGTGAGGCCTGGATTGTTGTAGGTTTTTTGGACTCTATGGCCATGTTCTAGAAGCATTCTCTCCTGATGTTTCGCCTGCATCTGTGGCAGGCATCCTCAGAGGTTGCGAGGTCTGGGTTTTTGTAGGTCTTTCGGGCTGTATGGCCATGTTCTAGAAGCATTCCCTCCTGACATTTCACCCACATCTATGGCAGGCATCCTCAGAGGTAGTGAGGTCTGATGGCAACTTGGAAATTTGGGTTTATATATCTGCGGAAGGTCCAGGGCAGGAGAAAGAACTCTTGACTGTTGGAGCTAGGTGTGAATGTTTCAGCTGGCCACCTTGATTAGCGTTTGATGGCCTGTTTGTAGGTGTAGCTTCTCACTGCCTGGGGGAATCCTTTGTTGAGAGGTGATTAGCTGTTCCTTATTATTTTTTGTCTGGAGTTCCCCCGTGTTTGAGTGTTGTTCTATATTTACTGTTATGATTTTAGAGTTCTTTATACCGGTAGCCAGATTTTGTTCATTTTCATGGTTTCATCCTTTCTGTTGAAATTGTCCACATGCTTGTGGATGTCAATGGCTTCTTTGTGTAGTCTGGCATGGTGGTTTGTCCAGCATTGAACAAAGGATTCCCCCAGGCAGGAAGCAGCCAGGTTTTGAAGCTGCAAGGCCATTCAATGCTAATCAAGGTAGCCAATTATTGCAGGCATCCTCAGAGGTTGTGAAATCTGTTGGAAACTAGGCAAGTGGGGTATGAGTGTATGTGTGTATGTGTGTATGTATGCATATATGTATGTATGCATGTATGTATGTCTATCTATCTCTAACTGTGGAATGTCCAGGGTGAGAGAAAAACCCCTTGTCTGTTGGAGGCAAGTGTGAATGTTGCCATTGGACAGCTTGATGAGCATTAAATGGCCTTGCAGCTTCAAAGCCTGGCTGCTTTCTGCCTATGGGAATCCTTTGTTGGGAAGTGTCTGTTTATTTATTTATTTAGAGCATTTGTATCCCGTCCTTCTCAACCTTCGAAGGGTGACTCAGGGCGGCTTACAATTAGCAGTCATTAGATGCCGACAAAGAAAGAGTTAAAGCACAACAATTAACATGAACAGGTCAACAGCAATAAAAATACATTTAAAAAAGCAATAAAAATACATTAAAAATATTGGTCCTTAAAATATTAACACAACCAAGTCTGAGTCTGCAAATCCAAATCATAGTCCAGAGTTCTCATCCAAGGTCTCTTAATTGACAATTCTTACAAGTCATTACAGTTGTTGCTCAGCCAGCTGACCGAATGCTTGGTCCCAAGCATTAGCTGGCTCTGATTGTTTCCTGATTGTTTCCAGGAGAATTTCAGGCAGGAAACTATCAGGGGCTGCTAACACCTCCCAACAAAGGATTCCCCCAGGCAGGAAGCAGCCAGGCTTTGAAGCTGCAAGGCCATTCAATGCTAATCAAGCTGGCCAATTGAAACATTCATACTTGCCTCGAGCAGACAAGAGTTGTCTCTCCCACTCTGGACATTATTCCACAGATATATAAACCCCAATTTCCTAGTTTCCAAGAGACCTCACAACCTCTGAGGATGCCTGCCATAGATGTGGGCGAAACGTCAGGAGAGAATGCTTCTGGAACATAGCCATACAGCCCAGAAAACTCACAGCAACCCAATGATTCTGGCCATGAAAGCCTTTGACCACAGATTAATTTCTTGTCTGGACAATTAGGAAACAATTAGGGCCAGCGAACACCTCCCAACAAAGGACTCCCCCAGGCAGGAAGCAGCCAGGCTTTGAAGCTGCAAGGCCATTCAATGCTAGTTGCAACATTTGCTCTTCCCTCAGACAGACAAGAGTTCTTTCTCCCACCCTGGACATTATTCCACAGATATATAAACCCCACTTGCCTTGTTTCCAACAGACCTCACAACCTCTGAGGATGCCTGCCATAGATGTGGGTGAAACGTCAGGAGAGAATGCTTCTGGAACATGGCCATACAGCCTGGAAGACTCACAGTAACCCAGTATCAACTTAGTTATCTTGGGCTTCTATGAACAGTTTTGTTTTGCTTTGAGCCTCATTCGTTCGACTTTTCGGCAATCTGTGCTATCTATAGAAATCTCCTTCAGCGCCACGTTTCAACTACTGTATATACGATAACACTAGTAGCCAACACACATTTTGGTGCCTCAAATGTTAAGCCCTGTTTCTGAGTATATTTGACCTGCTGATTCCAAAAATGGCACCAGTTTCCTGCTACCATCTGTAGTTTTTGAGAAACAGAACATATGCCATCTTCCTGTCTCCATCTGCTTGCCCATAGAAAACCGTGATAGCTATATCCAAGAAATGAGAGCTGATGCCGTCTATCCGATGCAATGTTTTAAATCAGCACCCCAAATAACTCAAAAGAACAGGCCAAAGAATCATGACACCAAGAAAAAAAACATTCTTTTAAAGGTTTTGCTGTGTTATCTGCCTATCAGTTTTCATCACTGTCTATACATTGAAATGGGAAATATTATGGTGCGGACAGTACTAACTGCAATAGTCAATGATATATCTTTAGACTTGAGGATCCTGTGCAGATCCTGCACTTCCAAGTCCTAGGATGCATCCGCACTGTAGGAAAACAACTGTGGCTCAATACTATGGGATTATGGGGGTTGTAGTGAGAGAGAGAAGGAGGGAGGAAAGGGGAAGGAAGGAAGGAAGGAAGGAAGGAAGGAAGGAAGGAAGGAAGGACAAAAGGGGAGGAAGGATGGGAGGAGAAAGGGAGAGAGGGAAGGAGAAAGAAGGAGAGAGGGATGGAGGGAGGAGAGATGGAAGGAGGGAGGAAAGAGGGAAGGAAGGAAGGAAAGAAGGAAGGAAGGAAGGAAGGAAGGAAGGAAGGAAGGAAGGAGAAAGGGAAGGAGAAAGAAGGAGAGAGGGAAGGAGGGAGGAAATAGGGAGGGAAGGAAGGAAGGAAGGACGGAAGGAAGGAAGGAAGGAGAAAGGGAGAGAGGGAAGTAGAAAGAAAGAGCGAGGGAAGGAGGGAGGAAAGAGGGAAGGAAGGAAAGAGAAAGGGAGAGAGGAAAGGAGAAAGAAGGAGAGAGGAAAGAGGGAAGGAAGAAAGGAGAAAGGGAGAGAGGAAAGGAGGGAGGAAAGAGGGAAGGAATGAAGGAATGAAGGAGAAATGGAGAGAGGGAAGGAGGGAGGAAAGAGGGAAGGAAGGGAGGGAAGAGGGAAGGAAGGAATGAAGGAGAAATTGAGAGAGGGAAGGAGAAAGAAGGAGGGAGGAAAGAGGGAAGGGAGGGAGGAAAAGGAAGGAAGGAAGGAAGCAAGGAAGGAGAAAGGGAGAGAGGGAAGGAGAAAGAAGGAGAGAGGGAAGGAGGGAGGAAAGAGGGAAGGACAAAAGGGAGGAAAGGAAGGATGGAAGGAGAAAGAGGAAAAGAGGGAAGGAGGGAGGAAATAGGGAAGGAAAGACAAAAGGGAAGGATGGAAGGAAGGAAAAGAAGGAGGAAGGAGAGTTTCTGATCAACCATTTTAAAGATCCCTGCTTGAGTGGTGATGGCATGATCGTCAGTGTAGATGAAACTCTCCTTTTTTTTCCTATTAGTGGAGGAAATACATCGTTATGGGCGTGTATACCCTCTTTACTTTTTGCAGAGACAATCCCTATTAACCCTCTATCATCTCACCTTTTTCATATACTCTTAAAATGTCCCAGTTTCTCTCTGCTCTTCCCAGTTTACAGCTCAGTGGGAGTTGTAGTTTGCCAAGGAACAAGCATTATTTGGCCAAGAAGGCTGTGGACCTTTTAAAACTGTCCTGATTTTAGAGTTTTTTAAATACTGGTAGCCAGATTTTGTTCGTTTTCATGGTTTCCACATGCTTGTGGACGTCCATGGCTTCACTGTGTAGTTTGACATAGTGGTTGTTCAAGTGGTCCAGCACTGCACAAAGGATTCCCCCAGGCAGGAAGATGCCAGGCTTTGAAGCTACAATGCCATTCAATGCTAATCAAGCTGGCCAATTGCAACATTCACACTTGCCTCAAGCAGACAAGAGTTCTTTCTCCCACTCTGGACATTATTCCACAGATATATAAACCTCACTTGCCTAGTTTCCAACAAACCTCACAACCTCTGAGGATGCCTGCTATAGATGCGGGAGAAATGTCAGGAGAGAATGCTTCTGGAACATGGCCAGACAGCCCGGAAAACTTACAGCCACCCAGTGAGTCCAGCCATGAAAGCCTTCGATAATACATTGACTTAGGTATACTTGTGTAGAAAGAGTGTATGTAGGCATTAAGAAAGGTAAGTGATTACAGGAAGATGCCAGCATGGCTAAGCAGCCATGGAAAAAGGTAGAATGCCCTGTCTTTTTGGGAACGTCTTCTCCTTAAGAGGTTTTCTGTGGTTTGGAAAAGAAAAAGCAATGCATAAAAAACCTGAAGGAAAACACTGGAGAATTACAAATGGAAGGCATCACCGCCTATACTCCTTGGAAAAATCCTGAGAGCAAGACAGAGGGATCTCTTTGTAAAAGCTTGGCTTGAGCCGTCTCTGCGCCTTCTCCAAATCATGACTCCCAGGATTCCATAGCATTGAGCCATGACAGTCAATGTGGTGTCAAACTGTGATAATCCTACAGTGTAGATCAGGTATGGGCAAACCAAGACCCAGGGGCTGGATGCGGCCCCTTGGGCTCTTTTCTCAGACCCTCCTCTCTCTCACCATCCTCTCCTTCCTCCCTTCTCTTTCCTTCCTCCTTCTTTCCCACTTTCAACTTCTCTTCCAACCTTTCATTGTTCTTTCTTTCTTTCTTTCTTTCTTTCTTTCTTTCTTTCTTTCGCTTTCCTTTTTCCTTCCCTCCCTTACTTCCTTGCTTCCTTCCTTCTTTCCATCCTTCCCTTCTACCGTATCGTGCTTCCCTCCTTCCCTCTTGTCTTTCCTTCCTTCTCCCATTCCTTCCTCCTTCCCTGCTTCCCATCCCTCCCTCTTTCTCCTTCTATCCTTCTCTTCCATGCTTTCGTCCTTCCTTCCTTCCTTCCTTCCTTCCTTCCTTCCTTCCTTCCTTACCTCTCTCCCTCTTTCTCCTTCCCTTCTGTCTTTCCTTCCTTCCTTCCTTCCTTCCTTCCTTCCTTCCTTCCTTCCTTCCTTCCCTCTTCCCTCTTTCCTTCCCTCTTTCCCTCTTCCTCCTTCCATCCATCCCTTTCATCCTTCCTTCCCTCTTTCTTCCTCCATCCATCCATCCATCCATCCTTCCCTTCCAGCCTTTTGTGCTTCCCTCTTTCCTTCCCTTTTTGGATTTCCTTCCTACTCTCTTTTATTCCTCCTTCCCTCCCTCCCTCCCTGCCCTCTTTTTCCTTCTATCCTTCCCTTCTACCCTTTTGTCCTTCCTTCCTTCCCTCTTTCCTCCCTCTCTCCCTCTTTCTCCTTCCTTCCCTTTTGTCTTTCTTTCCTTCTCTCTTTCCTTTATCCTTCCCTTCCCTTCCTTCCGTCCATCCATCCATCCATCCATCCATCCATCTATCCTTCTTTTCATCCCCGTCTTCCTTTCTTCTCTTTTTCCTTTTATCATTCTCTTCCTCCTGCCTATCCTTCCCTTCTTCCCATTTGTCCTTCCCTCTTCCCTCCCTCCTTCCCTCTCTCCCTCTTTTTGCTTCCATCCTTCTCTTCCACCCTTTCGTCCTTCCTTCCCTCTTTCCTCCCTCCTTCTCTCTTCCTCTTTCTCCTTCCATCCTTCCTTCCCTCCCTTTTGTCCTTCCTTCCTTCCCTTTTTTCTCCCTCCTTCCCTCTTTTCTCCCTCTTTCCCTCGCTCCCTTTCTCCTTCCATCTTTCCTTCCCTTTTGTAGTTCCTTCCTTCCCTCTTTCCTCCCTCCTTCCCTCTCTTCATCTTTCTCCTTCCTTCCATCCTTCCTTCCCTTTTGTACTTCCTTCCTTCCCTCTTTCCTCCCTCTTTCCCTCTCTTCCTTTCTCCTTCCATCCTTTATTTCCTCTTTTTCATCCTTCCTTCCCCTTTACCTCTCTTCTTCCCTCCTTCCCTCCTTCCTTTCCTTTTTTTTCGTCCTTCCTTCCCTCTCTCCTCCCTCCTTCCCTCCTTTCCTTCCATCATGCAGGGAGTACTAGCATGCAACCCCCCAAGTTAGAAAGTCTGTCCAGACCTGGTGTAGCTGCACCCTAGGAAGGAGTTAAATGTGTGCTAAGCGGAGTCGGCATAATTTACAGGAAGATAAATGGAGAAGACGGAGAAACCAGTGCTTTGTGGTGGGAGTCATGAGCCAAATGCCGATCAAAAGAGGTGAGGCGCTAAGGTTCCTCATCAAATTAAAAATTAACAAATGGATTTGAGTCCAAATAGCACTTCTAACAGGAATATGTAACCTGCCTTGAAAATCAATCTCCATATCAAGAGGACTGGAAACTCGCCAATACCAAACGGATCTTAATCAAGGGGGAGCCAAAGAGAGATGTTGTGAAAGGGAAGACAGACTGGGGGAAAATACATTAAATTATTATCAAGCCAATAGAAGAACGGATTTGGGTTATGGATCGGGGTAAGTGGCCGAGGAAGAAGGAAGTTCTGAATGCTCTTTGATTGTAGGTGAACTATAAATCCCAGCAACTGCAACTCCCAAATGTCAAGGTCTGTTTTCCCCAAACTCCACCAGTGTTCATATTTGGACATATTGAGTATCCGTGCCAAGTTTGGTCCAGATCCATCATTGTTTGAGTCCACAGTGCTCTCTGGATGTAAGTGAACTACAACTCCCAAACTCAAGATCAATGCCCACCATTGTGGGACTTGTGGGAATTCTGTGTGCCAAGTCTGGTTCAATTCCATCGTTGGTGGAGTTCAGAATGCTCTTTGATTGTAGGTGAACTATAAATCCCAACAACTGCAACTCCCAAATGTCAAGGTCTGTTTTCCCCAAACTCCACCAGTGTTCATATTTGGGCATATTGAGTATTCGTGCCAAGTTTGGTCCAGATCCATCATTGTTTGAGTCCACAGTGCTCGCTGGGTTTAGGTGAACTACAACTCCCAAATCTCAAGAACAATGCCCACCATTGTGGGAGTTCTGTGTGTCAAGTCTGGTTCAATTCCATCGTTGGTGGAGTTCCGAATGCTCTTTGATTGCAGGTGAACTATAAATCCCAGCAACTACAATTCCCAAATGACAAAATCAATCCCCACTCTCAACCCCATCAGTATTCAAATTTGGCCATATTGGGTATTAGTGTCAAATTTGGTACAGTGAATGAAAATACGTCCTGCATATCAGATATTTACATTACGATTCATAACAGTAGCAAAATGACAGTTACGAAGCAGCAACGAAAATAATGTTATGGTTGGGGGTCAACACAACATGAGGAACTGTATTAAGGGTCGCGGCATTCAGAAGGTTGCCTTAAGTAGTAGTTTAGTGGAGTCCTAGCTATTTCTTAAGTAGAGAAGGCTAAAGACTTTGTGAAACTACATCTCCCACAATTCCATAGCATTGAACCATGGTGGTTAAAGGGGTGTCTACAGTGTAGACACACCTTGAAAACCTTCAATAACAATCAATATTGCATTAGCTCCTTTCAGCACGAAAGGCAGAGATTGAAGCAGAAATAAACCGGTAAAGATGGAAGGATCCAAAGATACATCACAGGAAAAATACACTTGCAGTGCATCTACACTGTAGAAATAACACAGTTTGATACCACTTTCACGGCCAAGGCTCAATACTAAGGAATTCTGAGAGCTGTTGTTTGGTGCGGCGCCAACACTCTTTGGCTACAGACCTTGGAAAACTACAGCTCCTAGGATCTTGTAGCATTGAGCAAAGTTAAAGTGGTATCAAAATGTGTCATGGCCAGGGCTCAATGCTAAGGAATCTTGGGAGCTGTAGTTTGGTGAGGCACTAACACTCTTTGGTTACAGACCTTGGAAAACTACAGCTCCTAGGATCCCATAGCATTGAGCAAAGTTAAAGTGGTATCAAAATGTGTCATGGCCAGGGCTCAATGCTAAGGAATCTTGGGAGCTGTAGTTTGGTGAGGCACTAACACTCTTTGGTTACAGACCTTGGAAAACTACAGCTCCTAGGATCCCATAGCATTGAGCAAAGTTAAAGTGGTATCAAAATGTGTCATGGCCAGGGCTCAATGCTAAGGAATCTTGGGAGCTGTAGTTTGGTGAGGCGCCAACACTCTTTGGTTACAGACCTTGGAAAACTACAGCTCCTAGGATCCCATAGCATTGAGCAAAGTTAAAGTGGTATCAAAATGTGTCATGGCCAGGGCTCAATGCTAAGGAATCTTGGGAGCTGTAGTTTGGTGAGGCACTAACACTCTTTGGTTACAGACCTTGGAAAACTACAGCTCCTAGGATCCCATAGCATTGAGCAAAGTTAAAGTGGTATCAAAATGTGTCATGGCCAAGGCTCAATGTTAAGGAATCTTGGGAGCTGTAGTTTGGTGAGGCGCCAACACTCTTTGGTTACAGACCTTGGAAAACTACAGCTCCTAGGATCCCATAGCATTGAGCAAAGTGGTATCAAAATGTGTCATGGCCAGGGCTCAATGCTAAGGAATCTTGGGAGCTGTAGTTTGGTGAGGCACCAACACTCTTTGGCTATAGACCTTGGAAAACTACAGCTCCTAAGATCTCGTAGCATTGAGCCAAGGTAGTTAAAGTGGTATCAAACTGTGCTATTCCTACAGTATAGATGCACTGCAATTTGACAGTCTAAGTGCACCCTAAACCAGCATTCCTGAGGCATCCTGGGGGAGATGGGATGTGTAGTCCTATGCATCCAAAGAACACAAGGTTGGTGAAAGGCTGCTTTGAACCTTGGGTGTGTCAGATTTTGGTTGTGTTTTTTTTGTTTTTGTTCCTTCCGTTCTGTGCCGTTGTGAGACGCCGATGTGTCAGAAAACATCTGTGTGCTCACAATTTATATCTCCATTCGCATATGAGAGTGTCTCTTCTCCCTTTCTCTCTCATCTCCCTTGTGTGTGTGTGTTTTGCTGCAAAAAAGAAAGGATATTGCAACACACATACAAAGACACACATACACAACACCACCGGTGTCTCAACACCTTGGCTTCCTCTCTTATTCAGAGCTGAATGCAAAAGAGAGGCAGCAGGAAGAGTGTGTGTGTGTGTGAGAGAGTGTATGTTGGAGACATGCTAGAGTCTGCAGCATTGTCTTTCTCTATCACACACACATATAGATACACACACACACACACCATCCCCAGCCTCAGGAGACCAGCCATTAACCCACAAGCTGCTCTCAGAGATAATCCTTCCGGCAAACCCAAGGTGGAGAGATAAACAGCATCCTGTTCCCTGGAAACCAGGCAGCCCGAGAACCCCGTAATCTCCACCTTGGGGCGTCAGGAAAGACCCCCAATATTATCCCCACCCCTAACATCACAACCTTCTTCCCTTCCCGCCCCACATTGCCACCCACCCCCAGGGACCCTGCCATCTCCCAAAGAGCCATTAAAGCAGATCGAAGGTGCCTGAGTGATGGGGAGGAGAGGGAAGGGAAGGGAGGGGGCCAATGGGGTTAAGTACCATGGACAGGGATGGCGGAGAGCAGCTAGCCACCCCTTAAAGCAGACACCATTCCTGGCTCTCCTCCTTTACAGGAAGAAGGGTCCAGGAACTGTAGGGACCCATGCTTTTAAAGGGGAGATAGGAGAAAGGGAAGAATGGGGCAGAATTAGTGGGGAGGGGGATGTAACATGGAGACTAGACCCGCCTTTCTTAAAGACTGGGATGGCAAGGAGATGGAGGAAGGGGCTATAGGGCCATAGAGGAGGATGCTGAGATGGGGAAGGGGCTATAGGGTCACAGAGGACTCTAGGGCCATGGAAGAAGATGCTGAGATGGGAAAGGAGGGCTATAGGGCCATGGAAAAGGATGTTGAGATAGGGAAGAAGGGTTATAGGGCTATAGAGGAGAATCCTGAGATGAGGAATGGGTTATAGGGTTATAGAGGAGGATCTTGAGATGAAGAAGGAGTTATAGGGCCACAGAGGAGGATGTTGAGATGGGGAAGGGGCTATAGGGCCACAGAGGACTCTAGTGCCATGGAAAAGGATGCTGAGATGGGAAATGAGGGCTACAGAGCCATGGAAAAGGATGCTGAGATTGAGAAGGAGGACTATAGGGCCATAGAGGAGAATCCTGAGATTAGAAATGGGTTATGGGGCCATAGAGGAGGATCTTGAGATGAGGAATGGGTTATGGGGCCATAGAGGAGCATCCTGAGGTGGAGGAAGGGGTTATAGGGCCACAGAGGACTCTGGTGCCATGGAAGAAGAAGATGAGATGGGAAAGGAGGGCTATAGAGCCATGGAAAAGGATGCTGAGATGGGGAAGGAGGGCTATAGGGCCATAGAGGAGAATCCTGAGATTAGGAATGGGTTATAGGGCCACAGAGGAGGATGTTGAGATGGGGAAGGGGCTATAGGGCCACAGAGGACTCTAGTGCCATGGAAGAAGATGATGAGATGGGAAAGGAGGGCTATAGGGCCACGGAAAAGGATGCTGAGATGGGGAAGGAGGGCTATAGGGCTATAGAGGAGAATCCTGAGATGAGGAATGGGTTATAGGGCCATAGAGGAGGATCATAAGATGAATCAGGGGTTATAGGGCCATAGAGGAAGATCTTGAGATGAAGAAGGGCCTATAGGGCCATAGAGGAGGATCCTGAGGTGGAGGAAGGGGTTATAGGGCCATACTGAGATAGAGAAATGGTGATAGGGCCACAGAGGACTTTAGGGTCATGGAAAAGGATGCTGAGGTGAAGAAAGGGTTGTAGGGCCATGGAGGAGGATCCTGAGATGGAGAAGGGGCTATAGGGCCACAGAAGAGGACCCTGAGATGGGGAAAGGGCTATAGGGCCATAGAGGAAGATCCCGAGGTGGAGAAGGGGCTATAGGATCATATTGAGATGGGGGCTATAGGGCCATAGAGGAGTTTAGGGCCATGGAGGAGGAGGATGCTGAGATGGAGAAGGGACTATAGGGCCATTGAGGAGCACCCTGAGATGGGGAAAGGGCTATAGGGCCATAGAGGAGGATCCAGAGATGGAGAAGGGGCTATAGGTCATATTAAGATGGGGAAGGGGTCGTAGGGCCATAGAGGAGGACCCTGAGATGGATGAAAGGGTTATAGGGCCATACTGAGATGGGGAAGGGGCTATAGGGCCACAGATGAGTGGAGGGCCATGGAAAAAGATGCTGAGATGGGGAAGGGACTATAAGGCCATAGAGGAGGACCCTGAGATGGAGGAAGGGGTTATGGGGCCATAGAGGAGGATCCTGAGATGGAGAAGGGCCTATAGGGCCATGGATGAGGATGCTGAGGTTGCAGGAGAAAACCAAGGATGGATTGGATAAGGGGTGGGTGGGGAAGAGACCCCATAACTTGGAGATTATGGGGTGAGGGTCCTATATCCAGAAAAAGAGGGGAGAGAAGCAAATAATAATAATAATAATAATAATAATAATAATTGACAATAGATCACACAGTCCTAGACACTTGGTAAATGTCAGACGTGTGTTCCAATACAACAGCCAGCATAGTGATCTTGTTAGCTGTGGACTCATCTTGTTGTGTTTCAAATAATAATCATCATAATAATGCTTTATTTACAGTTCACCCTATCTCCCCAAAACATAGGGGCAAATATTCAGTGCTGAGGACAACACATAACAAATCAGACAAGCAGTATAAATAAACACAACATAATACATTCCACACATTTAACATATTAAATCCTTTAAAACTCTTAAAATTCAACTAACATTATTGGTGTTATAATGGTATACAGCAGATATGGGAGCAAAGCTGGGTTGGAGGTAAGAGTATTGGGAAGCGGATTTAGAAGTGGGGAAAGGGGAAAGCAAAGATTCCTCAGGGAGGAGAGGAGCGTGCCAATTATTATTATTATTATTATTATTATTATTATTATTATTAGATAAACAATAAGATTAGTACACAGCAAATAAGACCACTATGCTGACTTTTGTAGTCTATTATTATTATTATTATTATTATTATTATTATTGGGTTGTTGTAGGTTTTTCCGGGCTATATGGCCATGTTCTAGAGGCATTTTCTCCTGACGTTTCACCTGCATCTATGGTTGCATCCTCAGAGGTTGTGAGGTATGCTTGCCATAGATGCAGGCGAAACGTCAGGAGAAAATGCCTCTAGAACATGGCCATATAGCCTGGAAAAACCTACAACAACCCAGCGTTTCTGGCCATGAAAGCCTTCGACAATACATTATTATTATTATTATTATTATTATTATTATTCCATTTGATAAACAACAAAATTAGTACACAGCAAACAAGATCACTATGCTGGCCTTTGTAGTCTATTATTATTATTATTATTTTATTTGATAAACAACAAGATTAGTACACAGCAAACAAGACCACTAAGCTGGATTTTGTATTCAATCATTATTATTTTACTGACACAAAACCACAGTATATCACAGCAAACGAGATCTATATGCTGGATTTCGTATCACAAAATCATCGTTTTCATTATTATTATTATTATTATTATTATTATTATTATTATTATTATCTCTTTTCCTCTCTTAATTGATTACCCAAAGCAAGGGTTCTCCTTCTCATATATCAAGGAAGGAAAAGATGGGGTGTCCTCGCACATTTGAGGGGGGTCTTTGGCAGAAAACATTCCTCGGCACTTTAGCAACAAGGCAGCTTATTGGGAAAGACCCCATTCACCTGTTGGGGGGCAGTTAGGCGCAATAATTGTGGGGAGCGAATGCATGTGCAATGAGGGACTGTGTATGTGAAAAGAGAAGGGGTCTGATACATAAAAGAGTGGGGAGGGGGATTTAAAGGGGTCTGAGCCTCTCTTGCTTGGGAGGGGCAATTCCTTGTGGGTCAGGGAGGTCATATGGCAAAGGATGGGGGGGGGATGAGATGGGGTATACTCATACGTTTGGGGGTCTTTGGCAGAAAACATACTCCGGCACTTTGGGAATAAGAAGGCTTACTGGGAAAGACCCCATCCACCTGTTGGGGGGCAGTTGGCTGGAATATCTGCGGGGAGGAAAAGAGTGAATGCATGTGTAGGGGTCGTTTTGAAAGGTGAAGGGGATCAATGTGTTGTCGAAGGATTTCATGGCCAGAATCACTGGGTTGCTGTGAGTTTTCCGGGCTGTATGGCCATGTTCCAGAAGCATTCTCTCCTGCCGTTTCGCCTGCATCTATGGCAAGCATCCTCAGAGGTTGAGGGGTCTGTTGGAAACTATGTAAGTGAGGTTTATATAAATGTTGAATGTTCAGAGTGGGGGAAAGCACTCTTGTCTGCTAGAAGTATGCATAAATGTTGCAATTTGCCACCTTGATTAGCATTGAATGGACTGCAGTTTCAAGGCCTGGCTGGTTGCTGCCTGGGGGAATCCTTTGTTGGGAGGTGTTATCTGGCCCTGACTGATTCTTGTCTTCAATAGCTTTTTGAGTCTTGTTCTTTATTTACTGTCCTGATTTTAGAGTTTTTTTTTAAATACTGGTAGCCAGATTTTTCTCATTTTCATGGTTTCCTCCTTTCTGTTGAAATTGTCCACATGCTTGTGGATTTCAGTGGCTTCTCTGTGTAGTCTGACATGGTGGTTGTGAGAGTGGTCCAGCATTTCTGTGTTCTCAAATAATATGTTATGTCCAGGTTGGTTCATCAGGTGCTCTGCTATGGCTGACTTCTCCGGCTGAATTAGTCTGCAGTGCCTGTCATGTTTCTTGAGAAGAGGCTCGATAGATAAAGGGTGGGAGGGGGATTCAAAGGGGTCTGAGCCTCTCTTGCTTGGGAGGGGCGTTGCTTGTGGGGTCATAGAGGGCACTGATGGAAGAGGGAAGAGACTGGGATGTGGCCGAGCTGAGGAGGATGCTGGTAGTCCAGGGAGGGAAGAGGGATATGGCTAGGAAGAGAGGGATGCTGGTGGTCCAGGAAGGAAGGAGGGATGTGGATGAAAAGAGAGAAATGCTGGTGGTCCAGGAAGGAAAGAGGGATGTGGATGGAAGAAATGGATGGTGGTGATCCAGGGAGGGAAGAGATGGATGGTGGTGGCCCGGGGAGGGAAGAGGGATATGGCTAGGAAGTGAGGGATGGTGGTAGTCCAGGAAGGAAAGAGGGATGTGGATGGAAGAGAGGGATGGTGGTGATTCAGGGAGGGAAGAGGGATATCGCTAGGAAGAGAGGGGTGGTGGTAATCCACGAAGGAAAGAGGGATATGGCTAGGAAGAGAGAGATGGTGGTAGTCCAGGGAGGGAAGAGGGAAATGGCTATGAAGAGAGGGATGCTGGTGGTCCAGGAAGGAAAGACGGATATGGTTAGGAAGAGAGGGATAGTGGTAGTCCAGGAAGGAAAGAAAGATGTGTATGGAAGAGATGGATGATGGTAGTCCAGGAAGGAAAGAGAGATGTGTATGGTAGAAAGGGATAGCGGTGGTCCAGGAAGGAAAGAGGGATATGGCTAGGAAAAGAGGGATGGTGGTAGTCGAGGAAGGAAAGAGGGATGTACTTGAAAAAGAGTGATGGTGGTGGTCCAGGGAGGGAAGAGGGATATGGCTAAGAAGAGAGGGGTTGTGGTAATCTAGGAAGGAAAGAGAGATGTGTATGGAAGGGAGGGATGGTAGTGGTCCAGGGAGGGAAGGTGGATATGGCTAGGAAGTGAGGGATGGTGGTAATCCATGAAGGAAAGAGGGATATGGCTAGGAAGAGAGGGATGCTGGTGGTCCAGGAAGGAAAGAGAGATGTGGTTAGGAAGAGAGGGATAGTGGTAATCCAGGAAGGAAAGAGAGATGTGTATGGAAGAGAGGGATGGTGGTGGTCCAGGGATGGAAGAGACATATGCCTATGAAGAGAGGGGTGCTGGTAGTCAAGGAAAGAAAGAGGGATGTGTTTGGAAGAGGGATGCTTGTGGTCCAGGAAGGAAAGAGGATGTGGATGAAAAGAGAGTGATGCCTATGGTCCAGGAAAGAAAGAGGGATGTATATGGAAGAGACGGATGGTGGTAGTCCAGGAAGGAAAGAGGGATGTGTATGGAAGAGAGGGATGGTGGTGGTCCAGGGAGGGAATAGGGATATGGCTAGGAAGAGAGGGATGGTGGTAATCCAGGAAGGAAAGAGGGATATGGCTAGGAAGAGAGGGATGGAGGTAGTCCAGGATGTGGATGAAAAAAGAGGGATGCTGGTGGTCCAGGAAGGAAAGAGTTATGTGGATGGAAGAGAGGGATGCTGATGGTCCAGGAAAGACAGAGGGATATGGCTAGGAAAAAAGGGATGGTGGTAATCCACGAAGGAAAGAGGGATATGGCTAGGAAGAGAGGGATGGTGGTAGTCCAAGAAGGAAAGAGAGATGTGTATGGAAGAGGAGCATACTGGTGGTCCAGGAAGGAAAGAGGGATGTGGATGAAAAGAGAGGGATGTGGATGAAAAAAAGAGGGATGCTGGTGGTCCGGGAATGAAAGAGGGATGTGTATGGAAGAGAGGGATGCTGGTGTTCCAGGAAGGAAAGAGGATGTGGATGAAAAGAGAGGGATGCTGAAGGAAAGAGGGATGTGTCTGGAAGAGAGGGATGCTGGTGGTCCAGGAATGAAAGAGGGATGTGTATGGAAGAGAGGGATGCTGGTGTTCCAGGAAGGAAAGAGGATGTGGATGAAAAGAGAGGCATGCTGAAGGAAAGAGGGATGTGTCTGGAAGAGAGGGATGCTGGTGGTCCAGGAATGAAAGAGGGATGTGTATGGAGGAGAGGGATGCTGGTGTTCCAGGAAGGAAAGAGGATGTGGATGAAAAGAGAGGGATGCTGAAGGAAAGAGGGATGTGTCTGGAAGAGAGGGATGCTGGTGGTCCAGGAATGAAAGAGGGATGTGTATGGAAGAGAGGGATGCTGGTGTTCCAGGAAGGAAAGAGGATGTGGATGAAAAGAGAGGGATGCTGAAGGAAAGAGGGATGTGTCTGGAAGAGAGGGATGCTGGTGGTCCAGGAATGAAAGAGGGATGTGTATGGAAGAGAGGGATGCTGGTGTTCCAGGAAGGAAAGAGGATGTGGATGAAAAGAGAGGCATGCTGAAGGAAAGAGGGATGTGCCTGGAAGAGAGGGATGCTGGTGGTCCAGGAAGGAAGGATGCTCTGGGGAAGGGAGGTGATGCCGAAGGGGAAGAAGACCACCCTTAGGATGGGAGGCAGGGATCATAGGGTGGAACCTGCCCCTTTGCCCCCTCCCTCCATGCCCAGTGCTTACCTTGCAGTTCCCTTGGCACCTCTCCTCCGACCTGAGCCATCTTCATCATCCTCTCTGTGGCTGCGGCATCAGGAGCCGGCACATGCCCGGCTGGGGCGGCGGTGGCACCAACCGAGGCTGCGCAGCCTCCTTCCCCTCCTTCCCTCCCTCCCTCTGCCCCACCTCTTCCTCCTCCTCCTCCTCCTTCCCCTTTTTCCCCTCCCAGATTGAAAGAAAAAAAAATCTAACTGCTTTGCTTTGACAGCCATTCAGCCTGGAATCTGGATCTCCACCATCACCCCACAAAGCCCTTTGGAGGGTCTCCCTCTCCACTTTCATCACTGCCCTCCCACCCTGCCCCATGTAAATAGAAAGGAGGAATGAATTATTGACCTCCTTCCCTTTTCATCTTTCCTTTCCCCCTCTGCCTCCCTGACTGTAAGGTCCTTGGGGCAGAGCAGAGACCTTTCTCCACTTTCATCCCCATGAATGGAAAGAGGTTCGGGATTATTATTATGTACCCCTCTCTCTCTTTTCATCTCTCCTTCCCTCCCACTCCCTGCCATAATTGGGAGCCTTTCTGGTTGTGAGGTCCTTGGGGGCCCGAGACCTTTCCCACTTTCATCCTCTCTCCCAGATGAAGGGAAGGAGATTTGAATTATTAACCTCCCTCTCTTTTCATCACTCCTTTCCTCCTCCTCCTCCTCCGCCTTGCCACAATTGGGAGCATTTAGAGCAAGCATGGGCAAACTTTGGCCCTCCAAGTGTTTTGGACTCCAACTCCCACCATTCCTAGCAGCCTCGGGCCCTTTCCTTTTCCCCCTCAGCCACTTAAACAAAGGTTTCACCTGGGTAGGACACAGCTAGGCTTTGAAGCTGCAAGGCCATTCAAGGCTAATCAAGCTGGCCGACTGAAACATTCATACTTGCCTTGAGCAGACAAGAGTTGTTTCTCCCATCCTGGACATTCCACAGATATATAAACAACCATCATGTCAGACTACACAGAGAAGTGGTAGAAATTCACAAGCATGTGGACAATTTCAAAACAAAGTAGGAAACTATGAAAATAAACAATATCTGGATACCAGTATTAAAAGACTCTAAAATCAGGATAGTAAATGAAGAGGAACACTTAGAAGACAAGGGAATTCTAGATAAGAAACAATCAGGGGCAGCTAACATTTCCCAACAAGGGATTTCCCCCAGGTAGGAAGCAGCCAGGCTTTGAAGCTGCAAGTCTATTAAATGCTAATCAAGCTGGTCAATTGCAACATTAACACTTGCCTCCAACAGACAAGAATTCTTCCTCCCATCCTATTATTCCACAGATATATAAACCACAATTTCCTAGTTTCCAAGAGACCTCACAACATCTGAGGATGCCTGCCATAGATGTGGGCGAAATGTCAGGAGAGAATGCTTCTGGAACATAGCCATACAGCCCAGAAAACTCACACCAACCTAATGATTCCGGCCATGAAAGCCTTTGACCACAGAATAATTTCTTGTCTGGACAATTAGGAAACAGAGAAGTCAGACATAGCAGAGCACCTGATGAACCAACCTGGACACAGCATTTCATTTGAGAACACAGAAATGCTGGGCCACTCTCACAACCACAGGAGAGAATGCCTCTAGACCATGGTCATATAGCCAGAAAAAACCTACAACAACCCAATTAGGAAACAATTAGGGCCAGCTAACACCTCCCAACAAAGGATTCCCCCAGGCAGGAAGCAGCCAGGCTTTGAAGCTGCAAGGCCATTCAATGTTCTTTCTCCCACCCTGGACATTATTCCACAGATATATAAATATAAATATAGATATAGATGTGGGCAAGATGTCAGGAGAGAATGCTTCTGGAACATAGCCATACAGCCCAGAAAACTCACAGCAACCCAATGATTCCAGCCATGAAAGCCTTTGAGTACAAGTTAATTTCTTATCTGGACAATTAGGAAACAATTAGGGCCATCTAATAACTCCCAATAAAGGATTCCATCCAGGCAGGAAGCAGCCAGGCTTTGAAGCTGCAAGGCCATTCAGTGCTAATCAAGCTGGCCAATTGCAACATTTGCACCTGCCTCAGGCAGACAAGAGTTCTTTCTCCCACCCTGGACATTATTCCACAGATATATAAACCCCACTTGCCTTGTTTCCAACAGACCTCACAACCTGAGAATGTCTGCCAGAGATGTGGTGAAAGGTCAGGAGAGAATGCTTCTGGAACATGGCTTTAAAGCCAGGAAAACTCACAGCAACCCAGTGATTCTGGCTGTGAAAGTGTTTGACAACATAAATAAAAAGTTCTTCATCTGCCAAGAAAACAATAGCAAGGAAAGAGCTAGGAAATACATTCTGGAGCTTAGGAGCAACCATTGAAAAGACCCTGTTCTCCATGCCCATAAAGTGTTCATCAGGTTACATCGAGACTGTAGAATTAATTGCCACAGCTCAATGCTATGGAATGATGGGAGCTTTAGTTTTACAAGGTTGTTCGCCCTCTCCACCAAAGAGTGCTGGTGCCTTACCAAACTACAACTCCCAGGATTTCAGAATTCCATAGAAGGGATGCCCAACCTCTTATTTCTAAACCATTGGGAAGCATCCATTGTCTTCCACAGAAAAGAACTGAGTGTGTCCTACAGTGACCCCTAGTGGCTGTTTTTAATAAAACTCCTGCTTGTCTGATGCTGGTTGATAACAACCAGGTTAAAGAATTCTAATTACCATAAAGCACAGGGATGAAACAGTCCAAAGTTATATAATTCCCATGAAAAAAGAGCACAACAAAATCCAAGTGATATCAAGACGGCAGAGGATGTTAATGAGGAAAAATAAACAACCCAGGGTGCACATACATCGTAGAATTACTGCAGTTTGAAACCACTTGAACTGCTATGGTTCAATGTTATTGTAATTTGCCAAGGCTCTAGCGCTCTTGGGCAGAGAAGGCTAAAGATCTTGGAAAACTGCAACTCCCATGATTACATAGCCTCAAGCCATGACAGTTGCAGTGGTGTCACAGAGAGAACACATGAGCCATCTAGTCCAACTCCCTGCCATGCAGGAAAAGCACAATCAAAGTATCCCTGACAGATGGCCACCCAGCCTTTGTTTAAAAGTTTCCAAGGAAGGAGCTTGGAACTGCATAAATTCTGGTTAAGAAAAGGCCTCCTTGCCATTTAAAGTATGGCATGCAGACCATGGAATCAAAGAATCAAAGAGTTGGAAGGGACCTCATGGGCCATCCAGTCCAACCCCCTGCCAAGAGCAGGAATATTGCATTCAAATCACCCCTGACAGATGGCCATCCAGCCTTTGTTTAAAAGCTTCCAAAGAAGGAGCTTCCACCACACTCCAGGGCACAGAGTTCCACTGCTGAACGGCTCTCACAGTCAGGAAGTTCTTCCTCGTGTTAAGATGGAATCTCCTTTCTTGTAGTTTGAAGCCATTGTTCCACATCCTAGTCTCCAGGGAAGCAGAAAACAAGCTTGCTCCCTCCTCCCTGTGGCTTCCTCTCACATATTTATACATGGCTATCATATCTCCTCTCAGCCTTCTCTTCTTCAGGCTAAACATGCCCAGCTCCTTAAGCCGCTCCTCATAGGGCTTGTTCTCCAGACCCTTGATCATTTTAGTCGCTCTCCTCTGGACAGATTCCAGCTTGTCAATATCTCTTCAATTGTGGTGCCCAGAATTGGACACAATACTCCAGGTGTGGTCTAACCAAAGCGGAATAGAGGGGTAGCATGACTTCCTTAGATCTAGACACTAGGCTCCTACTGATGCAGGCCAAAATCCCATTGGCTTTTTTTGCCGCCACATCACATTGTTGGCTCATGTTTAACTTCTTGTCTACGAGGACTCCACACGTACTGCTCTCAAGCCAGGCATTGTCCCCCATTTTGTATCTTTGCATTTCGTTTTTCCTGCCAAAGTGGAGTCTCTTGCATTTATCCCTGTTGAACTTCATTTTGTTAGTTTTGGCCAATCATCTCTCTAATCTGTCAAGATTGTTTTGAATCCTGCTCCTGTCCTCTGGAGTCTTGGCTCTCCCTCCCAATTTGGTGTCGTCTGCAAACTTGATGATCCTGCCTTCTAGCCCTTCATCTAAGTCATTAATAAAGATGTTGAACAGGACCGGGCCCAGGGGGGAAGCCTGCTTGTGGCACTCCGCTCGTCACTTCTTTCCAGGATGAAGAGGAAGCATTGGGGAGAATCACCCTCTGGGTTCGTCCATTTCCAGATCCACCTCACCGTAGTTTTGCCTAGCCCACATTGGACTAGTTTCCTTGCCAGAAGGTCATGGGGGACCTTGTCAAAGAAGGCCTTCCTGACATCCAGGTATGCTACATCCACGGCATTCCCTGCATCTACCCAGCTTGTAACTCTATCAAAAAAGAGCCTTCTCTGTGGTCACCCCCTTCTCTCCTTCAGGAAACAGCTGAAAACTTACTTAAGCTCATTAGAATGTGGAAAGGAGGAGGATTAGATGATGAGAGAGCGCTACTGGACTTCCGACTGAAAAATATTGTTGTATTTGGGCGTGTCGGACCATATTGGCCCAATTAACTTCACTGGCCACTCAGTCAACTCGCATATCTTGGTGAACCTTCGTTGACTTCTGTAAATTAATGCAAATGTTTTATGTTTTATGTTTTGGTTTTATGTTAGATATAAATTTTGATAAGTTATGTTTTGTTTAATCTGCATATGTCATGTTATAAGTTGTTATTATTATTAGATACACAACAAGATTAGTACACCGCAAACAAGGTCGCTCTGCTGGCTGTTGTATTGGATCACACGTCGGACACTTCTCAAGTGTCTAGGACAGTGTGATATATCGGTGAATAATGCTTGGGGATCTGAGTAGGGTGGCCTTTTGCAGCTGACAGATGGTAATTTTCTCAGCGCCGATTGTTTATAAGTGCAGGCCAAGGTCTTTAGAAACTGCACCCAGTGTGCCAATCACCACTGGGACCACCTTTACTGGCTTGTGCCAGTAAATCCTCATATCATGTAAGCTTTTCCAGTTGCTGTATTGTCGAAGGCGTTCATGGCCGGAATCACTGGGATGTTGTAGGTTTTTTCGGGCTACATGGCCATGTTCTAGAGGCAGTTTCTCCTGACGTTTCGCCTGCATCTATCGCAAGCAACCTCAGAGGTAGTGAGGTCTGTTGGAACTAGGAAAAGGGTTTATATATCTGTGGAATGACCAGGGTGGGACAAAGGACTCTTGTCTGTTGGAGCTAGGTGTAAATGTTTCAACCTACCACCTTGATTAGCATTTGATGGCCTGGCAGTGCCTGGGGCAATCTTTTGTTGAGAGGTGATTAGATGTCCTTGTTTGTTTCCTCTCTCTCTTGTTGTGCAGGTTGTAATTTTAGAGTTTTTTCCAGTTGCTTCTCATCAATTCTGCTGTCACCTGTGTTGATCCATACTTGTTTTCCCCCCACAATCGTGTGGTCAGGAGTCTTGTGCTCCAAAACTCTATCAGTCTGAATTCGGAAGTCCCAGAGTAGTTTGATGCTCATTTTCCGTAACTTTGTCAGTCTTGTGATCCCACCAGTTCTTTGTCGCAGGCAGATGGTATTTGGCATTATCTGAACAACGGTATTATGCCTCTGCTTATAGTTGTTGTTGTTGTTGTTGTTATTATTATTATTATTATTATTATTATTATTATTATTAGAAACACAACAAGATGAGTCCACAGCAGACAAGATCACTTTGCTGGCTGTTGTATTGGATCACACGTTGGACACTTCCCAAGTGTCTAGGACTGTGTGATGTATCGGCAAATAATGCGTGAAGATCCCAGTAAGGTGGTCTTCTGTAGCGGGCAGATGGTAATTTTGTCAGAGCCGATTGTGTTTAAATGCAGGCCAAGGTCTTTAGGCACTGCACCCAGTGTGCCAATCACCACTGTGGCTTGTGCCAGAGTCTTTGCAGTTCGATCTTTAAATCCTCATATCGTGTCAGCTTTTCCAGTTGTTTCTTTTCAATCCTGTTGTCATCTGGGACTGCAACATCGACAATCCATACTTTGTTTTTTTACACGACTGTGAGGTCAGGAGTCTTGTGCTCCAGAACTCTGTCTGTCTGAATTCAGAAGTCTCAGAATAGTTTGACGTGTTCATTCTCTGTAACTTTTTCCGGCTTGTGATCCCACCAGTTCTTTGTCGCAGGCAGATGGTATTTGTGGCACAAGTTACAATGAATCACCTGAGCAACGGTGTTGTGCCTCTGCTTGTAGTCTGTCTGTAATCTTCTTGCAGCAGCCGAGGATGTGATCTATTGTTTCATCTGCTTCCTTGCAGAGTCTACACTTGGGATCTGTCGTCGACTTTTCAATTCTGGCTTTGATGGCATTGGTTCGAATGGCTTGTTCTTGGGCTGCCAGAATCAGATCTTCCGTCGCCTTTTTCAAAGTTCCATTTGTGAGCCACAGCCATGTTTTTTCTTTGTCAATTTGGCTCTCAATTTTTGCCAGGAACTTGTTGTTGTTGTTGTTGTTGCTATTATTATTATTATTATTATTATTATTATTATTATTGATATTCTGGGTTTTATGGAAGGGTCCTATGACAACCCCTAGTCTGTAATATCTATATAGACACTGCCATCCTATTGATGGATGCAGCCTAGAATTGCATTGGTCTTTTGCGCTGCTGCATCACACTGTTGGCTCCTGTTCAACTTGCGGTCTACAATGACTCCTAGGTTCCTTTCTTTGCATGGACTATTTTCAAGCCAGGTGCCACCCATTTTATACCTGTGCATTTTACTTTTATTGCCACAGAGTACTACTGTATATTTCTCTCTGGGGAAATTAATTTTCTTATGTTTTGGTCCCTCTCTCCAATCTCTTAAGGTCCTTTTCGGTCCCGATCCTGCCCTCTGTGGTATTGGCAAGTCTCCCAATTTGAGTCATCTTTTGATGTTTTGAAGGTAATGCCTTGCAGAACCGCCTTTCATTTCCCCAATTCCAGGGGAACGTTGCAGATTTGAAATACCGAAAAATTGGGGCAATCGGTGACTCACTGGCGCTTTATGTATTATTTATCCAACACTCCTCCTTTCTCTGAATGAAAGACCGGAGGCAGCTTACAGCTTGAATTCAAAGAAGATTCGGCCAAATCCAGCTTTAAAATTGCAAGACATTTTGTATATATATATAAAAACAAAATGTGATGTGAAAACCAACAACTAATTGTTTTTGATGTTGTGTGCTTTCATTTCATGGACGTCTTAGGGCAAATCAAAGAGTTTTATTATTGGCTTGCTATGTGTTTAAGAGCTGTCTGGCCATGTTCCAGAAGCATTCTCTCCTGACATTTCGCCCACATCTATGGCAGGTATCCTCAGAAGTTGGGAGGTCTGTTGGAAACAAGGCAAGTGGGGTTTATATATCTGTGGAATAATGTCCCGGGTGGGAGAAAGAACTCTTGTCTGTTTGAGGTAGGTGTGAATGTTGCAATTGGCCAGCTTGATTAGCACTGAATAGACTTGCAGCTTCAAAGCCTGGCTGATTCCTGCCTGGGGGAAATCCCTTGTAGTGAATCTTATCTAGTAGGCTGAGAAGGAAGCCTGCATAACAGTAGGGCAAGCCTCCATTTTGAGAGGGTATACCAGGGAAGCAGCCATCTGGAGTGAGGATAGCTAGAAGATGGGAGGAGTTTGAGGTCTCCTGGGATTGGCTAGTGCAGTTGGGAGGTGCCAAGCCTTAGGAGGGGAAAAGATTTCAGCTTCTGAGGGGAGGAGAATTGGGAGTTGGTGGGAGAAGAAATGTTTTTGAAACTGGGTTTTCAGAGAGAGCGCGTCTGTGTCAGGCAGGTCTGATTAGCTGACAGGAAAGGTCAGACTGCAACCTGATATCTTGTGGGAGATAACACAAGGGATTAGCTCTCTAGACTGAGTTAGTTAGAAGTAAGAACTCTGAGTTAGCCGATAACTCAGGGGACTACCTAGGTTAGGCTAGTCAGAAACTCTTTGCTATTTCTCTGAAGTAGAGTGAGGGATTTTTTTTTGTAACCAGCAGATATATCTGTTTTATTAGCTCTGTATGTAACTAAGTGAAGAAACTCTTTTCAAGCAACCATCAAGCTATAGTTCACTTTTGTAACAAGTCATGCGTTTTGTGCCTCTCAGAAGAAGTTAGTTGTCTGTTTTTATAAGTAAATCTTTTTCTATTTAACTTTCAAAAAGGTCTCTATCCTTCCTCAATCTATCAGTAATCCTTTGTGATAATTCTAGCCTCTTTAACATCCTAATACCACAGAAAGATCTCTTATCCAAGCAGTCATTTTGGGAGCTAAGGGGAGAACAGTGTTGGCAGAAGGGGAAAAGTTTACCTCAGAAACTCACTTTAAAAATCCTAAGGCAGCTTGGGTTGGTGGCAGCATTAAACCAAAAGAAGACTGAAGCAGTGCTCACTCTACCATTTCACACACCTAACATCATCTTGCTACCATACTAGTGTCTAGCGGTGTGATATTACATATAATCCTTTACAGTGGTGTTCAGCTGTGGGATATATTATAGTATATATTTTATACTGGTGAGATACTTGATGATAGATAACACGCATTCCGTTATATTGGTGGCAAGCGGCGTGATTTATAATAAGCTATAACTTCGCACTTCTCTGTAATTGGTGCCAGTGGCGAGATTGATATCGTACACTTAGCTGCCCCTGGTTATTTTTTGTCTGGAATTCCCTTGTCTTCTAAGTGTTCCTCTTTATTTACTATCCTGATTTTAGAATCTTTTAATACTGGTATCCAGATTTTGTTTATTTTCATGGTTTCCTACTTTCTTTTGAAATTGTCTACATGCTTGTGAATTTCTACCACTTCTCTGTGTAGTCTGAGGTTGTTAGAGTGGTCCACCAATCAGGGCCACCTAACACCTCCTAACAAAGGATTCCCCCAGGCAGGAAACAGCCAGGATTTGATACTACAAAGCTGTTTGTTGTTCATTCTTTCAGTTGTCTCCGACTCTTCGTGACCTCATGGACCAGCCCACGCCAGAGCTCCCTGTTGGCCGTCACCACCCCGAGCTCCTTCAAGGTCAGTCCAGTCACTTCAAGGATGCCATCCATCGATCTTGCCCATGGTCGGCCTCTCTTCCTTTTACCTTCTACTTTCCCCAGCATCATTGTCTTCTCTAGGCTTTGCTGTCTCCTCATGATGTAGCCAAAGTACTTCCACTTTGTCTCTACTTTGTCTCTGCAAAGCTATTCAATGCTAATCAAAGTGACCAATTGCGACATTCACACTTGCCTCAAACAGACAAGAATTCTTTCTCCCACCCTGGACATCATTCCATACATATACAAACCTCACTTGCTTAGTTTCCAACAGACCTCACAACCTCTGAGGATGCCTGGGCATAGATTTCCCCAGGCAGGAAGCAGACAGACTTTGAAGTTGCAAGGCTTTGCAATGTTAGGCAAGGTGACCAATTGCGACATTGCCTCAAGCAGACAAGAGTTCTGTCTCCCACCCTGGACATTCCACAGATATACAAACCTCACTTCCCTAGTTTCCAAAAGACCTCACAACCTCTGAGGATGCCTGCCACAGATGTGGGCGAAACGTCAGGAGAGAATGCTTCTGGAACATGGACAGTTTCACTCCGCTGTCCTTTTCACCCCGGGAATAACCCTTTTTGTCCCCAAAACCATGCCATGGAGTCCAGATGTTTTTCCAAAGACGCTGCCTCGCTGCCACCATTTTGTGGATGTACAAGGAGCCTGCTGATTGTTGCAGTCAGCCCCTAAGATGTCGATGGGCCGCCTTGGTCCTTTGGTGTGAAGGGATCTGTAGTTCCCCAGATTTTGATCTTCAGCATTGGTGGACGATTATAAGGATTTTACAACTTTGGACAACTTTCTTAAACTTTCAAGGAACTTTGCAAACTTTATGGAACTTTTCCCCAGCCCTATGGATTCCCTTCTCATGATCAAGGGATATTATGATTTTATGCTTATGGACTTTTTCTTCTTCTTTTGAACTCTGGTGGGTGGCTTTTCTTCAACCTTGGTGAGATTTATTTGGGAAAAATCAGGGAAAATTCTGGGTCTTTTCCTCTTCGCTTGCCAAGGATCCTCTTTGGTGGGTCTGAGGGATCCTCTCTCCTGAGCAGGAGCCTCCAAATTCTAGCTCGATATCAACCACGCAATTGCTAAATGCTATGGACTCCTGGGATTTGTAGTTTGCTGAGGCACCAGCATTACTTGGCAGAGAAGGCTCAAAACCTTGCAAAACAAAACTACAATTCCCAGGATTCCATAGCTCTGAGCTATGGCAGTTCTAGGGGTGTCAAACTGCAATAATTCTACAGTGTAGATCCATCTAAAAGAGTGTAAACCAGGCCTGGGCAAACTTGGGCCCTCTGGGTGTTTTGGACTTCAACTCCCACAATTCCTAACAGCCGGTAGGCTGTTAGGAATTGTGGGAGTTGAAGTCCAAAACACCCAGAGGGCCCAAGTTTGCCCAGGCCTGGTGTAAACTCACCAAACCACATTTGGCAGAGGTGGCCTTGGAAAACTACAACTTCCAGGATCCCCACAGCATTTAAAGTGTCACAAAACCACATTCATTCTACATGCACAAGAAAGGAGGGCAAACGCACCCAATCATATTGGGACAGACCTTGGGAAACTACAACTCCCAGGATCTCCATAGCATTTAAAGTTTCAAAAAACCGCATTCATTCTACATGCACAAGAAAGGAGGGCAAACTCAACCAAACACATTGGGCAGACCTTGGGAAACTACAACTCCCAGGATCTCCATAGCATTTAAGGTGTCACAAAACCGCATTCATTCTACATGCACAAGAAAGGAGGGCAAACTCACCAAATCACATTGGGCAGACCTTGGGAAACTACAACTCCCAGGTTTCACTAGCATCGAACCATGGCAATTAATGAAAGCAAGGTCAAATTGCATTGGTTTTAGTTAGACCTCCAATGGGGGAAAATAAGTTATCTTTTTAGAAATCATGGGCAGACCTTGGGAAACTACAACTCCCAGGTTTCACTAGCACTGAGCCATGGCAATTAATTAAAGCAAGGTCAAATTGCATTGGTTTTAGTTAGACCTCCAATGGGGGAAAATAAGTTATCTTTTTAGAAATCATGGGCAGACCTTGGGAAACTACAACTCCCAGGTTTCACTAGCACTGAGCCATGGCAATTAATTAAAGCAAGGCGAATTTGCATTGGTTTTAGTTAAACCTCCAATGGGGGGGGGGGGGGAGTAAGTTATCTTTTTAGAAATCATGGGCAGAACTTGGGAAACTACAACTCCCAGGTTTCACTAGCATTGAGCTATGGCAATTGATTAAAGCAAGATCAAATTGCATTGGTTTTAGTTAGAATGGCAATTAATTAAAGCAAGGTCAAATTGCATTGGTTTTACTTAGACCTCCAATGGGGAAAAATAAGTTAGAAATCTTGGGCAGACCTTGGGAAACTACAACTCCCAGGTTTCACTAGCACTGAGCCATGGCAATTAATTAAAGCAAGGTCAAATTGCATTGGTTTTAGTGAGACCTGCAAAGTGGAAAAAATAGATATCTTTTTGGAAAGGGGAACTAACATGGAGCAGGGACTCATCCAGGGTTGCAACAGCCTTGTTGCTTAAGCTCACATCCTGGATAAACTAGTTTCAATGGGAAGTCTCGCGAGATCTAGAGCTGCCGGGCTTCAACTCCCGTTCCCTCCTATTTTGGAGAAAAACCGGCGCTGACCACCAGAGGGCAGCCGTGAGCCTTCCTCGCTTGGTTGCATTGCCTCCTGGCTTGACTTCCTGCTTGCTTTGAAAGAATTGCAACATCTTCCTTGGTGAGACTTTTTTGGGGGGTTCCATTGTGGGGGGCATATATTTTGCTGAGATATCGATGCAAAAAAGCAGGAGAAGAAGTAAATATTAGCAGGAAAGGGTGCAGAATGCAATGCCAGAACTTTGGGTGGGGTGGGGGGAAAGCCCTTTTGGACTACAATGACCAGAATCCCCCTTTTCATAGAATCATAGAATCATAGAATCAAAGAGTTGGAAGAGACCTCATGGGCCATCCAGTCCAACCCCCTGCCAAGAAGCAGGAATATTGCATTCAAATCACCCCTGACAAATGGCCATCCAGCCTCTGTTTAAAAGCTTCCAAAGAAGGAGCCTCCACCACACTCCGGGGCAGAGAGTTCCACTGCTGAACGGCTCTCACAGTCAGGAAGTTCTTCCTAATGTTCAGATGGAATCTCCTCTCTTGTAGTTTGAAGCCATTGTTCCGCGTCCTAGTCTCCAAGGAAGCAGAAAACAAGCTTGCTCCCTCCTCCCTGTGGCTTCCTCTCACATATTTATACATGGCTATCATATCTCCTCTCAGCCTTCTCTTCTTCAGGCTAAACATGCCCAGTTCCCTAAGCCGCTCCTCATAGGGCTTGTTCTCCAGACCCTTGATCATTTTAGTCGCCCTCCTCTGGACACATTCCAGCTTGTCAATATCTCTCTTGAATTGTGGCGCCCAGAATTGGACACAATATTCCAGGTGTGGTCTAACCAAAGCAGAATAGAGGGGTAGCATTACTTCCTTAGATCTAGACACTATGCTCCTATTGATGCAGGCCAAAATCCCATTGGCTTTTTTTGCCGCCACGTCACATTGTTGGCTCATGTTTAACTTGTTGTCCACGAGGACTCCAAGATCTTTTTCACACGTACTGCTCTCGAGCCAGGCGTCACCCATTCTGTATCTTTGCATTTCGTTTTTTCTGCCAAAGTGGAGTATCTTGCATTTGTCACTGTTGAACTTCATTTTGTTAGTTTTGGCCCATCTCTCTAATCTGTCAAGATCGTTTTGAATTCTGCTCCTGTCCTCTGGACTATTGGCTATCCCTCCCAATTTGGTGTCGTCTGCAAACTTGATGATCATGCCTTCTAGCCCTTCATCTAAGTCATTAATAAAGATGTTGAACAGGACCGGGCCCAGGACGGAACCCTGCGGCACTCCGCTCGTCACTTCTTTCCAAGATGAAGAGGAAGCATTAGTGAGCACTCTCTGTGTTCGTCCACTTAACCAATTACAGATCCACCTCACCGTAGTTTTGCCTAGCCCACATTGGACTAGTTTCCTTGCCAGAAGGTCATGGGGGACCTTGTCGAAGGCCTTACTGAAATCCAGGTACGCTACATCCACGGCATTCCCCGCATCTACCCAGCTTGTAGCTCTATCGAAGAAAGAGATCAGATTAGTCTGACATGACTTGTTTTTGATAAATCCATGTTGACTATTAGCGATGACTGCATTTGTTTCTAAGTGTTTGCAGACCACTTCCTTAACAATCTTTTCCAGAATCTTGCCCGGTATCGACGTGAGGCTGACCGGACGTTTTGTTAGAGAGTTCTGGGAATTGTAGCCCCCAAATCCTATTTGCCAGGTTGTGACATTGCATCTCTTTGGCATCGTGCAGCCGAAGGACATACTAGATAAGAGTTCTGGGAACTGTCTAAGAAAGTAACTTTTCCAAAGTTTGGCTTGAGGTTGAATCTTGCAATGACCAAGGATTTGGGGAAGTGCAATCCAAAATGTGTTCTGACATTAGCATGGCTTTTCTCTTGCATTGCATAGTTGAACATCTTGTTGGAAGGGCATGATGGGAGTTATAGTAATAATAATAATAATAATAATAATAATAATAATGGGTTGTTGTAGGTTTTTTCGGGCTATATGGCCATGTTCTAGAGGCATTCTCTCCTGACGTTTCGCCTGCATCTATGGCAAGCATCCTCAGAGGTAGTGGCTCTCTGAAGGAGGTTCATCCTCACTACCTCTGAGGATGCTTGCCATAGATGCAGGTGAAACGTCAGGAGAGAATGCCTCTAGAACATGGCCATATAGCCTAAAAAAACCTACAACAACCCAGTGATCCTGGCCATGAAAGCCTTTGACATGCATCACAAGCACGGCTGGCGGGGACGAGGGACAGGGCCTTCTCTGTGGTGGCCCCTCGGCTGTGGAACGCCCTTCCCATGGACATTAGATCAGCTCCTACGTTAATGGTGTTGGAACAGGCATTCGGATAAACAGTGCAATGAATACGATGAATATAGGAACGGAATTATAGACGACGACTTGGATCACGATTCTAGTTACGAGACGTTAATGTGTTGTTATTGATGTGTCATTACTTTGTATAATATGCTCTTAATGGTTTTTAAATTGTATATTGTTATGATTGTCTTTTTGCTCTTGTTGTGAACCGCGTTGAGTCGCCTACGGGCTGAGATACTGCGGTATACAAGCAAAGTAAATAAATAAATAAATAAATAAATACAATAATAATAATAATAATAATAATAATCTTTATTTATGTCCCGCCACCATCTCCCCGAAGGGGATTCGGGGCGGCTAACATGAGACCAAGCCCAAAAATAATATAGCAAAGTTAGACACAAAACAACAGAAAAAAAATCCATTACAACAAAATACATAAAGTAACAAAATAAAATAAACCGTGCAAAATAACATAATAAAAATCAAACACAAAGGGCGGTCCAAATGCAATTTAGCAAAGGAGGAGGAGAGGGAGGCAGTGCCCACAAATGGGGGGATGATGACACAAGGCCTAGGTTTTAATCATTGCTGGAACAATTGCAATTGCTCCTTGCCCTGCAGAGCAGAGTCCAAAAAGAGGACTGCACCAGAGGTGATGTTCCCTCGCGTTTTCTCTTCCTTTGCTGCCGTCCCGCAGGCCAGGCAAGCCGCGAGCCGCTTCGTCAGGATGAATGCCACCAACGCCAAAAGCCGCCTCGCCAATAAGGTCGCTTTGGTCACCGCCTCCACCGAAGGGTGAGTCCTGTTCACGGTTGACTTGTGATTAAAAGCACTCTGCAGTTCCCCAGAGGCACTCTTGACTTCCCTGGGTGTATCTACACTGTCAAAGTAATGTGGTTTGTACCCGCAATGCTATGGAATATTGGGATTTGTAGCATAGTGAAGCAACAGCAGGGAAGACTCAAGCACTTTACACTCTACCAGAGACACTTTTTGCTTTCACTGGGTATATCTACACCAGTGATACCTCCAGATGTTTTGGACTTCAACTCCCACAATTCCTAATGGCCGCAGTGAGGGCATTGGTTTCCAGGTGGAAGGCTTGACGCACCTTCGTCTTGGCACGCTTCTCTCTTTCGCCCTCCATTCGTGTCTCTTCAAATTCTGCAGCACTGCTGGTCACAGCTGACCTCCAACTGGAGCGCTCAAGGGCCAGGGCTTCCCAGTTTTCAGTGTCTATGCCAGAGTTTTTAAGGTTGGCTTTGAGCCCATCTTTAAATCTCTTTTCCTGCCCTCCAACATTCCGTTTTCCGTTCTTGAGTTCGGAGTAGAGTAACTGCTTTGAGAGACGGTGGTCGGGCATCCAGACAACGTGGCCAGTCCAGCAGAGTTGATGGCGGAGGACCATTGCTTCAATGCTGGTGGTCTTTGCTTCTTCCAGCACACTGACATTTGTCCTCTTGTCTTCCCAAGAGATTTGCAGGATTTTTTGGCGGCAGCATTGATGGAATTGTTCCAGGATTTGCATGTGACGTCTGTAGACAGTCTACGTCTCACATGCATATAGCAGGGTTGGGAGGACAATAGCTTTATAGACAAGCACCTTGGTCTCCCTACGGATGTCCCAGTCCTCAAACACTCTCTGCTTCATTCGGAAAAATGCTGCACTCGCAGAGCTCAGGTGGTGTTGTATTTCAGTGTCAATGTTGACTTTGGTGGAGAGGTGGCTGCCAAGGGTGCGGAAATGGTCAACATTTTCTAATGTGACACCATTAAGTTGTATTTCCGGCATTGGAGAGGGATTGGCTAGTGACTGCTGGTTTTCTTGATGTTCAATGACAGGCCGAGCTTCTCTGCAAAGGTGTTTAGAGTGGCTTGTAGGTCTTCTGAATGTGCACAGATGACGTTGTCATCAGCATACTGGAGTTCTATAACAGATGTTATTGCAATCTTGGTTTTGGCTTTCAGTCTGCTGAGATTAAATAGCTTAGATATCATCTGCATATCTAAGGTTGTTAATGTTTCGTCCAGCAATTTTCACTCCAGCCTTGGATTTGTCAAGCCCCACACATTGCATGATGTGTCCTGCATACAAGTTGAATAGTTTGAGTGAGAGTATACAACCCTACTGTACGCCTTTCCCAATCTTGAACCAGTGTGTTGTTCCGTGGTCTCTTCTTACTGTTGTGAGAGAGATAAGGTAGCTTGATCTCCGCATACCACCAAGAACTTGACACAATTTATTATGATCCACACAGTCAAGGCTTTGGAATAGTCAATAAAACAGAAATAGTTTTTTTTTTCCTGAAACTCCCTGCCTTTCTCCATTATCCAGCGGATATTGGCAATCTGGTCTATCGTTCCTCTGCCTTTCCTAAACTCAACTTGTACATCTGGCAACTCTTGCTCCATGTATTGCTGGAGTCTTCCTTGCAGGATCTTGAGCATTACCTTCCTGGCATGTGAAATAAGGGCCACTGTATGGAAGTCTGAGCAGTCTTTCGCATTTCCCTTTTTTGGTATGGGGATATAAGTTGATTTTTTCCAGTCTGATGGCCATTCTTGTGTTTTCCATATTTGCTGGCATATGGCATGCATCACCTTGACAGCATCCTCTTTCCAGACTTTAAACAGTTCAGCTGGGATCCCGTCATCTCCTGCTGCCTTGTTGTTAGCAATGATTCTTAAGGCCCATTCAACCTCACTCCTCAGGATGTCTGGTTCTAATTCACTCACAATACCGTCAAAGCTGTCCTTAATATTGTTATCCTTCCTATACAGATCTTTGTATAGTCTCGCCACCTTCTCTTGATCTTTTCAACTTCAGTTAGGTCCTTGCCATCTTTGTTTTTGATCATGCCCATTTTTGCCTGAAATTTACCTCCGATGTTTTTAATTTTCTGGAAGAGGTCTCTTGTCCTTCCTATTCTGTTGTTTTCTTCCACTTCCATGCATTGCTTGGAGTTCCTCTGTGTTGAGTGTTGTTCTTTAAATTTCTGTTATGATTTCAGAGGTTTTTTAATATTAGTATTCTTGTCTGGAGTTCCCCTGTGTTTGAGTGTTGTCCCCACTAAGAAAATCAAACAAATGCTTTGTTCAGCAAAGGACAAGAGGGATCCTCTCACTTCTGCAGGAGTCTACTGTATCCCATGCAGCTGTGGACAAGTCTACAGAGGGACCACCAAAGGCAGCAGCATTGCCCAAACACGCATCAAGGAACATGAAAGGCACTGCAGACTACTTCAACCAGAGAAGTCAGCCATAGCAGAGCACCTCATGAACCAACCTGGACACAGCATTTTATTTGAGAACACAGAAATGCGGGACCACTCTCACAACCACCATGTCAGACTAGACAGAGAAGCCATTGAAACCCACAAGCATGTGGACAATTTCAACAGAAAGGAGGAAACCATGAAGATGAACAAAATCTGGCTACCAATATTTAAAAAATTCTAAAATCATAACAGTATATAAAGAACAACACTCAACACAGAGAAACTCCAGACAAGAAGCAATCGGGGACAGCTAATCACCTCTCAACAAAGGCTTTCCCCAGGCAACAACAAGCTACACCTAAAAACTATCAGGTCATCAAATGCTAATCAAGGTGGCCAATTGAAACATTCACACCGAGCTCCAACAGACAAGAGTTCTTTCTTCCTCTCTGGACATTCCACAGATAAATAAATCCAATTTTCCTAGTTGCCAACAGATCCAACAACCTCTGCTATAGATGCAGGAGAAACGTCAGGAGAGAATGCTTCTAGAACATGGCCATGCAGCCCAAAAAACAACAACCCAGCCATATTCATTATCTGCAATATCTGAAACAAGACTAAAAACATGGTAAAACCCGCACAATTCCATAGCATAGAGCCATCTCTGTTAAAGTATCACACTGCATTTGTTTGAGAGTATAGATGCATTCTCTGTGGCTGCCCCAGGATGAAAAAAGCAGAGCGTTGGCTCAGGGAGAGGCATAAAACAGAGGCCTTGGGGCTAATCTCTAACTCAAGTTAAACCCACCAGCTAATCTCAGCTTTTGATTCTTGGAGCTTGTCACAAGAGGTGTCTTTTTGTTCCTAAATTAGATCCCCTTGTGCTTCTCACTAAAGACTTCAGGCTTTCGGAGTTCAGATTTGAGTGGAGAAGCCTCCAAAGCATCAGATTAAAAGTCTTAATGTATTCTTCCCAATTTTGATCCGACTCTGCTTTATGTTTTGATGGATAAGCAGATTTATCAAGGTTTTTCCCCCCAAGTCTTGTTAATTCTCATGGTATTTAATGCACACCTTATCTTGGGATTTGTTTGAAAAAACCCAAAAGATCACCAGGGAGGATATCTAGGGATGCTTAACACAATTTGACACCACTTTAAAGTGCCATGGCTCAGTGCTATGGCATTCTGGGAGTTGTCAGCCCCTTCCACACAGCTGTATAAAAACCACATTGAACTGGATTATATGGCAGTGTGGACTCAGATATTCCAGTTCAAAGCAGACAGTGTGGATGATCTGCCTTGATATTCTGCAGATCATCATAAACTCCCAAGTTCTGTCCAGACAGGCATTATATCCAGTCAAATCACCCCCAACAGATGGCAATCCAGCCTCTGTTTAAAAAGCTCCAGTGAAGGAGACTCTACTGCAGTGTTTCTCAACCTGGGGATCGGGACCCCTGGGGGGGGGTCACGAGGGGGTGCCAGAGGGGTCGCCAAAGACCATCAGAAAACATAGTATTTTCTGTTGGTCATGGGGGTTCTGTGTGGAAAGTTTGGTCCAATTCTATCGTTGGTGGGGTTCAGAATACTATTTCATTCTGGGTGAACTATAAATCCCAACAATTACAACTCCCAAATGGCAAGGTCTATTTTCTCCAAACTTTAGCAGTGTTCACATCTGGGCCTATTGAGTATTTGTGCCAAGTTTGATCCAGATCCATCATTGCTTGGGTCCACAGTGTTCTCTGGATGTAGTTGAACTACAACTCCAAAAACTCAAGGACAACGTCCACAAGACCTTCCCAGTGTTTTCTCTTGGTCATGGGAATTCTGTTTGCCAAGTTTGATTCAATCCCATCATTGGTGGAGTTCAGAAGGCTCTCTGATTTTAGGTGAACTATAAATCCCAGCAACTCCAGCATTACCAAATGACAAAATCAGTCACCCCTAACCCTACCAGTATTCAAATTTGGGCATATTGGGTATTTGTGCCAAATTTGGTACAGTGACTGAAAATACATCCTGCATATCAGATATTTACATTACGAAGTAGCAATGAAAATAATGTTATGGTTGGGGGTCACCACCACATGAGGACCTGTACTAAGGGGTCGCGGCATTAGGAAGGTTGAGAACCACTGCTCTACTGGAATCCCACAGAGCAAATATTTCACATATTTCATGCTGGTTGTTTCTTTCCTTGCCCATTTCTTTCTAGAATTGGCTTTGCGATCGCTCGCCGCCTGGCCCAAGATGGTGCTCACGTGGTTCTGAGCAGCCGGAAACAAGCCAACGTGGACCGGGCCGTGGCCGAGCTGCGAACGGAGAACCTCAGCGTGTCGGGGTTGGTGTGCCATGTGGGCAAAGACAAAGACAGGCAGCGCCTAATCGAGACGGTAAGAATAGAGTGTCTTTGGCAGCATGGGCAGCATCTGCACTGTAGGATTCATGCACTTTGGCACCACTTGAACTTCCATGGCTCAATGCTAGGCAATCCTGGGAGTTATAATTGGGTGTACTAGTACTTTTTTGGCAGAGAAAACAAAAGACCTGTTAAAACTCCAACTCCCAGGTTTCTCATTACATTGAGCCATGGTAGTAAAAGTTATACTGGGTCAGGAAAGGCTGGGCCTTATTTAGGGCAGCTCCTTTCCAGCCACCATTATCTGAAGATCTTTCTCCAGACCTGTTTGTTTATAATATAACTAGCTGTCCCCTGCCACGCGTTGCTGTGGCCCAGTCTCGTGAGCTGGAAAATAAAGTAATGAGAAAGTGTTGGTTTCTAATATATGTAATTTCTCCATGTTTGTGGGTAAACAGTATTTCTTGCTGTTTCTTTGTCAGTGTTAATGTGGAGATTGTATGGTTTGCCTACTCTGGAACATACAACATATAATTGTCTTTCTTTAGGGGGTCACTTTCAAATCTATGATACTATCTCTGTGTGTGTGTGAATCATATCTATCTATATCTCTGGCTGGATGGCTCTTTGTCAAGAGGGCTTTGATTACGTTTTCTTGCCCTAGTGAACAGAGTTGGACTCGATAGCCTTAAGTATTTTCTATTGGTCTGTGTGGGAAGTTTGCCCCAATTCTGTCGTTGGTGAAGTTCAGAATGCTCTTTGATTGTAGGTGAACTATAAATCCCAGTAACTACAATTCCCAAATGTCAAGGGTCTATTTTCCCCCAACTCCATCTGTGTTCAAATTTGGGCATATGGAGTATTCGTGCCAAGTTTGGTCCAAATCCATCATTGTTTGAGTCCACAGTGCTCTCTGGAAGTAGGTGAACTACAACTCCCAAACTCAAGATCAATGCCCACCAAACCCTTCCAGTATTTTCTGTTGGTCATGGGAGTTCTGTGTGCCATGTTTGGCTCAATTCCATCATTGATAGAGTTCAGAATGCTCTTTGATTGTAGGTGAACTATAAATCCCAGCAACTACAACTCCCAAATGACAAAATCACAATTTTTTGAGTGATAGTCACTCCTTGTGTGGTGAGACGTTTTGTTGCCAAATTTGGTGTGATTTCGTTCATTGGTTCTTTTGTTTTTAAGGCACTCATTATGCACAGAGCATTTATATAGATAGATAGATAGATAGATAGATAGATAGATAGATAGATAGATAGATAGATAGATAATAAACTTTATTTATATACCGATCTCCTTGAGGGGACTTCCAAGTAACATCATCAATACATACAAAGTAAACAACATAACCATAACATTAACAAAACAATATAAACATAAAAATTGTTGCCATAACACATATATATTAAAAGTTTACCTCTTTTAGGGCTTATGCTTAGAGCTGAACATTATCAGTGAAAGCTTAAGATTGTGATATCAAAAGATTGTAAGAGTTCTTGCTAATGTTGCTGTCGTTGCTTTGCTTTTAGGCTCTTGAGCGCCATGGAGGGATTGACATTTTGGTGTCTAATGCAGCTGTGAACCCCTATTTCGGCCCCATCCTTGACACGCCAGGAGAGGTCTGGGACAAGGTGAGGATGATGATGATGACGACAACGACGATGATAATAATGCATTAATATAACAACAGCAATAATAATAATAATAATAATAATAATAATAATAATAATAATAAATTGAAGTTGGTAATAATAGTCTGACTTAGCTACGGTAGTCCATGCTCTTGTTACATCCTGTTTAGACTACTGCAAAGTGTTCTATGTGGGGTGGCCTTTGAAGACTGTTCGGAAGCTGCAAATAGTCCCAACGCACTGCAGCCATGTTGTTAACTGGACGTCGCAAAGGGAACATACAACCCCCCTGTTCCGGCAACTCCACTAGCTACCTATTAGCTACCGAGCATGATTCAGCTTGACCCCACTTGAACTGCCATAATTCAATCATGGAATCTTGGGAGTTGTAGTTTGGTTTGGCACCAGCACTCTTTGAGAGAGAATGCTAAGGTCCTTATAAAACTACCAGTCTCAGTATTCCATAGCATTGAGCTACAGCAGTTAGAGTGGCATCAAACTGCATTAATTCTCCAGTGTAGGTGCACCCAATGAATGAAGGACCTCATTACCTCTGAGGATGCTTGCCATAGATGCAGGCGAAACGTCAGGAGAAAATCTGCCTCCAGAACATGGCCATATAGCCCGGAAAAACCTACAACAACCCATGGATTCCGGCCATGAAAGCCTTCGACAATACAATGAAGGAGCTGCTTTTGAAGCATGTCTTCTCTTTACTTGCTTCTGTATTTGCAGATTTTGGATATCAACGTCAAAGCTGCTGCCATGCTGATTCAGTTGGTGGTGCCTCATATGGAAAAAAGAGGGTGAGTGCACAAGACGGGCATTTTTCTTGGTATTTTTGCAGATTTGCTAAAATACGAGTGTTGAATGAAAAGTAATGCCTCCACTTTTGTTACTAGGTGTTGGATGGAAATACTTTAATAAACACAGGAATAATCCTTAGAATATGCTCTTTAACTATCACTATCCACCTTTCCACATAATCACCAGACAATTGGATACATTTCTGCTAACGATGAGCAAGTTTTCTGAAGCCGTCATGAAAGAAGTCGACACTGTTTCCATAACCTATTGTGCACAGATCTTCCGATAGCCCAGCAAAGCAATAATGTGGCCCACACGTTCTTGTGAATTGCCGATTATGCTTGAAATTTCTCTCTGAGTGATACGACGATCGTCCTGAATCAATCTGTCAACCTTTACTTGTGAAACTCAGTAGTTGCTGTCACAGGACGTCCAACTCTTGGTTTGTCACGCAAGTCAGATGTTCCCACCTCAACATCTTTAAACTTACTCACCCAACGACGCACAATACTCACATCAACACAATCACCATAATCAGCTTGCATTCTCTGATGAATCTCCTTTGGGGTGACACCTTTTGCTGTCAAGAATTCAGTGACTGCATGTTGCTTAAGTCGCATTGACCGACCATCTGCGCAAGGTTTCATACTTCACACTTTAACAACACAACCGTTCAGTGCTAAGGTTTCTTGCCAAAATGGAACTGCGGAGGAGAGTCTACTGAACAAGCCAGTACCAGCCGCATACCAGTACTGCCATCTGTTGAGAAGTTACGAAGGTGGAGGCATTACTTTTCATTCAACCCTCATAGTTCCAGATCCAGCTTTTGCTCTGTTCTTTGTTGGATAACCTTAAAGTTCTTCTTGCATGCTTTCCTTCTTTCCTAACTTTTCTCTCTTCAGTCTAAGCAGATGACTTTTCCAACACCCATCTTTCCCTCCCACTATTGACAAATGTTTGTTACTAGACTAACTTTTGCTGTCAGCCATTATGTGTCCGTTTCAGAGAAACAGGCATTATATATTTTACTAGCCGTCCCCTGCCACGCGTTGCTGTGGCTCACTTGGAGGTTCTGTGTGGGAGGTGTGGCCCAATTCTATCGTTGGTGGGGTTCAGAATGCTCTGTGATTGTAGGTGAACTATAAATACCAGCAACTACAACTCCCAAATGTCAAGATTCTATTTCCTCCAAACTCCACCAGTGTTCACATTTCGGCATATTGAGTATTCTTGTAGAGTTTGGTCCGGATCCATCATTGTTTGAGTCCACAGTGATCTCTGGATGTAGGTGAACTACAACTCCAAAACCAAAGGACACTGCCCACCAAACCCTTCCAGTATTTTCTGTTGGTCATGGGAGAACAGTGTGCCAAGTTTGGTTCAATTCCATCATTGGTGGGGTTCAGAATGTTTGATTGTAGGTGAACTATACATCCCAGCAACTACAACTACCAAATGACAAAATCAATTTTTTTTAAGTGAAAGACATACACTGGTTGTTAGGTGTCTTGTGTCCAAATTTGGTGTCAATTCGTCCAGTGGTTTTTGAGTTCTGTTAATCCCACAAATGAACATTACATTTTTATTTATATAGATTGTTTTGGGTCTCTTTTTAGCGAGATAAAGTGAGGCAGAAGTAAATGTAATACATCTTATATCTATACATATAATAAAAGTGAAAATCTGTATGTGTGTATGTGACAGGGGTGCCCACTTTCACAGACTGGCTCCTGCCTCCACAAACAACTATAGCCCACAGTGATAGGAAGACACCAATGGCATTGCAGGCTATAGCGAATGCCACATCCCAGTGTTCCTTTCTCTCTCCATTGGTGTGGAATTTGCATGATCCCACTCACTGCTTCTCTCTTAACCCTTTCCTATCCTTTTCTGTGGCACACAGCAAACAGAGGGATTGATCAGCAACTAAACATATTGGAAGGGGTTGGGGGGTGAGTCAACATGATGGAAGTTGTAGTTCACCTTGCATCAAGACACAGCACTGTGACGCCACCGACAATGGGCCTGGACCACATTTGGCACACAGAACCCCTCTCCTTGTGGAGAGAAAAAGTGGGGTAGACATAAACATCATCCTCATCACTGTGTTTGACGTGTGGTAAAAAGTTAGGTTTTGGAATAAGTTTTCCCAAATATTTTTGAGCCAAATGCAAAAAGACTCTCTAGAAAGCCAGTTCCATCTTGTCTCCTATGCTATGCTAATAATATAATATAATATAATATAATATAATATAATATATTGCATATATATATAATATTTATAATATTATAATGTAATATAATATAATACTAATAATAATATGATATTATAGTTACATATTATATATTACATGTAATATTACTAATAATGTTACAATATAATGGTATAGTACAGTATAGTAATATATAATACTGATATTGTACTATGCTAATCTATATAAATAAAAATGTAATGTTTGTTTGTGGGATTAACAGAACTCAAAAAGCACTTAACGAATTAACACCAAATCTGGATGCAATATACCTAACAACCCTATGTATGTCCTTAACTCAAAAAAATTGATTTTGTCATTTGGGAGTTGTAGTTGCTGGGATTTATAGTTCACCTACAATCAAAGAGCATTCTGAACCCCACCAACGATGGAATTGAACCAAACTTGGCACACAGTTCTCCCATAACCAACAGAAAATACTGGAAGGGTTTGGTGGGCAGTGTCCTTTGGTTTTGGAGTTGTAGTTCACCTACATCCAGAGATCACTGTGGACTCAAACAATGATGAATCTGGACCAAACGCTACACGAATACTCAATATGCCCAAATGTGAACACTGGTAGATTTTGGGGAAAATAGAATCTTGACATTTGGGAGTTGTTGTTGCTGGGATTTATAGTTCACCTACAATCACAGAGCATTCTGAACCCCACCAAGCAATAGAATTGGGCCAAACCTCCCACACAGAACCCCCATGTGGGCCACAGCAACGCATGGCAGGGGACGGCTAGTAATATAATATATTGTATGTATGTATATGTTGTAAGCTGCTCTGAGTCCCCTTCGGGGTGAGAAGGGCGGCATATAAATGTCGTAAGTAAATAAATAAATATTTCATTGATGTTTCGTAACCTCTAATAATGTGGGCAGGGATATGTATGAAATAGAGAAAAAGAGGGGGAAATAAGGCTACGCAAAAAGGAAAAGAAGAGGAAGGAAGGAAGGAAGGAAAGAGGTAGCGCACTCCAACTAAATTATCTCCTTTTCCCCCTTCCTCTTGTTACAGAGGTGGCGCTATTGTCCTGGTCTCCTCCATTGCAGCCTATTCCCCTTTTCCGGTGAGTCGGTTGCTTCCTTCCTCCTCTGTGTTTTGAGGAACTGCATCATGTGGTCTAAGCATGAAATTCAGGCTGGATCTACACTGCCTGGGCCAGGCTTTAGCACAGCAGGTTAAACCACCAGCTGCAGGAAACCTTGTCAGTCAAAAGGTTGACACTTTGAAGCCCAGATAAGGGTGAGTTCCTGGCCTTTAGCTCAGCTTCCAACTACTTAGCGGTTTGAAAGCAAAGTGTGAGTAGTTAAATAGGTACCGCTTAAAAGCGGAGAGATATTTTAAGGCACCTATAAGGAAATTTATTTATTTATTTACAAAATTTATATGCCACCCTTCTCACCCCAAAGGGGACTCAGAGTGGCTTACAAGATATATATACATTCAATATATTATATTATTAGCATAGTACAACATCAGTATTATATATTACCTTGATCTAATGCTGGCAATTAGATCAAGGAGGAAGTTTACAAACAAAGCTCTTCAGCAGGGAAGATGGAGCAACAGCAGCCCCTAAAGGCCGGCAACAAGCACAGCCTCCAAAATGCCGAAGCTGGGGCAAAGCCTATATATACCTCTATCTATGTACAGTTGTCTATCTTGTTTGTATATAAACAGCATTGAATGTTTGCCGTATATGTATGTTCTGTGATCCGCCGAAGGGCGGAATATAAATACTATAAATAAATAAATAAATAAATAAATAAATAAATAAATACCAAGTCAAAGCAGATAATCTTGAAATTTACATGGCAGTGTAGATGGGGCCTCATTTTTGTTTCATATACATCCTACATAATACTAATATTATACATACATGTAGTATTATGTATAATATTGCAGTATAGTGGTATAGTACAATATAGTAATGTATAATACTGATATTATGCTATGCTAATATAATATATTGTATGAACATTTAATAATATCGCAATATACTAATAATACAATATAATTATATAGTTTTATATTTTATATTGCATGTATTATTAGGAATAATAGTGCAGTATAGTGGCATAGTACAATATAGTAATGTATAATATTAATGTTGTGCTATGTTAATAATATAATATATTGCATGTACATACAATATATTATATTATTAACATAGCACAACATCAATATTATATATTAATATTATATATTATAGTCCCCTTCAGGGTGAGAAGGGTGGAATATAAATGTTGTATGTATATACACACACACACACACACACACACACACATCTCCTGAAGGTAATTTAATACAAAATGCTTCTGATCATTTAGTGCATAAAACAAAGGTTAGGTACATTGAACCTTCAGAAAGCCAAGATGATACAAACCTCATTTAGTAGAAGCTGCAGAAGAGACTACATCCTCCTTTACCCAATGGATAAGTTATTTTTTTCTGATACTCATTGCCACAAGATGCTGTGGTAACATAGCCACCAGTTGAGATGGTTTTAAAAGGATGCTGGATGAATTTTTTGGAGGATTGGTTTATTGGTGGCTTTTAGTCCTAGGGGCCTAAATGCTCATTTACTTTTTGGACCGGTGGTGTAGTTGGCTGGGGAGTATAATTATCATTATTGTAATAGTTTGTTCAACTAGATCTAGAAGAAAGGCTCAAAAAAGGCTCAAGATGGCTTGAAGGCTGGGGCCTAAAGTAACTCAGGGTAGGATGGGTGATGTAGTCTGTAGGAACTCAAGTTGGGGAAATGTCAAAGCCAATGGTCTTCACTCCTTTCTAGGGTTTGGGTCCCTACAATGTCAGCAAGACCGCTCTTGTGGGCCTCGTACGCAACTTTGTCCCTGAATTGAGCTCCCGAAAAATACGCATCAACTGCCTGGCGCCCGGCTTGATCGAAACCAAGTTCAGCTCAGCGGTAAGTTCCAGAAGTTGGAGGAAAGAAGCAAAGAGTTATGGCTTGTTGTTGTGAAATGTTGACCTTCCATGGAAACCACTGAATGGAAGAACTTCTGTGGTTTTATCTACACAATAGAGTTAATGGAGTTTTACACCAGTTTAACTCTTATAACTCAATGCTTTGAGTTGTAATTTTACAAGGTCTTCTCTGACACATGCCTCATCAAACTACAACTCCCATGATTCTATAACATTGAGCTTTGGCAGTTAATGTGTTTTGAAACTGCATTAAGCCTACAATATAGATGCACCCTTAGAAGTTGGTTGCAATAGGGGTGGTAATTCTTGTATTAATAAAGAGAGGAAACAAACTGACAAGCATGTTCTCGTTTCAGTTAAGGGAAGATGAAGCCACACTGGAGAAAACAATGGAGTCCATGAGGATCCAAAGGTAACCTTGTCTCCATGCCACCTAGCTATCCAAGTGTGACTTCCATGGGATTGCTTCTGTGATGATTTAGCAGAGTGAAGCTATACGGCTCCGGGCCAGCATACCTGTCCGAACGTATCTCCTCCTACGTTCCACCTCGGAGTTTAAGAACTTATGGGGAGGCCCTGCTCTCAGCCTCGCCTCTGTCTTAAACACGTTTGCTGGAGATGAGGGACAGGGCCTACTCGGTGGTAGCCCCCCGCCTGTGGAATTCACTTCCCAGGGAAATGAGGGCATCATCATCCCTCCTTGCCTTTAGAAAGAAGGTTAAAACGTGGATGTGAGACCAGGCCTTCGGGCAATTAGGTTAAAGGACAATTGATAATGTCCTTTAATCTAATGGGTGTTTTGTTTATTTATAAGAATATTTTGAAAATTAATTGGCTTGGAAGTGGATTTGGATAAGTTAAGCGGAGTACTCAATAGTATATGGCTAGTTAAATAGCTACCAGAGTGGTTATAGCTCAATGGACTGTAAGTATACTGTTTTAATTTTTCTGCCTTAATGTTTATGTTTTTCAATTGTTATAATTGTTGTTTTGTATTTTATGATGCGGCATTGAATTGTTGCCAATTGGAAGCCGCCCTGAGTCCCCCGAGGGGTTGAGAAGGGTGGGGTAAAAATGTTCAAAATAAATAAATAAAATAGAAGGGACAGTGGCGCCCATTGAGGAATAGGACCCATGTTTTGCTAGCACTGGTATCTCCAGTTGAAACACAAGACCCTTGAAAGTGACAGTGCTGAGATTGATGCATCCTACTCATGATCTGTATAAGCTTTGGATGTTTATCTAAATCTGTACAGTGCTGAATTCCGTATCTGTGGGGGATATGATATGGGACTTGCAGTGGAAACATAAAACTATGAAATGAACAATTTCAAATGGAAGCGTACTACAGAATCTTATTGGAAGATCTAGAAAATCCTTAGGAAGAATACATCTTTAGCATTTAGCTCTTACTGCCTATTACAGGGAAAACCAGCTGATCCCTAATCCATCTAAAACACAGACATGCGCCTTTCACCTTAAGAACAGACAAGCATCCCAAGCTCTGAGGATTACCTGGGAAGGAATCCCACTGGAGCATTGCAACACACCCAAATACCTGGGAGTCACTCTGGACCGTTCTCTGACCTACAAGAAGCACTGCCTGAACATCAAGCAAAAAGTGGGTGCTAGAAACAACATCATACAAAAGCTGACTGGCACAACCTGGGGATCACAACCAGATACAGTGAAGACATCCGCCCTTGTGCTATGCTACTCTGCTGCTGAGTATGCATGCCCAGTGTGGAACACATCTCACCACACTAAAACAGTGGATGTGGCTCTTAATGAGACATGCTGCATTATCACAGGGTGTCTGCGCCCCACACCACTGGAGAAATTACACTGCTTAGCCGGTATTGCACCACCTGACATCAGCCGGGAATTAGCAGCCAATAGTGAAAGAACCAAGGCAGAGACATCTCCAGCTCATCCCCTGTTTGGGTATCAGCCAGCACGTCAATGACTTAAATCAAGACATAGTTTTCTTAGATCTACAGAGACACTTGCTGGAACACCTCAGCAAGCGAGAGTCCAAAAGTGGCAGGCCCAAACCCAGCACCTCAATCCATGGGTGATACCAGAGGAGAGACTCCCCCCTGGGCACACAGAAGACTGGGCGACTTGGAAGGTGCTGAACAGACTGCACTCTGGCACCATAAGATGCAGAGCCAACCTCATGAAATGGGGCTACAGGGTGGAATCCTCGGCATGCGAGTGCGGAGAAGAGCAAACCACTGACCACCTGCTGCAATGCACCCTGAGCCCTGCCACATGCACAAGGGAGGACCTTCTTGCGGCAACACCAGAGGCACTCCAAGTGGCCAGATACTGGTCAAAGGACATTTAATCAACTACCAAATTTGCAAAATCTGTGGGGGGTTTTTTGTTTTTTTTCTTTTTCTTTTTAATCTGTGTGTTTGCTTTGCTCTGCTAGAACTGTAATACAATGGTATGGTTGCTGGTGACACAATAAATAAATAAATAAGCATTTCTAGGTTCTTTATTCTGACTGGTCAGCATCCGCCGAAAGGATGCCATACAATCATGCCAGAAGACCTACAAAATGCCTATATAGGACACCCCTCTTGCATTTCTAGATCCTCCAATGTGACAATCTCCAAAAGAAGCCTGTTGCTGAATTATGCTGCAGGGCCTAGAACATAGCTAGAGATAATACATCTGCAGTGTGATTCTTTGGTCAGACTTGTGGCATAATGTAAAATAAACCACGTGTAGTTCACGTTTGATCAGCTCACACACTGCCTTACCAAAGAAGGAAATTATGCCATGCAGATGAACAGTAAAGAACAAGTAGTTTACTCTTCATAATTCAGAACTACATACTGTATGTACAACGTGATCAGTTGCGTCAACTCACATAATGTCCTTTAATGAGAGATCTAAAATGGTCTTTTTTTTGTTCATGTGGATAAACTCCTTCAGCAGTTCATGAACCAAGATTATTATTATTATTAGTAGTAGTGGCGCAGTGGGTTAAAGCACTGAGCTGCTGAGCTTGTTGATCGAAAGATCGCAGGTTCGATTCCGGGGAGCGGCGTGAGCTTCCGCTGTCAGCCCTAGCTTCTGCCAACCTAGCAGTTCGAAAACATGCAAATGTGAGTAGATCAATAGGTACCGCTCCGGCGGGAAGGTAACGGCGCTCCATGCAGTCATGCCAGCCACATGACCTTGGAGGTGTCTACGGACAACACTGGCTCTTCGGCTTAGAAATGGAGATGAGCACCACACCCCAGAGTCAGATATGACTGGACTTAATGTCAGGGGACTACCTTTACCTTTACTAGTAATTGTAGTATTAACTCAATGTTTTAATTGTTGTTTAAATATTGTTTACGTTTTTATAATCTAATTGATAGTTATATGTTATTGTTGTTTTATGTTAGGTTGCATATGTATGTGAGGCATAAATATGTTAGAAACTGCTTTGAGCCCCCTCCCCAACGGGGTGAAAAAAGCAGTATACAAGTGACGTAAATAAATAAATATAAATAAAACAGGATTCTCTCAGAATCCTGGTTTCTTGTTCCATGTGAACCCAGTCTGTGAACCTCCTAGATGCTGTTTCCTTTACTCTAAACTCTTGGAGAACCGATTAATAACGGTAGCAAAACAACAGTTATGAAGTAGCAACAAAAATAATTTATGGGGGTCACCACAACATGAGGAACTGTGTTAAGTGGTTGTGGCATTAGGAAGGCTGAGAAACACTGTTCTAAACTCTTGGAATACCTTTTTTTTTTTTCTTTCCCCCTCTCAGGGTTGGACAACCATCCGACTGTTCCGGCATCGTTTCCTTCCTTTGTTCGCCAGATGCTGACTATATTACAGGAGAGACGATAGTGGTGGCCGGAGGTGCACCGTCCCGTCTCTGATGGGAATTGTGGTCCTCCTGTGGACATGGCACACGCTTTCACCAAGTGCTTCTGAAAGTCCAGGAATATATAATATAGGGGAGCTTCATGTTGGCTAACAAATCTATTTGAGGGGATGCTTATGAGTATGAAGGCTGTCTTGTCTTTGAAGCTACCAGAAGCTACCAATGGGAGAAATCCAGGATCTCATTTTGGAGAGATAGAAGATGATGATGAAAGCTGTAGGCTACAAGATCAAAGTCTATACCTTCTTTAAAGGGCTCTTGTGGTGCACCTGTTTGGAATGAGGATTATCTAAAGTGGGGTGGGCACAATATATTGTCCAATTTTCTACTCTCAGAAGGGTCAGAATGGGGCGGCAGAGGGCTGTAAAAAGAGCCTTAGGGTCACATAGGGCCCTCTTAGTGCTCCTCTTACGCACGTAAAGCATCGGTGCCATTAAGGCAAGTATGTGTAAACCCAGGCCAGGAGGCCAGATGCAGCACCTTGGGCTCTTTTCTCAGGCACTCCTCTCTCTCACCATCATTTCCATCTCTCTTTCCTTCCTCCTTCCCTGCCTCTTTCTCCTTCTCGTCCCCCTTTTGTCCTTCCTTCCTCTTCCCTTCCTCGTTCCCTCCCTCCCTTCTCTTCCTTCCTTTTTGTCTTTCCTTCCTTTTCTTTCCTCCCTCTCTCCCTTCCCTGCCTCTTCCCCCTTCCCTCCATTCTCTCCTGTCCTTTCATTCTTCCTTTCTTCCTTTCCTTCCTCCTTTCCTCCCTCCCTCTCTCCCTTCCATCCTTCCTTCCCTTCCACTCTTTCATTCTTCCCTCCCTTTTCTCTTTCCTTCCTCCTTTCCTCCCTCCCTCTTTCTCCTTCTATTCCTCCCTTTCGTTCTTTCTTCCTTCTCTCTTTCCTTCCTCCTTCCCTCCCTCTTTCCCCTTCCCTTCTACCCTTTTGTCCTTCCTCCCTTTTTCCTTCCTCCTTCCCTCCCTTCCTTCTCTTCCTTCCCTTTTGTCTTTCCTTCCTTTTCTTTCCTCCCTCCCTTCCTTCCCTGCCTCTTCCCCCCTCCCTCCACTCCCTTCTGTCCTTTCATTCTTCCTTCCTTCCTTCCTCCTTTCCTACCTCCCTCTCTCCCTTCCATCCTTCCTTCCCTTCCACTCTTTCATCCTTCCCACCCTTTTCTCTTTCCTTCCTCCTTACCTCCCTCTCTCTTTCTCCTTCCATTCCTCCCTTTTGTTCTTTCTTCCTTCTCTCTTTCCTTCCTCTTGCCCTCCCTTTTGTCCTTCCGCCCTTTTTCCTTCCTTCCTCCTTCCCTCCCTTCCCTCCCTCCCTCCCTCCCTCCCTTCCTTTTTGTCTTTCCTTCCTTTTCTTTCCTCCCTCCCTTCCTTCCCTGCCTCTTCCCCCCTCCCTCCACTCCCTTCTGTCCTTTCATTCTTCCTTCCTTCTTTCTTTACTTCCTCCTTTCCTCTCTCCCTCCCTCCCTTACATCCTTCCTTCCCTTCCCTTACACTCTTTCATCCTTCCCTCTCTCCCTTCCATCCTTCCTTCCCTTCCACTCTTTCATCCTTCCCTCCCTTTTCTCTTTCCTTCCTCCTTACCTCCCTCTCTCTTTCTCCTTCCATTCCTCCCTTTTGTTCTTTCTTCCTTTTCTCTTTCCTTCCTCCTGCCCTCCCTTTTGTCCTTCCTTCCGTCTGTTCGTCACCGGGAAGGCAGTTCTCCTAGCAGAGAGTGCTTGCATGCAGCCCCCAAGTTAGAAAGTTTGCCCATGCCTGCATTAAGGGCTAGTTGGAAAGAAAAATAATATTTCTTGGCTAGAGAAGGCGGGAATTGAGGATGGTATGTATTTATGGGATCACAAAAGTGTTGGGGCTCTGAAAGCTTTTGGGGAGTATGGATGCTCTGTGGTCCTCCAATGAGTAGGACAAAAAAAATGTATCATTTCTCTGTGCCTTTCACTTCTTTTCTCCTGAACCAAATAAAGCTGTCTCTTTGAATGAATCTTATGTGTCTCTCTCTTTGGGGGTCTGGGAAGGAGGGAAGGGAACCCCGCTTTCATGATAAGATTCAGGAGTCGTGCCTGACTTGATAGCACAATGTCTTCTTTCCTAGGCTGCCTTTGCTCACATCCATCGTGTTGGGCAAGAGGGCTTAATAACAAAAGACCCTCCTCAAAAATGTTAATGACCTCTGATCTGGGAGTTGTAGTTCACCCTTATCCAGAGAGCACTGAACGCAGCCGATGTCAGATCTGGACTAAACCTGGCACACAGACCCAACATGGCCAACTTTGAATACTGGTGTGGTTTGGGGTGATTGGCCCACGATTTTGGGAATTGCAGTTCACCCACATCCTTATGTATTTTCTAATGGGAGCATTCATTGAAAACAACTGGAAAAACTGGCTCTTTCCCCTAAGAAATAGAGCTACAAATTACCAAACTGATATTACCTAACACTCCAAAACAAACTTCCTTTTTCAAATAACCTGGGGGGGGGGGGGGATGACCTTCCCGTTAGGAAGTTGTAGTTCACCCTGCATCCAGAGATAAGACCAAACCTTCCAAAACAAACAATGCCTTTCTCTAGTCAACCAGACATCGCTAGATCCCCAAGCTAATATTTCTATAAAACAGTGTTTCTCAACCTGGAGGTCAGGACCCCTGTGGGGGTCACGAGGGGATGTTAGAGGGGTCGCCAAAGACCATCAGGAAACAGTATTTTCTGTTGGTCATGGGGGTTCTATGTGGGAGGTTTGGCCCAATTCTGTCATTGGTGGGGTTCAGAATGCTCTTTGATTGTAGGTGAACTATAAATCCCAGCAACTACAACTCCCAAATGTCAAGGTCTATTTTCCCCAAACACCACAACTGCTTCAATTTAAGTATTTGTGCCATGTTTGGTCCAGATCCATCATTGTTTGAGTCCACAGTGCTCTCTGGATATAGGTGAACTACAACTCCAAAAGTCAAGGTCAATGCCCACCAGACCCTTCCAGTATTTTCTGTTGGTCATGGGAGTTCTGTGTGCCAAGTTTGGTTCAATTCCATTGCTGGTGAAGTTCAGAATGCTCTTTGATTGTAGGTGAACTATAAATCCCAGCTACTACAACTCCCAAATGCCAAGGTCTATTTTCCCCAAACACCACCAGTGCTTCAATTTGGGCATATTGAGTATTTGTGCCAAGTTTGGTCCAGATCCATCATTTTTTGAGTTCACAGTGCTCTCTGGATATAGGTGAACTACAACTCCAAAACTCAAGGTCAATGCCCACTAAACCCTTCCAGTATTTTCTGTTGGTCATGGGAGTTCGGGGTGCAAAGTTTGGTTCAATTCATCATTGGTGGAGTTCAGAATGCTCTATGATTGTAGGTGAACTATAAATCCCAGCAACTACAACTCCCAAATGACAAAATCAACACTCCTCAGCCCCACGAGTATTCAAATTTGGGTGTATCGGGTATTTGTGCCCAATTTGGTCCTTTGAATGAAAAGTCATCCTGCATATCAGATATTTACATTATAATTCATAATAGTAGCAAAATTACACTTATGAAGTAGCAATGTAAATAATGTTATGGTTGGGGATCAGCATAACATTAAGAACTGTATTAAGGAGTCGTGGCATTAGGAAGGTTGGGAAAGATAGCTATTGAACTGGCACGACTCAATGCTACAGAATCTTGGAAGCTGGAGTTTGGAGAGGCACCAACCAAGAAAGCTAAAGATCTTGTAATTCCCATGAGCCGAAGAACGCTGGGACCTCACCAAACAACAACTCCCAAAGCTTCCATAGAAGTGAGCCCTGGCGGTTCAAGCATTCATTCCACAGTGTAGATGCCCCCAGGCAGTTTAGCAAAGGAGGAGGAGAGGGCCACAAATGGGGGAAATGATGACGCAAGGCCTGGTTTTTAAATATTGCTGGGTCAATTGCAATTGCTCATTGTCCTCCAAAACAGAGGACCGAACCAGAGATGATGTTTTCTCGCGCTTTCTCTTCCTTTGTGGCCATCTCTCCGGCTAGGCAAGCCATGAGCCGCTTCGTCAGGATGAATGCCACCGACGCCAAAAGCTGCCTTGCCAATAAGGTCGCCTTGGTCACCGCCTCCACTGAAGGGTGAGTCCCACTCACAATTGTTACAGCACTCTGCAGTCCCCCAGAGGCACTCTTGACTTCCCTGGGGGCATCTACACTGTCTAAGTAATGCGGTTTGAACCTACTTTCACTGCCATGGCTCAATGCTCTGGGATTTGTAGCCTAGTGAGGCAAAAGCAGAGAAAACCCAAGCACTTTGCGCTCTTTGCTTTTGCTGGGCGTATCTACACCAAGCCTGGGCAAACTTTGGTCCTCCCTCCAGGTGTTTTGGACTTCAACTCCCACAATTCCCAACAGCCTACCGGCTGTTAGGAATTGTGGGAGTTGAAGTCCAAAACACCTGGAAGAGGACCATAGTTTGCCCAGGCCTGATCTATTACAGTAAGTCGTAACAGGATCAAGTATCTCTGTGCTAAAGAAAACCTTATACTGTTGATTATTATGTGCAGCTGCTAATGTAGGTTAACTAGTAAGTTTGGACCACACCCAGTGGGGTATAACTGTATGGATTTTAGAATACAGTTTAGCTTTTGCTCTGAGGAGCCTTTGCTCAGGCATTTTGCTCAACCATTTGTACTGCTCTCTCTCATTTGGAGGAAGTTGAAGAAGCCTTATTCTGTACACGCGTTGCTGTGGCCAATCTTCCCTCTCTCTTTCTCTCCTTCTTACTTTCTCTCCTTCCTTCCCTCCCTCTTTCCTTCCTTCCCTCTTTTTCTTTCCCTTCTTCTTCCTTCCTTCTCTACCTGTTTCTTTTCTCACTTCCTTTGCTCTTTGGTTATATCCTTCCTTGTCTCTTTCCTTCCTTCCCTCCCACTTTCTCTCTTTCATTCCTTCTCTCCTTCCTTCCCTCTTTCACTTATTTCATTCTCTCCCTCCTTCTCTCCTTCCTTCCTTCTCTACCCTTCTTTCTTTCCTTCTTTCTCTCCTTCCCTCCTTCTCTCCTTCCTTCCTTGCTTCCTTCCTTTTCTACCCTTTTTTCTTTCCTTCCTTCTCTCCTTCTCTCTTTCTCTCCCTCCTTCTCTCCTTCCTTCCTTCTTTCCTTCCTTCCTTCCTTCTCTACCCTTCTTTCTTTCCTTCCTTCTCTCCCCCTTCTCTCCTTCCTTCCTTCTCTACCCTTCTTTCTTTCCTTCTTTCTCTCCTTCCCTCCTTCTTTCCCTCCTTCTCTCCTTCCTTCCTTGCTTCCTTCATTTTCTACCTTTTTTCTTTCCTTCCTTCTCTCCTTCCCTCTTTCTCTCCCTCCTTCTCTCCTTCCTTCCTTCCTTCCTTCCTTCCTTCTCTACCCTTCTTTCTCTCCCTCCTTCTCTCCTTCCTTCCTCCTTTCTGTGTATGTGTTGTGTGTGTGTATATGCATATATGTGTGTATATATGTGTGTTTGTGTATAAATATATGGTATTGCACTGCGTTGTAATGTATTTTGTGGGGTTTTTGGCTTTTTAAGTCCCTTCTGCTGTGTTTTTCAATGTTTTTATGAGTGGTGGTCACTTGTTGGCCTGATAGGTGTATTGTGTCCAAATTTGGTGTCAATTGGCCCACTGGTTTTTGAGTTATGTTAATCCCACAAACGAACATTACATTTTTATTTATATAGATTGCTTACAATGACTATGTAAGTTTGTTGCACTGTTTGTTTTGTTTGCAACACTGCAAGTTTATGTTTTAACTCTGCTGATAAAAGTAAAGTTTTTTTTCTGTTCATTTTCTTCTTGCCTGTGTGCAATGTTATTGTGTCTTCTGCATTGCATGTGACTGAAACCCGCTTGAGCACAACATGATCTACACTGTCAAAGTAATGCAGTTTGACACCGCTTTAACTGCCAAAGCTAAATGCCATATGCATTATCTGTATTATAATGCAGTACCTGGAAGAGAAGACTCAAGATACTGTAAAATGCTCATGATTCCATAGCATAGAGCCATCGCTGTTAAAGTGGTATCACACTGCATTAGTTTGAGAGTGTAGATGCATTGTCTAATGTCTATGGCTTTTGCAGGATGAAAAAAGCAGAGGGTTGGCTCAGGGAGAGGCATAAAACAGAGGCCTTGGGGCTAATCTCCAACTCAAATTAAACCCGCCAAATAATCTCGGCTTTTGATTCTTGGAGCTTGTCGCAAGAGGTGTCTTTTTGTTCCTAAATTAGATCCCCTTGCGCTTCTCACTAAAGATTTCAGGCTTTCGGAGTTCAGATTTGAGTGGAGAAGCCTCCAAAGCATCAGATTAACAGTCTTAATGTATTCTTCCCAATTTTGATCCGACTCTGCTTTGTGTTTTGACGGGTAAGCAGATTTATCAAGTTTCTCTCTCTCTCTTAAGTCTTAATTCTCATAGTATCTCTTGGGATTCATTTGAAAAAACCCCAAAAGATTGCCAGGGAGGATATCTACCGATGTTTCTACACTGTTAAATCAAATTAAATTCCTCCAGGGGTGCATCTACACTGTAGAATTAACACAGTTTGACACCACTTTAATTTACCATGGCTCAGTGCTGTGGAATGCTGGGTGCTGTCAGCCCCTTCCACATAGCTGTATAAAATACACATTGAATTGGATTATATGGCAGTGTGGATTCAGATATTCCAGTTCAGAATAGATATTGTGGATTTACTGCCTTGATATCCTGGGTTATATGGCCCTTAGTTTGACAAAGACCTAAAAAACCCTGTACGGTTCTGGTCCAGTGTATCTTTCCGAACGTATTTCCCTCTACATCCCACCCCGGAGTCTGAGATAATCTGGGGAGGCCCTGCTCTCGACCCCACCACTGTCACAAGTGAGGCTGGTGGGGACGAGGAGCAGGGCTTTCTCAGTGGTGGCCCCTCACCTGTGGAACTCACTCCTGGGGGAAATCAGGGCATCATCATCCCTCCTCTCCTTCAGGAGGAGGGTGAAGACGTGGTTATGGGACCAGGCCTTTGGGCAATCTGGCAATTAAATAAGACACTCAGGTGAGTAAGACCAACAGGATTGACGAAGTGGAACTGGAAATTAGAACTATGAGTTAGCGAACACTGACCATGTAGGAGGAGGAACTGGGTTTGTATTGGTTTTATTGATTTTATTGATTTTATTGGTATATAATGCATGAATTGTTGTTAACTGTGAATTGATGTAATTTTGTGTTTTGATTGTTCTGTGTTGCAGGCATCAAATTGTGCCTTTGCTTTTGTAAGCCGCCCTGAGTCCCCTTCGGGGTGAGAAGGGCAGGGTAAAAGAACCCCAAAATAAATAAATATTTCTCTGCCAAAGAGTGCCAAGGCCCCAACAAACTACAAATCCTAGGGTTCCTTAGCGTACCTTCATGACAGTTAAAGTGGTGTCAAACTTGATGGATTGGTCTTTTCACATAACCATCTTTCTGCCTGCTTACGTGGATATATCCGTGTTTAATATTTCATGCTGGTCCTTTCTTTCCTTGCTCATGTCTTTCTAGAATTGGCTTTGCAATTGCTCGCCGCCTAGCCCAAGATGGTGCTCACGTGGTTCTGAGCAGCCGGAAACAAGCCAACGTGGACCGGGCCGTGGCTGAGCTGCGAACGGAGAACCTCGGCGTGTCGGGGTTGGTGTGCCATGTGGGCAAATCCGAAGACAGGCAGCGCCTGATCGAGACGGTGAGAATGGAGTGTCTTTGGCACCATGGGCTGCATCTGCACTGTAGGATTCATGCACTTTGGCACCACTTGAACTGCCATGGCTCAATGCTAGGCAATCCTGGGAGTTATAGTTTGGTGCACTAGTACTCTTTTGGCAGAGAATGCAAAAGGCCTGTTAAAACTCCAACTCCCAGGTTTCTCATTGCATTGAGCCATGGTGGTAGAAGTCATACTGGGTCAGGAAAGGTTAGGGCATCACCTGTTTTTCTCCATTCCAGCCACCATTATCTGAAAATCTTTCACCATGCTGGTTTGTTTCCTTCTGCCAGGGCTTATGCCTAGAGCTGAAAATTATCTTTACATCAGTGAAGACTTAAGATTGTAATATCGAAAGATTTTAAGAGTTATTGCTAATGTTGCTGTCGTTGCTTTGCTTTTAGGCTCTTGAGCGCCATGGAGGGATTGACATTTTGGTGTCTAATGCAGCCGTGAACCCCTATTCTGGTCCCATCCTTGACACACCAGGAGAGGTCTGGGACAAGGTGAGGATGATGATGATGATGATGATGATGATGATGATGATGATGATACGTTAATATAAGAACAGCAGCAACAATCATACATTGAAGTTGGTAATTGTTGCATGTCAGCCTATTCAGTTTGTGATTGTGTCTGATGTTCATGTTGATGTTCATGATGGGAATGAGGTTCATGTTGATGTTCATGATGATAATGGGTGATAATGTTCCTGATGATGGGTCTGAGGATGAGGGTTTGCTTAGGCCTGAGTTAAGTCCTGAGCTAAGTTCAGAAGAGAGGCCTGATCTGTCTCTGGAAGATTCATAAGGCCACATTCCTGGAAAAGGCCTTTCACTGCTTTCCTCAGAGCAACTTCCCATGGACATTAGATCAGCTCCTACGTTAATGGTGTTTCGAAGGAAACTAAAAACCTGGCTGTTTGAACAGGCATTCGGATAAACAGCGCAATGAATACGATGAATATAGGAACGGAATTATGGATGATGAATTAGATCACGATTCTAGTTACAAGACGTTAATGTGTTGTTATTGATGTGTCATTACTGTGTATACTATGCTGTTAATGGTATTTAAATTGTATGTTGTTATGATTGACTTTTTGCTCTTGTTGTGAACCGCGTTGAGTCACCTACGGGCTGAGAAACTGCGGTATACAAGCAAAATAAATAAATGAACTGTCTGAAAACGATAGTGAGATTGATTTGCCAGGTGCAGGAGTTAATGAGGGAGAGGGTAGTGAAACCTTGGTCAGAAAGTAAAGTTTTAGTAAACAGAGACAGAGCTTTCAGAGACTGAGGTGATCTGTTGGTCTACAGCAGAAGAAAGATAACTAGTGTGAAAGTCAAGAAAAATGCTGTCCTTTTAGTTTTGGGATCTGGAAAAAGTTTATAATGATTCATGGAAGAGAATAGCCTCAGTCGAGTCAACATTGTTATTTTATCACAGTCTTGCTTTCAAGTGCTCTGAGTTTCATGTATCAAGTTTTTGACAAGCCTAAGTTTTGCTTATGGGATTTTCCTGCTGTTTTGTTTCATGGTTTCAAGTGCTTTGTTTCATGGACCTGTATGTACTCATGGATCTTGTTTCCCTTTGAAGCTTATGGACTATTTTGGATTTTGGACCTTTACCATTTTGCTATTTTTTATCGCTTTGCTTACATATATTCTACAATAAACTGTTTGCTGATTTTACCAAGTTGCTACAATGTTTAAGGTCAGAGGTGTTCCTGCTCTGGTTATATTTATCGTGTCATCAGCAACCAGACATTTATATTACATTTTTAACAAAAACAAACAAACAAACAAACATACAAAAGACACAGAGTCTACAAGCTTGGTAGTTGATTAAATGTCCTTTGACCAGTAGCTGGCCACTTAGAGTGCCTCTGGTGTTGCCGCGAGGAGGTCCTCCATTGTGCATGTGGCAGGGCTCAGGTTGCATTGTAGTATGTGGTCTGTAGTTTGCTCTTCTCCACACTCACATGTCGTGGATTCCACTTTGTAGCCCCATTTCTTGAGGTTGGCTCTGCATCTCGTGCAGAGCGCAGTCTGTTCAGTGCCTTCCAAGTCGCCCAGTCCTCTGTCTGCCCAGGGGGAGTCTCTCATTTGGTATCAGCCATTGATTGAGGTTCTGGGTTTGAGCCTGCCACTTTTGGACTCTCGCTTGCTGGGGTGTTCCAGCGAGTGTCTCTGTAGATCTTAGAAAACTATTTCTTGATTTAAGTCGTTGACGTGCTGGCTGATACCCAAACAAGGGATGAGCTGGAGATGTCACTGCCTTGCTCCTTTCACTATTGGTTGCTACTTCCCGGCAGATGTCAGGTGGTGCGATACCGGCTAGACAGTGTAATTTCTCCAGTGGTGTGGGGCACAGACACCCTGAGATAATGCGGCATGTCTCATTAAGAGCCACATCCACTGTTTTAGCGTGGTGAGATGTGTTCCACCCTAGGCATGTGTACTCAGCAGCAGAGTAGCATAGCGCAAGGGCAGATGTCTTCACTGTGTCTGGTTGTGATCCCCAGGTTGTGCCAGTCAGCTTTCGTATGATATTGTTTCTAACACCCACTTTTTGTTTGATGTTCAGGCAGTGCTTCTTGTAGGTCAGAGCACGGTCCAGAGTGACTCCTAGGTATTTGGGTGGTCTGCTCTGGTGTATGATAGTAATATTATTATTATTATTATTATTATTATTATTATTATTATTATTATTCCCTGTGTTTTCTTAAGGCTCAAGTCAGGTATTTTTTTCTATCGTAAGTGCAAAAGTCCTCCAGCAGGATGGGCACACTATTGGAGCTTTCTGAGATCAGTAACCCAAAAAATTAAACCTTCCCTAGCCTATTGTTATAGCCTCTGAATGCCATGTTTCAAGCAGAGAAGACTCTTTGGAGGCGTTTGTTTCCTGGTACTATTTAAGAATTTCCAAAGGAAAAACTTGACAGCAAAAGCAACAAGAGGTTGCCTCTACACTCTGGAATTAATGCAGCTGGTCCCCACTTGAACTGCCATGGTTCAATCATGGGAGTTGTAGTTTGGTTTGGCATCAACACTCTTTGACAGAGAAGGCTAAGGACCTTATAAGACTACAGGTTTCAGGATTCCATAGCTTGAGCTACAGCAGTTAAAGTGGTGTCAAGCTGCATTAATTCTCCAGTATAGGAGTGCTCAATGAGTGAAGGAGTCGCAAGTCACCTGTTTTTGAAGCAGGTCTTCTCTTTACTTGCAGATTCTGGATGTCAACATCAAAGCTGCTGCCATGCTGGTTCAATCGGTGGTGCCTCATATGGAGAAAAGAGGGTGAGTGCACAAGATGAGTATTTTTGTTGGTATTTTGACAAATTTGCTGAAATAGTTCCAGAAAATACAGATCATACAATTACAAAAAGCCAGGTCATCAAAGTAAAATCACACATTCATCACCAGCCGCCGGTGTGGTCAGCAGTTATTGACTCGATCATCATTCTGCAAATGCTATATTCCAAAGCCAAGATTTTACCAGCTTTCTGAAAGTCAGGAGGGAAGGGGCAGATCTAATCTCCAGCGAGAGAGAGTTCCAGAGCCAAGGGGCCACCACAGAAAAGGCCCTGTCCCTCATCCCCACCAAACGCGATTGCGAGGGTGGTGGGACCGAGAGCAGGGCCCTTCCAGAAGATCTTAACAACCTTGATGGTTCGTAGGGGAGAATCCGTTCAGACAGGTAAACTGGGCCGGAGTTGTTTAGGGATTTATAGGTCAGCACTAACACTTTGAATTGTGCTCGGAAGCTAATTGGCAGCCAGTAGAGCTGCTTCTCTCTGAACACCTGCATACTGTAGGCTTGGGTAACCACGGAAAAATTTGGTTCTAAACTCGTTTTGTTTTTAGGGGGCCCTTGCGTTTCGTTTTTTTTAATAATTCTGAAATTTTCCTTTAAAATTTTTCGAAATTTACGAAATTTCGTAAAATTACGAATCGAATCATTAATGGCAGACGAGATTGCGCAATATGCTAAAAAAAACCTCCAAATGGGACAGGAGGAACTTCTGAAGCTTCCCTCTCCCTCTGTTGTTGACTGTTGGTGTGATAAAACAAACAACAACTATAAAACTTGCACCAGACATGCGAAAATAATTACGAAATTATTCCTGCATGGCTCAATATTGGATCGTAAGCTAATTTAAATACGAATTAATAACAAATTACGAAATTAACGAACGAAACCGCCCAAGCCTACTGCATAGTTCAAGCCTGAACAAAATTGTAACAGTCGCCAAAAGTCCCAGGCTCAGCCATCTCTCCAAGTATTGCCCGACCAATCGGCTTTATGTATCATATTTTACAGTTGACACACACACATCAACTGATTCCTTGAATGCTCCAACAACATACATAACCTGTAAGTGGTATATAAATAAATTATTATTATTATTATTATTATTAGTGAGAATTTCAATAAAAAAGCACATTTAGTTAAAAGCATATGTCTAGACATCAGCATAACTGCTTTGAGTCTTCTTGTGGAGAGAAAAAAGTGGGGTATAAATAAACATCCTCACCATCACCATGAGCCAGATGCCAAAAAGCTCATTAGAAAGCCATGTTTCACTGATGTTGGAGCATGTAAGGAATCAGTTAATGTGTGTGTGTCAACTGTAAAATATGATACATAAAGCTGATTGGTTGGGCATTACTTGGAGAGATGGCTGAGCCTGGGAATTTTGGATACTGTTACAATTTTGTTCAGGCTTGAGTTATACACGTGTTCAGAGAGAAGCAGAGAGAGAAGGTTTGGAGTGTGCTATTGCTTCATGAGCTGCTGAAGGAGTTTATCCACATGGACAAACAAAGGCCTGTTTGTCATAACCTGTAATAATGTTGACAGGGATATGGATTGAATAGAGAAAAAGGGGGAAAAGAAAGAAACGAAGAAAGAAAAAGAAGGAACGAAACAAGCAGTGCAATCCAACTAAATTCTCTCCCTTTCCCCCTTCCTTTCCTTACAGTGGTGGTGCTATTGTTCTGGTCTCCTCCATTGGAGCCTATTCCCCTCTTTCGGTGAGTCGGTTGCTTCTTTCCTCCTCTAGTGATCCTATGTCTCCCATTTTGGGGAACTTCACCATCTGGTCAAAGCATGAAATTCAGGCTGGCTCTACACTGCCATATAATCCAGTTCAAAACAGAAAATCCTGAATTTTATATGGCAGTGTAGGTGTGGCCTCATTTGTGTTTCATATATACCATACATATGTGGCATAATGTAAAATAAACCATGTGTAGTTCACATTTAATCAGCCTTGCAAGAGAAAGAAAATATGCCACACAGGTGAGCAGCAAAGAACAAGTAGTTTACTCTTCTTAATTCAGAACAACACATGTACAATGTGATCAGTTGTATCAGCTCAGATTATATCTTTATATGAGAGGTTTAGTGGCCTTTGTTTGGACTGAATGAGAGGTTGAGTGGCCTTTGAGAGGTTTTTATGAGAGGTTTTTTTTAATGAGAGGTTTAGTGCCCTTTGTTTGGATGAGGATTGAACGAGAGGACATTGTTCTTTTTAAATTGTTATTATGCACTGTCTTTATGTTTAAATGCACTTTAATGTTTTTGCTTTATTAATGTATGTATTTTTATGGCATCGAATTGTGCCGACTGTGTATAGCGCCCTGAGTTGCCTCCGGGCTGATATCGGCGGGATAGAAATTATGTAAATAAATAATAAATAAATTTGTTTGTCCATGTGGATAAACTCCTTCAGCAGCTCATGAAGCAAGAGCACACTCCAAACTCTCTCTACTTCTCTTTGAATACCTGCATATCTCAAGCCTGAACAAAATTGTAACAGAATCCAAAAGTCCCAGGCTCAGCCATCTCTCCGAGCATTGCCCGACCAGTCAGCTTTATGAATCTTTTTTTACAGTTGACACACACACATTAACTTCCTTGCATGCTCCAACAACTTACATAGCCTGAAAGCAATTTAATACAAAATGCATCTGATCAATTTGTGCATAAAACAAAGGTTGGGTACATGGATCCTTCAGAAAGCAAAGATGATATGTGCCTTGTTTAGTAAAACTGCATAAGAGACTAAATCGTCCTTCACCCAATGGATAAGTTATTTTTTCTGCTATTTATTGCCACAAGGTGCATTGGTAACATGGTCATTAGTTGAGATATTGAAATAGAGGAAAACCTTGGAAAAGGGTCAGCCCAGTAGGGAAGATCCCTACCAAAGAGGGATCGCTACTTTGGCGAGCTCAGAGAAGCAATTAAAATCAATTTTTTATTCCCTAAATTCCCAATAAGAATCTCACCAAAGTTGAAGAAAACGGCCACCGAGGCTTTTATTGGCAATCAGCTGAAAGAATGCAGAGCCGCAATCATTCGCCAACAGAGCATAAGAAAATACATCAATACAGCCATATTTATAGTAAATCCAAAGTTGCAGAGTTCAAACTTCCCGCCCCGGCCTCCCTGCTGCCCTCCACCGTGATTAGATGATGGGCAAACAGCTGGGAGGCGGCCCACCCGCCCCCGGCAACTCCGGACCAATCAGGAAGCTCCAGAGGTCCATAGGATCCAATGGGGAGGCTCCTGCCGCCTAGCGGCGACAGCAAATCAGGAAAGAGGGAGGCGGGATGATAGAACACAAAGGAATCTGTGAATGAGTTCTGAAAAAAATGCCATGTGGCCTGCGAGACAAAAAAGGAAGTCTCAAGCGGGGCTGTTCTATTGTGTTTTGATTGGAATGAATCAACATGTGTAAAGGAAAGTCCGGATTTTACTAGCCAGCAGACATGAGGACAATGAAGGCAAGACTGGTGTGATTGTTTCTTGGTAGGGAGATAGTTGAGTTAATCAGAGCGAAGGCAAAAGGTTTTTCGGGAACCTTTTGTCCTCCAGACAGAAATATGATTAAGATCTTTGCCAAAGGGGCAAATTGAGGGCTGGACAAATCCTCCGAGGGCCATCAGCTGTCCAAACTATTGTTCATGCAAAAGGAAGCTGTGGATTAAAAAGTTCCTGGAATGTTTGGGGCTCTGTAGTTCCTTTGGTGGGATTTCTCCTTGTATAAATGGGGAACAAAGGTCAGGAAGGTGGGGAGAGGCTTCTGCCACAAAGAAATCAGGAAAGATATTTCATATATCTAAAGTTCATGAAAGGCAAGATTTCATAAGGTTTGTCCATGCAGGGGGAAAGAGTGTCCCTTGTTTGTGAGATGGGGGACCATCTGGAGCCCAGGTGTGCCTCAGATGGGAAAATTCAAATACCTTTGTGCCATTATTTTCAGTAATAAATTAGTTACTTTCTGCTGTAAACATATGAAAATAGAGCATAAAGCCTTGATTAAATGATACACAACAAACTGACCAAGGCTTAACCCTTATTATCCAGCCTGGCGTCCTTGCCCTTAGCAAAACTATACTATTTCGGCGGGGGGGGGGGGGGCTCACGTTCAACTTCAATGGCTTTAAAATGATGCTGGGTGAATTTTTGGGACGATTGGTTTATTGGTGGTCTTTTGTCTTGGGGGACTGCATGCACACTTCCTTTTTGGACCGGTGGTGTAGTTGGCTGGGGAGTAGAATTATCAGTATTGTAATAGTTTGTTCAGCTATATCCAGAAAAAGGGCCCATTCAAGGTGGCTTGAAGGCTGGGGCCTAAATTAACTCAGGGAAGGATGGGTGATGTAGTCTACAGGAACTCAAGTTGGGGAAATGTTAGAACCAACAGTCTTCACTCTTTTGTAGTTTTCGGGTGCCTACATGGTCAGCAAGACTGCTCTTCTGGGCCTCATGCGCAACTTTGTCCCCGAATTGAAATCCCGAAAAATACGCATCAACTGCCTGGCGCCCGGCTTGATCGAAACCAAGTTCAGCACAGTGGTGAGTTCCAGAAGTTGGAGGAAAGAGGCAAAGAGTTAACGGCTTGTTGTTATGAAATGTCGGCCTTCCATGGAGACCACTGCATGGAGGAACTTCTGTGGTTGTATCTACACTGTACAGTTAATGGAGTTTGACACCACTTTAACTCTTATAGCTCTCATGTGTTGGAACCATGGGAGTTGTAGCTTTACAAGGTCATCTCTGACAGAGTGCACATTCCTCATCAAACTACAACTCCCATGTGTTGTCGAAGGCTTTCATGGCTGGAATCACTGGGTTGCTGTGAGTTAATGTAATTTCAAAGCTCATTAATTGCCAAAGCTCAGTGTTATAGAATCATGGGAATTCTATACAGCTCTGGCCCTAAACGGCTCTGGCCCAGTTTACCTGTCCGAACGGATTCTCCCCTATAAGCCATCAAGGCTATTAAGATCTTCCGGGGGGGGGGGGGGCTGCTCTCGGTCCCACCACCCTCGCAATCGCGGCTGGTGGAGACGAGAGACAGGGCCTTCTCGGTGGTGGCTCCCCAGCTTTGGAACTCCCTCCCACTAGAGGTCAGATCTGCCCCCTCCCTCCTGATGTTCAGGAAATTACTAAAAACCTGGCTCTGGAATGTGGCATTCGAGGACTGAACCTAGAACCTTTCCCTGTGATGAATTATGATGAACTGTGACTACGAGCATGACTATGACTATGACTGGATTGACGATTTGGCTTAGGAAACTGTAATGATGATGTTTTTATTGTACTGTATTGTACTATTTTAATATGTAATGATTTGCACTTGTTGTTCTTTTATATGATTGTACTTTATATATGCTGTAAACCGACCTGAGTCCCTCGTCGAGGTTGAGAAGGCCAGTATAGAAAACTTCCAAATAAATAAATAAATAAATAAATTGTAGTGGGTTGCTGTGAGTTTTCCGAGCTGTATGGCCATGTTCCAGAAGCATTCTCTCCTGACGTTTCACCCACATCTATGGCAGGCATCAGCAGCTGTTGAGGGGGTCTGTTGGAAACTAAGTAACTTTCAAGGCCTGGTTAGTTGCTGCCGAGGGGAATCCTTTGTTGGGAGGTATTGTCCAGGCCTTGAAAATGCAGGCCTTTAAATGCTAATCAAGTTCGCAGCTTGCAACATTCACACCTACCTACAACAGACAAGAATTCTTTCCCCCACCCTGGACATTCCACAGATATATAAACCTCACTTACTTAGTTTCCAACAGGCCCCTCAACCTCTGAGGATGCCTGCCATAGATGTGGGTGAAACATCAGGAGAGAATGCTTTCTGGAACATGGCCATACAGCTCCGAAAACTCACAGCAACCCACTACAATTCTCATGATTCTATAACATCGAACCTTGGCAGTTAATGTGCTTTGAAACTGCATTGTCTACAATGTAGATGCACCCTTAGGGGTTCCTTGCAATAGGGGTGGTAATTCTTGTATTGATAAGAAGAGCAACAGACTGACAAGCATGTTCTCGTTTCATTCTACAATGTAGAGGCACCCTTAGGGGTTCGTTGCAATAGGGGTGGTAATTCTTGTATTGATAAGGAGAGCAAACAAACTGACAAGCATGTTCTCGTTTCAGTTAAGGAAAGATCAAGCCACGCTGGAAAAAATAATGGAGTCCATGGGGATCCAAAGGTAACCTTGTCTCCATGCCACCTAGTTGTCCAAGTGTGGCTTCCATGGGATTTCTTCTGTGATGTTTTAGTAGAGGGAAGCTCGAAGGGACCGTGGCACATTGATGAATAGGACCCATGTTTTGCTAGCACTGGTATCTCCAGTTGAAGCACAAGACCCTTGAAAGTAACAGTGCTGAGATTGAGGGACCCTACTCTTGATCTGTATAAGCTTTGGGTGTTTATCTAAATCTGTACAGTGCTGAATTCCGTATCTGTGGAGGATACAACATGGGACGTGCAGTGAGAACATAAAACTACGAAATGAACGATTTTTGATGGAAGCGTACTTCAGAATCATATTGGAAGACCTAGAAAATCCTTAGGGAGAAGGCTATTTCTGAGACTCCAGGCATACTTGGTGCATGGTAGCATGGTGCACATGTGCGGGCAAGGGAGAGCATGCGAGGCTGGAAGGAGCTCATGCCAGTGAGTCCCTTCAAAGCATGAGAGTTCTGTGTGGGAACTTTGGCCCAATTCTATTGTTGGTGGGGTTCAGAATGCTTTTTGATTGTAGGTCAACTATAAATCCCAGCAACTACAATGCCCAAATGTTAAGGTCTATTTCCCCCAAACTCCACCAGTGTTCATATTTGGGCATATTAAGTATTCGTGCCACGTTTGATCTAGATCTATCATTGTTGGAGTCTACAGTGCTCTCTGGATGTAGGTAAACTACAACTCCTAAACTCAAGGTCAATGCCTACCAAATCCTTCCAGTATTTTCTGTTGGTCGTGGGAGTTCTGTGTGCCAAGTTTAGTTCAATTCTATCATTGGTGGAGTTCTGAGTGCTCTTTGATTGTAGGTTAACTAAAAATCCCAGCAACTACAACTCTTAAATAACAAAATCAACCCCCTCCCCAGATTCCACTAGTATTCAAATTTGGGCATATTGGGTATTTGTGCCAATCTGGTCCAGTGAATGAAAATATATCCTGCATATCAGATATTTACATTGCTATTCATAACAGTAGCAAAATTAGAGTTATGAAATAGCAATGTAAATATTGTTATGGTTGAGGGTCACCACAACATGAGGAACTGTATTAAGATATCACAGCATTAGGAAGGTTAAGAAACACTTCTCTATAAACTCTTGGAGAACCTTTTTTTCTTTTGTTTCCCCCTCTCAGGGTTGGACAACCATCCGACTGTTCCGGCATCGTTTCCTTCCTTTGTTCGCCAGATGCTGATTATATTACAGGAGAGACGATAGTGGTAGCCGGAGGTGCACAGTCCCGTCTCTGATGGGAATTGTGGTCCTCCTGTGGACATGGCACATGCTTTCATTGAGCCCTCCTGGCATTTCAGGAATATATAATACTAGCTGTCCCCTGCCACGCGTTGCTGTGGCCCAGTCTTGTGATCTGGAAAATAAAATAATGAGAAAATGTTGGTTTCTAATATATGTAATTTCTTTCTGCTTGTGGGTAAACAGTATTTCTTGTTGTTTCTTTGTCAGTGTTGATGTGGAGAGTGTCTGGTTTGCCCACCCTGGAACATGCAAGATATCATTGTCCTTCTTTAAGGGTCCCTTTCAAGTCTATGATACTATATCTGTGTGTGAATGAATTATATCTATCTATATTTATGGCTGGATGGCTATTTGTCAGGAGGGCTTTGATTACATTTTCTTGCCCTGATGAAGGGAGTTGGATTGGATGGCCTTAAGCATTTTCTGTTGGTCATGGGGGTTCTGTGAGGGAAGTTTGCCCCGATTCTGTCATTCGTGGGGTTCAGAACGCTCATTGATTGTAGGTGAACTGTGAATCCCAGTGACTACAACTCCCAAATGTCAAGGTCTATTTCCCCCAAACTCCATCTGTGTTCATATTTGGGCATATTGAGTGCTTGTGCCAAGGTTGGTCCAGATCCATCATTGTTTGTGTCTCTGGATGTAGGTGAACTACAACTCCCAAACTCAAGGTCAATGCCCTCCAAACCCTTCCAGTATTTTCTGTTGGCCATGGGAGTTCCGTGTGCCAAGTTTGGTTCACTTCCATCATTGGTGGCGTTCAGAATGCTATTTGATTGTTGGTGAACAATAAATCCCAACAACTACAACTCCCAAATGAAAAAATCATAATTTTTGAGTTGTGAGACGTTTTCTTGCCAAATGTGTTGTGAGACGTTTTCTTGCCAAATTTGGTGTGATTTCCTTCATTGGTTCTTTTGTTTTTAGGGTACTCATTATGCCTAGAGCATTTATATATATAGAGATGGGGGAGCGGCATCCTGCTAACAAAACTGTATCTAGGTTTGAAGAGATGCTTATGAGTATGAAGGCTATCTTGTCCTTGAAGCTACCAAAAGCTATGAATGGGAAAAATCCAGGATCTCGTTTTGGAGAGACCGAAGATAATGATGAAAGCTGTAAGCTGCAAGATCACTTTACACCTAAAAGAGAATGTCTATACCAGGCATCCTCAAACTGCGGCCCTCCAGCTGTTTGGGCTTTCAGCTCCCAGAATTCATGACAATTGAACAAGCTCATTAGGGCTTCTGGGAGTTGGAGGCCCAAAGAGCTGGAGGACCACAGTTGTGGTCTTCTGGGAGTTGGAGGCCCAAAGAGCTGGAGGACCACAGTTGTGGTCTTCTGGGAGTTGGGGGCCCAAAGAGCTGGAGGACCACAGTTGTGATCTTTTGGGAGTTGGAGGCCCAAACAGCTGGAGGACCACAGTTGTGGTCTTCTGGGAGTTGGAGGCCCAAAGAGCTGGAGGACCACAGTTGTGATCTTTTGGGAGTTGGAGGCCCAAACAGCTGGAGGACCACAGTTGTGGTCTTCTGGGAATTGGAGGCCCAAACAGCTGGAGGACCACAGTTGTGGTCTTCTGGGAGTTGGAGGCCCAAACAGCTGGAGGACCACAGTTGTCTTCTGGGAGTTGGAGGCCCAAAGAGCTGGAGGACCACAGTTGTGGTCTTCTGGGAGTTGGGGGCCCAAAGAGCTGGAGGACCACAGTTGTGATCTTTTGGGAGTTGGAGGCCCAAACAGCTGGAGGACCACAGTTGTGGTCTTCTGGGAGTTGGAGGCCCAAAGAGCTGGAGGACCACAGTTGTGGGCTTCTGGGAGTTGGAGGCCCAAACAGCTGGAGGACCACAGTTGTGGTCTTCTGGGAGTTGGAGGCCCAAAGAGCTGGAGGACCACAGTTGTGGTCTTCTGGGAGTTGGAGGCCCAAACAGCTGGAGGACCACAGTTGTGGGCTTCTGGGAGTTGGAGGCCCAAACAGCTGGAGGTCCACAGTTTGAGAATGCCTGGTCTATATCTCCTTTAAAAGGCTCTAGGTCAGTGGTTCTCAACCTGTTGGTCCCCAGGTGTTTGGCCTACAACTCCCTGAAATCCCAGCCAGTTTACCAGCAATTAAAATAATTTTATGGTTGCGGGTCACCACTACATGAAGTATCGCAGCATTAGGAAGGTTGAGAAACACTGCTTAGGTGGTGCGCCTGTTTGGAATAAGGATGATCAAAAATGGGGTGGGCCCTGCATAGGGTCCAGTTTTCTACTCTCAGAAGGGTCAGAATGGGTCGGCAGAGGGCTGTAAAAAGAGCCTTGCATCACATAGGGGCCTCTTACCTCTCCCCTTACCCACGTAAAGCATCCAGATGTTTATCAATCCCATTAAGGGTAGATGGAAATATTACTTGGCTAGAGAAGGTATGTGTTTATGTGATCACAAAAGTGTTGGGCTTCTGAAGGCTTTTGGGGAGTATGGATGCTCTGTGGTACTCCAAAGAGTAGGAAAAAATCTGTGTCATGTCTCTGTGCCTTTCACTTCTTTTCTCCTAAACCAAATAAAACTGTCTCTTTGAATTAATCTTACATGTCTCTCTCTCTCTTTGAGGGTCTGGGAAGGAGGGAAGGGAACCCCACTTTCATGATCAATGGGTTCAGGAGTACATACTTAGGTGATCCCTCGTAGCCCAAAGATGTCTCAGTGGTGGGTCCATAGGTGACTGTGGAGCCCTATTCTTGATGCACATGTTCTACAGTGAGGACTTCCATTTCCAGGTGGAAGGTGGTCCCGATCAGGGTTGACTTTAACGCACCTTCCTCTTGGCACGTTTTTCTGATTCTTGCTTGAACAACCAGGTCTTCAATTTCCTCCAAAATGCCAATAGGGAGGAGGCTGATCTAATTTCTGTAGGAAGGGCGTTCCACAGCCGAGGGGCCACCACTGAGAAGGCCCTGTCTCTCGCCCCCGCCAGACATACCTGTGATGCAGGCAGGACCGAGAGTAGGGGCTCCCCAGATGATCTTAACGTCCTAGCTGGTTCATAGGACGAGATACGTTCGGGCAGGTAAGTTGGGCCAGAACCGTTTAGGGCTTTATAGGCTAAAGCCAGCACTTTGAATTGTGCCCGGTAGCAAACTGGCAGCCAGTGGAGCTGGCACAACAGAGGAGTTGTATGCTCCTTGAGTGCCGCTCCTGTTAATAACCTGGCTAACCTGGCTGCTGAGCGTTTGAAGCTTCCAGACAGTCTTCAAAGGCAACCCCATATAGAGAGCGTTGCAGTAGTCTATATGGGATGTAACCAGAGCGTGGACTACCGTGGCCAAGTCAGACTTCCCAAGGTACGGGTGCAGCTGGCGCACAAGTTTTAACTGTGCAAATGCTCCCCTGGTCACCGCTGAGACCTGAGGTTCCAGTCTCAACGATGAGTCCAAGATCACTCCCAAGCTGCGAACCTGTGTCTTCAGGGGGAGTGTAACCCCATCCAGCACAGGCTGTAACCCTATACCCTGTTCAGCCTTGCGACTGACCAGGAATGACCAGAATGCTACCTGTGCATACGGGCAGGGTCTGGGGGTTAATGACCTCTGATCTGGGAGGTGTTGTTCATTCGTTCAGTCGTCTCCGACTCTTCATGACCTCATGGACCAGCCTACGCCAGAGCTCCCTGTCGGCCGTTACCACCCCCAGCTCCCTCAAGGTCAGTCCAGTCACTTCAAGGAGGTGTAGCTCACCTTTATCCAGAGAGCACTGAACGCAACCGACGTCCAATGAGGACCAAACCTGGCACACAGACCCAACATGGCCATCTTTGAATACTGGTAGGGTTTGGGATGATTGGTGTATAATTTTGGAAAATGCAGTTCACTCACATCCTTATGCATTTTTCTAATGGGAGCATTCATTAAAATAACCCAGGAAAGACTGGCTTTCCCTCCAAGAAATAGAGCTACAGATTACCAGACCGATATTACCTAACACCCCAAAACAAACTGCATTTTTCACATAACCCGGGCCAATATAATATACTGGAGGGGTTTGGGTGGGGGTGATGACCCACCTATGCGGAGTTGTAGTTCACCGTGCATTGAGATATATTACCAAACCTCCCAAAAAACACTGCCTTTCTCAAGTCACCCGAGCATCGCCGGGAACCCAAGCTAGTATTTTGATAGAAGATAGCTATAGAACTGCCATGGCTCAATGCTGCAGAATCTTGGGAGTTGGAGTTTGGGGAGGCACCAATCGAGAAAGCTAAAGACCTTGTAACAACCATGAGCCGAAGAATGCTGGGACCTCACCAAACGACAGCTCCCAAAGATTCCATAGAAATGAATGAATGCAGGGTCAAAGTGCATTCATTCCACAGTGTAGATGCCCCTGGCAGTTCAGCAAAGGAGAAGCAGAGGGCACCGTGCTGTAAATGGGGCAAACGATGATGCAAGGCCTGGTTTTTAATTATTCCTGGGTCAATTGCAATGGCTCATTGTCCTGCAGAGCAGAGCTCAAAGAAGAGGACTGAAGCAGAGTTGACGTTTCCTCGCGCTTCTCTTCCTTTGCTGCCATCTCTCCGACCAGGCAAGCCATGCGCCGCTTCATCAGGATGAATGCCACCTACTCCAAAAGCCGCCTTGCCAATAAGGTAGCCTTGGTCACCACCTCCACCAAAGGGTGAGTCCTGTGTATGATTGTCTTATAATTAAAAGCACTCTGCAGTCCCCCAGAGGCACTCTTGACTTCCCTGGGTGCATCTAGTAAAGGTTTCCCTCTAACATTAAATCTAGTCGTGTCTAGGGTTGGTGCTCATCTCAGTTTCTAAGCTGAAGAGCCAACATTGTCCGTAGACACCTCCAAAGTCATGTTGTCGGCATGAGTGCATGGAGTGCTGTTACCTTCCCACCGGAGCGGTACCTATTGATCTACTCACATTTGCATGTTTTCAAACTGCTAGGTTGGCAGAAGCCGGGTTCAAGCAAGTTCAGCAGTTCAGTGGCTTAACCCACTGCACCACCGTTGGCTCCGGGTGCATCTACACTGTCAATATAGTGCAGTTTGAACCCACTCTAAGCTGAAGAGCCGACGTTGTCTGTAGACACCTCCAAGGTCATGTGGCTGGCATGACTGCATGGAGCACTGTTACCCTCTCGCCAGAGCGGTACCTATTGATCTACTCACATTTGCATGTTTTTGAACTGCTAGGTTGGCAGAAGCTGGGTTCAAACCTGTGACCTTTCGGTAAGCAAGTTCAGAAGCTCAGTGGCTTAACCCACTGCACCACCGTTGGCTCTGGGTGCATCTACACTGTCAATATAGTGCGGTTTGAACCCACTTTAGCTGCCATGGCTCAATGCTATGGAATATTGGGATTTGTAGCATAGTGAGGCAACAGAGGAGAAGATTCAAGCACTTTCCACTTCACCAGAGGCACTCTTTTCTTCCTTGGGTGTATCTGCATCAGGCCTGGGCAAACTTTGGTCCTCCCTCCAGGTGTTTTGGACTTCAACTCCCACAATTCCTAACAGTTGGTTAGGAATGCAGTTTGACACCACTTAAACTGCCACAGCTAAATACCATGTGCATTATCTGTATTATAATGCAGTATCTGGAAGAGAAGACTCAAGACATTGTAAAATGCCCAGGATTCCATAGCATAGAGCCATCGCTATTAAAGTGGATTTGATATCAAGCAAGAATTTAAGGGTCTTTGCCAGGAGACCAATCAGACTCATCAAAGAGTTTGTTGACCTGGCGAGACAGAAAGTAGCACCCAATATTTTTCCCTGATTTTTCCCAATAAAAGGTCTCACCAAGTTGAAGAAAAACCACCGAGTTGTTTATTGCGATCCAGCTGGAAAGAATGTCATACTGTGATCATTCGTCAAGCAGACATGCATTGAATACAAAATAAAGCCTTTTAATACATATACAGAGTTGTCAGATTTGAATTTCCCGCTCCCCGCCCCTCAGCCGATTTGGCGCTGATTGGTCAGTGCTCTACAGCTGGGAGGAGGCTTGGCTGCCTCCTGAGCGCCTTAGCCAATGGGTGAGCTCACGCCGCTTCGGCCTCCTAGCCAATCAGGAGAGAGGGAGGTGGGATGAGAGGGAAACAATGAGAACTTGAGGGGATTATGGAAATATGTGATATCCATGTGGCCCGCGAGTCGTCAGAGACCTTCCAACTGACTGGCTTATTGTGATGAGGGGTGGTAATCAACATTGAGGTCTGGCGAGATGGCCAGAATTCGGATTTTTCTTGAGCCAGGATATGGGGACAATAGAGTAATCTAGTTTGCAATTTCAGTTGATTAAATGTACACACTATCTGACATGGGAAGGGTTGTTGTTGTTGTTGTTAGTGTCTTGACAAACTGACCAAGGCTTAACCCTTATTATCCAGTCTGATGTCCTTGTCCTTAGCAAAACTATAAGTTACTATCTTTTATGGGGGGGGGGTCATGTTCGACCTCACTCCCTCCAGGTGTTTTGGACTTCAACTCCCACAATTCCTAACAGTCGGTTAGGAATGAAGTTTGACACCACTTAAACTGCCACGGCTAAATGCCATATGCATTATCTATATTATAATGCAGTATCTGGAAGAGAAGACTCAAGACGTTGTAAAATGCCCAGGATTCCATAGCATAGAGCCATCGCTGTTAAACTGGCATCACACTGCATTCGTTTTATAGTGAAGATGCACTCTCTATGGCTTCCGCAGGATGAAAAAAGCAGAGCGTTGGCTCGGGGAGAGGCATAAAACAGAGGCCTTGGGGCTAATCTCTAGTTCAAATTAAACCCGCCAGATAATCTCGGCTTTTGATTCTTGGAGCTTGTCGCAAGAGGTTTCTTTTTGTTCCTAAATTAGAGCCTCTTGTGCTTCTCACTAAAGGCTTCAGGCTTTCGGAGTTCAGATTTGAGTGGGGAAGCCTCCAAAGTATCAGATTAAAAACCTTAACGTATTCTTCCCAATTTTGATCCGACTCTGCTTTGTGTTTTGATGGGTAAGCAGATTTATCAAGGGTTTTTTTTTCAAGCCTAGTTAATTCTCATAGTATTTTATGCACATCTTATCTTGGGATTCGTTTGAAAAAACCCCAAAGATAGCAAGGGGGGATATCTATGGATGCTTCTACACTGTGGAATCAACACAGTTGTACACCACTTTAAACTGCCATGGATCAGTGCTATGGAATCCTGGAAGTTGTAGTTTGTCAAAGTCCTTAGGTCTCTCTGCCAAAGAGTGCTGGGCCCCACCAAACTACAAATCCAAGGATTACATAGCATAGAATCATGGCAGTTAAAGTGTTGTTTTTTTCCCCATGTCGGGAGCAACTTGAGAAACTGCAAGTCACTTCTGGTGTGAGAGAACTGGCCGTCTGCAAGGATGTTGCCCAGGGGATGCACTGATGTTTTTAATGTTTTACCATCCTTGTGGGAGGCTTCTCTCATGTCACCGCATGCGGAGCTGAAGCTGACAGAGGGGGCTCGACTGCACTCTCCCCAGATTCGAATCTCCGACCTGTCGGTCTTCAGTCCTACCCACTGCACCACCAGGGATTCCAGTTAAAGTGGTGTCAAACTGCTTTAATTCTACTGTGTAGATGCATCCCAATAAAACATAGATTAATTTAATGTTTAGACTTGAGTCCCATTTTCGAGATATCTCATTACATATGCAAATGTAAGTATCCCAAAGTCGAAAAATATCCAAAATACTTCTGCTTCCAAGCATTTTGGATCAGGGAGAGCTCCTTGAAAAGTTTCCTTGCATGCTCCAACAGATTCCACATATTCTATGTTTCACTCTTTCGTTGTCCATTTCTTTCTAGAATTGGCTTTGCAATCGCTCGCCGCCTGGCCCAAGATGGTGCTCATGTGGTTCTGAGCAGCCGGAAACAAGCCAACGTGGACCGGGCCGTGGCTGAGCTGCGATCAGAGAACCTCAGCGTGTCAGGTTTGGTGTGCCATGTGGGCAAAGCTGACGACAGGCAGCGCCTGATTGAGGCGGTGAGAACGGAGTATCTTTGGATTCATGCACTTTAGCAGCACTTGAAGAGCCATGGCTCAATGCTAGACAATCCTGGGATTTGTAGTTTGGTGCACTAGTGCTATTTTGGCAGAGAATGCAAAAGACCTGTTAAAACTAGAACTCCCAGGTTTCTCATAGCATTGAGCAGTGGTAGTAAAATAATAATGGGTCAGGAAAGGTTGGAGTCCATTTAGGGCAGCACCCGTTTTTCTCCATTCCAGCCACCATTATCTGAAGATCTTTCACCAGGCTGGTTTCATTCTTCCAGGACTTATGCCTAGAGCTGAAAATTATCTTTGCATCAGTGAAGACTTAAGATTGTGATATCAAAAGATTTTAAGAGTTATTGCTAATGTTGCTGTCATTGCTTTGCTTTTAGGCTCTTAAGCGCCATGGAGGGATTGACATTTTGGTGTCTAATGCAGCTGTGAACCCCTATTTTGGCCCCATCCTTGACACACCAGGAGAGGTCTGGAGCAAGGTGAGGATGATGATGATAAATAACAACAACAACAACAACAACAACAACAACAACAAAAATGCATTGAAGTTGGCATTAATAATAATAATCGATATAAATAAAAAAGTAATTTTCGTTTGTGGGATTAACAGAACTCAAAAACCACTGGATGAATTGACACCAAATTTGGACACAAGACACCTAACAACCCAATGTATGTCCACTAAAAAAAAAATTGATTTCGTCATCTGGGAGTTGTAGTTGCTGGAATTTATAGTTCACCTACAATCACAGAGTATTCTGAACCCCACCAATGATAGAATTGGGCCAAACCTCCCACACAGAACCACCATGTGGGCCACAGCAACACATGGCAGGGGACGGCTAGTGTATATAAATAAAACTGTAATGTTCATTTATGGGACTAGCATAACTCAAAAACCACTAGGCGAATTAACACCAAATTTGGACACAGTATACCTATCAGGCCAACAAGTGACCGTCACTCATAAAAACACTGAAAAACACAGCGGAAGAGACTTTAAAAGCCAAAAAAAAATTACACAACAATGCATGCACAAAACCACATTGTTCCCCTTGATGTTAAGTCCAGTCGCATCCGACTCGGGGGTGTGGGTGTCGTGTTAGTGCTCATCTCCATTTCTAAGCCCAAGAGCCAGTGTTGTCCATAGACATCTCCAAAGTCATGTGGCCAGCATGAATGCACGGAGCACTGTTACCTTCCCGCTGGAGAGGTACCTATTGATCTACTCACATTTGCATGTTTTCAAATTGTTATGTTGGCAGAAGCTGGGGCTAACAGCGGGAGCTCATGCCACTCCCCAGATTCAAACCTACGACCTTTCGATTAGCAAGTTTAACAGCTCAGTGGTTTAATTTGGTTTGGCATCAACACTCTTTGACATAGATGGCTAAGGATCTTATAAAACGACCCGTCTCAGGATTCCATAGCTTGAGCTATGGCGGTTAAAGTGGTGTCAAACTGCATTAATTCTCCAGTGTAGGTGCACCCAAGGGGTGAAGGGCCTGCAAGTCACCTGTTTTTGAAGCAGGTCTTATCTTTACTTGCTTTTGAATTTGCAGATCCTGGATACCAGCGTCAAAGCTTCTGCCATGTTGGTTCAATCGGTGGTGCCTCATATGGAAAAAAGAGGGTGAGTGCAAAAGACGGGCATTTTTGTTGGTATTTCGGCAGATTTGCTAAAACAGTTCCAGATCTAGCTTTTGCTCTGTTCTTTGCTGGATGACCGTGAAGTTCTTCTTGCATACCTTCCTTTTTTCCTGACTTTTCTCTGTTCGATCTAAGCTGCACCCATCTTTCCTTCCCACCATTGACAAATGTTTGTTACTAGACTAATTTTTGCTGTAAGCCATTAAGTGTCAATTTCAGAGAAACAGACATTATATATTGTCGAAGGCTTTCATGGCCGGAATCACTGGGTTGTTGTAGGTTTTTTCGGGCTATATTGCCATGGTCTAGAGGCATTCTCTCCTGACGTTTCGCCTGCATCTATGGCAAGCATCCTCAGAGGTAGTGAGGTCTGTTGGAACTAGGAAAAAGGGTTTATATATCTGTGGAATGACCAGGGTGGGACAAAGGACTCTTGTCTGCTGGAGCTAGGTGTGAATGTTTCAACTGATCACCTTGATTAGCATACAATGGTCTAACTGTGCCTGGGGCAAACTTTTGTTGAGAGGTCCCTGCCTGCTTCCTCTCTGTTGTTGTGCTGTTGCAAGTTTAGAGTTTTTTAATACTGATAGCCAGATTTTGTTCATTTTCATGGTTTCCTCCTTTCTGTTGAAATTGTCCACATGCTTGTGGATTTCAATGGCTTCTCTGTGTAGTCTGACATGGTGGTTGTTGGTGTGATCCAGCATTTCTGTGTTCTCAAATAATATTCTGTGTCCAGGCTGGTTCATCAGGTGCTCTGCTATGGCTGACTTCTCTGGTTGGAGTAGTCTGAGGTGCCTTTCATGTTTCTTGATGCATGTTTGGGCAATGCTGCTGCGTTTGGTGGTCCCTATGTAGACTTGTACACAGCTGCATGGTACATGGTAGACTCCTGCAGAAGTGAGAGGATCCCTCTTGTCCTTTGCTGAACGTAGCATCCCCTGGGCAACGTCCTTGCAGACGGCCAGTTCTCTCACACTAGAAGTGACTTGCAGTTTCTCAAGTCGCTTCTGACACACACACACAAAAACAAACTATTTTACAATTGACACACACACATTAACTGATTCCTTTCATGACATCAGCACAGCTTCTTTGAGTCTCCTTGTGGAGAAAAAAGCAGGATATAAATAAACATAATCATCAACATCATCATCATCATGTTCCACATGTGTTAAAAAGTTTGGTTTTTGGAATAAGTTTTCCCAAATATTTTTGAGCCAGATGTGATAAGGCTCACTAGAAAACCATGGTTCGTTGATGTTTCATAACCTGTAGTAATGTGGGCAAGGATATGGATGGAATAGAGAGAGAGAGAAAGGGGGGGAGGGAGAGAAAGAAAGGAAGAAATGAAAAAACAAGAAAGGAAAGAAGCATTGCAATCTAACTAATTTCTCTCCTTTTCGCCCTTCCTCTCCTTGCAGAGGTGGCACTATTGTCCTGGTCAATTCCCTTGGAGCCTATACCATTTTTCCGGTGAGTCGGCTGCTTCTTTCCTCCTCTAGTGATCCTATGTCTTCCATTTTGGGGAACTTCACTATCTGGTCTAAGCATGAAAATCAGGCTGTACCTACACTGCCATATAATCCAGTTCAAAGCAGGTAATCCTGAATTTTATACGGCAGTGTAGATGGGGCCTCATTTGTGTTTCATATACACCATACATATGTGGTGTAATCTATATAAATAAAAATGTAATGTTCGTTTGTGACACCATCAGAACTCAAAACCCACTGGGGGAATTGACACCAAATTTGGACACAAGATACCTAACAACCCCATGTATGTCCTCCACTCAAAAAAATTGATTTTGTCATTTGGGAATTGTCGTTGCTGGGATTTATAGTTTACCTACAATCAAAGAGCATTCTGAACTCCACCAATGATGGAATTGGGCCAAACTTAGCACACAGGGCTCCCATGACCAACAGAAAAAACTGGAAGGGTTTGGTGGACATTGACCTTGAGTTTGGGAATTATAGTTCACCCACATCCAGAGAGCACTGTGGACTCAAACAATGATGGATCTGGACCAAATTTGACACAAAAATTCCATATGCCTAAATATGAACACAGATGGAGTTTGGAGGAAATAGACCTTGACATTTGGGATTTGTAGTTACTGGTATTTATAGTTCACTACAATTAAAGGGCATTCTGAAATCCATAAACAACAGAAATGGGGCAAACTTCCCACACAAAACCCCCATGACCAACATAAAATACTTAAGGCCATCCAGTCCAACTCTCTTCACCAGGGCAAGAAAATGTAATCAGAGCCCTCCTGACAAAGAGCCATCCAGTCATAAATATAGATAGATAGATAGATAGATAGATAGATATGATTCTCACACACACAGAGATATAGTATCATAGATTTGAAAGAGACCCTTAAAGAAGGACTATGATATGTTGTATGTTCCAGAGCAGACAAACCAGACACTCTCCACATCAACACTGACAAAGAAACAACAAGAAATACTGTTTACTCACAAGCATAAAGGAATTACATATATTAGAAACCAACACTTTCTCATTACTTTATTTTCCAGATCACCAGACTGGGCCACAGCAACGCGGGGCAGGGGACAGCTAGTGTAAAATAAATTATGTGCAGTTCATGCTTGATAAGCCCACACATTGCCTTGCTAGAGAAAGAAAATATGCCATGCAGGTGAACAATAAAGAACAAGTAGTTTACTCTTCTTAACTCTGAACAACATATGTACAATGTGATCACTTGTATCAACTCACATAATGTTATTTTTATGAGAGGTTTAAAATTGCCTTTCTTTGTCCATATGGATAAACTTCAGCAGCTCATGAAGCAGGAGCACAGTCCAAACTCTGCCTCTCTTTGATTCTATCTACTTCTCTCTGAAAACTTGCATAGCTGAAGCCTGAACAAAAATGTAATGGTATCCAAATGTCACAGGCTCTTCTCAGACATTGCCCAACCAATCAGCTTCATGCATCTTATTTTACAGTTGACACACACACATTAACTGATTCCTTGCAAACATAAGGAAAACCAAAGTGGCCTTCCAGCAGTCACCAGCCAATCCCTCTCCAATGCCAGAAATACAGCTTATTGGTGTAACATTAGGAAATGTTGTCCATTTCCGCTCCCTTGATAGCCACCTCTCCACAAAAGTCAACATTGACACTGAAATTCAACACTGCCTGAGCTCTGCGAGTGCAGCATTCTTCTAAATGAAGCTGAGAGTGTTTGATGACTGGAACATCCGTAGGGAGACCAAGGGGCTTGTTTATAAAGCTATTGTCCTCCCAACCCTGCTATATGCCTGCGAAACGTGGACAGTATACAGATGTCACATGCAACTCCTGGAATGATTCCATAAGAACTACCTCCAAAAAAATCCTGCAAATCTCTTGGGAAGACAAGCAGAGAAATGTCAGTGTGCTGGAAGAAGCAAAGACCACCAGTATTGAAGCGATGGTCCTCCACCATTAACTCCGCTGGACTGGCGATGTTGTCCGGATGCCTGACCACCGTCTCCCAAAACAGTTTCTCTGCTCCGAACTCAAGAACTGAAATGGAATATTGGAGGACAGAACAAGAGATTTAAAGACCTACTCAAAGCCAACCTTAAAAACTCTGGCGTAGACACTGAGAACTGGGAAGCCCTGGCCCTTGAGCACTTTAGTTGGAGGTCAGCTGTGACCAGCAGTGCTGTAGAATTTGAACAGGCACGAATGGAGGGCAAAAGAGAGAAATGTGCCAAGAGGAAGGCGCGTCAAGCCAACCCCGACTGGGACCGCCTTCCACCTGGAAACCGATGCCCTCACTGTGGGATTTAAATGCAGATCAAGAATAGGGCTCCACAGTCACCTACCGTCAGGATACTACACTTGGAGGACCATCATCCTCAGACTACGAGGGATCGCCTAAGTCAGTAACTAAACTGATTCCTTGCATGCTCCAACCACATGCATAGGTAATTTTATACAAAATGCTTCTGATCACTTTGTGTATAAAACCAAGACTGGGTACCTTGAACCAAAAAGCAAAGAGCCTCATTTAGTAGAAGCTCCACAAGAGTGTAAATCCTCTTTCACCCAATGAATAAGTTATTTTTTCTGCTACTCATTGCCACAAGATGCAGAGGTAACATGGCCACCAGTTGAGATGGTTTTAAAAGGATGCTGAATGAAATTTTTGGAGGATTGGTTTATTGGTGGCCTTTAGTCCTGGGGAGCTGAATTTGTACTTACCTTTTGGACTGGTGGTGTAGTTGGCTGGGGAGTAGAATTATCATTATTGAAAAAAAAATGTTAAGCTTTATCCAGAAAAAAAGTGCTCACTCAAGGTGGTGTGAAGGCTGGGACCTAAAGTAACTCAGAGAAGGATGGCGATGCAGTCTACAGGAACTCAAGTTGGGGAAATGTTAAGCAAACGGTCTTTACTTCTTTCTAGGGTTTTGGTCCCTACAGTGTCAGCATAACCGCTCTTCTGGGCCTCATGCGCAATTTTGTCCCTGAATTGAGCTCCCGAAAAACTGCATAGCAACCGGCATGATCAGAAGCAAGCTCAGCTTAGTGGTGAGTTCCAGAATTTGGAGGAAAGAGGCAAAGAGTAATGGCCTTTTGTGAAATGGTGGCCTTCCATGGAGACCATTGCATGAAGGAACTTATGTGGTTGTATCTACACTGTTTTACACCACTTTAACTCTCATAGCTTATTGGTTTTTATGTTGAACATGAGTTTAGGGGGCCCTGCCGAGGCAGAGGCCGGCGAGACCCTAAAAAGAGGATCCAGAACACCTGGCGAGACAGCAAGCACCAGAAAAGATTTTCCCTTTCTCCCAAATAAATCTCACCAAGTTGAAGCAAAGGCCACCGAGGTTTATTTCTATTCCAGCTAGAAAGGATGATGACCGCATTAATCTGCCCAACAAGCTGACATGCTTGCTAGGTGGGTAAACACAGAATATATAGAGCTGTCAAATTCAAATTTCCCGCACCCGCCCCCAGAGCTGGCTTTGCTGTGATTGGTCATGACGTCAGTGAGTCGGGAGGAATGGCTGAGGGAGGGTGCGTCTCCTCCAATCAAAGAATAAGCCCCGCTTCAGCCGCTCAGCCAATGAGCAGGAGAGAGACAGACAGAGGAGAAAACAAGGAAAGAATGTCTAAATTATAGGATTATGAATGGGCCTTTCTGGACCAGGATGATAGGTGATCAAGTCTTGAGCCCTCTAGTCTTGATCTAGTCTATTGTCCTGAGTTGGAAATAACATTCCTGTCTGGCCCTGAAGAGCCAGCCTATTGTCAAAAGGTCTGGCAATATTGACTTCCTTGATACGATCTTGGATCCTGTTCTTGGGACCGAGATGGCTTTTGGGAAAGAATGGCAACAATCCCCCTTTTCCTCTCAGTTAGGGAAATGTCCTTTGTGTTAAGTGATTATCATTTCCATGAGCTCCATATCCCAGGTGATCTGGTCGAAAAGCCCCTCCGAAGTCTGAGGAAAGGGGCTATTGGCCATGCTGATGGGTTTTTGCCAAGTCCTTTGTTAAGAGATGACCCAGGAGGTTTTGCAACACCCTGGCTTTGAGTTGTTGGGCATAGTTCATAGAGAGGTCGCCTTGCTTAATCTACATTTATATATAAATGCTCTGTGCATAATGAGTACCTTAAAAACAAAACAACCAGTGAACGAAATCACACCAAATTTGGCAACAAAATGTCTCACTACACAAGGAGTGACCATCACTCAAAAAAGTATGATTTTGTCATTTGGGAGTTGTAGTTGCTGAGATTTATAGTTAACCTACAATCAAAGAGCATTCTGAATTCCACCAATGATGGAATTGAACCAAACTTGGCACACAGAACTCCCATGACCAACAGAAAATACTGGAAGGGTTTGGTGGGCATTGACCTTGAGTTTTGGGGTTGTAGTTCACCTACATCCAGAGAGGACTGTAGACACAAACCATGATGGATCTGGACCACACTTGGCACAAATATTCCATAAGTCCAAATATGAACACAGATGGAGTTTGGGAGAAATAGACCTTGACATTTGGGAGTTGTAATCACTGGGGTTCACAGTTCACCTACAATCAAAGAGCATTCTGAACCCCACCAATGACAGAATCGGGACAATCTTCCCACACAGAACCCCCATGACCATCAGAAAATGTTTAAGGCCATCCAGTCCAGCTCCCTTCATCAGGGCAAGAAAACATAATCAAAGTCCTCCTGACAAAGAGCCATCCAGCCATAGATCGAGATAGATAGATAGATAGATAGATATGATTCACTCACACACAGATATAGTATCAGGGGTGACACATGAGGGCTTTCCTGGGTCAGCAGGCACCATGGGGCACCATTCCAAGGTGACACGCATAAGAAAGAAGGGGCACACAAACATTGTGGCCATGTGGGACCATGGGACTATGGAAAAACCTTAGGTTCCCTCATGGGGGAGGTTGGGTCAGGAGAAATGGATCTGGAGGCATAGGGGTCCCTTCAGCAGAAAGTAATATGGCAGTTAGTCTTAGAATTCATCAAGGAAGAAAATTGTACCGATCTGGAGCAGATTGGTTAACCCGTGGATATGGAGACCGTGCGGGTCTCCGTATCTGCGGTTTAAAGGAAAACAGTTTTGGGCTCCCGGGATGCTGCAGGAGAGTCCCGGCTGAGCCAGTGGGGCTCCGCAGCTTGGGACAGGGAAAGTTAATAGTTGGGGCCAAGTTAGAGTCAAGGTATCACTTCAGAGAGGAAAACGTTAGAAAAAAGATAATTTTTATTGGGGGATTGTTACAAAGAGGCGAAGGGAAGTTAGCACGGAGGGGGAAAGAGAGTTCTTTGTTGAGGATGTTGCTGGTGCCAGTGTCCCGCAGATACTTGAAAATTCATGCTTCCAGGAACTGTGGAACACTCAGCTGCAATCAGATCTATTTGAAGGCAGGGGCCTCAGCGCCCGCTGTCAGTTTGAAGCCACTAGAGTTGTAGTTTTACAAGGTCTTTAGCCTTCTTTATCAAAGAGTGCACATGCCTCACCAAGATACAACTTCCACGATTCTCTAACATTAAGTCTACCATGTAGATCCACCCTTAGGGATTTGTTGCAATAGGGGCGGGGGGGGGGGGTAATACTTGTATTGATAAAGAGAACAAACAAACGGACAAGCATGTTTTTCTTTCAGATATGGGAAGATAAAGGCATACTGGAAAAAATAATGGAGTCCATGGGGATCCAAAGGTAACCTTGTCTCCATGCCACCTAGCCATCCAAGTGTGGCTTCCATGGGATTTCTTCTGTGATGTTTTAGTAGAGGGAAGCTCGAAGGGGCCGTGGCCCATTGATGAATAGGACCCATGTTTTGCTAGCACTGGTATCTCCAGTTGAAGCACAAGACCCTTGAAAGTAACAGTGCTGAGACTGATGGACCCTACTCTTAATCTGTATAAGCTTCGGTTGTTTATCTTAATCTATACAGTGCTGGATTCCATATCTGTGGGGATATGATCTACTACTTGCACTGAGAACATAAAACTACGAAATGGAACTACTGTATATATTCGAGTATAAGCCTAGTTTTTCAGCCCCTTTTTTAGGCTGAAAAAGCTCCCCTCGGCTTATACTTGAGCCAAGGTTATTTATTATTTTACTCTGTTATTAGTATTATTTTTATTATATTTATGTTAATACTCTGTGCTGTCGCATGCTGGGCCTGTGCACAAGACTGTAGATAGGACATAAATTCTGTGTGCTCAACGGGACGCCGGGGCTGCCTCAGATTAAAGGCCCTTGGATTTCCTTTAAACAGAGTCTTTAGATTGCTTAAAGGTTCAACAAAGTTCTTTATTAATGAAAACAAACAGGTACTTTAAGGCTTTCTTAACAGCCTATTGGCTCTCTCTCAATCTTGTCCACACACTATCTTCATAACTGTAACTAATGGGGAAATCCTTAACTTCTAATCTGGGCAGTCTGTCTTTGCCTCTGTTGGCGTGGAGCCCCTGCACCCGGTACCAACTACCTCTGGCTTCCGCGAGTGACCCTTACCAAGCAGAGCTTTGCAGACTTCCAGGGGGAAAAGAACTTAGGTTTCCGTGATGGCTGACTGAAGTCCCTCCGCAAAGGAGCTGTAAGGCTGTATGATCCTCGGCCAAGCTGTGGGCTGTATATCTCCCCGGCCAAGCCGTAGAAGACGAAGATTTCTACAGGAGCTCTTGGTATTATGTCCTGCATGAAAGGCTTCTCTTTGTGGACTGACCCAAAAATGGCTCCTATTCCCTCCAAAAACCCAAAAAGGGGGCGGGACCTAACTATAATTGACAGGTGGCTTGCCCTATGATTGCAGCCAAAAGAAGCCACCTATCTGCAGAGTCCCTGAAATTTAGGACTACAACAAGCATTCAATGCAAAGCAAACAAAATTGGAGCTCCTGGTACAACTGTACCTGCACATACTCTATTATTATTATTATTATTACATTTATTATTTTGTTGTTGTTGTTCATTCGTTCAGTCATCTCCGACTCTTCGTGACCTCATGGACCAGCCCACACCAGAGCTCCCTGTCGGCCGTCACCACCCCCAGCTCCTACAAGGTCAGTCCAGTCACTTCAAGGATGCCATCCATCCATCTTGCCCTTGGTCGGCCCCTCTTCCTTTTGCCTTTTATTATTTTACTCTATTATTATTGGTATTATTACATTTACATTATTTTACTCTATTTATTACATTTATTATTTCACTATATTTATTATCGTTATTAAATTTATTATTTTGCTCTCTTTATTATTATTGGAAGGATACGTAAGCACATTTACATTGAAGGAGGCTAGAATAATGATTTCATCTTACATTACAGTTTTACGTAAATATTCAAAAACATTTAACCTAGTGGCTCCTCAATTAATGTAATTTTATAGGTATCTAGTTTTATTTTGAAATTGACCAGTAACTGCGGCATTTCCCACTCTCGGCTTATATTCGAGTCAATACATTTTCCCAGTTTTTGTGGTAAAATTGGGTGCCTCAGCTTATATTCGGGTTGGCTTATACTCGAGTATATATGGTATTTCCAATGGAAGTGTACTACAGACCTAGAAAACTTTAGGGAGAATGCGTTGTTAGCATTTCTATGTTCTTCAGCCTGACTCTGTTCAGCTTTCAATGGAAGGATACCGTACAATCATGCCTAGAAAATGCCTATATAGAACACGCCTCTAGCATTTCTAGACCCTCCAGTGTGACAATCTCCAACAGAAACCTACTGCTGAATTATGCTGGAGGGCCTAAAAAATGCCTAGAGATAATAGAAACCTAATAATAGCAGTAATAATAGTGTAAAATAATTAATGTAATAATAACAATAAATAGAGTAAAATAATAAATGTGAAAATAATAAAGTAAAATAATAAGTGGAATAAAACAACAACAACAACAGAGTAAAATAATAAATAAGTTTGACTCAAGTATAAGCCGAGAGGGACTTTTTCAGCCTAAAAAAGGGCTCAAAAATTAGATTTATACTCGAGCATATACAGTATATGTTATTGTTGCTTTATGTTAGGTTCCATATGTATGTGAGGCATTAAATTTTGCCATAAATATGTTTGAAACCACTGGGGGTGGGTGGGTGAGCAAAGCTGTATACAAGTGAAGTAAATAAATTAAAAAAAAAGAAATCAGGATTCTCCCAGAATCCTGGTTTATTATTCCATATGAACCCAGTCTGGTTTTTTTTTGGCATGTCAGGAGCAACTTGAGAAACTGCAAGTCGCTTCTGGTGTGAGAGAATTGGCCGTCTACAAGGACGTTGCCCAGAGGACGCCCAGATGATTTTGATGTTGTTATCATCCTTGTGGGAGTCTTCTCTCATGTCCCTGCACGAGGAGGTGGAGCTGATAGAGGGAGCTCATCCGCCTCTCCCCAAATTCGAACCTGCTCCACCAGGGCCTCACAAACCCAGTCTGTGAGCCCCCTAGATGCTGTTCCTTTTACTCTAAACTCTTGGAGAACCTTTCTTTTCTTTTCTTTTTCCCCCTCTCAGGGTTGGAGAACCATCCGACTGTTCCGGCATTGTTTCCTTCCTTTGTTCGCCAGATGCTGACTATATTACAGGAGAGACGATCATGGTGGCCGGAGGTGCACTGTCCCGTCTCTGATGGGAATTCTGATCCTTCTGTGAACATGGCACATGCTTTCACCCAGCCCTCCTGGCATTTCAGGAATATATAATACTAGCTGTCCCCTGCCACGTGTTGCTGTGGCCCAGTCTGTTAATCTGGAAAATAAAGTAATGAGAAAGTGTTGGTTTCTACTATATGTAATGTCTTTCTGCTTGTGGGTAAACAGTATTTCTTGTTGTTTCTTTGTCAATGTTGATGTGGCGGTTGTCTGGTTTGCCTACTCTGGAACATGCAACATGCAAATTGCCCTTCTTTAGGGGTCCCTTTCAAATCTATGACACTATATCTGTGTGTGTGTGAATCATATCTATCTATATCTATGGCTGGATGGCTCTTTATCAGGAGGGCTTTGATTACGTTTTCTTGCCCTGGTGAAGGGAGTTGGACTGGATGACCTTGAGTATTTTCTGATGGTCATGGGGGTTCTGTGTGGGAGGTTTGCCCCGATTCTGTCGTTCGTGGGGTTCAGAATGCTCTTTGATTGTAGGTGAACTGTGAATCCTAGTGACTACAACTCCCAAATGTCAAGGTCTATTTCCCCCAAACTCCATCTGTGTTCATATTTGGGCGTATTGAGTGCTTGTGCCAAGTTTGGTCCAGATCCATCATTGTTTGAGTCCACAGTGCTCTCTGGATGTAGGTGAACTACAACTCTCAAACTCAAGGTCAATGTCCACCAAACCCTTCCAGTATTTTCTGTTGGTCATGGGAGTCCGGTGTGCCAAGTTTGGTTCAATTCCATCGTTGATGGAGTTCAGAATGCTCTTTGATTGTACGTGAACTATAAATCCCAACAACTACAACTCCCAAATGACAAAATCATAATTTTTGAGTGATGATCACTCCTTGTGTTGTGAGACATTTTGTTGCCAAATTTGGTGTGATTTCGTTCATTGGTTCTTTTGTTTTTAAGGTACTCATTATGCACAGAGCCTTTATATATATATATAGATGGGGGAGTGTCATGTTGGCTAACAAATCTATATCTAGGTTTGAGGGGTTGCTTATGAGTATGAAGGCTGTCTTGTCCTTGAAGCTACCAAAAGTTACGAATGGGAGAAATCCAGGATCTCATTTTGGAGAGATACAAGATGATGATGAAAGCTGTAGGCTGCAAGATCACTTTACACGTAATAGAGAATGTCTAAACCTTCTTTAAAAGGCTCTAGGTCAGTTTTTCTCAAGCTGGGGGTTGTGACCCCTGGGGAGAGGTCGCGAGGGGCTTTCAGGGGGGTCTCCAAAGAGCACCAGAAAACATATATCTGATGTATTGTCGAAGGCTTTCATGGCCGGAATCACTGGGTTGTTGTAGGTTTTCCGGGCTATATGGTCATGTTGTAGAGGCATTTTCTCCTGATGTTTCGCCTGCATCTATGGCTAGCATCCTCAGAAGTAGTGAGACCTCACTACCTCTGAGGATGCTTGCCATAGATGCAGGCGAAACGTCAGGAGAAAATGCCTCTACAACATGACCATATAGCCCGGAAAACCTACAACAACCCATATATCTGATGATTTTGGGAACCTACTGGCTGTTAAGAATTGTGAAAGTTGAAGTCCAAAACACCCAGAGGGCCCAAGTTTGCCCATGCCTTCTATGAATTTATTTTCTCCTCCCATCCTAGGGTGCATCTACTACACTGTAGAATGAATGCAGTTTGAAACCAGCCTAGGAGCTGTAGTTTTACAAGCTCTTTAGCTTTCTCTGCTCAAGATGGCTAGGTTCCATACCAAACTACAGCTCCCAGGATTCCGTAGCATTGAGCTGTGTCTGTTAAAGTGGTGCCAAATTACATTACTTCTATAGCAGTGTTTCTCAACCTAGAGTAGGGACCCCTGGAGGGGTCACCAGGGGGCATCAGAAGGGTCGCCAAAGACCAGCATAGAACATATATCTCTGATGGTCTTAGTAACCCCTTTGGCAGAGAAGGCTGAAGATCTCTCCACCTGTCATTCTCTTTCTTTTTGGAAATAGATGGCGAATCCTCCCACCAAAAGCCCTCCTCTGCTGTGATTGGCCAGCCTCTCAACCAAGGGGGGGGGGGGTCTGTTTCTGAGACTCCAAGTGGGGAGGGGAGAGCCGGTGTGCATGTGCGGGCAAGGGAAGAGCATGCGAGACTGGAGGGAAGCTCACACCAGTGAGTTCCTTCAAGACATGGGGGTTCTGTGTGGGAATTTTGACCCAATTCCAATCATTGGTGGGGTTCGGAATACTCTTTGGTTTTAGGCGAACTATAAATCCCAGCAACTACAACTCCCAATTATCCCCAAACTCCACCAGTGTTCACATTTGGTCATATTGAGTATTCGTGCCATGTTTGGTCCAGATCTATCATTGTTTGAGTCCACATTGTTCTCTGGACATAGGTGAACTACAACTTCGAAATTCAATGCCAATGTCCACCAGACCCTTCCAGTATTTTCTGTTGGTCATGGGAATTCTGTGCGCCAAGTTTGGATAAATTCCATTGTTGCTGGAGCTCAAAATGCTCTTTGATTGTAGGTTAACTATACATCCCAGCAACTACAACTCCCAAATGACAAAATGAATCCCCCCAACCCCACTGGTATTCAAATTTTGGTGTATTGGATATTTGTGCCAATTTTGGTCCAGTGAATGAACATACATCCTGCACATCACATTACAATTCATAATAGTAGCAAAATTACAATTATGAAGTTGCAATGAAAATAATGTTATGGTTGGGGGTCACCACTACATGAAGTATTGCAGCATTAGGAAGGTTGAGAAACACTACTCTAGGTGGTGCACCTGTTTGGAATGAGGATGATCTAAAATGGGGTGGGCACTGCATAGGATCCAGTTTTCTACTCAAGAGCCATATGGACAGCCGATAGTGCTGAAAAAATATCAAAAATAGATACTTTTATAATTTCTTGATTTTAAAAAAAATCAAATATTTTTCACAAACAGTGCAGATAATAAGCAATTGTTGTAAGGGGTCAGATGCTGTGTGCCCTCTATTCTCCTTTGGTTAGACCACACCTGGAATATTGTGTCCAATTCTGGGCACTACAAGTCAAGAGAGATATTGACAAGCTGGAATGTGTCCAGAGGAGGGCAACTAAAATGATCAAGGGTCTGGAGAACAAGCCCTATGAGGAGCGGCTTAAGGAGCTGGGCATGTTTAGCCTGAAGAAGAGAAGGCTGAGAGGAGATATGATAGCCATGTATAAATATGTGAGAGGAAGCCACAGGGAGGAGGGAGCAAGGTTGTTTTCTGCTTCCCTGGAGACTAGGACGCAATGGAACAATGGCTTCAAACTACAAGAAAGGAGATTCCATCTGAACATTTGGAAGAACTTCCTGACTGTGAGAGCCGTTCAGCAGTGGAACTCTCTGCCCCGGAGTGTGGTGGAGGCTCCGTCTTTGGAAGCTTTTAAACAGGGGCTGGATGGCCATCTGTCAGGGGTGATTTGAATGCAATATTCCTGCTTCTTGGCAGAATGGGGTTGGACTGGATGGCCCATGAGGTCTCTTCCAACTCTTTGATTCTATGATTCTATGATTGATTCTATGAAGGGCTGTAACAAGAGCCTTGGAGTCACATAGAGGCCCCTTAGTTCTTCCCTTACCCACCTAGAGCATTCAGAAGTTTATTGGTGCCATTAAGGGCTAATTGGAAAGGAAAAGAATAGGAGTTGGATAGAGAAGACAGGAATTGGGGAGGGTATGTATGAGATCACAAAAGTGTTGGGGTTCTGAAGGCTTTGGGGGAGTATGGATGCTCTGCGATACTCAATGAGTAGGAAAAAATTCTGTATCATTTCTCTGTGCCTTTCACTTCTTTTCGCCTAGACCAAATAAGGCTGTCTCTTGAATGAATCTTACGTGTCTCTCTCTTTCTTTGGGGGTCTGGGAAGGAGGAAAGGAAACCCCACTTTCATGATCAATGGGTTCAGGAGCAGTGCCTGACCGGAGAGCACAATTTCTTCTTTCCTAGGCTGCCTTTGCTCACGTCCATCCCTATTGGGGTGAGAGGGGGGGGGACCCCTTTTGAATGCAGGGACTCCTCCTTTAATAACATGATAAACCCCTCTCTAGCCCGCCCACAGTATATCCCCCCTTCCAATTCTCCATCCCTTCAAGGGACCTTCGGGGGCTTCCTCTGCACACGTTTGCTCGCAAGGCTGCCTCCATCTAGATCTTTTCTCTCCCTTCGCCGCTTTCCCCACCACCACCCCATTGCCTTCTTGCTTTCCACTTGAGCGTGGTTGATTTTTTTCCATTCTTCCCATCTGACAATTTATCTTCCCCCAGGGAAATGGGGGGGAACATAATCATCTCTTTTTCAGCCTGGCATTGCTCCTTCCCATCCTTTTTCCAATAAAGGCCTATTATTTATTTATATCCATATTGCAATATTTAATTATTCCTCCATTTTGCGGGAAGTAGGGAGGGGATGTCCAGAGCCTTCCTCCGTTTTTTCGGCGAGGGTTTTCCCCCACCCACCCACGCAGACCTCTCTCGCCTTGGATCTGCGCCTTCTGTGATATTTTTCCTGCTGATCCATGCTCAATTGAATCGCCACCTGAGGTCTCCCATCTTCTACCATTCCCATTCTTTTTCTGGTTTCTTTCCCCCTTCTTCTTCTTCTTTTTCTCCTTCTTGTTTTGCATTTCATTTTCCAGCTGACATTGTTCAGTCTCTTGGCTCCTGGGTTGCCACTTGATTTTGCATCCTTCCTCCATCCCAACACATATGCATCTAGGTTTCATCCTATTCCCACCTGATTTCTGCATCTGAAATCTACCTCTGTTCATTTGCCTTTGGCTAGGCATCCCTCACCCCACCCCATCCCTTACACTGACACATTTCAGCCTTTCCTCTCCATCCTCCCTCTCTCATGTTTTCGGCAGCTATTTCTTTTTTTCTACCAAAACCCATCGCAAGCCTCCTGCCCTGGGTTGTGTATTTCCTTCCCAGCACGACCAGTGGGATTCCCAGCTGAGATTTCTCCCCGCTGATGCGCTCGCTGGAGGCTTGGGTGTGTCTGTTATCTTACCCTGCTTTTCTAGAAGCGTGTGCCTCATCTTATTTTTCCTCTGCTGGCTCAAGAACAGAACACATGGTAAGTGGGGGAAATTGTTCTCGGGTGTGCTATGTACTGTCTCTGCATATCTACGGTAGATTGCTTTCCATGTCAGCAGGCAGCTGTCATGCAATACATTGAGACCCATCCTTTGCTTTCCACATCATGTTCAGAGTGCCGTGTTTATCCTCCAAACCCTCTCAAGATGTTATTTTCTATCTTCCTTTTATGTATGTGTTTGTATTTGCTTAGCATTTTATAGCCGTGGATCGATTGTCATGCATTTTTCAAAAGGAGGGTCTGTTTGTCTGTTTGTCTTAGCCTTTTTTGTAGACCTCTGTTCTGTGGATGGTATGTGTTTGTGTTTGTATCTGCAGGTTACTAAACGAGTCCATGCAAAAGTGGTTGGCTAATAAGGAGTGCAGAGGTGCGTGTGGCACACCGTTCCCATTTGTGTGTGTGCGCGCACGTTTGCATTGCTGACTTAGCATGCCTTATTGCTTCCTTCTACGTCTTGCATTATGGATTTAGACGCCCCACTTTTTGACCCCTTTCAAGCACGGTTTGAGCACCTGTGTGTCCATTCTCTCTCTCTCTCTGTGTGTGTACATGCATCTATTTCTGTGTTGTGTTTTTTCTACAATGATGCCATTCTCCTGCTGGGGATGGTTTTGTGCAGCCTAGGAAGAGCTTTCTGAACCTTGTTTACAAAATGTTCATATAGTGTAAATGACTGATCGTGTGTGTGTGTGTCCATCCACGGTGTATGCCTGCATTTACTTGCATGTCTCTGCGAGAGGAGCCATTTGTAAGTAGCTGGCCTTTTCTGTTTTGGGTTTCAATACCAAGCCCTCAGCAAAATTATTATATATCAATGCCTGCATTCAGAAGGAAATCTTCTTAAGGTTGTCTGTCTCGTTGTCTCTCTTTCTTAAAAGTTCGGTTGTGGTCTCCTAATCCATGTGTCTCTTGGTGCAGGTTGTCTCCTTCTCCTTTGTACCATGAGGTCTTCTTCAGCAGCCCTGTTGCCTCTCCTCCATCCTTTGAAGGAGCTGCCCAGTTTTTGTGAAAACCCAGCTATCCTCTGAACTGTCCCTGCTCCTGTTGAGCCCATGTGGGCATCAACAGGGGGAAGACCAGAGGCCAGAAGGTTGACTGTTATTATTGATACCTGAAGCCGGACCAATTCAGACCCTCCATTCACTTGTGGCCTGAGCCCCACCAAGTCCAGCTGGAAAAGCCAAGCGGAGGACCCTTTGGACGGCAACCAACCAACGACAACATCACTGCCCCTTCCTGAATTGCTGCAACACCGCTGCCTATGACTGCCCAGGCTGATTTGTGTACATAAAACGCCAAGGAGTTGCCCTCGGACCAGTCTGCAATTCAAGACCACCATATGCCTGTAAACCGGAGGCCGCTGGGCCTTCCTGTGCCCATAACCACGAGGAGTCGTTTACGGCCCTCCTTCTTCTAACCAGCGACATCAGCTGAGGAACGCTGTCTGGGACTCCAAAAGCAGCCGACCAAATGCTTACCTCTAGGAACGCTGTACTCTGATCACAAGGGACCTCTAGGAACGCTAGAATGTTTGGTGCTGGCTGGGGAAATCCAAGCTTTCTTCTTGGTTTGGAGCCCTCCAAAGACTGCTGCCAAAGAACAACCTGAAATGCCGTTAGCTTCACCACACACCTGTACAGTCAAAGGAAGTTGAGGCCTTTCTGGATAACCTAGAGCCAGCTAGCTCCCAGGGGACTGCGAGTTACCAGATCGAGAGAGCTAAGCTGGTCCTCACAGACTTGCAATTTCTGGGCACACCTATGACTGGAGATCTCTTGGAGTGTCAGTATTATGCAAGTAGCCAGAAAACCCCAGCAATTATATTCTGAATTGTTCTTGTGGGCAGGCTCCTCAAGGCTGGTGCTTTCCTGCAATTACCCTAACACAAGCAATCAGTCACAGATAATCAGAGGTGTCCATTGACTTTCAAAATCTGTAGTGAGCAATGTAAATGTCGGTATAGCTCTATTGCATATCCATAGACACCAGGTGTTGGGCCTGCCCAGTGTCTTTCCTTCAGTTTTGGCGAACAGAGACGCTTGGTATAGCTGGACTGTTTCTTTGCAGGTCCTCGCATGCAGTAACCAAAAAATTCCCAGTCTTGGTCAAGCTATAGCTATAGTCTTAGTACTTTGGGTGGAGGCCTCAAGCTCAAGGAAAGAGGCAAGTTGCCAGATGTCTGACTCTGAGGAAGGGGGCTGAAATTTGCTCATTTGGGGGGCAGCGCCATGTAGAGGCGCCCCGCATTGGGGGAACGGAGATGCATGCCGGGACTTGTGGGTAACTGTCACCCGACTGGCCGGGGAGCAAACGTTTCATGAATGTCCAACGGAGGCAGGTTCGAGTTTGACGATGGCGGCTGCTATGTGGGTGACTGGGAGGAGGGCCGGGCACATGGCTACGGCGTCTGCACCGGCCCCGGAGCCCAGGGGGAGTACAGCGGGCGATGGAGTCGGGGCTTTGAGTCCCTGGGCGTCTACACCTGGCCCAGCGGGAACACCTACCAAGGCCACTGGAGTCAAGGCAAGCGCAGTGGACTGGGCGTGGAGCGCAAGAGCAAGTGGAGCTACAAGGGGGAGTGGAGCCACGGGCTGAAGGGGCGCTCGGGGATCTGGGAGAGCCATTCTGGAGTCATCTATGAAGGCATGTGGCGTGAAGGACTACAGGATGGATACGGCATGGAGACTTATGCAGATGGAGGTGAGTAGACCAGACATGAAGGGACATCACTAATCTTGCCATTTGGCACTTTTCTTATTCCCAGGTGTTCCGATAAGTCCTGTTTTCCACCTCCATCCAACTGGTTAAGCAACACATCTTTCAGTTTCTCAGTACAGTATGTTGCTTGCATGGCTCATTGTCTGTTTCTCAACATTCCCATGTATCTTCACCACCTTTCCACCCATCTGTATGTCTTCCATGTGTCCATTCAGTGTTGAGAAATGTTAATTCTCAACCTTCAGTGTTGAGAAACGGTAACTCTCAACCTTCTGTGACTTTTGTTCTCAGAAGTCATAACCAACATGGCCAACAGTCAACAATTCTGGGAATGATAGTCACAAACATCTAGAGGACTAAAGTTTGAGAATGAATGGCAAAGTAAATATTGGGCTGGGCTTTATCTAGGCTAGAAGTCTCCAGAGTGCAACATCCAGAAGCCCTCGCCAATGGTAATGTTGGTTTGGGAAAATGTAATCCAACAAAATCTGGAAGGCCACACTTTTCCATCCATGAACTTAAGATGTGTATGTTGAAATGCCTGGTAGGTTTTGAACGTCTTACTTATTTTTTCTCAGGAAAACTTATAGTTTTAACTGAGAATTAAATAAGCTAACTCCTTAAGCTCCTTAGATTTCTAAGGAGCATTCCGTTGAAAGCGTTCAGTTGAAAACAAATTCCGTTTATCTACCCAGTTTTGTCTGATCAGCTCTTTCTAGTTTTCTCCAACAATGGCACTGTCTTCCTTCTTTTAATGGTGGGTCCCATTTTGGGAGAAAGGTGGGCGAAAATATGAAAATTTAAATAACCTAAAGTGTGGGTTCTACATGAAGCTCTATTTGTGCATTGTTGTGCCGAATCTGTGACTCCCTTTTAATGCACCTAAAACAGGTGGGGAAAGTTCAGGCTGCGTGCACCCCAACTCCATTTTGTGACCTTTTAAACAGTTCCTGAAAGCTTCTCCTCAATTTACATTTTGTTTCCAGGCTGATTTAGGGGCAGGTATTTGCTTTCCGATTCAAATACAAGCATGCTGCTGGTCCTACCCCTTCTTAAGACCTTTCTTCAACCAAAATTCAATCCCAAAGGAAGTTCGGTGTTCAGAAGCTCTTTGTCCCTGAAAGGCGTGAAACACCATTTTTGGGGACTTACTATCTGTCTTTTTTTTTTTTTTTTTTTGGTCACCCTTCTTTTGGTTAAGGTCCACTTTTCTCCTATATCTACCCCCATTTCTCTTGGTTAACTGCTGCTGTTTGCTTCTCTGCTTTGCAGGTACCTACCAGGGCCAGTGGCAGTCCGGTAAGCGGCACGGGTATGGAGTCCGCCAAAGTGTCCCTTACCGGCAAGCTGCCCTGGTCCGCTCCCCACGCCGGACCTCTCTGGAATCGCTGCCCAGTGAGATTGACCCCAATGCTCCTTCTTTGCCCCTTCCTCCTCCCCCAATGGCCCCGCCACCACTCCCTGGGGACAGCCCGGCCTCTGGATCTAGGGGTGGCTTTGTTTTGGCCTTCCCGGGTGACCCAGACTTCCCCAAGGGTGCCAAGAAGAAAGCGGGGGGCTTCTTCCGGCGATCCTTGCTCCTGAGTGGGCTACGGGTCCGGAGGGCTGAATCGAAGGCCTCTTTGGGCAGCAAGCGGGGGTCCCTCAAGAGTGAGGCAGGGGTCAGCTCGGCCGGGAGCGAAGCCACGACACTCAGCTATGCCGAGACAGAGCCTCCTGAGTTGCCTTCAACGCTAACCATCGAAGGGTCATCCACTGAGGTCTATGCCGGAGAGTGGAGAGCTGACCGCCGCAGCGGCTATGGGGTGAGCCGCCGTTCCAATGGCCTGAGATACGAGGGCGAGTGGCTGGGCAATCGGCGGCACGGCTACGGACGGACCACCTACCCCGATGGCACCAAGGAAGAGGGGAAGTACAAGCTTAACCGGTTGGTGAGCGGGAAGGTGAAGAACTTGATCCCACTTCGCCGGAGCAAGGTCAAGGAGAAAGTGGACCGGGCCGTGGAAGTGGCCAGGAGAGCAGTCAGCATGGCGCGGCAGAAGCAGGAGCTGGCCATTACCAGGTGAGCAACGTGGGGCATTGGCAGGACAGGGCAAACATTGCTAGGGATATACAGTGGACTCTCAGTTAACTGGCACTCATGAGAATTGGTAGATGCCGGGTAGTTATTAAAAATGAATTCTATACTCCATACCAGGCCTGGGCAAACTTTGGTCCTCCAGGTGTTTGGGACTCCAACTCCCACAATTCCTAACTGCATTAATTAAAACTGCATTGATTCTACAGTGCAGATGCACCCAAGATAGGAAGTGAAATCCTTTGGAACAGGTTTGGGCAAACTTGGACTCTCCAGGTGTTTTGGACTTCAACTCCCACAATTCCTAACAGCCAATAGGCTGTTAGGAATTGTGGGAGTTGGAGTACAAAACACCTAGAGGGCCCAATTTTTCCCAGGCCTGCTCCATACTATACCATACCACAAACTCTGTATTGATCTGATATTAATATTGACAATCAGGAATTAAAAGCAAATAAATGCAAATAACTTAACATAACATGCTTTTATATTTTTCCTGTATTATATAAAAAGCTTTTTTTAAAGTTAAAGTATTACTCTATTATTATTATTATTATTTTCCGGTTGCTTGCATTCCAATTAACTGAGAATCTATTGCAGAGGTGTCACACTTGTGACCCTCCAGATGTTTGGGCCTCCAGCTCCTAGAAACCCCAGCCAGCTTATCCAGTGGCCAGGAATTCTGGGAACTGAAGTCCAAAACACTTGCAGGACCACAGATTTGATGCCACTAGTTTATTGTATATGTATAAAGGGATTATTTGCATAGTTTTGCAGGAAGTGGAACAGGGGGTTGGGATATGGAAATTACCAAGACACAATCACCCCAGGAAAATTATTCCTGGGTCTAGTTTGCTGTGAGTTTTCTGGGCTGTATGACCATTTTCCAGAAGTATTCTTTCCTGACATTTCGCCCACATCTGTGGCATCCTCAGAGGTTGTGAGGTCTGTTGGAAACTAGGCAAGTGGAATTTATCTATCTGTGGAATGTTCAGGTTGGGAGAAGGAACTCTTGTCTGTTTGAGGCAAGTGCAAATGTTGCAATTGGCCAGCTTGATTAGCATTGAATGGTCTTGCAGCTTCAAAGTCTAGCTGCTTCCTGCCTGGGGGAATCCTTTGTTGGATGTGGGCAAAACGCCAGGAATGCTCCTAGAACATGGCCATACAGCCCGGAAAACTCACAGCAACCCAGTGATTCCAGCCATGAAAGCCTTCGACAACACATTACTGGGTCTCTGTCACAATCCGGTTACAAAACTCTAAATAAATGCTTAATAAATAACGAATGCTTCCAAGTATTGCAAATCTTTAGAAAATATACGCAATGATAGTGTAGTACATGCTATGCTAGGCATATACGAAATCCATCACTATAGTGCAGGCAGGAGCAAACTTTGGTCCTCTAGGTGTTTTGGATTTCAACCCCCGCAATTCCTAACAGATGGGTAGGCTGTTAGGAATTGTGGGAGTTGAAGTCCAATACACCTGGAGGGCCGAACTTTGCCCATGCCTGCTATAATGGCTCGAAAAAGCGATAGGAGGTTATTAGAGCACATTAATATATGCAAAAGGATGACAACGTTACTATATATCTACACCAGGCATGGGCAAACTTTGGTCATCCCTCCAAGTGTTTTGGACTTCAACTCCCACAATTCCTGGAATTGTGGGAATTGAAATCTAAAACACCTGGAGGGGGCAAGTTTGCCCATACGTGCTATAATGGCTCAAAAAAGAGATGAGAGCACATTAGAGCACATTAATATATGCAAAAACATGAAAATATTACTATATATCTATTCCAGGCATGGGCAAACTGGCCATCCCTCCAAGTGTTTTGGACTTCAACTCCCACAATTCCTGGAATTGTGGGAATTGAAGTCCAAAACACCTGGAGGGCCCAAGTTTCCCCATGCCTGATATAATGGCTCAAAAAAGAGATGAGAGCACATTAGAGCACATTAATATATGCAAGAGCATGAAAACGTTACTATGTTTGTGGCCTAGTGTTGATACTCAATTTAAGGCTGAAAAACAGGTGCATTTGTATACTGAGAAATAGAAGAAGGTTGTTTAGGACCATGCTTGTACATATATCAAATAACAACCACTCTCTTGGAGTTCAGCTTGTGATAGTGTTTCAGGATCAGGGTGCTTTGGATGTGGGAAGTGATGCCAATGAATTTGAAGGTGGCAATGGTTTGGTCAATGATACTGATGCAGAGAAGGACCAGGAGACACCTATGCAAAGTGTAGTTTCCCGTGAGAATGTCTATGAAGGGTGTGGGGATGATGGTTTACTCCCTGAATTGCTACCAGAGAATTCCCAGGATTTGGGGCTTGAAAACAACTGGGCACCTGGCCAAGTTGCAAAACTTAATGAGCAAATAGATAGGAGGCAGGAGATTAGTCAAAACAGGCAGACTGAACAGTGGCTTCGGTGGTCTGCCAGGATCCAACAGATAAAGATAAGGGAATCTCAATTAAAGCAAAACCAATTTCTGAGTGCTTAGAATAGTTTAACGAGGGGATAAAGGTTCCAAGTGTGGGAAATATAGTCAGATGAAGCATCGTTTGGAAGCAAGTGTAGTTCTCGTCCTTGTTCATGGAACTCTTGCTTGGAAGATTCTTGTCTAAGTATTGCTTGTTTCATGGTTTGGATTCTTGGATTGTATGAATGCATACTCATGCCTTGGATTAACGTTTTCTGGTTTTCTGAATTATATTAGAGAAATGTGGACTTTGTTTTTATGGTCTTTGCTGAACTTTACCCTGGACTATTTTTGCTCCTGCTTACCTTCTTACCTAATTGGACTTACCTATTTCTTTTAAGTGCTTTTTACTTGCTGCTTTTTAATTCTCTTCATTAAAAGGATTATTTTCCAATCAACGGTGTAGTGTTTACAGTCAGAGGGCTTTTCCTGTCCTGGAGTGCAACACACTCTTTGTGTGTGTTTGAAGTAGGCTTGCTATAAATTGTATAGGATTTGAGGTTAATATTAGACCAGACTAATATTAGACTAGAGAAGACAATTATGCTGGGGAAAGTGGAAGGTAAAAGGAAGAGGGGTCGACCAAGGGCAAGATGGATGGATGGCATCCTTGAAGTGACTGGACTGACCTTGAAGGAGCTGGGGGTGGTGACGGCCGACAGGGAGCTCTGGCGTGGGCTGGTCCATGAGGTCACAAAGAGTCGGAGACGACTGAACGAATGAACAACAACAACATTAGACTAGACTAATTTCTAGACTAATTTCATGGCCTTGTGTTCAACAAGAACGAGGCCTAGATGCTGCCACATTTGTGTTGGAGTTCAGCCTATGTTTGTGTTTCAGGATCAAGGTGCTTCTGATGTGGGGAATGATGTCACTGAGGGTCAAGATGGAGATGGTTTGGTCAATGATCTTAATGCAGAGAATGACATAGAGACACCAGTTCAAAGTGTAGTTTCCCATGAGCTTGTTCCTACAGGGTATAGGGATGATAGTTTACTCCCTGACCCAGAGAGTTCCCAAGATTTGGGGTTTGAAAACAACTTGACACCTGGAGAAAATAATGAGCAGATAGATAATAAGCACATAGATAGACGTCTGCAATTTAATCAAAACAGACAGCTCAGCCAAGGCCTTCGCTGTTCTACTAGGCTTCGAGAGATAAGGACGAGAGGCAGTCAAGGAAAACAAAACCAGTTTCTGGGTGTTGGCATATAAAGTTCTCACCAGGGAAAAAATAGTCAGACGAAGCATCATTTCAGAATCCTGCTAAGTCTTAGTTCTTGTTCTATGGAAGATTCATGTTAAGGATTTCTTGTTCATTGTTTGACTCTTTGTCTCTTGGGATTATATACGCATGCTGTGGATTAATGTTTCCTGGTTCTTTGAATTTTATTACAAAAATCTGAACTTTGCTCTTGAACTTTGCTGAACCCTGCCTTGGAATACTTTGTTCCTGCTTATCTTCCTACCTTATTGGACTTATCTATTTTCTTAAAGCATATTTTACCTTGCTGTTTTTACTTATCTGTATAAATAAAAATGTAATGTTCATTTGTGATATTCACAGAACTCAAAAACCACTGGGGGAATTGACACCAAATTTGGACATGCACCTAACAACCCAATGTATGTCCTTCACTCAAAAAAATTGATATCGTCATTTGGGAGTTGTAGTTGCTGGGATTTATAGTTCACCTACAATCAAAGAGCATTCTGAACCCCACCAACGATGGAATTAAACCAAACTTGGCACACAGTTCTCCCATGACCAACAGAAAATCCTGAAAGGGTTTGGTGGGCAGTGTTCTTTGGTTTTGGAATTGTAGTTCACCTACATCCAGAGATCACTGTGGACTCAAATAATGATGGCTCTGGACCAAATTCTACACGAATAGTCAATATGCCCAAATGTGAACACTGGAGTTTGGGGAAAATATAATCTTGACATTTGGGAGTTGTAGTTGCTGGGATTTATTGTTCACCTACAATCAAAGATGAACTCCATCAATGATGGAATTGAATCAAACACGGGACACAGAATTCCCATGACCAACATCTTTATTAATGACTTAGATGAAGGGTTAGAAGGCAGGATCATCAAGTTTGCAGACGACACCAAATTGGGAGGGATAGCCAATACTCCAGAGGACAGGAGCAGGATTCAAAACGATCTTGACAGATTACAGAGATGGGCCAAAACTAACAAAATGAAGTTCAACAGTGACAAATGCAAGATACTCCACTTTGGCAGAAAAAATGAAATGCAAAGATACAGAATGGGGGACGCATGGCTCGAGAGCAGTACATGTGAAAAAGATCTTGGAGTCCTCATGGACAACAAGTTAAACATGTGCCAACAATGTGATGTAGTGGCAAAAAAGCCAATGGGATTTTGGCCTGCATCAATAGGAGCATAGTGTCTAGATCTAGGGAAGTCATGCTCCCCATGCTCTATTTTGCTTTGGTTACACCACACCTGGAATATTGTGTCCAATTCTGGGCACCACAATTCAAGAGAGATATTGACAAGCTGGAATGTGTCCAGAGGAGGGCGACTAAAATGATCAAGGGTCTGGAGAACAAGCCCTATGAGGAGCGGCTTAAGGAGCTGGGCATGTTTAGCCTTCAGAAGAGAAGGCTGAGAGGAGATATGATAGCCATGTATGTGAGAGGAAGCCACAGGGAGGACAGAGCAAGCTTGTTTACTGCTTCCATGGAGATTAGGACAAGGAACAATGGCTTCAAACAACAAGAAAGGAGATTCCATCTGAACATGAGGAAGAACTTCCTGACTGTGAGAGCCGTTCAGCAGTGGAACTCTCTGCCCCGGTGTGTGGTGGAGGCTCCTTCTTTGGAGGCTTTGAAACAGAGGCTGGATGGCCATCTGTCAGGGGTGATTTGAATGCAATATTCCTGCTTCTTGGCAGGGGGTTGGACTGGGTGGCCCATGAGGTCTCTCCCCATCCCAAACAGACTTGGAAACAATGGGAACCTTTAAAAAAGTCATCTCATAATGGAAAAATCTCTGTAAAAAACAAAAGGCAGATAGGAGAGGAAGAAAAGGCTTGTGTGTGCATGTGTCTTGGTTTTTTCCTTTCTCCATTTGGGACTGAAATTGGACCAAAGAGAGTCTGGCCTGGTGTTCTGCCCATAATTAAAAAAAAACCAGACTTTGGCTCCATTCGTAAAGACGTGGACGTGATGGATCTCCTTGTCTGTGTGCTTGCTGAGGGACGGCTCCTTTTTCCTGGCTTTGGATTTTGCTCTATTTTTAATTTTTATTTCCTTTCCTCATGGATGCTTTGTTTCCATTTGCTTTCTTCCTCCTCCCTGCCTCCTTCCTTGGGCCTTCCTTCTCTCACAATCCTTTCCACATTTCTGTTATTTCTACTTAATTTACTTTTCTCCTTCTCAGGCTGTTTATCAACCCAATCCCATTTGCTTCTCCATTAGCTTTTGCCTTTCCATTTTTCTGAATTTTCCTTATTCCCTCAACCTTCCATTTTATTCCCTTTTCGTACTTTTTCTCCCCCTTAATGTGTATGTTTCATTAATAAGATGCTCTGGAGCAGGCATGGGCAAACTTGGGCCCTCCGGGTGTTTTGGACTTCAACTCCCACAATTCCTAACAGCCGGTAGGCTGTTAGGAATTGTGGGAGTTGAAGTCCAAAACACCCGGAGGGCCCAAGTTTGCCCATGCCTGTGAGAATAGACTTTCTTAACACTGGTTAAATGACCATAGAAGCAGCCCAATATTTCCAGTAACTAATTTTACTTTTGAGGAGACACAGATTTTAGTTTACAATTATGTCCTATGGGATAGTAGAGTCAAAAAAGAGTTTTCACTACCAGGTGAGGGAGAAGGAAGAGGAAATTAATCAATAATTACAGTGACTAGAAACTTTTGGAAGTTGTAATCCAACTTCCACAAACTATGGGCTATGTATGTATCCATGTCATGTGTGTATATATATCTTTATCATCTATCTATAGCTATCTCTTATCTATCTATCTATCTATCTATCTATCTATCTATATTCCATCTATATATCTAGCATCTAGCATCTATCTAGTTATCTGTATCTCCTATCTGTCTGTCTGTCTGTCTATCTATCTATCTATTATCTATCTAGTTATCTGTATTATCTATCTATATTCTATCTATCTATCTATCTATCTATCTGTCTAGTTATCTGTATTATCTATCTATATTTTATCTATCTATCTATCTATCTAGTTATCTGTATTATCTATCTATATTCTATCTATCTATCTAGTTATCTGTATTATCTATCTATATTCTATCAATCTATCTATCTATCTATCTATCTGTCTAGTTATCTGTATTATCTATCTATATTCTATCTATTATTATTATTTATTTATTTATTATTTGCACTTGTTAACCGCCACTCTCAGCCCGAGGGCGACTCGTGGCGGTGTACAGAACATAGAAAAGACAACAATTTACAATAGATCAAGACCATAACACAACATCTAAAAATCCGCTTCGTCTAGTTTGGGGTCATAAACAATCTCATAGTCATAGTTCATTCCGGTGGTCATTCCAAAAGACATAGCACTTAGTTGAAGGCCTTTTCGAAGAGCCAGGTATCTATCTATCTATCTATCTATCTATCTATCTATCTATCTAGTTATCTGTATTATCTATCTATATTCTATCTATCTATCTGTCTAGTTATCTGTATTATCTATCTATCTATCTATCTATCTATCTTCTATATCTTCTATCTGTCTATCTATATTCTATCTATCTATCTATCTATCATCTATCTAGTTATCTGTATTCTATCTATCTATCTATCTATCTATCTAGCTATCTGTATTATCTATCTATCTATCTATCTATCTATCTATCTATCTTCTATCTGTCTATCTATATTCTATCTATCTATCATCTATCTAGTTATCTGTATTATCTATCTATCTATCTATCTATCTATCTATCTTCTATCTGTCTATCTATATTCTATCTATCTATCATCTATCTAGCTATCTGTATCATCTATTAGGCTTGGGCAATCCATGGTTCTAAATGGTTCTAAAGTACTTACAAAACTAAAGTTCTGGTGGTGAAAATTTCAGAACTCTAACAAAACTTTCAAAATTTCATTATTATTTCATTATTGGTGATTTTAATGACAGAACCAATTAGGAACTGCCATTTACTATGAAATTTTGAGAGTTTTGTTAGAGTTCTGAAATTTTCACCACCAGAACTTTAGTTTTGTAAGTACTTTAGAACCATTTAGAACCATGGATTGCCCAAGCCTATTATCTATCTATCTGTCTTCTATCTATCTATCTATCTTCTATCTATCTGTTTGTCTATCTCTCTATCTAGCTACCTCTCCCTCCCTCCCTCTCAATATCTCTATCTATCTATCTATCTATCTAACCCCCCCCCCCTCTCTAAATATACCAACTTGGGGACCCGGAGATGCCCGGGTTACTCGAGAAAGGCAGTGTTTGTTTTGGGAAGTTTGGTAATATGCCTCTAATAATATCTATAGGTCTGTAATAATATCTATATGCCTATAATAATAACATCTGTATGTCAGTGAAATAGATACATCTATAATAATCATCATCATCATCTTCATCATCATCTATATGCCTATTATAATAATATATATCTCCACAATAATAATATCTATATACGTACCTAGCTATCTGTATCTCCTATTTCTCTCTGTGTGTGTGTCTCTCTCTCTCTCTATATATATACTAGCTTGGGAACCCAGAAATGCCCGGGTTACTTGCGAAAGTGCGAAGTTTGGGAAGTTTAGGGAAGTTTGGTAATACACCTATAATAATAGCTATACATCTGTAATAATATCTCTACGCCTATAACAATAATATCTGCATGTCCGTAATATCGATCCATCTATAATAATAATAATAATAATAATAATAATAATATCTATATGCCTATTATAATAATATATATGTCCATAATAATAATATCTATATGCCTACCTAGCTATCTTTATCTCCTCTCTCTCTCTCTCTCTCTCTATATATATATATATATTATATATATATTTATATATTTATTATATATATATATTAGCTTGGAGACCCGGTGATGCCCGGGTTACTTGAGAAAGGCAGTGTTTGTTTTGGGAAGTTTGGTAATTTGCCTATAATAATATTTATAGGTCTGTTATAATATCCCTATGCCTGTAATAATAATATTTGTATGTCAGTAATAGCGATACATCTATACTAATATTAACAATAATATCTATATGCCTATTATAATAATATCTATGTCCATAATAATAATATCTATATGTCTATAATAATATCTATATGTCTATAATAATAATAATAATAATAATAATAATAATAATAATAGTTATATTTTTGGTGGTGATGGTCACTTGTTGGGTTGTTAGGTGTATTGTGGCCAAATTTGGTGTCAATTTGTTCAGTGGTTTTGGAGTTATGAGGTCCCCACATATGAATATTACATTCACACACACACACGCACACACACTATTCTTCCCCTGCCACACATTGCCACACGTTGCTGTGACCCAGTCTGTGTGTATATATATATATGTGTATATATGTGTGTTTGCATATATATGTGGTTTTGTGCAGATGTTGCTTTTTAAAAAATGGCTTTTTAAGTCCCTCCCACTGTGTTTTTCAGTGTTTTGATGAGTGATGGTCACTTGTTGGCCTGATAGGTGTATTGTTTCCAAATTTGGTGTCAATTCATCTAGTGATTATATATTTTGTGTGTGTGTGTGTGTATGTGTGTGTGTGTGGTTTCTTGCATGCATTGTAATGTTTTTTTGGGTTTTTTTGCTTTTTAAGTCTCTTCCGCAGTGTTTTTATGAGTGATGGTCACTCGGTGACCTGATAGGTGTCTTGTGTCTTGTGTCCAAATTTGGTGTCAATTGGCCCAGTGGTTTTTGAGTTATGTTAATCCCACAAATGAACATTACATTTTTATTTATATAAATACACACACACACACACACACACATCCCTAGCTAGCTAGCTATCTGTATCTCCCCCTCTCTCTATGTGTGTGTGTGTATCTCTCTCTCTCTACTATCTAACTATCTGTATCTCCTATCTATCTATCTATCTATCTATCTATCTATCTATCTATCTATCTGTATCGCTATCTATCTATCTATCTATCTATCTATCTATCTATCCTTACACCATACACACATATAGCAGCTTTCACAAGGTCTTTTTGTGTGTATGTGTATGTATCTGTGTGTATATATACATGCACGCACACATATATACCCAACTCAGACCTTGTGAATGTTGCTATCTTTCTATCTATCTATCTATCTATCTATCTATCTATCTATCTATCTATCTATCTATCCTTACACCATACACACATATAGCAGGTTTCACAAGGTCTTTCTGTGTGTATGTGTATGTATCTGTGTGTATATGTACATGCACGCACACATATATACCCAACTCAGACCTTGTGAATGTTGCTATCTATCTATCTATCTATCTATCTATCTATCTATCTATCTATCTATCTATATTCCATCTATATATCTAGCATCTAGCATCTATCTAGTTATCTGTATCTCCTGTCTGTCTGTCTGTCTATCTATCTATCTATCTATCTATCTATCTATCTATCTATCTATCTACTATCTATCTAGTTATCTGTATTATCTATCATCTATCCATCCATCCATACATCTATCTATCTAGGTAGATGCATATAGGGGTGTGTGTATATGCATAGACTCTCAGCCATTACTCAAGGACCGGAACTCCTATGCAATTGGCAAAAAATAGAAGAAATAATACTTTAAATTTTTAAAAGAGCTGTTTTAATAATACAGTAAAGCATTGAAAGTGTGTTGTATTGTCAGGTTTATTTTTATTTGCTTTTGGTTACTGTATTTCAACATTAATATCAAGTTGATGCAGAGTTTGTGGCATGGTATAATATGAGACCATGGTATTCCCTGTAGTCACCTACGGATGTGAGAGCTGGACCTTAGGGAAGGCTGAGCGAAGGAAGATTGATGCTTTTGAGCTGTGGTGTTGGAGGAAAGTGCTGAGAGTGCCTTGGACTGCGAGAAGAACCAACCTCCAGGAAATAAAGCCCGGCTGCTCACTGGAAGGAAGGAGACTAGAGACAAAGTTGAAGTACTTTGGCCACATCATGAGGAGACAGGAAAACCTAGAGAAGACAATGATGCTGGGGAAAGTGGAAGGCAAAAGGAAGAGGGGCCGACCAAGGGCAAGATGGATGGATGGCATCCTTGAAGTGACTGGACTGACCTTGAAGGAGCTGGGGGTGGTGACAGCCGACAGGGAGCTCTGGCGTGGGCTGGTCCATGAGGTCACGAAGAGTCGGAGACGACTGAACGAATGAACAACAACAATAATAGGAGACATAGTATTAGGCCTATTCTTAATCGTAACTCTCAAGCAGTCAGAAACTACATGTGTCCAGCACCCAACAGTCCCCATGAGTGTCATGGGTTAAATGAGAGTCTACTGTCTGTGTGTACACACGGACACGCACACACCCCTGTATATGTATGAAGGGATGTAAAAGAAAGGGGAGCACTCAAAAATAAGCTTGTGAATATCTTCTCCTTTTGTATGTGCATATCTTGTACACTTATATGTAAGATATAGGTATATGCATGTAGTATGTACACGAGGAATGGATGTGTGTATATGTGTGTGTTGACAGGGAAGTAGGCTCCACCAAGGCCAAGTGTCTGTTGTAGGCTGCCTGGTCTCCTAGGCAACTGGGCAATGGCAAGGTGATTGGCTAGTGGCTGCTATGGCAACAGCCGAGCCGCAGCATCCTTTAGGCATGGACCACGGCTGGCATGGGATGAAGTGGGGGCTTAAGGGAGTTGGGCAGCCGATCTGTTCCCATTTGTGGGGTGGCATAGGGGGTGCTGTTGGAGGGGCAGGGGCTGTCATGGAGCCTGGTGGAGGCAATTAGCTTTGAAGGCCTGGAAGCCCAAGAGCCCAGATCTAGACTCCCTGGAGGAGGAGGAGGGGAGGGCATCTTGGATGGTTATGTTGCACATAAACAGACGGAGGTGTAGGTGGATAGGAGGTTGCTGCGTGGGTGATGAGAAGCACAAGGTGGTGTGAGGGTGGGTTACCAATGCCGTGTGGGAGGATGCAGGGAGCAAAGCGCCCTGAGGAATGGGATTGCAGACTGCAGCTGGTTTAAAGCCACATTAAAATAATACAACAATATTCATGGTATTTTTTTGGTTTCAGCTTTTCCACAAAGCAGCTTGGGCAGTGCTACTGCTATGTTGAAGTAGCAGGCACAAATGCCAGGTCTGAAGACCTTTATGAGGAAACAAGGCCCACTGAAGCCAATTATGTTTTGTTTTCAGGTGCATATAGAATCATAGAATCAAAGAGTTGGAAGAGACCTCATGGGCCATCCAGTCCAACCCCCTGCCAAGAAGCAGGAATATTGCATTCAAATCACCCCTGACAGATGGTCATCCAGCCTCTGCTTAAAAGCTTCCAAAGAAGGAGCCTCTACCACACTCCGGGGCAGAGAGTTCCACTGCTGAACGGCTCTCACAGTCAGGAAGTTCTTCCTAATGTTCAGATGGAATCTCCTCTCTTGTAGTTTGAAGCCATTGTTCCGCGTCCTAGTCTCCAAGGAAGCAGAAAACAAGCTTGCTCCCTCCTCCCTGTGGCTTCCTCTCACATATTTATACATGGCTATCATATCTCCTCTCAGCCTTCTCTTCTTCAGGCTAAACATGCCCAGTTCCCCAAGCCGCTCCTCATAGGGCTTGTTCTCCAGACCCTTGATCATTTTAGTCGCCCTCCTCTGGACACATTCCAGCTTGTCAATATCTCTCTTGAATGGTGGTGCCCAGAATTGGACACAATATTCCAGATGTGGTCTAACCAAAGCAGAATAGAGGGGTAGCATTACTTCCTTAGATCTAGACGCTATGCTCCTATTGATGCAGGCCAAAATCCCATTGGCTTTTTTTGCCGCCACATCACATTGTTGGCTCATGTTTAACTTGTTGTCCACGAGGACTCCAAGATCTTTTTCACACGTACTGCTCTCGAGCCAGGCATTGTCCCCCATTCTGTATCTTTGCATTTCATTTTTTCTGCCAAAGTGGAGTATCTTGCATTTGTCACTGTTGAACTTCATTTTGTTAGTTTTGGCCCATCTCTCTAATCTGTCAAGATCGTTTTGAATTCTGCTCCTGTCCTCTGGACTATTGGCTATCCCTCCCAATTTGGTGTCGTCTGCAAACTTGATGATCATGCCTTCTAGCCCTTCATCTAAGTCATTAATAAAGATGTTGAACAGGACCGGGCCCAGGGGGGAACCCTGCGGCACTCCACTTGTCACTGACCCATATGCCATGGGTCAGATTGTGCCACTGATTTTCAGATGTATGTATCACTGATTAGATTATACCTTGGTTTTATTATTTATTTATTCATCTAAAAATTTTGTATATTGGTCTTCTCACCTCTGTTGAGGGACTCAGGCCGGTTTCCAACAATAAAATCGCAGACAATCAATAAAACATCAAATTTATATTACACTAAAACATTAAAACAGCAATTACAATCAATAACTACAATGGTCAGTCGTCAGACTAAAATAATTATTCATCAACATCCTTCCATATCTCAGGGTATTGACTCACTCGTCAAATGCCTGTCTCCATAGCCAAGTCTTCACCTGTTTCCTAAATGTCAAGGTAGAAGGGGCGGTTCTGATCTCCAGTGGGAGAGAGTTCCAGAGCCGAGGGGCCACCACCGAGAAGGCCCTGTCCCTTGTCCCCACCAGACGCACTTGTGAGACTGGTGGGACCAAGAGCAGGGCCTCTCCATACCATCTTAATAATCTAGATGGTTCATAGGGGAGAATACGTTCGGAGAGGTAAACAGGGCTGGAGTCGTTTAGGGCTTTATAGGTTAACACCAGCACTTTGAATTGTGCTCGGAAGCTAATTGGCAGCCAGTGAAGCTGGTGTAACAGAGGAGTGGTGTGCTCCCTGTACCCAGCTCCTGTTAGTAATCTGGGTGTCGAGCGTTGGACTAGCTGCAGCTTCCGGGCAGTCTTCAGAGGCAACCCCACGTAGAGAGTGTTGCAATAATCTAATATATATGTACCATTGGTCAGATTGTGAGATTCCATCTGAACATTAGGAAGAACTTCCTGACTGTGAGAGCTGTTCAGCAGTGGAACTCTCTACTCTGGAATGTGGTGGAGGCTCCTTCTTTGGAGGCTTTTAAACAAGTTGGATGGCCATCTGTTGGGGGTGCTTTGAATGCAATATTCCTGCTTCTTGGCAGGGGGTTGGACTGGATGGCCCATGAGGTCTCTTCCGACTCTATGATTTTATGATTCTACTAGCCATCCCCTGCCATACGTTGCTGTGGACCAGTCTGGTGATCTGGAAAATTAAGTAATGAGAAAATGTTGGCTTCTAATATATTTATTTACTTTATTTATTTACTTTATTTGTATGCCGCTCTTCTCAGCCCTTAGGCGACTCAGAGCGGTTAACAACAAACAGCAGCAGAAATTCAATGCTAGCATCATACAAACCATTTAAAACAATTAACACAATAATACACTAGGCAATTAACATCAATAATCATCAATAAACAACTCATTAGCGTCTCATAACTAAAATCATAATCCAAGCTCGTCATCCGTTGTTCCGATTTCCTATAATTTATTATAATTCATTGCACTGCCTATTCAAATAACCAGGTTTTCACTTTCTTCCGAAATGCCATTGATATATGTAATTTCTTTATGCTTGTGGGTAAACAGTATTTGATTACGTTTTCTTGCCCTGATGAAGGGAGTTCAACTGGATGGCCTTAAGTATTTTCTATTGGTCATAGGGGTTCTGTGTGGGAAGTTTGCCCCAATTCTATCATCTGTGGGGTTCAGAATGCTCTTAGATTGTAGGTGAACTATAAATCCCAGTAACTACAACTCCCAAATGTCAAGGTCTTTTTCCCTCAAGCTCCATCTGTGTTCCTAGTTGGGCATATGGAATATTCGTGTAGAGTTTGGTCCAGATCCAACATTGTTTAGGTCCACAGTGCTCTCTGGATGTAGGTGTACTACAACTCCCAAACTCAAGGTCAATGCCCACCAAACCCTTCCAGTATTTTCTGTTGGTCGTGGGAGTCCTGTGTGACATGTTTGGTACAATTCCATTATTGGTGAAGTTCAGAATGCTCTTTGATTGTAGGTTAACTATAAATCCCAGCAACTACAACTCCCAAATGACAAACTCAATTTCTTTTGAATGATGGTCACTCCTTGGTATAGTAGGTGTGTTGTGGCCAAATTTGGCAGCAATTCGTCCGGTGGTTTCTGAGACAGGCACTTGGAGTGCTTCCGGTGTTGCTGCAAGAAGGTCCTCCATTGTGCATGTGGCAGGGCTCAGGTTGCATTGCAGCAGGCGGTCAGTGGTTTGCTCTTCTCCACACTCGCATGTCGAGGATTCTACTTTGTAGCCCCATTTCTGAAGGTTGGCTCTGCATCTCGTGGTGCCAGAGCGCAGTCTGTTCAATGCCTTCCAAGTCGCCCAGTCTTGTGTGTGCCCAGGAGGGAGTCTCTCATTTGGTATCAGCCATTGGTTGAGGTGCTGGGTTTGAGCCTGCCACTTTTGGACTCTCGCTTGCTGAGGTGTTCCAGCAAGTGTCTCTGTAGATCTTAGAAAACTATGTCTAGATTTAAGTCGTTGGTGTGCTGGCTGATACCCCAAATGTTACTCATCTTTCCCAATTGTGGAATTAGATATGTGCAAAACACTCTTTTAAAACCATAGGCTAGCACAGAATACACAGATCAATAGAAACACATGAAAGAATAAAACATCTTAACAACGATACATCTGAGAAAACCCATTATCAGTCCTATCTTTGAAATATAGACAACGTGAACTGATGGTCTAGAGGAGAAGGTGTGTTGTCGGTAATCAAAGACTACTTCTAGGGGAGAAGGTGTGTCACATTTGTTGTCGGTAATCAAAGACTACTTTTGTGAAATGTATAGGCCTTTCTGTAAGAGGAATTTCAACAAAAACTGGGAATTGTTAAGCGTAAAGGTTGTTTCACCTATGACACACTTATTATGTTAATAAGTATTTAATGCCACTTCCAGGGCAAGGCAGAGGATTCCAAAGGAATGCAAAAAGAATGAGAAATTAAAATGTTTCTGTAAAACGTTTTATATATATATAAAGTTCAACAGTGACAAATGCAAGATACTCCACTTTGGCAGAAAAAATGAAATGCAAAGATACAGAATGAGGGACAATGCCTGGCTCGAGAGCAGTACGTGTGAAAAAGATCTTGGAGTCCTCGTGGACAACAAGTTAAACATGAGCCAACAATGTGATGTGGCGGCAAAAAAAGCCAATGGGATTTTGGCCTGCATCAAGAGGAGCATAGTGTCTAGATCTAAGGAAGTAATGCTACCCCTCTATTCTGCTTTGGTTAGACCACATCTGGAATATTGTGTCCAATTCTGGGCACCACAATTCAAGAGAGATATTGACAAGCTGGAATGTGTCCAGAGGAGGGCAACTAAAATGATCAAGGGTCTGGAGAACAAGCCCTATGAGGAGCGGCTTAGGGAACTGGGCATGTTTAGCCTGAAGAAGAGAAGGCTGAGAGGAGATATGATAGCCATGTATAAATATGTGAGAGGAAGCCACAGGGAGGAGGGAGCAAGCTTGTTTTCTGCTTCCTTGGAGACTAGGACGCGGAACAATGGCTTCAAACTACAAGAGAGGAGAAGAACTTCCTGACTGTGAGAGCCGTTCAGCAGTGGAACTCTCTGCCCCGGAGTGTGGTGGAGGCTCCTTCTTTGGAAGCTTTTAAACAGAGGCTGGATGGCCATCTGTCAGGGGTGATTTGAATGCAGTATTCCTGTTTTTGGCAGGGGGTTGGACTGGATGGCCCATGAGGTCTCTTCCAACTCTTTGATTCTATGATTCTATGATTACACACTAGCCATCCCCTGCCACGCATTGCTGTGGCCCAGTCTGGTGATCTGGAAAATAAAGTAATGAGAAAGTTTTGGTTTCTAATATAGGTAATTTCTTTACGATTGTGGGTAAACAGTATTTGATTACGTTTTCTTGCCCTGGTGAAGGGAGTTGGACTGGATGGCCTTAAGTGTTTTCTATTGGTCATAGGGATTATGTTTGGGAAGGCTGCCCCAATTCTATTGTTCGTGGTTTTCAGAATGCTCTTTGATTGTAAGTGAACTATAATTTATTTATTTATTTATCTATTTACAGTAACTACAACTCTCAAATGTCAAGGTTTATTTTCCCCAAACTCCACCAGTGCTCACATTTGGGCACATATGGAATATTCGTGCCAAGTTTGGTCATGATCCATCATTGTTTGAGTCCACAGTACTCTCTGGATGTAGGTGTACTACAACTCCCAAACTCAAGGTCAATGCCCACCAAATTCTTCTAGTATTTTCTGTTGGTCACATTTGGTTCAATTCCATCATTGATGGAGTTCAGAATGCTCTTTGATTGTAGATTAACTATAAACCCCAGAAACTACAACTCCCAAATGACAAACTCATTTTTTTTTTTTAGTGATGATCACTCCTTGGGTTAGGTGTACTACAACTCCCAAACTCAAGGTCAATGCCCACCAAATTCTTCTAGTATGTCCTGTGTGCCACATTTGGTTCAATTCCATCATTGATGGAGTTCAGAATGCTCTTTGATTGTAGGTGAACTATAAACCCCAGAAACTACAACTCCCAAATGACAAACTCAATTTTTTTTTAGTGATGGTCACTCCTTGGGTTAGGTGTACTACAACTCCCAAACTCAAGGTCAATGCCCACCAAATTCTTCTAGTATGTCCTGTGTGCCACATTTGGTTCAATTCCATCATTGATGGAGTTCAGAATGCTCTTTGATTGTAGGTGAACTATAAACCCCAGAAACTACAACTCCCAAATGGTCACTCCTTGGGTTAGTAGGTGTCTTGTGGACAAATTTGGCGGCAATTTGTCCGGTGGTTTTTGAGTTATGTTAATCCCACTAATGAACATTACATTTTTATTTATATAGATGTGTGTGTATGTGTATATTTAACATAATCAATAGATGGAGGAGCCCCCAGTGGTGCAGTGGGTTAAACCCTTGTGCCAGCAGGACTGAAGACCGACAGGTCACATGTTCGAATCCAGGGAGAGCGCAGATGAGCTCCCTCTGTTAGCTCCAGCTTCCCATGTGGGGACTTGAGAGAAGCCTCCCACAAGGATGGTAAAGCATCAAAACATCCGGGCATCCCCTGGGCAACGTCCTTGCAGACGGCCAGTTCTCTCACACCAGAAGTGACTTGCAGTTTCCCAAGTCGCTCCTGGCACAAAAAAGAAGATGGAAACCAATCAGTTTAAAAAATGTCTTCATAGGGACATACGGTAACACTGAAAGATTGAGTGTTATTAATATCGCAGTATAAATTTAAACCAGTTTGTTCTTGGTGAAATGTTTCCTGATGAGAACAGTAACTTTATGCAGATGATGGAAATCTGTTGGTTGAAGCTCTCACTGCCTTCATAAGCACTCAAGGAGCTATGATTTTACTAGCAAACTTCAACACATACACACACTACACACAATGATTCATTTGATAAGAATAAATAGAAAAATAGATCTATCCATTCCTGGGTTCTTTGGTTAAGGTGTAATAGTGGATGAACTTTAAAATGTGGCATGAATGTCTAGGACAGTGTTTCTCAACCTGGGGGCCGGGACCCCTGTGGGGGTCGTGAAGGGGTGTCAGATGGGTCGCCAAAGGCCATCAGAAAACATAGTATTTTCTGTTGGTCATGGGGGTTCTGTGTGGAAAGTTTGGTCCAATTCTATCATAATGCTATTTCATTATGGGTGAACTATAAATCCCAACAATTACAACTCCCAAATGGCAAGGTCTATTTTCTCCAAACTCTACCAGTGTTCCCATTTGGGCATATTGAGTATTTGTGCCAAGTTTGATCCAGATCCATCTTTGCTTGAGTCCACAGTCTGGATATAGGTGAACTACAACTCCAAAAACTCAAGGTCATTGTCCACCAGACCTTCCCAATCTTTTCTCTTGTTCATGGGAATTCTGTGTGCCATGTTTGATTCAATTCCATCATTGATGGAGTTCAGAAGGCTCTTTGATTTAAGGTGAACTATAAATCCCAGCAACTCCAGCATTACCAAATGACAAAACCAATCACCCCTAACCCCACCAGTATTCAAATTTTGGGTGTATCGGATATTTGTGCCAAATTTGGTCCAGTGACTGAAAATACATCCTGCATATCAGATATTTACATTGCTATTCATAACAGTATCAAAATTACAGTTATGAAGTAGCAACAAAAATAACGTTATGGTTGAGGGTCACCACAACATGAGGACCTGTACTAAGGGGTCGCGGCATTAGGAAGGTTGAGAACCACTGGTCTAGGGTAAACATAGATCTTATTCAAATTGAGGGTGGAAGGAAAGGTATCAAGTCTGTAATTTACCTGTTTTTCAACATTTACTCATACAGTACCTGCTCCCCATATTATTATTTGTTGTCATATTTGTCAATCACCTGCCTTAGACCCTAAAAGTGTCAGATCCTGTCTGATATTAGAAACTAAGGAGAGTCACTGGGTTGTTGTAGGTTTTTTTGGGCTATATGGCCATGTTCTAGAGGCATTTTCTCCTGATGTTTCTCCTGCATCTATGGCAAGCATCCTTAGAGGTAGTGAGGTCTGTTGGAACTAGGGAAAAAGGTTTATATATCTGTGAAATGACCAGGGTGGGACAAAGGACTCTTGTCTACTGGAGCTAGGTGTGAATGTTTTAACTGACCATCTTGATTAGCATTTGATTGCCTGGCAGTGCCTGGAGCAATCTTTTGTTGAGAGGTGATTAGATGTGCTTGTTTGTTTCCTCTCTGTTGTGCTGTTGTAATTTTAAAGTTTTTTAGTACTGGTAGCCAGTTGAAATTGTCCACATGCTTGTGTATAAGGAGAGTCAGTCCTGGTTAATGCTTGGATAGTAGACCATCCAAGTCTTCTAGAGGACGCAGGTGGCAGTGTGAACCAAATAATTCCACATACATCATGCCAAAACAGACTTTTAAACCGATGTTTAAACACACAATGCCTGTCCTGGGTGCAAGGACCAAAAGGTTATGTGAAACATTACTATCTTAGATGCTTTCCAGAAGTTCAAGAGGGATGGAGAAGACCTGACCTTCCTTCAGAAGGAGTTTCACAGCCCAGGTACCATTACAGAAAAAGCCCTGACTGGTGTGCTCGCCAACGTAGCCTTCTGGAGTGGTAGAACACACCATAGACCAGAGCTTTTCAAATATTTCATGTTGGTGACCAGGCCTGTAGCGAGGGGGTGGTTTTAGGGGTTCAACCTCCCCCCCCCGAAATGTTTCAGATTTTTTTAAAAAAACTGGTTTACTCATGAATTTTAACTGGTTAACCAAATCCCCATGCTAAATCTATGAGATGCAAAAAATTAAGAGTCCCTCCAGAGCTGTAAGCACTATCTCAAGCAAATATTGACAATTTATTCACACTGTCATTACTTGCAGCAATAGCGATGTAGTGAAGCAACAAAGTGGGGTGTGTGTGTGTTGAATGCTCTCATTAAGGAGGCCAGACTTGGTGGAGGTGGTTGACAGGGGTGGAGCTGCAGGCTACTGAAGGTTGCTCTGCCCCCTGCTGTGCGCTTTGCTTCAGCGTGAGCTAGGAGGCAGGTTTCAACCCCCCCCCCTCCAAATTTTCAACCCTCCCTGAAATCCCCCCCCCCCCCCGAAATTGTCAACCCTCCCCGAAATTTTTTTCTGGCTATGGCCCTGTTGGTGACGCATATTTTAGACACATATCATTCTGCAACACAGTAATTCAGTTTTACCAGCAAACCAAAAGTTAAACCAACCTGTTATAAGACGTAGGGACATATACATAAATTGTAGTAATGAAATGTATGGGGACACAACCACGGCCGTAGACAGAAATTTTTTTTGGGGAGGGTTGACAATTTCGGCGGGGGGGGGGGTTTGAAAATTTCGGGGGGGGGTTGAAAATTTCGGGGAGGGTTGAAAATTTCAGAGTGGGGGGGTTGAAACCCGCCTCCTGGCTCACGCTGAAGCAAAGAGCACAGCAGGGGGCAGAGCAGCCTTCAATAGCCTGTAGCTCCGCCCCTGTCAACCACCTCCACCAAGTCTGGCCTCCTTAATGAGAGCATTCAACACACACACACCCAACTTGGTTGCTTCACTACATCGGCTATTGCTGCAAGTAATGACAGTGTGAATAAATTGTCAATATTTGCTTGAGATAGTGCTTACAGTTCTGGAGGGACTCTTAATTTTTTGCATCTCATAGACCTAGAATGGGGATTTGTTTAACCAGTTAAAATTCATGAGTAAACCAGGTTTTTTAAAAAAATCTGAAACATTTCGGGGAGGGGGGGTTTGAACCCCTAAAACCACCCCCACCCCCCCGCTACAGGCCTGGACACAACATATCTCATGAAAATCTTTCATTGATATATTTCATTTTTTAAAATATTTTTTATTATTTTCATAGAATCATAGAATCATAGAATCAAAGAGTTGGAAGAGACCTCATGGGCCATCCAGTCCAACCTCCTGCCAAGAAGCAGGAATATTGCATTCAAATCACCCCTGACAAATGGCCATCCAGCCTCTGCTTAAAAGCTTCCAAAGAAGGAGCCTCCACCACACTCCGGGGCAGAGAGTTCCACTGCTGAACGGCTCTCACAGTCAGGAAGTTCTTCCTAATGTTCAGATGGAATCTCCTCTCTTGTAGTTTGAAGCCATTGTTCCGCGTCCTAGTCTCCAAGGAAGCAGAAAACAAGCTTGCTCCCTCCTCCCTGTGGCTTCCTCTCACATATTTATACATGGCTATCATATCTCTTCTCAGCCTTCTCTTCTTCAGGCTAAACATGCCCAGTTCCCTAAGCCGCTCCTCATAGGGCTTGTTCTCCAGACCCTTGATCATTTTAGTCGCCCTCCTCTGGACACATTCCAGCTTGTCAATATCTCTCTTGAATTGTGGTGCCCAGAATTGGACACAATATTCCAGGTGTGGTCTAACCAAAGCAGAATAGAGGGGTAGCATTACTTCCTTAGATCTAGACACTATGCTCCTATTGATGCAGGCAAAAATCCCATTGGCTTTTTTTGCTGCCACATCACATTGTTGGCTCATGTTTAACTTGTTGTCCACGAGGACTCCAAGATCTTTTTCACACGTACTGCTCTCGAGCCAGGCGTCCCCCATTCTGTATCTTTGCATTTCATTTTTTCTGCCAAAGTGGAGTATCTTGCATTTGTCACTGTTGAACTTCATTTTGTTAGTTTTGGCCCGTCTCTCTAATCTGTCAAGATCGTTTTGAATTCTGCTCCTGTCCTCTGGACTATTGGCTATCCCTCCCAATTTGGTGTCATCTGCAAACTTGATGATCATGCCTTCTAGCCCTTCAACTAAGTCATTAATTTATCATAGTTCAATAAATTTGTTATACATTGTTTATTTTACAGCAGATTCATATTATTCGATACAATCTATCATACTTTAACTTTTGGTATCTACTGTTATTTTTCTGCCTATACGTATTATCTCTCTCACCCCGCGCTCCTTCCCTCCCAAACCACAGCTTTTATATATCATCTGTCCAAAATTTCAGTTCTTCTTGTGGAGGTAACTTTCCTTCTTTCTTTTTAAATACTTTTTCAATAAATTTTCTCCATATTTCACTTTATTTATTTATTTATTTCGGTTGCTTCTACCCCGCCCTTCTCACCCCGGAGGGGATTCAGGGCGGCTTACAAAAGCAAGGCACAATTCAATGCCCGCGTCACATAACAGCAATAAGACAAATAACATCAGTTAACAGAAACAGCAATTCTAGCAATAACATCAATTAGCAGAAACAATAGTTATTGTAAGGCAAAAACAACCATAAAACCAGTAAAAGCAATAAAACCAATACAAACCATTCTTCTCATTGACGGTCAGCGTTTCGCAATCTCATAATTCAAATTCCAATCCACAATTGTCAGTCCTTTCAGTCCTATCCATCTGGTTGTCCATATCTAATTGTCAGATTGCCTAAAGGCCTGGTCTCACAACCACGTCTTTACCTTCCTTTACCGTTGAGCCTGGACCCCCAGGTTTCAGCGGTGACCAGGGGAGCATTCGCACAGCTCTGGCTCGTGCGCCAGCTGCGCCCGTACCTTGGGAAGTCTGACTTGGCCACGGTAGTACACGCTCTGGTCACATCCCGCTCCTGCAACGCTCTCTACGTGGGGCTGCCCTTGAAGACGGCCCGGAAGCTCCAGCTAGTCCAGCGCGCGGCAGCCATGTTACTAACAGGAGCGGGACGCAGGGAGCACACAACGCCCTTGTTGTCCCAGCTCCACTGGCTGCCGATCTGCTACCGGGCCCAATTCAAGGTGCTGGTGTTGGCCTACAAAGCCCTAAACGGTTCCGGCCCAAAATACCTATCTGACCGCATCTCGGCCTATGAGCCCACAAGGACCTTGAGATCGTCTGGGGAGGCCCTTCTCTCGATCCCGCCTGCCTCACAGACACGCCTGGCGGGGACGAGGGATAGGGCCTTCTCGGTGGTGGCCCCCCGGCTGTGGAACACCCTCCCTGTAGACATCAGACAGGCGCCCTCCCTTATGACATTCCGCAAGAGCCTAAAGACGTGGTTGTTTGAGAAGGCATTTGACTAAGTGCTACAACAAATTGGCAATGATGAGTGGAACGGAATATGGATAACGAGATTGGATTGTGATTCTATGATGAGATGTCGCGAATGATTTAGTGTAATTGTATTATTGATAGTGATGTTGTTATTGTTGTTTGTGATATTGCTTTCATTGTAAATTGTCTTTTTATATCTTGTACACCGCCATGAGTCGCCCTAGGGCTGAGAACGGCGGTCAACAAATGCAGTAAATAAATAAATAAATAAATTCCTCCTGAAGGAGAGGAGGGATTTCCCCCAGGAGTGAGTTTACATATGTGAGTTTACATACTTTGTTTCCATATACCTCTTTTAACTTTTAATATACATGTCAGCTTATCATTTACTGCCAATTTCCATACTTCCTCATACCACTCCTCTATTTGTATATTTATTTCTCTTTTTCAATTCCTTGCTATAAGCACTTTTGCTATTGTTAATAAGTTTGTTATCGCATCTTTATCCTCTTTTTTTTCAATTGTTTCTTATTATATAATGATAATAAAGCTATACTAGGACTTGTTTCTATTTTAATGTTCATTATATCCTCTATTTCTCTAAATACTTTCCCCCCAAAATTATTTTATTATTTACATTGCCACCACATATGTATATATGATCCTGATCCTTTGCTATTCTTACTGGTGTAATTTACCATTTCCATATTAACTTATAGTAATTTCTTTAACCCATATTGATAAATTCTTTAGATGTCTTTGTCTCCATAATTGTTGCCATTCTGCTTCCTGACTGTGAGAGCCGTTCAGTAGTGGAACTCTCTGCCCCGTAGTGTGGTAGAGGCTCCTTCTTTGGAAGCTTTTAAACAGAGGCTGGATGGCCATCTGTCAGGGGTGATTTGAATGCAATATTCCTGCTTCTTGGCAGAATGGGATTGGACTGGATGGCCCATGAGGTCTCTTCCAACTCTTTGATTCTATGATTCATTTATTTTTATCCCTAAATTTTCTTCCCAGACCTCCTTAAGGGTGTTATTTGTTTTTTCCTTCCTTTTTTTCAATTATTATCTTATATACTTTACTAGTTATTCCTTTCAAATGTTCATGCTCCTCTACAGCCCTTCCATTTTGTGTTATTTGTTTGAAATGGTTAAGCTTACTTCCATTTTTATTATTTTTTACCCAGTTTTTAAACCATTGTTCTAATTGTATACAATGGAACCATGTCAATTTTATTTCTCTAAATTCTTCCATAATCATTTCCTTCTTCATTCCCACCTTTACCCAATCCCCTATTTTGTCTAATTTTTTTCCCCTTAACGTTTTATCCATTCGTTTTTTTTAATTTCAAAATATATCATTCATTGCCCATTTCACGTAGGCCAGTGTTTCTCAACCTGGGGGTCGGGACCCCTGAGGGGGTCGCGAGGGGGTGTCAGAGCGGTCGCCAAAGACCATAAGAAAACACAGTATTTTCTGATGGTCATGGGGATTCCATGTGGGAAGTTTGAGCCAATTCTATGGTTGGTGGAGTTCAGAATGTTCTTTGATTGTAATGAACTATAAATCCCAGCAACTACAACTCCCAAATGTCAAGATCTATTTTCCCCAGACTCCACCAGTGTTCACATTTGGGCATATTGAGTATTCATGCCAAGTTTGGTCCAGATCCACCATTGCATGAGTCCACAGTGCTCTCTGGATATAGGTAAACTACAACTCCCAAACTCAAGGTCAATGCCCATCAAACCCTTCCAATGTTTTCCATTGTTCATGGGAGCCAAATTTGGTTCAAATCCATTGCTGGTGGAGTTCGGAATGCACTTTGATTATAAGTGAACTATAAATCCTAGCAACTACAACTCCCAAATTACAAAATCAATCCTCGCCCAACCCCACTAGCATTCACATTTGGGTGTATTGGGTATTTGTGCCCAGTTTGGTCCAGTGAATGAAAATGCATCCTGCATATCAGATATTTACATTATGATTTATAACAGTAGTAAAATGACTGTTATGAAGTAGCAATGAAAACAATATTATGGTTGGGGGTCACCACAACATGGGGGACTGTATTCAGGGGTCACGCCATTAGGAAGGTTGAGAACCACTGACGTAGGCTCATAGCTTTCTAGTTACATTTACATTACACGCTTACACAGTGCAACTAACACACTAACTTGTTGCTCTGGTATAGGATTTCCATCGAAAATCCGAATTTAAGGTCAGACTCCCATGGGAGAAAGTGATCTATCATATAACCTGAAAATTGATATCAAGGGAAGACATTGAAGCTGACACTTTTTGGGTTAGATAATATAGTTGGCCCTCCATATTTGTGTATTTAACTTTTACAGATTTGATTTTTAGCGGGATTAATGGTTCTTTCTAGAAATAGGTTCTTGTAGGTTTTTTCGGGCTATAGGGCCATGTTCTAGAGGCATTTCTCCTGACGTTTCGCCTGCATCTATGGCAAGCATCCTCAGAGGTAGTGAGGTCTGACCTCACTACCTCTGAGGATGCTTGCCATAGATGCAGGCGAAACGTCAGGAGAAATGCCTCTAGAACATGGCCCTATAGCCCGAAAAAACCTACAAGAACCTAGTGATTCCAGCCATGAAAGCCTTCGACAATACACTTTCTAGGAATCTCTAGGTCAACTTCTACCAGCGTTTGACCACAGAGTCATGCTAGAGATTGCTGGCCATATTCTCTTATGAAAAAAAAATAGTGCCTTTTGAATTTACAGATTTCCCACTTTTGTAAGGGTCCTATGCTCTAACCCTTGCAAAAGTGGGCACCTGCTGTAATTCGTTGTGTAACCACAAGAAGCTTTGTTCTCCTTTCTTTAATATCATAAAACATACCAACGACTTTGTTTCCTCTCCTCTTACAGGGCTGCAGATGCTCGTCTGAAAGCTGCCGCTGCACTCACTGCAGCCGAGAAAGCCCTGGAAGCTGGCCGCCTGGCCAAAATTTTGGCCCAAGAACTGCAACCCATCCTAACTGAACCTGGTGAGATGCTTTGGGTGGCTGGAAGAACCTAAGGACACAATGATGCCTCTAGAAAAATTTTGGGGTATAGTGGATGCGTATAGTTTATGGACTCGGTCCAGTTCCAAGTCAATGTTTGTTTCATGTAGAATATATTTCTATATGGAATCCCTTTTTAAGAAAAATTGGGGTATTTGAAGGGAAACTTGCATTGAGTAGAAAACCAGCATTAGGGTTTTTCCGTTGTGATTCCGCATCCCAATATCTTTCCCAGAGCTCAGGAAAGTGACTTTTTTATTTGAGAATTTCCAGAATCTCCCATCCAGGATAGTGACTATAGTATAAAAAAAGTAACTGAGTTCTGTTCTTTTAACGACTTTCTACTTTTTGCACATTCTTCCTCACAGCCATTTTCCCTGCAATAGAAATTCCTTATACAATGGTTTATTAATTTAGAGAAATTACTATAAAACAGAGATAGAATAGTGGTATCAGCTGCCTTTGAAAGGAAATAGACGAACAGGCCAATGAGATTAAATTCCCGATTGTTTATTTAGTGTAGTCCTCTCCATCTGAATGTTTTGAAATTTCAACTCTATAATCCCTCAGCTAGATACTTATTTATTAATTATTTACTGTATTTGTATACCGCCCTTCTCAACCCTCAGGCGACTCAGGATGGTTTACAGCGGCAATGATTTGATGCCCAAGAACATCCTAAAAATATTTAAAACATTAATACATAGTATAAAACCATAACAAGAGTAATAAAAACATAAGTCATTTGCATCTCCTAATTATAAACATTATCCATTATTTTTTGCTAATTTTTCCAAGTTATCACATCAGGTAGCCCCACATTTCTGCTGTGAGCAAAATTCCGGGGAAATGTCCTTTGGGAAGGCAATGACCTCTGTAGCTGAGAATTCAAAAAGCCCCGCCCTAAACTATATTTCCCAGAATTCTGCAGGTGACAGAAATGTGGGGCAGACCGCTTTAAAGTCCTGGTGTGATAATGTTGTTATTCCCAAAGGAAGCAAGAAGCAATTTTGCAATTTTCTTTCTGCTATTATAAAGCCGTCAAATACTTTCAAGGCTTATTTGTGGTTTTCTGCACAAAATTTGCAATTGGCATTTTGGTAACAAAAACAACTTTTTCGTGCAGAAAATGATATTTTTATTTTTTGCAAATAAAAAAACCCCCTATAAGCAAATTCTACATAAAATATGTCCTGCTGTGCAAAAATTCTCATCAATTCTGGGTCAGGGTTTGTCAACTCTCAAAACACATTTTTGGACCATATAAAAGATTTCAAAATAATGATGTGCATCCCTCCCCCTAGCTAGCACTGATTATTCTCAAATGGCTTTTGCACTCCTGTTCCCACAATTCTCTAGATCTCACTTCTTAAACTTTGGATCCCAACCTCAAATGAGGTCACTCAATGTTGTCAAAAAATTGGCAACAGTAAAAGATTTCGGAACGCTACCCATTTACACAAACCTGTTAGCAACAACGTGCAGTCTTTACAGTGGACTCTGTAGAAAATGCTTCGGCTGTACTTCAAAAAAGGGAAATCAGGCCGTTTATAAAGCCATGCAAATGCTGATTTATTATCAGTAAATGTTTTGATGTTCATAACTCTTTTATGTGGCTATTAGGGCTGGGCGGTTTCGTTCATTAATTTCATAATTCGTTATTAATTCGTATTTAAATTAGCTTACGATCCGATATTGAGCCATTTTGGAATAGTGTGAGGAGTAAATTAGATTCAAAACAATTTTTTCAATTTATTTCGTAATGATTTTGTTATTATTTCGAAATTATTTCGTAATTTTTTCGTAATTTTTTCGTAATTATTTTTGCATGTCTGGTGCAAGTTTTATAGTTGTTGTTTGTTTTATCACACCAACAGTCAACAACAGAGGGAGAGGGAAGCTTCAGAAGTTCCCCCTGTCCCATTTGGAGGTTTTTTTAGCATATTGCGCAATCGCGTCCACCATTAACGAATCAATTCGAAATTAACGAAATTTCGTAAATAACGAAACTTTGAAATCTCAAAATTTCAGAAGTATTTAGAATTTGGAAACGCTAGTGCTCCCTGGAAACGAATCGAGTTTAGAAACAAATTTTTCCGTGGTTACCCAGCCCTAGTGGCTATATATATACCTGGGGTCACGTAAAACTTTCTCAGGTGGAAAAGAGTCATGAGTAAAAAACGTTAAAGATGTGTTCTTTAGATGTCACAACCGTGATGGTTGGAGTTGTGGGTGCTGTAGTCTAGCCCATTTGGAAGACTGTAGGTTGGGAAACACTTCTACAGTACTTCCATGAATTCTACAAGGACCTCTGATGTTGGCAGGCATCTTCTTTGAACACAGGGCTTTGGACACCCAACATCTTCCTCTCTTAACAGCTGACCAAGCAAAAGTGGGTGTTAGAAAAAATATCATACGAAAGCTGACTGGCACAACCTGGGGATCACAACCAGACACAGTGAAGACATCTGCCCTTGCGCTATGCTACTCTGCTGCTGAGTACGCATGCCCAGTGTGGAACACATCTCACCATACTAAAACAGTAGATGTGTCTCTTAATGAGACATGCCACATTATCACAGGGTGTCTGCACCCTACACCACTGGAGAAATTACACTGCTTAGCCAATATTGCACCACCTGACATCTGCCGGGAAGTAGCAGCCAATAGTGAAAGGATCAAGGCAGTGACATCTCCAGCTCATCCCCTGTTTGGGTATCAGCCAGCATGCTGACATAGTTTTCTAAGATCTACAGAGACACTCGCTGGAACACCTCAGCAAACAAGAGTCCAAAAGTGGCAGGCTCAAACCCAGAACCTCAACCAATGGCTGATACCAAATGAGAGACTCCCCCCTGGGCACACAGAAGACTGGGCGACTTGGAAGGCGCTGAACAGACTGATCTCTGGCACCATGAGATGCAGAGCCAACCTCAAGAAATGAGGCTACAAAGTGGAATCCATGACATGCGAGTATGGAGAAGAGCAAACTACAGACCACCTGCTGCAATGCAACCTGAGCCCTGCCACATGCACAATGGAGGACCTTCTTGCAGCAACACCAGAAGCACTCCAAGTGGCCAGATATTGGTCAAAGGACATTTAATCAACTACCAAAGTTGCAAATTTTGTGTTTTGTCTGTCTGTTTGTTTTGTTCTGTTAGAAATGTAATACAATTGACTGGTTGCCCTGACATGACAAATAAATAAGCTGACCTTTCCTCCTTTTTGCAGAGCCTCGTGGCCAGTTGGATTCTGAAGGCACCGACACCGACTACCAGGAGTACGACAGCCCGCGGGTCTATGAGAATGGCATCACCCCGTCGGACGTTACCCCAGACCCAAGCCTCCCTCCCAGTTACCCTCCTACGCCGCTGCAGCCCTGGCGAGGGGACCCTCGGCGGACTTGGCCCCCCTTGGAGAACGGGGGTCCCCGCCAGTTCCTGCCCGAGGCCTCTGACCCCGAGGACGAGTGGGGCTGCCGGGGCAGTTTCCCCTCTCGGACACCAGGATTTGCCCCCGAGGGGCTGTGGGAGGGGGAGGAGGAGCAGGAGCAGTTGAGCAGCTACGAAGCGGAAGAGGAAGACTACGGGAGGGTCCCCCGGCACCCCCAGATGCTGGGCAGCCCTGCCAGTGGCAGCTCCGGCAGCCTCCGAGAGGAGGAGGAAGACGAAGAGGAGGAAGAAGGGGCAGCTTCCAGGCCTTTTGCTGGGGAGGCCCAGGTAGATCCAGCACCCGCCGGAGTCCTTGGGGCCCCTGAACTACAGGCGGAGGAAGTGCTTGGGAACGCAAGGCCCCCAGTAGCAGAAAAAGAAGAGGTCCTTGGAGATGTGCGGAGAAGGAAGAGACAGGTAAGCAAGGTTGGGTTACATCAGGCATGGGTAAACTTCGTCCCTCCGGGTGTTTTGGACTTCAGCTCCCACAATTCCTAACAGCCGGTAGGCTGTTAGGAATTGTGGGAGCTGAAGTCCAAAACACCCGGAGGGACGAAGTTTACCCATGCCTGGGTTACATGCTATATGTTGGTGGTAGGTAGTTTCTTAGGCCACATGTGGTCCACAAGTGCAATTTCTAGTAATGCAATTACCTATCATAAGTGGCTTGCACTGGGCGTATTCATGATTTAACTTAATGAGTGAGATATACAGATGTTCTGCATATATTAAAATACAAACTGAATGTACATTTAAAATTCATAGTTTAAAATTGGGAAGAGATAGGTCTTTACTTCAATCTTACGTTTTGACAGCTGATATAGCTGTCAAAATGCTTTTATTTCTTGTGTCAGGGCAGCCAGTCAATTATATTACATTTCTAACAGAACAAAGCAAACAAATGGAGAAAATACAAAATGTGTGAGTTTGGTAGTTGATTAAATGTCCTTTGACCAGTATCTGGCCACTTGGAGTGCTTCTGGTGTTGCTGCAAGAAGGTCCTCCATTGTGCATGTGGCTGGGCTCAGGTTGCATTGCAGCAGGTGGTCTGTGGTTTGCTCCTCTCTGCACTCGCATGTCGAGGATTCCACTTTGTAGCCCCATTTCTGAAGGTTGGCTCTGGTCAAAATGCTAACAGCCAGCTATTCCAAAGATTTCTTGGGACCTGATGAAAAGGTCCTCTGGGTGATGGTTGCCAGTTAGGTTCTGGCTGGTTGAAACAAACCTCTCCTAGAGGACCTCATTGTCTGAGTTGGACTGTATGGGAGAAGGCATTCCTGTAGGTAACCTGGATCCAAACAATATAGGGCAGTGGTTCTCAACCTGTGGGTCCCCAGATGTTTTGGCCTTCAATTCCCAGAAATCCTAACAGCTGGTAAACTGGCTGGGGTTTCTGGGAGTTGTAGGCCAAAACACCTGGGGACCCACAGGTTGAGAACCACTGATATAGGGCTTTACAGGATATAGCCATCACTTTGTACTTTGCCAGGAAACTAATTGGCAACCAGTGGAGTCACTTTAATACGGTGAGCTATACTCACTCCTAGATGTTCCCGTAACTAATCTGGCTGCCATGTTTTGTACTAATTGGAGTTTCCAAACTTGGTACAAAGATAGCCCATTGCAGAAGTCCAACCTTGAGGTCACCAGTGCATGACAAAGATGGTATAGATTCTATGCAGGGTGCAAAAAGATATATTGTAGTCACGTGCTGCTTGATGTTTACTTAAGTACAGTAGAGCCTCGCTTATCCAACATAAACGGGTCAGCAGAACATTGGATAAGCAAAAATGTTGGATAATAAGGAGGGATTATGGAAAAGCCTATTAAATGTCAAATTATGTTATGATTTTACAAATTAAGCACCAAAACATCATGTTTTACAACAATTTGACAGAAAAAACAATTCAAAATATGGTAATGGTATGTAGTAATTACTATATGAATTTAGCACCAAAACATTGCGATGTATTGAAACAACTGTGGATCCAGGTGGGAGGCAGACTGCATTGGATAATACAGAACATTGGATTACTGAAAGTTAGATAAGCAAGACTCTACTGTATTATTATTATTATTTAAAAAATTGGTTGTGTCAGGAGCGACTTGGGAAACTTCAGGTTGCTTCTGGTCTGAGAGAATTGGCCGTCTGCAAGGACATTGCCCAGGGGACGCCCGGATGTTTTGATGTTTTACCATCCTTGTGGGAGGCTTCTCTCATGTCCCCGTGTGGAGAGCTGGAGCTGGCAGAGGGAGTTCATCCACACTCTCCCCGGATTCGAACCTACGACCTGTCGGTCTTCAGTCCTGCTGGCACAAGGGTTTAACCCACTGTGCCACCGGGGCTCCATTATTATTAATAATACAGTAGATTAATAATTATTATAATTAATAATAATTATAACAATCCCACATTAAAGAGCCCCCGGTGGTGCAATGAGTTAAACCCTTGTGCCAGTAGGACCGCTGACCGAAAGGTCTGTGGTTCGAATCCAGGGAGCAGGGTGAGCTCCTATGTGTCAGGTCCAGCTCCCCATGCAGGGACATGAAAGAAGCCTCCCACAGAATGGTAAAGCATCCGGGCATCCCCAGGGCAACGTCCTTGCAGATGGCCAGTTCTCTCACACCAGAAGCGACTTGCAGTTTTCAAGTTGCTCCTGACATGAAATAAATTCCCACATTTATCTCTTTATTGAGATGCAAAGTGGCTCACAACATTAAATAACAACGCAATTTAAAATCTATCACAATCATAATATGAATTAAACAAACAAATCAGTTCAAATCACTTAAAGCATTAATATATTACAGATGTTTCACACAGATTTGACACTATCATGACCCTTTTTTCCCTCTACACGGAAGGAGAAATTAGTGTGCTCCAATAGCTGGCATATATTTTACTCCCCCCCCCCCTTTCTGGCTGGCATAACAAGGGCATCACAAATGTGTATTTCATCCCAAACATACACATATATGTGTACCTTTTTCTAGTTCTAAAGTCCATCTAAACCTTCATGTCGCTGCCACCCACCCCATTGATCCCTCCCAACTTGGCTCGGTCTTGCATTATTAGAAAGCCAGGAATACAGTATTTCCTTTGTATTGTCAAAGGCTTTCATGGCCGGAATCACTGGGTTGTAGGTTTTTTCGGGCTATATGGCCATGTTCTAGAGGCATTCTCTCCTGACGTTTCGCCTGCATCTATGGCAAGCATCCTCAGAGGTAGTGAGGTAGTGAGGATGCTTGCCATAGATGCAGGCGACACATCAGGAGAGAATGCCTCTAGAACATGGCCATATAGCCTGAAAAAAACCTACAACAACCCAGTATTTCCTTTATTAAGGGCCCCCTTCTCCCCTAAAAAAAATCCTACATTATTCTCAAATATCCGTGCAAAAAAGCATCCCCAACTGAGATAACAACAAAATCCAGAGAGGAAACTGGGGCAGTGGGACTTGGCTGCTCAGCTCCCAAGATGTCCCACTGGCCCATGGAAATTCCCAGCCTTGTTGTTTTTCCAAACATGACAGTGTGGTGGGAACTGGGGGCTCAGTCATCCAAATGAATAGAAGAATATCCCTCTGCCCCAGAGACAAGCTCCCAGTTTGGGGACTAAACTTCCCTCGAAATAATAGTGGGAGAAAATCCCCCAAAGAATTCTATTCTGATGTATTGTCGAAGGCTTTCATGGCCGGAATCACTCAGTTCTTGTGGGTTTTTTCGGGCTATATGGCCATGTTCTAGAGGCATTTCTCCTGACGTTTCGCCTGCATCTATGGCAAGCTTCCTCACCTCTGAGGAAGCTTGCCATAGATGCAGGCGAAACGTCAGGAGAAATGCCTCTAGAACATGGCCATATAGCCCGAAAAACCCCACAAGAACTGAATTCTATTCTGAGCGCTAATCTAATACAGTTCCCATCCCAACCAGAATCATAGCTAAATAACCTTGCCTCATAGTGTCCCATTAGATCGGCCCAATATGGGTACTACTACCACACCCATTATCGCCATGCCACACATTGGAATGCAGTCGCTGTCCAACCGAATTCCTCCTGAAAACTGGGAAAGGATGAGTCTTTTTTGTTTATTTTTCGGTTGAAGATGTGAGCCCATTTCCCTCACCTCTTGCACACAGGACCCCATTTGATCAGCCCCATCCCACCTCAAAAATGATACTAGAGCACCCATCATCCTCACGCTGCACCGTAGCTGGGGATGAACGGAGTTCTAGTAATTCTTCTTGCAATCTGGGGGGAGGATGAGATTTTCGTGTCCGTTTTGGGGGGATAATTAGAACTCTCCTCCACTTCTGGCTCATAGTAGCTGATTAGATCTACTACAGAACTACAGAACCCATCATCCCCACATCACAAGTTGGGTTGTTGTAGGTTTGTCAATAAGGATGATGATATATTGTCGAAGGCTTTCATGGCTGGAATCACTAGGTTCTTGTAGGTTTTTTTCGGGCTATATGGCCATATTCTAGAGGCATTTCTCCTGACGTTTCGCCTGCATCTATGGCAAGCATCCTCAGAGGTAGTGAGGTCTGTTGGAACTAGGAAAAAGGGTTTATATATCTGTGGAATTTATTTATTTATTTATTTGGTTTACTTTTACCCCGCCCTTCTCACCCCGAAGGGGACTCAGGGCGGCTTACACATCCAAGGCACAATTCGATGCCCGTAACATACTACAGCAATAAAACAAATAACACAATTTAACAATCAACAGCAATACATTATGTCTATACCTGTTAAAACCAATAAAACCAATAAAAATTTCATACAAACCGATACAAACCAATTACTCCTTATTGCCGGTCAATGTTCGCTATCTCATAGTTCAGAGTTTCCTTCCACATTTATCCGTCCTGTCGGTCCTGTTTGTCTGGTTGTCCATACCTAGTTAGCAGATTGCCCGAAGGCCTGGTCCCACAACCACGTCTTTACCCTTCTCCTGAAAGACAGGAGTGATGTCGACGTCCTGATATCCACTGGGAGTGAGTTCCACAGGTGAGGGGCCACCACTGAGAAGGCCCTGCTCCTTGTCCCCACCAGCCTCACTTGGGAAAGTGGTGGGGTTGAGAGCAGGGCCCCCTCAGATGATCTTAAATTCCATGGTGGGACGTAGAGGGAGATACGTTCGGACAGATACGCTGGACCGGAACCATTCAGGGTTTTGTAGGTCAAAACCAGCACCTTGAATTGGGCTCGGAACTGAACCGGCAGCCAATGGAGCTGACACAGCAGAGGGGTGGTGTGCTCCCTATATGTCGCCCAGGGTGACCAGGGTGGGACAAAGGACTCTTGTCTGCTGGAGCTAGGTGTGAATGTTTCAACTGACCACCTTGATTAGCGTTTGATTGCCTGGCAGTGTTTTAGTCCAGCCCATCCCTTCCTGCAAATTGAAGACAGGATGGGTCCTTGTGGTCTGTTTTTGGGTGTAAACCGAGAACCTTTCTCCCCATCTCTGGCTCACAGTGCCCACCTTTAAATGGTGCTAGGTTTTTGGGGGGCTAACACTTGACCCCCCCCCCCTTTTGCTTTTTCTGTTCACTGAACTGCAAATGTAGTACAGATATTCCTCCCCCTCCCCTTCTTTTCACTCTGCAAAAGAGAGATGTGGGAGGGCCCAGAGGAGGAAGCCTAGCAACCGGGTTCCAATGGGGATTGGCTGGCATCCTTCCTCCCGTTGCCTAGCAACCAGCATCCTTTGCTAGGCAGCAGCAGCAGCAGCATCTTTCCGCTTGGTCCCTCCTTCTCTACTGCAGCATCTCACAGGCCCCGCCCTTCCCACAGCGCCGCAGTGGGGGACGATGGGAGTCTCTGGCAGCCAGGACTGCAGGTCATAAATAATCCAAAGGTCCTGGTTGGAACAGCCAGGTGGCAGCCTGAGAGCCACGTCTCCTGGGCATTCTCCCTTTTCGGAGGGCTGATGAGAAGAGGAATGGATGCCAAGCCGGGAATTGAACAGACAACTTGGATGTTAACCCCTGAGTGTTAGCTGGCAAAAGCAAAACATGACACACACAGCACTGCCTCAGTAATCATAATCATAATAATATAATATAATATAATAATAATATATAATATTAATATAATAATATATAATAATAATAATAATAATAATATAATATAATATAATAATATATAATATTAATATAATAATATATAATATTATAATATAATATAATATATTATTATTATTATTTATCATGTATTGTCGAAGGCTTTCATGGCTGGAATCACTAGGTTCTTGTGGGTTTTTTCGGGCTATAGGGCCATGTTCCAGAGGCATTTCTCCTGACGTTTCGCCTGCATCTATGGCAAGCATCATCCGAGGTAGTGAGGTCTGTTGGAAATAGGACAATGGGTTTATATTTCTGTGGAATGACTGGGGTGGGGCAAAGAGCTCTTCTCTGCTAGAGCTAGGTGTGAATGTTTCAACTGACCACCTTCATTAGCATTTGAAGGCCTGCCTGAGCCTGGGAAAATCTTTTGTTGAGAGGTGTTAAGATGTGCCTGGTTGTTTCCTCTCTGCTGTTTTGCTGTTGTAATTTTAGAGTTTTTTAATACTGGTAGCCAGATTTTGTTCATTTTCATGTCATTATTTATCATGTCAGAAGCAATTTGAGGGTACAGTTGTAATGTATTTAAAAATACAATTCTGGGCACCACAATCGAAGAGAGATATTGACAAGCTGGAATGCGACTAAATGAGGAGGGTCTGGAGAACAAGCCCTGTGAGGAGCGGCTTAAAGAGCTGGGCATGTTTAGCCTGAAGAAGAGAAGACTGACAGGAGACATAATGGCCATGTAGAAATACGTGAGAGGAAGTCATAGGGAGGAGGGAGCAAATTTGTTTTCTGCTGCCCTGGAGACTAGGAAGCGGAACAATGGCTTCAAACTAATAGAAAAGAGATTCCATCTGAACATTAGGAAGAACTTCCTGACTGTGAGAGCCGTTCAGCAGTGGAACTCTCTGCCCTGGAGTGTGGTGGAGGCTCCTTCTTTGGAAGCTTTTAAACAGAGGCTGGATGACCATCTGTCAGGGGTGATTTGAATGCAATATTCCTGCTTCTTGGCAGGGGGTTGGACTGGATGGCCCATGAGGTCTCTTCCAACTCTATGATTCTATGACAAATAAAGTTAAAAACTTGTCGTTATACCAAATGTCCTTTGACTAGTAGCTCGCCACTTGGAGTGCCTCTTGTGTTGCTATAAGAAGGTCTCAACTGTGCATGTGGCAGGGCTCAGACTGCATTGAAATAGGTGGTCTGTGGTTTGCTCTTCCCCACACTTGCATGTTGTGGACTCCACTTTGTAGCCCCATTTCTTAGGTTAGCTCTGCAGCTCATGGTCTGTTCAGTGCCTTCCAAGTCGCCCAATCTTCTGTGTGCCTAGGAGGGAGTCTCTCATTTGGTATGAGCCATGGATTGAGGTTCCGGGTTTTAGCCTGCCACTTTTGGACTCTTGCTTGCTGAGGTGTTCCTGCGAGTTTCTCTGTAGATCTTAGAAAGCTATTCCTTGATTTAAGGCATTGGTGTGCTGGCTAATATCCAAACAGGGAATGGGTCAGAGATGTCACTGCCTTGGTCCTTTCATTATTGGCTGCTACTTCCTGGCGGATGTCAGGTAGTCCAATACCAGTTAAACAGTACAATTTCTCCAGTGGTGTAGGGTGTAGACATCCTGTGATAATACGACTTGTCTCATTAAGAGCCACATCCACTGTTTCTGCATGGTGGGATGTGTATTTTTATACATTTTTATACATTTTTCAATAAAGGGGAATTGGGCAAAAGGGTCAGGAAAAGGTCAGATACACAGGGAGGAATATAGAAATATAGAAATCATGATATAGAAAACATACCCACTTATCCCTCCGACCAGAGTCCCATATAAGTTCAAGAGAGCACATAAGTGTAAAGGGAGGTGGTTTCTCAGTGATAAATGTGTTACCTTCTGCTATATATGAAACATAGGGCATAAAATCTTGATTAAATGTACACACTATCTAACATAGGAAGGGTTCTTGTTGTTAGGTTCTTGTGGGTTTTTTCGGGCTATAGAGCCATGTTCTAGAGGCATTTCTCCTGACGTTTCGCCTGCATCTATGGCAAGCATCCTCAGAGGTTGTGAGGTCTGTTGGAAGTAGGAAAAATGGGTTTATATATCTGTGGAATGGCTGGGGTGGGGCAAGGAGCTCTTCCCTGCTGCAGTTAGGTGTGAATGTTTAGCTGATCACCTTCAGATCACCTTCCTGGCACAGATTAACACCTCCCAGCAACAGATTTTCCCAGGCTCAGGCAGGCCTTCAAATGCTAATGAAGGTGAGAACACAGAAATGCTGGACCACACCAGCAACCACCATGTCAGACTACACAGAGAAGCCATTGAAATCCACAAGCATGTGGACAATTTCAACAGAAAGGAAGAGACAATGAAAATGAACAAAATCTGGCTACCAGTATTAAAAAACTCTAAAATTATAACAGCCAAACAACAGAGAGGAAAAAACCAGGCACAGATTAACACTTCCCAGCAACAGATTTTCCCAGACTCAGGCAGGCCTTCAAATGCTAATGAAGGTGATCAGCTAAACATTTACACCTAAGTGCAGCAGGGAAGAGCTCCTTGCCCCACCCCAGCCATTCCACAGATATATAAACCCATTTTTCCTACTTCCAACAGACCTCACACCTCTGAGGATGCTTGCCATAGATGCAGGCGAAACGTCAGGAGAAATGCCTCTAGAACATGGCTCTATAGCCCGAAAAAACCCACAAGAACCTACTAATGAAGGTGATCAGCTAAACATTCACACCTAACTGCAGCAGGGAAGAGCTCCTTGCCCCACCCCAGCCATTCCACAGATATATAAACCCATTTTTCCTACTTCCAACAGACCTCACAACCTCTGAGGATGCTTGCCATAGATGCAGGCGAAATGTCAGGAGAAATGCCTCTAGAACATGGCTCTATAGCCCGAAAAAACCCACAAGAACCTAGTGATTCCAGCCATGAAAGCCTTCGACAATACAGGTTCTTGTTGTTGTTAGTGTCTTGGCAAATTGACCAAGGCTTAACCCTTATTATCCAGTCTGGTGTCCTTGTACTTAGCAAAACTATAAGTTACTATCTTTTATTGGGGGGGGGGGGGTCTCCCATTCCCCACCCCTCTGCTGGCTCGACGATGATTGGCTGGCGCTCTACAGCTGGGAGGAGGCTTGCCCACCTCCTGAGCCCCTGGGCCAATCGCTGGGCTTTTGTCGCCTCGGCGTCCTGACGAACCAGGAGAGAGGGAGGCAGGACGAGAGGGAAACAATGGATTCTTGAGAGGATTATGGAGGTAGGAAATGTCCATGTGGCCAGCGAATACTGGGGCCTACGAGCCAGCCATTCCTATTGTCATTGAGTGGCTGCAATAAACGTAATCCGGATTTTTCCAGATTTATTTATTTAGAAGTTTTATATAGGAGGGACTCAGGAGTCCTAGGAGGGACTCAGGCCGGTTCACAACATGTGCTTGTATACAGTAATATACAAAAACAACACAGTGCATCATCATTATACATTAAAAATATAAGTACAATAAAAACATCATCATCACATTACACAAGCCAAGTTGTCAATACAGTCACAATTCATCGTCATCCTTCCATGTGGACAAGGGTTATTGACTCAATCCTCAAAAGCCATATTCTAAAGCCAGGTTTTTGTTAATTTTCTAAAGGTCAGAAGGGAGGGAGCAGATCTAATCTCTGGTGGGAGGTAGTTCCAAAGCCGAGGAGCCATCACCGAGAAGGCCCTGTCCCTCGTTCTCACCAAACGCAATTGCGAAGGTGGTGGGACTGAGAGCAGGGCCCCTCCGGAAGATCTTAATAACCTTGATGGTTCATAGGGGAGAATCCGTTTGGACAGGTAAACTGGGAAAACACTCCTTTAAGTTAACATCGGCTGATCTCGCTCTCTCTCCTGGCTCTTCACATTCTTTCTTTTCTCTCTCTCTCTCTTAATTGCAGGGAGCCCATCCTCTGGTCATTGCTGCCGTCCTGCTGGTTGACGTGAGCCTGGCCTACCTGTTCTCGCTTCTCCTCACCTGAGACAGGCGGAAACCAAGGGGGCGCTTTGGACCCCGTTTCCTCGACGGTTTGGGAACAGACTCTTTTCCATCCTCTGCCTTTCTACCTTGCCCCCCTTTTTCTCTTTTTCACATATCTTTTACCCCACCCACCTCCCTCCCTGCCCCCTAACCCCCTTTTGACCCTTTCTAGATTGTTTACATACGAAGGGCTCTCTTTCTACTGGAGATTTCTCTGTTTTTTCTTGCTGTCTCTCCGAAACTACGACCACACCTCCCATCTTCCACCTCTTTCTCACCTTTCCCCCCCAATCTTTCCACCCATTCAGCCCCATCCATCTTTCTGGACCACATTTTGCAAGTGGGGCATTTTTTAAAAAACCTGTCTTCGTCTATGCTTTGGGGAGAGAATCACGTTGAGATTCAGCGATGTGTTTGCGCCTCAAGAGGCACTAAAGTGTTGACTCTATAGGGAGCTTCGACCTGTCTTGCCCCTTTCCCCCTCTCTCCCTTCAACTTTAGGAGATCTATTGGCCTGACAAGAAAGGGAAAACTAAGCTCTCCTCCATTCCCGTACACATAAACATCGTCTTTTTCTATCAGTCTCCTTCCAAGATGCTCTCTTGAAATTCTGAATTTTGAAGAAGGGGCCAATGATTTCCTAATCCAAGGGGATCAATTTCCCTTGCAGCCCTCCCCTTTTCGACCACTAGATGGTGCTGTGGGGCGGAAGGAGCAAAAAAAGCAGAGCAAATTTTCAAAATTTGGGGAGCATTCAAGAGGACGGTTTTTGTCTTTCTCTCTGTTTTTTTCTTTTTCTTTTCCATATTCATGTTTTTCTCTCTCTTACCTTCTCTCTCTCTCCGCCACCTCCTTTTCCCAAGGGAACCGGAACCTTCTTTTCGAACAAACAAACAAAAAGAAGAAAAGGGGGGAAAAAAAGTTAAAAAACTTTTTATTTACGCTTTTATAAACATTTTTCTCGCAGCGTTTGAATAATAAAATTAAATACTATAAACTAACGAGAGGGTGAAAGGGAGATTCCTTTTGCTTGGGAGAAGAGGGATTTTTCACAAAGAGGACTGTGGAATTCCCAAAAATAGCAAGTCTAGATGGGGGAAAAGTGGGTATTTGCTGCAGGACCAAATTGGGAAAATGCCTCTTTAAGGCAGCAGAAGTGTGTCTGGGCCAAAGGCATGAAGTTCTAGAAAATATATTTACATATATATATATATATACACACACATACATATATATACACACACACATACACACACATATATCCCTAGCCATATATGTGTGTATATCTTATATATATATAAAAGTCAAAGTATGTATGTTTGTATGTATGTAAGTACTACAAAACTAAGTGAAGTGGCCCTCTGTGATGTCACTGGACTGGCAGTTTCTAGGTGAGGTGGCCCTCTGATGTCACTGGTCTGGCTGCTTCTGGGTGAAGTAGCTCTCTGTGATGTCACTGGACTGACTGTTTCTAGGTGAAGTAGCCCTCTGTGATGTCACTGGACTGTCAATTTCCAAGTGAAGTGGGCTCTGATGTCACTGGACTAGCTGTTTCTGGGTGAAGTAGCCCTCTGTGATGTCACTGGACTAGTGGTTTCTAGGTGAAGTGGCCCTCAGTGATGTCACTGGACTGTCAATTTCCAAGTGAAGTGGGCTCTGATGTCACTGGACTAGCTGTTTCTGGGTGAAGTGGCCCTCTGTGATGTCACTGGACTGGCAGTTTCTAGGTGAAGTAGCCCTCTGATGTCACTGGTCTGGCTGTTTCTGGGTGAAGTAGCCCTCTGTGATGTCACTGGACTAGCGGTTTCTAGGTGAAGTGGCCCTCAGTGATGTCACTGGACTGTCAATTTCCAAGTGAAGTTGGCTCTGATGTCACTGGACTAGCTGTTTCTGGGTGAAGTGGCCCTCTGTGATGTCACTGGACTGGCTGTTTCTAGGTGAAGTGGCCCTCTGATGTCACTGGTCTGGCTGTTTCTGAATGAAGTAGCCCTCTGTGATGTCACTGGACTGTCAATTTCAAAGTGAAGTGGCCTCTGATGTCACTGGACTGGCTGTTTCTGGGTGAAGTGGCCCTCTGTGATGTCACTGGACTGGCAATTTCTGGGTGAAGTAGCTCTCAGTGATGTCACTGGACTGACTGTTTCTAGGTGAAGTGGCCCTCTGATGTCACTGGACTGGCAATTTCTAACTGAAGTGGCCCACTGTGATGTCACCGGGCTGGCTGTTTCTGGGTGAAGTGGCCCTCTGTGATGTCACTGGACTGGCAATTTCTAACTGAAGTGGCCCACTGTGATGTCACTGGTCTGGCTGCTTCTGGGTGAAGTAGCTGTCAGTGATGTCACTGGACTGACTGTTTCTGGGTGAAGTGGCCATCTGTGATGTCACTGGACTGGCAGTTTCTAGGTGAAGTGGCCCTTTATGATGTCATTGGACTGGCAGTTTCTAAGTGAAGTGGCCCTCTGTGATGTCTCTGGACCGGCAATTTCTAAGTGAAGTAGCCCTTGTGATGTCACTGGACTGGCTATTTCTAGGTGAAGTTGTCCTCTGGGATGTCACTGGACTGGCTGTTTCTGGGTGAAGTGGCCATCTGTGATGTCACTGGACTGGCAGTTTCTGGGTCAAGTGGCCCTCTGTGATGTCACTGGACTGGCAGTTTCTGGGTCAAGTGGCCCTCTGTGATGTCACTGGACTGGCAGTTTCTGGGTCAAGTGGCCCTCTGTGATGTCACTGGACTAGCTGTTTCTAGGTGAAGTGGCTCTCTGATGTCATTGGGAAAGAAGTGACATGTATTAGGGGAAAGGAGGGAGGAGGGAAGAAAGAAAGAAAGAAAGAAAGAAAGAAAGAAGGAAGGAAAGAGAAAAAGGAGAGAAAGAAAGGAAAGTAGAAAGAAGGGAAGGAGAGGAAGAGGAAGAGGAAGAGGAGGGAAGGAAGGAAGGAAGGAAGGAAGGAAGGAAGGAAGGAAGGAAGGAAGGAGCAGCCTTTGTGGTACAAACAGATATACAGTATGTACTTTGACTTTTATATATATTTAGAAAGAAGATATGTATGTGTGTGTGTGTGTGTGTATGTATATGGCTAGGGAGAGCACCTTCTTGGATGCCCACCAAAACCGACAAGTTCAGAAAGGATCCCAAAATACTGGATGAAGCGCCTTAATGGGGGAAACTGCATTAGGAGGGGAAAAGGACAGAGGAAATTCCACCTCCAGGAAGGTTTGGAAAAGGATATAGCTGCAAGTGGGGGGAAAAAGGAAATAAGTTGCCTTCTAGAGGGTTAAAGAGTTGACCCCTATGGGGGAAATAAAATAAAACCAAGAAGTTGTGCCTTTGGGAAAGGAAAAGTGCAATAGGAGAGGCCCCGAAATAGGGAATTCGGCCTTTTTTCGGGGTGCTCAAGAGTGCAATACAGGAAGTCCTGCCTTCCAGATGGCAAGGAGAGGCATTTTAAGGGCAAGAAGAAGCTTAAAAAATAAATAGAGGGCTTTAAAAAAAAAGGAACAGGGCTTTGCGGTTTGTTTTTGTGGGTGAGAATGGTCCAAAGAGAGAGGATGAGGATGATAATGATGATGATAATGATGATGATGGGGGTCCTCTGATATACTCTTCTGGGGTGTCCTCCGCAAGGAATCTCCCGCTCAGCCCCTCCCTGGATCCTGCATGAGGAAGCGACTGATCCTTTGCTGTGTGCTGTGTATACTGAGAATGTCTGTATAGCTGAACAAAAAAAACAGGAAAAAAATAACGTACCCTTCCCTCCGGTTTTATACCGCCTGCCCCCCAACTCCTCCCTTTCCAGTGCTTTGCTCCGGCCTTGATCCGAAGAATACCCCCCTCCCCCCCCCTTTTGTCCCCTTCTTCCTGGTTTGCCTTTTTGACTGGATATTTCTTATTTCGTGTCTTTGGGATTGAAAAAAAATACATTAAATAAGTCTTGCAGGAAAAAAATAATTTAATAAAAATATATTAATAAAAGTGCTCGAAATACGGAGTGGTTTTTTTCATTTGCAGGAAACCTATTTATTCCCATTTTCCCAAATGGGGTTCATACCTGGACTTTGATGATGTCAGGGGTTACTATGAGCAATGTGCAGAGTGTCATTGATTCCCTTCTGATCAAAATACAGGAAAAGAGATTCCACCTAAACATTAGAAAGAATTTCCTGATGCTAAGAGCTGTTCAAGAATGGATTATGCTGCTTTGGGGTCTGGTGGAGTCTCCTTCTTTGGAGATTTTTAAGCAGAGCTGGATGGCCATCTGTCAGGAGGGCTTTGATTGGGTGTTTCTGAATGGCAAGAGGTCTATGATTCTAATAGGTTTCCCTTTACAGATCTATAGAGAGGAGGGGAACCCATACTGGCTGAGGCCTCTCACTATGGAGTTTTTGGGGAACATACAGAGTGGGGCTCAGAGAGCAGCCTGGGGGCCCCTACTGGCGGAAGTCAGGCTGCTCCTGAGGGTCAAAGAAGGGGTTTGGGGTCCCAGTGGGTTCCTTTGCATGAAAGGGACTTGAGGGACCCCTGACACTAAGGGCAAAGGTGCAAGGATGTTTGGGGAGCATGCAGGATGGGGGACAGAGGGGTCCTTGTCACCTGGGAGTTCATAAAGGGCAACACGGGGTTCAGTAAGGCTGTCGGCTGTCAATCCATATAAAGGATTCAATTCATATAAAATAATTGAAAAGGTTGGCAGAAGGCCTGGGGTTCATGAGTGACACAAAGGGGGTCCCTGGGATCAGTGGGCACCATATAGGCACCACTCGGGGTGACACACACAGGGTGGGGGAAAATATACGCCAATGTTCAGTGGGACTGCGAGACCACAAAAGTTCTTTGGTATCCACAAAGGTCTTCTGGATAGGGCAAAAAGGTTAATTTGGAGGGTATAGGGGTCCGTTCTGCAAAAAGCGAGATAGCAGTTAGTCTTAGAATTAATCAAGGAAGAGAATGGTGTTGGTTCGGAAGAGATCTGTCAAGCCGCGGAAACGGAAATCCAGAACTTGGATTCGATATCCGTGGTTTAAAGGACTGCGGTTCCTTGTCCCCGGGATGCTCCTGGAGCGTCCCAGCCAAGCCTGCGAGGCTTCGTGGCTTGGAGAAGAGAAAGTTCATAGTGCAGGAGTCAGAGAAGATACAATGTTGCAAGTGAAAGTCAAAAGGGGATACATTTTATTAGAGATCTGTTACAAAGTGGCAAGAGGGGAGCTAGAGGAGAGAAAAAGGGAGCTTCTTTTGGAGCTGCTACTATTGAGTCCGCCTTCAGCTGAGGTCTCAAGTCACTGCCATGTTGTGGTCAGTCTTGGAGTCTACGGAACTCCCTGCTGCAGCCAGCTGAATCATATGAATTTAAAAGTAGGGGGCTCTGTGTTCACCATCACACTTATCGACACAAAGACATACATAATATTCATTAAAAAAATATCAAAAAACAAAAACATCATACTATATAACAGGTGTATATATTTAAATTTAAAAGCCAGTTCAGTACTAATTTCCATCGAGGAAGTTACATTATCAATGGCCAGAGTTCCAGAGTGGGCCTCGACAACTATGAGAGGGCTGGGCTAGCATAACAAAGTAGACAAGAGCCTGAGAAGTGGATAAGGTGCAAGTGTGATACTGCCTGATGTTCAAGAAGGGATCTGGAATTATTTCTTTCCAAGGGCTGCTGCAAAGCTATAAGAGGACTGGGCCAATGGGGAAACATAGGGCCAGGGAAGTGGTTAAAGTGCAGAACAGGTCCCTAACGAATAGCCCTAACTAGCTATTAGGCTTGTTTGATCAAAAGTTATTAGACTTGTTTGATTTTTTAAAAATGGTTCAAAGCTCGTTTCGGATGCAGGAGGCGCTGGTGGTTCGATTCTAAAGTCAATTCCGATTTTCAAAGAAAAAAGCGTTCAAAATTTTTCAAAACTTCTGAGACTTCCGAATCCTTTTGTTAATGGTTTGAAAGTGTTATTTCCTGTTTCATTGGATGGTCATTATTTGAAAGTAATTGTTTTACTCCAGGAGCGGGGGAAAGCAAGCAGAGGAAATTCACCCTTCTCTGGTTTAAAACTGGCTTCTCTGGCTTGAGCCGGAAGTGGAAAAAGCAAACGGGAGAAAATTCACCCTTCTCTGGTTTATAACTCACTTCTCTGGCTTGAGTCAGAAGCAGGAAAAGCAAATGGGAGGAAATTCACCCTTCTCTGGTTTAAAACTGGCTTCTCTGGCTTGAGCCAGAAACAGGAAAAGCAAACGGGAGGAAATTCACCCTTCTCTGGTTTAAAACTGGCTTCTCTGGCTTGAGCCACAAGCAGGAAAAGCAAACGGGAGGAAATTCACCCTTCTCTGGTTTATAACTCACTTCTCTGCCTTGAGTCAGAAGCAGGAAAAGCAAACGGGAGGAAATTTAATTCACCCTTCTCTGGTTTATAACTGGCTTCTCTGGCTTGAGCCAGAAGCAAGAAAAGCAAATGGGAGGAAATTCACCCTTCTCTGGTTTATAACTCACTTCTCTGCCTTGAGTCAGAAACAGGAAAAGCAAACGGGAGGAAATTTAATTCACCCTTCTCTGGTTTATAACTGGCTTCTCTGGCTTGAGCCAGAAGCAAGAAAAGCAAATGGGAGGAAATTCACCATTCTCTGGTTTATAACTCACTTCTCTGGCTTGAGTCAGAAACAGGAAAAGCAAACGGGAGGAAATTTAATTCACCCTTCTCTGGTTTATAACTAGCTTCTCCGGCTTGAGCTGAGGCCAGGGACCAGAAGTGGGGGGAAAGCTGAATCATTTCCGACGCACTTCCTGAGTCGGAAAAAAATGGCGAGACTAGCTTTGAAAGGGCAAGGGGACTTCCGGTTCCCTAAAAAAGTTCAAAATTGTTTCAAAAAGGTAATCTTTCTGACTTTATTCCAAATAACAAAGATTTTGTGTGGACCTAATCATGCCTAATAGCTATAAGAGGGCTGGGCCAGGGCTAGAACAATGAGGTTGCAGAGGGCCGGGGAAGTGGGCAGAGTGCAAAGCAGGGACCTAACCAATGGCCGTGGTAGTACCTGGAGCTAACCATTTCCAAAAGCCTGCTGGAACCACCAGGTTTTCAGGTCCTTGCAGTGGTCGGGCATCTGGACAATGTGGCTGGTCCAGCGAAGTTGATGGCGGAGGACAATCGCTTCAATGTGTGGCTACGGTGATGTGGTTTAAGCATTGGACTGAGACTCTGGGGAGCTGGGTTCAAATCCTCACTCAGCCATGGAAACCCACTGAGCAAAGTCACACTCTCTCAGCCTCAGGGGAAAGTAATAGCAAACATATTCTGAATGAATCTTGCCAGGAAAAACCCAATGATTTATTATTTACAGTATTTATTATTTATTTATTTATTTACTTTGCTTATATACCGCTGTATCTCAAGCCCGAAGGCGACTCACAGCGGTTCACAAACAGTAAAAACAGTAGAAACAGCAGTGGTTCCATACAACATATAACAATTGACTTAACACATTATCCATAAATTACCAATAAGCAATTACAATGCACAATTATTACAAAAAACAACCGTACCCAATCTTCTCATCATCCAAGCGTAGTCCAGGTTCGTCGTCCATTGTTCCATTCCTATGTTCCATTACCAGATTGCACTAAATTACTCAAACGCATGCACAAACATCCAGGTCTTCACCTTTTTGCGGAATACCATTAGAGATGGTGCTAGTCTAATGTCCGTAGGAAGGGTGTTCCACAGCCGAGGAGCCACCACCGAGAAGGCCCTATCTCTCGTCCCCGCCAGCCGAGCTTGAGAAGCAGGCGGGATCGAGAGCAGGGTCTCCCCAGAAGATCTCAAAGTCCTGGTGGGTTCATAGGCAGAGATGCGGTCAGATAGGTAGCTTGGGCCAGAACCGTTTATATACCGCCTTTCTCACCCCTGGGGGGACTCAAAGCGGTCAAAGCTATGATTGGGTTGCCATAGGTCTGAAATGACTCTGGAAATCAAGATTTGAATCTCGGCCATACAAAACCCATTGAGCGACCTTAGGAGAGTCATACTCGCTCAGAGTAAGGCAATAAATCCGAACACACATTGTGAAGAAAACTTTATGATCAGGATTGTTGAAGGCACATAGTGGCTTGCCCAGGCATGGGCAAACTCCGGCCCTCCAGGTGTTTTGGACTTCACCCCTCACGATTCCTAACAGCTGATAGGCTGTTAGGAATCATGGGAGTTGAAGTCCAAAAAACCTGGAGGACTGAAGTTTGTCCATGCCTAGGCTAAGCATTACAACCACCAATGCAGTTATTAAATCAGTGGCTTCCTATAATTTGGAAGACATAATCAATCTGTTTTTAACCTGCAAAGGGCTCTTGGATCTATATAATTCCCTGTTGTATTGGTGCCAGGGCACCATTCTGCTCTGCATCCACTTTCTGGCTGGATGCAACTATGTATATCATTAATTCCATTGTTTTTTCCTAAGATAGGTATGCTCAGAGGTGGTTTCTGCCTCTGAAACCCAGCCTCCAGCACTTGGTATTCTTTGCTGGTCTCCCATCCAAGGACTAGCCAGGGCCAACCCTGCTTAGCTTCCAAGATCAGACATCCTTCAGGTACAGCACCTCAATGGTTTGTAATTATTTATTATTATTATTATTATTTTTCCTAATTATCCTCAAATCATTTTTATTATTTTTCCTAATTACTGTCAAATCATTTTTTTTAAAAAAATCCCCATTTATTCCAATGGGAAAAGAAAATATTAAAATGTTCTCTCAATTCGGTGCTCTGAAGCAGTCTATTTATTTTATATCTATGGGCCAGCGGAAAGGGATGGTAAGAGACTGTTCTTCCTATTGTGACACTCTAGCGGCTTCCTCTATGGCTCTGTTCCTAAGGCTTTAGCGCCCCCTTGTGGCTATTGTAGTAATGCTATTTCTGTACCTGGATGTTTGCATTCAGTCTGCAAATGCTGCCCTCCTCAGTTATACTATTGGAATATCCATTGTGCTCATACTCAGTGAGTCTTGATGAGACTAAAAAGAGTGCATCTACACTGTAGAATGAATGCAGGTTGACACCTCTACCCCTGCCATGGCTCAGTGCTGTGAAATCCTGGGAGTTGTAGTTTTGCAAGGTCCTTAGTCTTCAATGCCAAAGAGTGCAGATGCTTTAGCAAATCCAAGGATTCCATAAGCATTGAGCCATGGCAGGGAAAGTGGTATCGAACTGTGTTTATTCTACAGTGGAGATGCACTTTCATTCATTTAATAAGGGTTTTTTTAAGGCTAATAATAATAATAATCTATATAAATAGAAATGTAATGTTCGTTTGTGGGATTAACAGAACTCAAAAACCACTGGACAAATTGACACCAAATTTGGACACAAGACACCTAACAACCCAATGCATGTCCTTCACTCAAAAAAATTGATTTTGTCATTTAGGAGTTGTAGTTCCTGGGATTTATAGTTCACCTATAATCAAAGAGAATGCTGAACCCCACCAACGATGGAACTGAACCAAACTTGGCACACAGTTCTCCCATGACCAACAGAAAATACTGGAAGGGTTTGGTGGACAGTGTCCTTTGGTTTTGGAGTTGTAGTTCATCTACATCCAAAGATGACTGTGGACTCAAACAATAATGGATCTGGACCAAACTCTACACAAATACTCAATATGCCCAAATGTCAACACTGGTAGAGTTTGGGGAAAATAGAATCTTGACATTTGGGAGTTGTGGTTGCTGGGATTTGTAGTTCACCTACAATCACAGAGCATTCTGAACCCCACCAACGATAGAATTGGACCAAACCTCCCACACAGAACCCCCATATTATATTTATATTCTGCTCTATCTCCCCAAAGGGACTCAGGGCGGATTCCAAACATAAAAGGCAAACATTCAATGCCCAAATACAACAACAATACATCCATACTAACAAAATGTATACAACCTAACATATAAATACGAATTATAACTTAACAAACTAAAATTAAATAAAAAGCACAGCCTGTTATAATAGACGTAAGACAAAACATCAAACATCAAATGGAAATATTAATTTCCCATTTCTTTGGGGCAAATACCCCAAGGTGGCTTTGCCACTTTGAAATAGAGCCTACAGCACTCGAGATATATTGTTGGCTGCCCATCCAAATATTAACCAAGGCAGAACCTACTCAGCTTCCAAGGTCAAATGAGATCTAGTGCCTTCAGGAAAATGTACTGGGGAGCATGAATTCCTATTGGGAGCAATACCCCCATTTTGCCCTCTAGCGATATCCTTACATTTCCAACATTCTCTTCTAAGACTGCAGCAGAATATAAATAAAGTATATTATTATTATTATTATTATTATTATTATTATTATTATTATAAGTTCAGCATTGCCTGGTAGTGTAGTGGGTTAAACCTCTGAGCTGCTGAACTTGCTGACCGAAAGGTCGGCAGTTCGAATCCTGGGAGCGGGATGAGCTCCCGTTTTTAGCCCCAGCTCCTGCCAACCTAGTAATTCGAATACCTGAAAATGTGAGTATTATTTATTTATTTATTTATTTACTGTATTTGTATACTGCCTTTCTCAGCCAATTGGCGACTCAAAGCGGTTTCCAACAAATCAGTATACATAAAACATAATAGATAAAAAAACATTAAACAGTATATGAACATCGCAAAAACAATAAAAGCAACATCATCAGTGTCTCATTATTCTCAAGCATTGTCCAATTCCATTGTCAGTAGTCCAATAGGTATTGCTCCGGTGGGAAGGTAACGGTGTTCCATGCAGCCATGCTGGCCACATGACCTTGGAGGTGTCTACGGACAACACCAGCTCTTCGGCTTAGAAATGGAAATGAGCACCAACCCCCAGAGTCAATCACAACTAGACTTAATGTCAGGGGAAAATCTTTACCTATTCCTTCGACATAAGTGTGTCCTTCATCCAGAAATCTCTTCCAAAAAGTCCTGTTTTTTGCATAGATGAGTAGATCAATAGGTACTGTTTCTGCGGGAAGGGAACAGCGCTCCATGTAGTTGTGCCAGCCACATGACTTGACACAACATACCTCTGTCTTACAGGGCAGCACTGTAAGTTCCAGGACCACCCGCGATAAGTGAAAATCCGTGAAGTAGGGATGCTTACAGTATATGTACAGTATACATACGTATACATATGTTTCCCGTCCGCCCTCCCTCTGGATGATGGCCCCTCTCTCTCTCAATCAGTCTCTCTGTCTGGGCGCTGCTTTCCTTCCGCCATGAGTTTGCACCCAGCCTGGGCTCCATGGCACATGTGCAGTGACTCCAAGGAGGAAGAGGAGGAGGAAAAGGAAGGTAAAGAGGGTGAGGAGGCTGAGCTTGCACAGAGATCCATCCATCCATCTCCCTCTCCTTCCTCCTCCAATGTTCCTTTTCCACTTGTATACAGTACTGTATTTAAATTCATGTTTTGAAACAGCGAGTCCGCAAAAAGTGAACCGCAAAGTAGTGAGGGAACACTGTATTTGCACTGCAAAGGGAAGTACACTCATGCCAGTCCTTGGTGAGACATTCTTGCCCATTCCAAATCATTACTTCTTTAGACAAAAGCATTGGGAGGAATAGCAAATAAATACGCCAGATGACAGCGTCGGAATCCAAAATGACCTTGACAGGTGAGAGAACTGGGCTTAAAACTAACAAAATGAAGCTCAACATGGAAAAATATAGGAATTGTGGAAGTTGAAGTCCGATCTATTCGATTATCTGGAGAGGCACTACTCATGCTCCCACCAGCATTGCAAGTATGATTGGTGGGGACGAGAGAGGACCTTCTCGGTGGTGGCCCCTTGACTCTGGAACTCACTCCCTAAGGACATCAGGCATGCCCCATCTCTGGCAGTCTTTAGGAGGAGCTTGAAAACGTGGTGGTTCCAGTGTGCCTTCCCAGAATAATGAATCCTTAGCATTATGTCCTCCAAAAGCACTTTATACCGATTTAGGACTGCTTGTATGTCTCCATCAACGCCCCATCTCCTTTATCTTGTTCATACCTAGCATTATTTTTTAAACTTCAATGACATTTGGCCCAGCCATAGATTTTAAATGTGCACTGTACCTTGTTTAATGTTTATGCTATTTGTGTATGAGATTTATTTTAATTGCCTTGTATTGTGTCTGTTATTGCTTGTATTGATGTATTGTGGGCTCGACCTCATGTAAGCCACACCGAGTCCCTTGGGGAGATGGTAGCAGGGTATAAATAAATTATTATTATTATTATTATTATTATAAAACACCTGGAGGGCCAAAGTTTGCCCATGCCTGATACACTGTTGAGCCCTGGAGAACTCTAACTGGAGGTCAGCTGTGACTAGCAGTGCTGCAGAATTTGAAGAGGCATGAATGGAGGGCGAAAGGGAGAAACTTGCCAATAGGAAGGTACGTCAAGCCAACCCTGATCGGTACCACATTCCACCTGGAAACTGATGTTCTCACTGCGGGAGAACATGCGGATCAAGAATAGGGCTCCATAGCCACCTACGAACCCACCGGTAAGACACCAGACTTGGAGGACCATCATTCTTGGGCTACAAGGGATCGCCTAAGTAAGTAAGTAAGTTGAATGGAACATTAGGAAGAACTTCCTGACTGTGAGAGCTGTTCAGCAGTGGAACTCTCTGCTACGGAGTGTGGTGGAGGCTCCTTCTTTGGAGGCTTTGAAACAGAGGCTGAATGGCCATCTGTTGGGAGTGCTTTGAATTGCAATTTTCTTACTTCTTGGCAGGGGATTGGACTGGATGGTCCACGAGGTCTCTTCCAACTCTTATGATTCTATGAATTAATGCAGTTTGAAACTCAACTTTCATGGCATGCTGGGAACTGTAGTTTCCTTCTAAGCAGAGGCCGGATGGCCATCTGTTGGGAGGGTTTGAATTGTGCCTGGATGGGGTTGGAATTGATGGCCTTGGGGTCTCTACTCCCTTTCCAACTCTCTAGGAGTCTCTGATTCTACTATGGGACAAGAGAGTGTGTTTCCAAGCCTTGTCCAGCAGGGGACTCCCTCTGGTCCCAAGTACCTGCAGGAACTCAGGTGAGTTTACCTGGCTGGGTGGCATGGCCGGAAATGCAAGAAGTTGACTGGGAGTAGAAGAGGAGGCCAAGAAGAAGAAGGGGCTGCCGGTTCTATCCACTCCAATTTTAAAAGTGAGCAGCAAAAAAAAGGAAGAGTACAGAGTGGACACCTGGACAGGTGAGGGCAGGAAAGAGCACTTGGAAAGCAAAATACTTGGGCAGAGGATTGGATTAGAAGAAGTGAACACAAACTACAGGCCGTAGGGAAGAAAGATCCTTCTGAATGGGCTGATACCATAGAAATGCAAAGATTTACCTTTTCTTGAAAGTTGAGGAGATCAGTGCAGATCAGGCATGGGCAAACTTGGGCCCTCGAGGTGTTTTGGACTTCAACTCCCACAATTCCTAACAGCCTACCGGCTGTTAGGAATTGTGGGAGTTGAAGTCCAAAACACCTCGAGGGCCCAAGTTTGCCCATGCCTGGTGTAGATGCAAACATTTGTAACCTATTTATTTATTTACAGTATTTATATTGACGAAAGACTCAGGGCGGATTACAATGCACATACACATGGTAAACATACAATGCCATTAGACATACAACATATATAGATAGGTAAAGTAAAGGTAAAGGTTTCCCCCTAACATTAAGTCTAGTTATGTCTGACTCTGTGGGTTCGTGCTCATCTCCATTTCTAAACCGAAGAGCCAGCATTGTCCGTAGACACCTCCAAGGTCATGTGGCCGGCATGACTGCATGGAGCACCGTTACCTTCCCACCGGAATGGTACCTATTGATCTACCGGGCGGTAGCTATTGATCTACTGGGACTGTGGCACAGCTGTCTGAGTGTCAGCTGCATTAAGATCACTTCTGACCACAAGGTCATGAGTTCGAAGCCAGCCCGGGTCAGAGTGAGCTTCCGACCCATTGTGTAGCTTGTTGTTGACCTTTGCAACCTGAAAGACAGTTGCATCTGTCAAGTAGGAAAATTAGGTACCACCTATGTGTCGGTAGGCTAATTTAACAAAATGTACAAAGCCATAAAGAAAAGACTCCAGCAAAGCACTCCAGCAAAAGCATGCGGGGAATGAGGAAGTACTTCATCAGCGTCGCAGATGGACGATGAAAGCGACAGCTCCCCTGGCAGCCAGAAAAAGTTAAATAGCCTCTGTCTGTTTGTCTATATCTGTTGTGTGTCTTTGGCATTGAATGTTTGCCATATATGTGGACATTGTAATCCGCCCTGAGTCCCCTGCAGGGTGAGAAGGGCGGAATATAAATACTGTAAATAAATAAATAGATAATAAATAGTCACATTTGAATGTTTTCCAACTGCAAGATTGGTAGAAGCTGGGGCTGACAGTGGAAGCTCACGCTGCTCTCCGGATTCGAACCTGTGACCTTTTAATCAGCAAGCTCAGCAGCTCAGTGGTTTAACCCATTGTCCCTATATAGACAGAAACAGAGGCAATTTAACATTCCAGCTTTCCAACTTCATGAGGGTATGCTCGATTCTTGCCATAGCTACCGCTTCACTGTCCGCTTGTGACACCAAGTCCTTGATGGAGTACTTCCTCATTCTTACACACGCTGCTGGAAGGTTTGGTGTCGTAAATTAGTTAAATTAGCCTCCCTGCATAAAGCGGTGCCTAAATTTCCTACTTGACAGATGCAACTGTCTTTCTGGGTGCATAGGTCAATAGCAAGCCAGACTATTAATGGTCGGGAGCTCACTCCAACCCAGGCTGGCCTTGAATTCATGCTCTTTCGGTCAGTAGTGATTTAATGCAGCTGGCTACTAACTAGCTGCGCTACAGCCCAGTCCTATAGGAAGGGGAGCATCTGCAGGGCCTGATCCTCACTGTTTTGTTGTCCTTTTGCCTCCCTAGGATGCCAGAAGCACCGCTCACGTTGGCGGTCCTGATCCGGACGATCCGGAGCGCGCGGACCCAAGCGGAAGAGCGGGACCTGGTCCAGCGAGAAAGCGCCAAGATCCGGGGAGCCTTTCGAGGGGATGAAGCCGACAGCCGGGCCACCAATTTAGCCAAGTTGCTCTACATCCACATGCTGGGCTATCCTGCCCATTTCGGACAGGTAGATGTTATCATCATAGGATTACAACCATCCCTCCACATTTGGGGGTTTGATTTTCGTGGATGTGGTTATTCACAAAGTCCTGTGGCCCTAACCCCAGGGAATGTGGACTTCTACACTTACTGTTTCCAAGTGGAATGAAACTAATTAAAGTACATATCTCCTTCATGTCGATGTTTTCCTCCCAACATCTCTGCTGGATAGGCTTAGGTCAGTGTTTCTCAACCATGGGGTCAGGACCACTGGGGGATTGCAAGAGGTGTGTCATAGGGGTTGGCAAACACCATCAGAAAATACAGTATTTTCTGTGTATTGTCAAAGGCTTTCATGGCCGGAATCACTGGGTTGTTGTAGGTTTTTTCGGGCTATATGACCATGTTCTAGAGGCATTCTCTCCTGACATTTCGCCTGCATCTATGGCAAGCATCCTCAGAGGTAGTGAGGTCTGTTGGAACTAGAAAAATGGGTTTATATATCTGTGGAATGACCAGGGTGGGACAAAGGACTCTTGTCTGCTGGAGCTAGGTGTGAATGTTTCAACTGACCACCTTGTTTAGCATTTGATGGCCTGGCAGTGCCTGGGGCAATCTTTTGTTGAGAGGTAATTAGATGTCCTTGTTTGTTTCCTCTCTGTTGTTTTGCTGTTGTAATTTTAGAGTTTTTTAAAATACTGGTAGCCAGATTTTGTTCATTTTCATGGTTTCCTCCTTTCTGTTGAAATTGTCCACATGCTTGTGGATTTCAATGGCTTCTCTGTGTAGTCTGACATGGTGGTTGTGCGAGTGGCCCAGCATTTCTGTGTTCTCAAATAATATGCTGTGTCCAGGTTGGTTCATCAGGTGCTCTGCTATGGCTGACAATTGTCAGACCATCAAATGCTAATCAAAGTGGTCAGTTGAAACATTCACACCTAGCTCCAGCAGACAAGAGTCCTTTGTCCTGCCCTGGTCATTCCACAGATATATGAATCCTTTTTCCTAGTTCCAACAGACCTCACTACCTCTGAAGATGCTTGCCATAGATGTAGGCAAAACATCAGGAGAGAATGCCTCTAGAACATGGCCATATAGCCCATAAAAACCTACAACCCACAGTATTTTCTGTTGGTCTTGTGGGTTCTGTGTGGGAAGTTTGACCCAATTTTGTCTTTGGTGAGGTTAAAATGCGCTTTGATTGTAGGTGAACTGCAAATCCCAGAAACTATAACTCCCAAATGTCAAGGTCTATTTCCTCCAATCTCCATCCGTGTTCACGTTTGGGCATATTGAGTATTCGTGCCAAGTTTGGTCCAGATCCATCATTGTTTGAGTCCACAGTGCTCTCTGGATGTGGGTGAACTACAACTCCAAAACTCAAGTCCGATGCTCATCTAATCCTTCCTGAATTTTCTACTGGTTGTGGGAGTTCTGTGAGCTGAGTTTGGTTCAGTTCAATTCCATCAATGGTGGATTTCAGAATGCTCTTTGATTGTAGGTTAACTATAAATCCCAGCAACTACAACTCCCAAATGACAAAATCAACCCCTTAATACAGTTCCTCGTGTTGTGGTGACCCCCAACCATAAATTATTTTCGTTTCTTCTTCACAACTGTAATTTTGCTACTGTTATGAATCACAATGTAAATATCTGATATGCAGGATGTATTTTCACTGGACCAAATCTGGCACAAATACCCAATACGGCCAAATTTGAATACTGGTGGGGGGGGGGTGATTTTGTCGTTTGGAAGTTGTAGTTGCTGGGATTTATAGTTCACCAACAAATAAAGAGCATTCTAAACGCCACCAACAATGGAATTGAACCAAACTCCGCACACAGAACTCCCATGACCAACAGAAAATACTGGAAGGGTTTGGTGGGCCTTGAGTGTTGGAGTTGTAGTTCACCTATATCCAGAGAGCACTGTGGATTCAAACAATGATGGATCTGGATCAAACTTGGCAAGAATACTCAATATGTGCAAATCTGAACACTGGTGGAGTTTGGGGGAAAATAGACCTTAACATTTGGGAGTTGTAGTTGCTGGGATTTATAGTTCACCTACAATCACAGCAGGAGGAGGGCTTTTGGTGGGAGGATTTGCTGTCTGTTTCCAAAAAGGAAGAGAAAGACAGGCGGAGATATCTTCAGCCTTCTCTGCCAAAGGAAAGAGAAGGCTGAAGATATGTGTTTTCTGATGGACTTTGGGGACTCCTTTGAAACCCCACAAAGGGTCCCGACCCCCCAGTTTGAGAAACGCTGCTGCAAAATGAATGCAATTTTACACCGCTTGAACTGCCATGTAACAATGCCATGGACTCATGGGAGCTGTAGTTTCATAAGGTCTTCAAAGAGTGCTGTGCTGGTACGGCTGTACCAGGAGCTCCTACTTTATTTGCTTTGTATTGAGTGTTTGCTTGCAGTTCAGGGTTTCAGGGGTTTTGCAGAAAGGTGGCTTCCTTTGGTTGCAGTTGTAGGGCAAGTCACCTGTCCATCATCGTTAAGTTTTGGTTCCGCCCCTTGCTCAGGGCAATTGGGAAGGGAAGGGAGCCATTTTTTAGTTATTCTCAGTAAGGAAAACTGATGTAGAGGACGTGTACAAGCTTCTCCTGTACAAAAGCTTCAACCCTTAAGACTTTCCGGGGGAGAACAGTCTTAAGAGCATCCAACGATCTCCAAAGATTTTTCAAAGATTTCCAGGGAAACAGCCCTAAAGACCAAAGAACTCCAGCTGGAGAATCTACTAGCCTTACTGGTAGGTCCACTCGGTGATCGAGACGCAGTTCGACCTGGTAACGGAGCCCACATCAGTAAGAATTAGATTGCAGTCAGCCTGGGAAAAGTTAAAAAGGAGATTTTCCTTTAAAGTAAAGAAGAAGTTATTGAAGACAGTTGCCTGTCCTTCGTGGGCAAGATTAGGAAGCCACCAGTTGCATAAAACTTGGAAGCATTTGTTTAGCTTTATTGAAGACAAGAGAAGTTTCTGTTTGATTGTTCATTAATAAAGGACTTTGTTATACTTCACAAGCCATCTAAAGATCATTTGTGGTGGAAAACCTCTGAGAACTTCTCTTCGGGGGGCCCTGGCTTCCCACTGGGCTCAAGTCACACGCAGTTATTTACAGGCCTAGCGAGCGACAGAACAAGTGCTGATGCCTCACCAAACTACAAATCCCAGGATTCTACTGCATTCAGCCATGACTGTTATAAGGATGTCAAACCACATTTGTTCTACAGTGTAGATGCTCCCAAATAATGCATATGGGCCAAACTACAAATCCCAGAGTTCTATAGCATTGAGGCATTGCAACTCAACTGGCATCAAATTGAGTTAATTCTATAGTCTTGATCCTTAAGACGGGTCTTGCATTTTTTTTCTTAAATAACTACCTATATATAAAAAATATTAACTTTTTAATAGAGCCTGATTAATAGGGGAATGCGCCTATGGTCTACGAGATCAATGAAAGGTTGTGATCCTGCTGTAATTTATGTTTTATTGGGGTTTAAAGAAATTAATATACTTTATTTCCTGTTGGAATGAATGCAGATGGAATGCCTCAAGCTCATTGCCTCACGCAGATTCCACGAGAAGAGGATCGGCTACCTGGGGGCCGCCCTCCTATTGGATGAGAAGCAAGACACTCACCTTCTGCTGACCAATAGCATCAAGAAGTGAGGGACTGAAGATTCCGATATGCAAATGCTCTTCTTTGGGGTTATTTGGGGTCAGAATTCAAGTTGTCCAGAATTTGTGAATGGAGGGGGTGCAGATACATTGCCGTAGTCCTCGGCTTGCATGGGGGTGCTTATATATTAGTGGGGTTTATGTAAAGTGGGGTTAAACTGCATTCATTCTACAGTGCAGATCAGAATTTTTCAACCTGCAGGGTTGGGACCCCTGGGGGGGGGCACGAGGCGGCGTCAGAGGGGTCAACCAGGGGGTCAGGACCACTGGGGGGGGTCAAAAGAGGGGTGTCAGGGAGGTCGGCAAACACCATCAGAAAACAGTATTTTCTGTTGGTCTTGGGGGTTCTTTGTGGGAAGTTTGGTCCAGTTCTATCGTTGGTGGGGTTCAGAATGCTCTTTGATTGTGGGTGAACTATAAATCCCAGAAACCACAACTCCCAAATGCCAAGGTCTATTTTCCTTAAACTCCAGCAGTGTTCACATTTGAGCATATTGACTATTTGTGTCAAGTTTGATCCAGATCCATCATTTTTTTGACCCCCCAGTGCGCTCTGGATATAGGTGAACTACAACTCCAAAACTCAAGGTCAATGCCCACCAAACCCTCCCGGTATTTTCTGTTGGTCATGGGGGTTCTGTGTGGGAGGTTTGGACCAATTCTATCGTTGGTGGGGTTCAGAATGCTCTTTGATTGTAGGTGAACTATAAATCCCAACAATCCACAACTCCTAAATGCCAAGGTCTATTTTCCTCAAATTTCACCAGTATTCACATTTGGGCATATTGTGTATTCGTTACAAGTTTAGGCCAGATCCATAATTATATTGTTGAGGGCTTTCGTGGCCGGAATCACTGGGTTGTTGTAGGTTTTTTCGGGCTATATGGCCATGGTCTAGAGGCATTCTCTCCTGACGTTTCGCCTGCATCTATGGCAAGCATCCTCAGAGATCCTCACTACCTCTGAGGATGCTTGCCATAGATGCAGGCGAAACGTCAGAAGAGAATGCCTCTAGACCATGGCCATATAGAAAAAACCTACAACAACCCAGATCCATCATTGTTTGAGTCCACAGTGCTCTCTGGACATAAGTGAACTACAACTTCAAAAGTCAATTCCATCGTTGATGGAGTTCAGAATGCTTTTTGATTGCAGGTAAACTATAAACCCCAGCAACTACCTTAGGAATGTCTTTGTCAGAGAAGGCTGAAGATCTCACTACCTTTCCTTCTCTTCCTTTTTGGAAACAGACGGAGAACCCTCCCACCAAAATCCACCAGTGTTCAAATTTGCATGTATTGAGTAAATTTGCATGTATTGGATGTAGGTGAACTACAACTCCCAAAGGTCAATGCCCACCAAACCATTCTGGTATTTTCTGTTGGTCATGGGAGTTCTGTGTGCCAAGTTTGGTTCAATTCCATCGTTGGTAGAGTTTAGAATGCTTTTTAATTGTAGGTGAACTATAAATCTCAACAACTACAACTCCCAAATGACAAAATCAATCCACCTGAACCCCACCAGTATACAAATTTGGGCGTATCGGGTATTTGTGCCAAATGTGGTCCCGTGAACGACAATACATGCTGCATATCAGATAATTACATTACGATTCATAACGGTAGCAAAATTAGTGATGAAGAAGCAACGAAAATAATGTTATGGTTGGGGGTCACCATCCCATAGGGGAATTGTAATACGGGGTCGTGGCATTAGGAAGGTTGAGAACCTTTGCTGTAGATGCACCTTCCATTGTATTCCTAATTTCTGTTTTCTCCCCCCTCTTTCTAGTGACCTCCTGCATTCGAGTTCCTGGGTTCAAGGCCTGGCCCTTAGCACCCTTGGGTCCTTGGGGTCGGCAGCCATGTTCCGGGACTTGGCTGGGGAAGTGGAGCAATTGGCCAAAACGGGCCAACCTTCTGTGCGGAGGAAGGTGAGAAGCTACCAATGCATCCAAAATAGGGTTGCCAGGTGAGAGAGGGCTCTGTTGCACCCACACTGTAGAACTCGGATCCTTCTAGAGGATCCGAGCAACCTTCGGGAGGATCCGAAGTGGAAGAACCGCTGAATGGCCTCTGTATGTCTTGTATGTCAAAAACGGCATTGAATGTTTGCCGTGTATATGTACATAGTGATCCGCCGTGAACTACAAGAAAGGAGATTCCATCTGAACATGAGGAAGAACTTCCTGACTGTGAGAGCTGTTCAGCAGTGGAACTCTCTGCCCTGGAGTGTGGTAGAGGCTCCTTCATTGGAAGCTTTTAAACAGAGGCTGGATGGCCATCTGTCAGGGGTGGTTTGAATGCAGTATTCCTGCTTCTTGGTAGGGGGTTAGACTGGATGGCCCATGAGGTCTCTTCCAACTCTCTTCCTGACTGTGAGAGTCGTTCAGCAGTGGAACTCTCTGCCCTGGTGGAGGCTCCTTCTTTGGAAGCTTTTAAACAGAGGCTGGATGGCCATCTGTCGGGGGTGCTTTGAATGCAATATTCCTGCTTCTTGGCAGGGGGTTGGACCGGATGGCCCATGAGGTCTCTTCCAATTCTTTGATTCTATGAGTCCCCTTCAGGGTGAGAAGGGTGGAAAATAAATACTGTAAATAAACAAACAAACAAATAAATAAATAATGCATTTTGGAACCACTTTAACAGCCACAGCTCCATGCTACGGAGTCCTGGGAGCTGTAGTTTGGTATGGGCAGAGAAAGCTAAAGAGCTTGTAAAACTACAACTCCCAGGTTGATGTCAAAACTGCATTCATTCTGCAGTGTAGTAGATGCACCCTAGAATGGAAGGAGGAAATGAATGCATAGACCTATAATATTTAATTATATATTTTATACTACATGTTGTTGTTGTTGCTGTTGTTGTTGTTGTTGTTGCTGTTGTCCATTCGTTCAGTCATTTCCCACCCTTTGTGTTGTGTTGCTACTAAATACTGGTCTGGCACTTTAAGGGATCTGTCTTGCAACACTTCGTGACCTCATGGACCAGCCTATACCATTATATTATATTATATTATATTATATTATATTATATTATATTATATTACATTACATTACATTACATTACATTATACATGTTGTTGTTGTTGTTGTCCATTCGTTCAGTCGTTTCCGACTCTTCGTGACCTCATGGACCAGCCTATATCATTATATTATATTATATTATATTATATTATATTATATTATACATGTTGTTGTTGTTGTTGTCCATTCGTTCAGTCGTTTCCAACTCTTCCTGACCTCATGGACCAGCCTATATCATTATATTATATTATATTATATTATATTATATTATATTATATTATATTACAATATGTAGCAGGGCTCAGGTTGCATTACAGCAGATGGTCTGTAGTTTGCAAACTTTTGTGCTTTGTTTGTTTGTTTGTTAAAAATGCAATACAACTGTTTGGTTTGCTCTTGACACAATAAATAAATAAATAAATATTACAATATAATGGTATAGTACAATATAGTAATATATAATACTGATATTGTACTATGCTAATTTTTTTTTGTCATGTCAGGAGAGACTTGAGAAACTGCAAGTCGCTTCTGGTATGAGAGAATTGGCCGTCTGCAAGGACGATGCCCAGGGGACGCCCAGATGATTTGATTTTTTTTATCATCCTTGTGGGAGGCTTCTCTCATGTCCCCGTATGAGGAGCTAGAGCTGATAGAGGGAGCTCATCCGCCTCTCCCCGGATTCGAACCTGTGACCTGTCGGTCTTCAGTCCTGCCGGCACAGGGGTTTAACCCACCTCGTCACTGGGGACTATGCTAAAAATATAATATATTGTATGTGTATCTTGTAAGCCGCTCTGAGTGATACAATATAATACTACTAATCATACAATATTATAATTATATATTTTATTTTACATGTAACATCACTAATAATATTACAATATAACGGTATAGTACAATATAGTAATATATAATACTGATATTGTACTATGCTAATAATGTAATATATTGTTGTGTATATATATCTTGTAAGCCGCTCTGAGTAATACAATATAATACTACTAATCATACAATATTATAATTATATATTTTATATTGCATGTAATATCACTAATAATATGACAATATAATGATATAGTACAATATAGTAATATATAATACTGATATTGTATTATGCTAATAATTTAATATATTGTATGTATATATCTTGGAAGCCGCTCTGAGTCCCCTTCAGGGTGAGAAAGGTGGCATATAAATGTTGTAAATAAATAGATCCTATAGAAGGCATGGGCAAACTTGGGCCCTCCAGGTGATTTGGACTTCAACTCCCACAATTTCTAACAGCCTACCGGCTGTTAGAAATTGTGGGAGTTGAAGTCCAAATCACCTGGAGGGCCCAAGTTTGCCCACACTTGGATGTAGCAGTGAACCATGTCAGTTATAGTGGTTCCAAACTGCATTAATTCTACCTTCTTTCTTGCAAACCTCTATTTACTTTATCAACTAGGCGGTGGTCTGTGCTGTACACATCGTCCGAAAGGTTCCGGATCTCACAGACATGTTCATCCCTCTCGGCAAACACTTGTTGACAGAACAAACCTATGGTAAATGTCTTCCTTTTGTTTCGTTGACACATGCTGATACAGGTTGAGCGTACCATATTCAAAATGTTTCGGAGCAGAAGTGTTCCATATTTTGGTTTTGTTTGATGGGCCCCAATTCCAAATCCAAAAATAATGTATGTTTCATAGGCACCTTACCAGTGTTTTTCAACCTTCCCAATGCCACAACCCCTTAATACAGTTCCTCATGTTGTGCTGAACCCCAACCATAACATTATTTTAGCTGCTACTTCAGAACTGTCATTCAAGAGAGATATTGACAAGCTGGAATGTGTCCAGAGGAGGGTGACTAAAATGATCAAGGGTCTGGAGAACAAGCCCTATGAGGAGCGGCTTAAGGAGCTGGGCATGTTTAGCCTGAAGAAGAGAAGGCTGAGAGGAGATATGATAGCCATGTATAAATATGTGAGAGGAAGCCACAGGGAGGAGGGAGGAGCAAGCTTGTTTTCTGCTGCCCTGGAGACTAGGATGTAGAACAATGGCTTCAAACTACAAGAGAGGAGATTCCTTCTGAACATGAGGAAGAACTTCCTGACTGTGAGAGCTGTTCAGCAGTGGAACTCTCTGCCCCGGAGTGTGGTGGAGGCTCCTTCTTTGGAAGCTTTTAAACAGAGGCTGGATGGCTATCTGTCAGGGGTGATTTGAATGCAATATTCCTGCTTCTTGGTAGGGGGTTGGACTAGATGGCCCATGAGGTCTCGTCCAACTCTTTGATTCTATGATTCTATGATTTTGCTACTGCGGTGGTGCAATGGGTTAAACCGCTGAGCTGCTGAGCTTGTTGACCAAAAGGTTTCAGGTTCGAATCCGGGGAGCGGCGTGAGCTTCCGCTGTCAGCCCCAGTTTCTGCCAACCTAGCAGTTCAAAAACATGCAAATGTGAGTAGATCAATAGGTACCGCTCAGGTGGGAAGGTAATGGCGCTCTATGCAGTCATGCCGGCCACATGACCTTGGAGGTATCTACGGACAACGCCGGCTCTTTGGCTTAGAAATAGAGATGAGCACGAACCCCCAGGATAGGACACAATAGACAATATCAGGGGAAACCTTTACCTTTACCTATGAATCGTAATGTAAATATCTGATATGCAGGATGTTTTGATAATCAATAAAAATTGTTGTTGATATGCAGGATGTATTTTCATTCACTGGACCAAATTTGACACAAATACCCAATGTGCCAAAATTTGAATACTGGTGTGTGTGTAGGGGGGGGGGGGGGGGAGGGATTGACAACTTGGGAGCTGTAGTTGCTGGGATTTATAGTTAACCTGCAATCAAAGAGCATTCTCAACTCCACCAAGGATGGAATCAAACCAAACTTGGCCCACAGAACTCCCACGACCAACAGAAAATACTGGAAGGGTTTGGTGGGTGTTGACCTTGAGTTTGGGAGTTGTAGTTCACCTACATCCAGACTCAAACAATGATGGATCTGGACCAAAGTTGGCACAAATACTCAATATGCCGAAATGGAGTTTGGGGAAAAAAGAGCTTGACTTTTGGGAGTTGTAGTTCCTGGGATTTATAGTTCACCTACAATCAAAGCGCATTGTGAACCCCACCAATGATAGAATTGAGCCAAACTTCCCACATAGAAACCCCAAGACCAACAAAATATACTGTGTTTTCTGATGGTCTTTGGCGACCCCTCCAACACCCCCTTGTGACCCTACAAGGGGTCCCAACCCCCAGGTTGAGAAACGCTGCATCAGGCACAGAGTCAGAAGGTCGTTTTCAAAAATGTTGGGCATAAATTCAAATATGCTGAATAATTAGAAAGCCAAGGTATTACTTAGGTGGACCATTTCGGATTTTGGAGAAAGCAGCCAGGCTTTGAAGCTGCAAGGCCATTGAATGCTAATCAAGCTGGCTTTCGGCAATCTTTACACTTGCCTCCAACAGACAAGAGTACTTTCTCCCACCCTGGACATTATCCCACAGATATATAAATCCCACTTGTCTAGTTTCCAACAGATCTCACAACCTCTGAGGATGCCTGCCATAGATGTAGGCGAAACGTCAGGAGAGAATGCTTTTGGAACATGGCCATACAGTCTGGAAAACTCACAGCAACCCAATAATAATTATTATTAAACTGTAGTTAAGTCAATCCCTTTTTGGGGTGTATGTGCATGATTTTTGACTTAACACGTCTAGAAATATACAGTAAATAAACTATAGGTCCTTGGGACTGTTATTGGAACTTAAGCATGATTCCTCACTTTGGTGCTTGAGTTTTAATAGCTGCCTGCCTGTCTTTTTCTAGGCATTTTACATGGCGCCATGATGTTAATTGCGGAGATGTGCGAACAAAGCCCGCAGGCCCTTCAATGCTTCAGCAAGGTGAGTTGCCATGAATTTAACCTCTCAAATCCCTTTGCTTTTGATTCAATACTTCTTTGACCGTCTTTCTTCACTGTCTTTTCAGTAGCCAGTTTTCTGACATACGTGGCAGGTAGGCTGTTTGGAATTGTGGGAGTTGAAATCCAAAACACCCGGAGGGCCAAAGTTTGCCCATGCCTGATACACTGTTGAATTAATGCAGTTTGACATTTCCTCAACCTTCACGGCATCCTGGGAGCTGTAGTTTCCTTCTTTCTTTTTCTTCTACAGTATGTGTCCCAAATGGTCGGAATACTCCGAAACCTAGTAGTGGCTGGATACTCTCCGGATCATAGTATTTCAGGGATCAGCAACCCATTTCTGCAGGTAAAACGTCCTCTTCCCCTTGTCATCCTTTGTACACATTTGTGTATCTTTCCTCCACCATTTGAAAGAGGTTGGAAGTTGGGTAGTTTAGTAGAGTTTGGTCATATCTTACAGTTTCAGGTAACTATGGTTGGTAGGCATTTGCAATCCATGCTTCTAAATGGTTCAGTGCCTTCCAAGTCGCCAAGTTTTCTGTGTGCCCAGGTGGGAGTCTCTCATTTCGTATCAGCCATTTATTTATTTATTTATTTATTTATTTATTTATTTATTATTTGAACTTATATGCCGCCACTCCCCTGGGGCTCGAAGTGGCTTACAAGAACAGGCTAAAATCGAACACAATTTAAAACAATTTAAAAACAATCAGAGATCAAAGTCCCGTCGAAACAGGTATGTCTTACATGCCATGCGGAAAGCTGATAAATTCCGCAAGGCATGGACTTCAGGTGGCAGAGTATTCCAGAGTGATGGTGCCACTGCTGTAAAGGCTCTGCGTCTGGTTGCTGTTAGACGCAAGGTCTTGACACTGGGAATTTCCAATAGATCTTGGTCCTCAGAACGGAGGGATCTCTGGGGTTGGTAGGGGGTGAGGCGGTCCCTCAGGTACATTGGCCCCAGACCATGCAAGGCCTTAGGTTATGCTGCCACTTTTGGACTCTTGCTTGCTGAGGTGTTCCAGCGAGTGTCTCTGTAGATCTTAGAAAACTATTTCTTGATTTAAGTCGTTGATGTGCTGGCTGATACCCAAACAGAGGATGGGCCGGAGACGTCACTCCTTAGTCCTTTCACTATTGGCTGCTACTTCCCGGCGGATGTCAGGTGGTACAATACCAGCTAAACAGTGTAATTTCTCCAGTGGTGTACAGCACAGACAACCTGTGATAATGCGGCATGTCTCATTAAGAACCACATCTACTGTTTCTGTGTGGTGAGATGTGTTCCACACTGGGCATGCGTACTCAGCGGCAGAGTAGCGTAGCGCAAGGGCAGATGTCTTCACTGCGTCTGGTTGTGACCCCCAGGTTGTGCCAGTCAGCTTTCGTATGATATTGTTTCTAGCACCCACTTTTTGCTTGATGTTCAGGCAGTGCTTCTTGTAGGTCAGAGCACAGTCCAGAGTGACTCCCAGGTATTTGGGTGCGCTGCAATGCTCCAGTGGGATTCCTTCCCAGGTGATCCTCAGAGCTCGGGATGCTTGCCTGTTCTTAAGGTGAAAAGCACATGTCTGTGTTTTAGATGGATTAGGGATCAGATGGTTTCCCCTGTAATAGGCAGTAAGAGCACCTAGAGCTCCTAGAACTCCAACAATGGCAGTGTAGAAGGGGAAGACACATTATTTGTTCCACAGCTGAATGGAGGAAGTATGCTAAAGCTTTCTCTCTCTTTTACACCCCCCAAAGCAATGGCTTCTCCTCTCCCATCTTGTGTAATCCCGTTGTCACCTTTCTGAACCTTCCTTGCTTCCCGTCCCTTCTCATATTCCCTTCCACCGCAGGTACAGATCTTGAGGCTCCTAAGGATCCTGGGACGGGACAACGAGGACACCAGCGAGGCCATGAATGATACCTTGGCTCAGGTGAAGATGGAGCTGGAGAACACAATCCTCAGTTTTGAGTAGATATGCAAGAGATTTGGGAATCCTGATAGACCACAAGCTGGACATGAGTCAACAGTGTGATGCAGCAGCTAAAAAAGCCAATGTTATCCTAGGCTGCATCAATAAGAACATAGTTTCTAGATCAGGCATGGGCAAACTTGGTCCTCCCTCCAGGTGTTTTGGACTTCAACTCCCACAATTCCTAACAGCCTACCGGCTGTTAGGAATTGTGGGAGTTGAAGTCCAAAACACCTGGAGGGAAGACCAAGTTTGCCCATGCCTGATCCACACTGTAAAATCAATGCAATTCTTGGCAATGAAGAAGGGTAGAATGGGGCCAAAATATGAACTCCATGAAGTCTACTTCTGTGGAATATGAACTCCATAAAGTCTACTTCAAGCAGAAGTTTGATGGGAAGGTTTTGATGAGGTTGGACTGGATGGTCCTTGGGGTCTCTTCCAACTCTATCGTTCAATGAAAATGGATGGGGTGGTATCAGAAGGAAATGTCACTCAACTTCAACCCAATCATTGCATGTGTCTGATTTCCCCCAGGTGGCCACCAACACAGAGACGACACGGAACGTGGGCAACGCCATCCTGTATGAGACAGTGCTGACCATCATGGGTGTACAGTCAACCAGCGGACTACGGGTAGGACAAAATGTATTGGTATCAATCAACACTTTATTCTCTTCTGTTTTCCATGTCAGAAGTGACTTGAGAAACTGCAAGTTGTTGTAGATTTTTTCGGGCTATATGGCCATGTTCTAGAGGCATTCTCTCCTGACATTTCGCCTGCATCTATGGCAAGCGTCCTCAGAGGTAGTGAGGTCCTCTCTACCTCTGTGGATGCTTGGCATAGATGCAGGCGAAACGTCAGGAGAGAATGCCTCTAAACAGTGGTTCTCAACCTTCCTCATGCTGTGACCCCTTAATACAATTCCGCATGTTGTCCTGACCCCCAACCATAAAATTATTTTCGTCGCTACTACATAACTGTCATTTTGCTACTGTTATAGATCATAATGTAAATATCTGATATGCAGGCTGTATTTTCATTCACTGGACCGATATGCCCAAATTTGAATACTGGTGGGGTTGTGGGGATTGATTTTGTCATTTGGGAGTTGTAGTTGCTGGGATTTATAGTTCACCTGTAATCAAAAAGCATTCTGAACTCCACCAACGATGGAATTGAGTCAAACTTGGCACACAGTACTCCCATGACCAACAGAAAATACTGGAGGGGTTTGGTGAGTACTGACCTCGAGTTTTGGAGTTGTAGTTCACCTACATCCAGAGATCATTGTGGACTCAAACAATGATGGATCTGGACTAAACTTGGCACGAATACTCAATATGACCAAATGTGAACACTGGTGGAATCTGGGGAAAATAGTCCTTGACATTTTGGGAATTGTAGTTGCTGAGATTTATAGTTCACCTACAATCAAAGAGCATTCTGAACCCCACCAATGATAGAATTGGGCCAAACTTCCAACACAGAACCCCCATGACCAACAGAAAATACTGTGTTTTCTGATGGTCCTTAGTGACCCCTCTGACACTTCCTCGTGACCCCTTCAGGGGTCTCGACCCCCAGGTTGAGAACCACTGCTCTAGAACATGGCCATATAGCCCGAAAAAACCCACAACCCAGTGATTCCGGCCATGAAAGTCTTCGACAATAAACTGCAAGTTGCTTCTGATGTGAGAGAATTGGCCATCTTCAAGGACGTTGCCCAGGGGACGCCCAGATGTTTTTTTGATGTTTTACCATCCTTGTGGGAAGCTTCTCTCATGTCTCCGCATGGGGAGCTGGAGCTAACAGAGGGAGCTCACCTGCACTCTCCCTGGATTCAAACGTGTGACCTGTTGGTCTTCAGTCCTGCTGGCAGAGGGAGCTCATCCATGCTCTCCCCAGATTTGAACCTCCGACCTGTAGGTCTTCAGTCCTGCCAGCACAAGGGTTTAACCCATTGTGCCACTGGGGACTTCTCACCTGTTAAGCAGAGGCCAGGAAGACCATACTTTACAAAAGGGTCATGATTATTGTGCTGTCACGCGCTGGGCCTATAGCAAATGGCTTTTGAACAAGACGTGCTCTTTGTTCCCAGCGGGAAGCTGGGGTGCCTCAGCTGAGAGGCCCTAAGGATTTTCCTATACAAAGTCTTTAGAAGCTTGAAAAGTTTAACAAGGTCCTTCAACAAAACAATCAAATACTTCTCGGATCTTCAACAAGTCAAACAAATACTTCAAGGCTTTGAATCAACTGGTGGCTTTCTTAATCTTGTCCACAAGGGACAGGCAACTGGCTTCGTGAACTGTTTCTTTTCTTTAAGAGGAAAACCCTTTTTACCCCTCCTTGGGCAATCTACTTTCTAAAATTTGCTGGTGTGGGCTCTACTCCCGGCTCCAAACTGCTTCTTGGGTCCCGAGTAGACCTACCAGTCAAGGCTTTGTAGATTCTCCAGCCGGGGTCCTTTGGAACTGTTTTCCCCTGGAATTTCCCCCAGATGCTTTGAGAAACGAAGCTTCTCTACAGGTGGAGCTAATCCACGTCCTGTAGCTAAGCTTTCCAATGCAAGACTGACCTAAAATGGCTCCCTCTCCTCCCAGAGCCCTGGGGAAAGGGGCGGAACCAAAACTTAACAGTGATTGATGGGTCATTGGCCCTATAATTGCAAACCAAGGGAAGCCACTTTATTGCAAAATGCATGGAACCTTGGAATGCATGCAAACACTCAATAGAAAGAAATGAAGTTGGAGCTCCTTGTACAGTCGTACCAGCACAATTATTTCAAATAGTGTGAATGCCAATTAATCTCCAAAAGGGTCATGCTTCCAAAAGACTATGGAGATTCCTGGTTTCTTGAAAGGTTATGATCTCTAAAAGGTCATGCCTTTCCAAAAGGATGGTCTTGGAACTCATTTTGGAGGCTCGCCCAATAGTCCAAGACACTCAAAATCGGCCACAAAACTTTTCTTCTTTCACAAATAAAAATAGGACAAAAATAAAAAATTAGCAATATTTTACCTCTAGTAGGAATAGGGACATCTCGGGTACATTCTGGGTCATAAGGACGCCTCTCTTTTCTGTCCACAGGTTCTTGCTATCAATATCCTTGGGCGATTTCTCCTCAACAAGGATCGAAATATCAGGTAAAAACTCAAAGGAGGAAGAGTCATATGTTCTTCCTCATTGATTCATCCCTTTTGTCATCTTGATCACACTCTGGTACTGCTTGACCACTTTTTAGGTATGACATGTTGGGGAGTATCCACAAAGCAGAGAAAGAAAGGATTAAGTTTATTGTAGCATTGCATTTTTGCTGTTGTTAGCTGTTCTGAGGTAGAGAAGAACGGGAGATAAAAGTTCTAAATAAATAAATAATAAATTAATTAACAACAGTGGACTTAACATAGTGAGATGACTTTGGGTGCATCTAGACCAGGCCTGGGCAAACTTGGGCCCTCCAAGTGTTTTGGATTTCAACTCTCACCATTCCTAACAGTCTTGGGTCCTTTCTTTTCCCCCCTCAGCTGCTTATACTCAAAACATGAGCATAAATCCAGGAAAACAAGAATCAAAACATGAACATGAATCCAAAACCAAGACTATAGAAACTTCTTCAAACATGAATCCAAACTCCTAAGATCTTAAGATGAAAACAGGGACTTGAAACAAGGTTCAAGATCCTCACTGTTATGCAGCGTTGCCTGATCTGAATTCTAAAGGAAACAATTCTCTAATTTAAGGTCCACAAGCCAATGAAGTCATTTCTCCGACCTTGAGTCCCTTACCTGTGAGATTTCTCACACTGTTGTTTCTCACGGAGTCTCTGTGACCTTCTTAATTAGCTTGCTTCTTCCCTAAGATGAAGCCTAAGATGAAGCCTGAGATTCCTGCTGACCACAGACGTGTTTTCAGGTGAACTTTCTCACCCATCCACTTCTTATCTGGGGTTGCTATGAGACAACTAGTTGAAAAGTCTTTGGCACTACATCTCCCTGTCTGCTGGACTCTTGAAGCATTTTGACTTTCAAGCCCATTCTCACAGACGGGGTCTAAACACCCCTCATTTCCCTCATGGAAAAACCACCCACTACTCCAGGCTCTGTAATAACAATCCCCTCATTTTCATTAGCTGGCTGAACCACAACAGATGGTGATAGAGTTGGAGATGGAGTTAAAGCTAGTTAGAGATAGAGCTAGTAAGAGATAGAGATATAAGAAATAGAGTTAGAGTTAGAGATGGAGTGAAAAAGACACATGTATATACATTATATACATATATACATAAGCACACAGTTCTTTTTCTCTGTCTTGTTTGTTGGAGCTGTTTGAAATGTGTAATGCAGATTTCAAAGTATGTATGTTTAAAATGCAATGCTATGTGCTGAGAGTATTCCTGTGTGGAAAGAGTTAACTGTACCATGGAGGGAACGGCATTCCTAGAGAGGTCATAAATCAAAGTGTATAGAGCAATGGATGCAGCGTCATACGTCATAAGTCACTCTGGAATGCAGGAGGTGTGGACTAGTACTGATAACAGCGTGTTCTGTGTGTTTGCGATGTAGCTACCGGACAGAGAGAAAGCAGTTTTACGATGTGCTTAGAGTTAAGTAGTTTTTAATGTTTGTAGCTGTAAATAAAGTAGTTTATAGTTTAAGGTGACTGTGATCATGTTCCCTGCCTTGCTGTGCTGCCGATGCCACTGACATTGTTCTTTTTAGGTATGTGGCTCTGACATCTCTTCAGAAATTGCTGCAATCCGAAAACAGTGCTGTCCAAAGGCACCGAGACACCGTCCTGGCCTGCCTGAGTGATCCTGACCCAACTGTGAAGAGGTACATTGGGAGATGTGAGACATAACATTGGCTTTCTGAAGTAGAGTAATCATTCGGCAAGGCTGAAGCTGAACAATCAGCAGTCCACAGCCCGCCCACCAACATATATAGACTTCTTTGCATGACATATAAATGTAGGAGTAGGATACAAAATTACCTTAAAAGATTGGAGTGCTGAGCCAAAACTCACAAAATGAGTTTCAATTGGGAGAAAATACAGTCCTGCATTTAGGAAAAAAGGAAATGCACAGATATCAGATGGGTGACCCCTGGCTTGAAAGGGATGTAGCAGTCTTAGTTGACTTCAAGTTGAACATGAGCCAACAGTGTGATGCAGCAGCTAAAGTAAATGTGATACTAGATTGTGATACAGATTAACCAACATTAAGTCATCATAAATATTTGCTGTGTCTAAACCCCTATAGATTAGTGAATATAGGTAATACAAGTTGGTTAACTCTACCAAGGTGGAAGGAAGGGATGGGAAGCCAAGAAGAGGTTCCAGAAATGAAAATGCTCAGTAGATCCATAGTATATATATAAAAAAGAAGTTTTCTCTTACCTAGTATCTTCCATATATAGGGACTCATAGAATCATAGAGTTGGAAGAGACCTCATGGGCCATCCAGTCCAATCTCCTGCCAAGACTCCTATCCCTATCATCCACAGTTACTATGGCCATCAGCTTTCTGGCTTAGTCAGATGACTATCTAGCTGAAAGCGTTTGGAGACCATAAGCTTAGAGTAGAATAATAGAAAAACCCTTCTGTTCTCCATAGGCGAGCGCTGCAACTTAGCCTGGCTTTGGTGAGCAACAGCAACGTGAGAACCAGTGTTAAGGAGCTTCTGGTGTTTCTTGAGACCTGTGCCCCGGATCTGAAGTCGGACTGTGCTTCTGGGATATTTTTGGCAGCTGAGAAGTAAGTAAGTCAGCTCTGGTTGTTCCCTCCAGCAGGTGATTGAGGGAGCTGCCTGAGTCTGAGATATTCCCTCCCACTTCTCCTTTCTCCAGGTTTGCACCCAACAAGCGTTGGCACATAGACACCATCCTCCAAGTTCTGACCATGGTAAGGAGACAGGAGATCTGAAAGGTGGTGGGCCCCAGAAGGACCACAGAACTGCAAGTCTTGGAAGACATTATTTTCTCTTGGAGGAACTCTTATCAAAATGCAGCATGCTTTTAACCCTGCTCTATCTCTATCTATCTATCTATCTATCTATCTATCTATCTATCATCTATCTTTCTTTCTTTCTTTCTTTCTTTCTTTCTATCTATCTATCTATCTATCTATCTATCTATCTATCTGTTGCATTAGCATTTATTTCTCCTTTGTAGATGGATCAAAAGTCAGATTCAAGGCTCCTCAGGAATTTCTCTCTTACTCTATCTGCCTCTAACTCTAACACTATCCATCTCCATCTCTTACTCTTTATCTCTAACACTATCTCTCTCTATATCAGTGTTTCTCAATCTGGGGGTCATGAGGGGGGTATCAGAGGGGTCACCAAAGGCCATCAGAAAGCACAGGATTTTCTGTTGGGCATGGGGATTCTGTGTGGGAAGTTTGGCCCAATTCTATCGTTGGCGGAGCTCAGAATGCTCTTTGATGGTAGATGAACTATAAATCCCAGCAACTACAACTCCCAAACGTCAAGGTCTATTTTCCCCAAACTCCACCAGTGTTCACATTTGGACATATTGAGTATTTGTGCCAAGTTTGGTCCAGATCCATCATGGTTTGAGTCCACAGTGCTCTCTGGATGTAGGTGAACTACAACTCCAAAACTCACTGTCAATGCCCACCAAACCCTTCCAGTATTTTCTGTTCGTCATGAGAGTTCTGCGTGACAAGTTTGGTTCAATTTCATCATTGGAGAAGTTCAGAATGCTCTTTGTATTCTGTTGTGTGCTGGGCTTGAAACGAATTGTTTTTAAAACAGGACGTACAACTTTAGCCCAGCGGGAAGCCAGGGGGCCCGAAGAGAAATTCGCAAGGGGTATTAAGGGGTCGCGTCATTTAGAAGGTTGAGAACCACTGTTCTATATATATATCTCTGTCACTAACTATATCTCAATAGCCCCATCTCTAACCCCATCTCTATTACTGTCTCTAACTCCATCTCTCTCTGTCTCTGGCCATGAAATGCTCTAGCAACATTGCTGTAATTCACAGGTCTTCATACAACTTCAAGGTAAGCCTTAGGAGAAACCCTCCAACCTTTCATTACACATACAGAAGATGGGAAGCCAACTAAAGATGGTCTCACGGGGAAAGGGGATTGAGGAACCCTATCATACAGTTCCCAGACCTATAGGAGATCCAAACCCTTGAGACTTTGGGAGTGGTGGAAGAAGAGGGAAGGGCTCTTTAAACTTTGTGTGAAAAGGGGTATTGAAGCTGAGCCATATCTCTGGAACGGGAACCAAATCTACCATCTCTGTCCATGTCTAGGCTGGCTCATACGTACGTGACGACTGTGTTCCCAATCTCATCTGTCTAATCGGAGGAGCCAAGGAACTCCATGGTTATGCGGTGCAGCAGTTATACAGTGCCCTGGTGCAGGATATCTCTCAGGTGGGTTTGCTGGTGATTTTTGGAGCACCCAATAGCGTGTGCGTTGTCTTTCGGAGAGTTGGAAAAGGAGATTGAGTGGGGATATCATCCTCTTTTGGAGTGTAGAATTATTGCAGTTCAACACCTCTTAAATCACCATGGCTCAATGCTGTGTAATCTTGAGATTTGTAGTATGATAGTACTCTTTGGCTGAGAAGGCTAAAGACCTTGGAGGACTACAACTCTCATGGTTCCATAGCATTGAGTCGTGGAAGAAGTTGGCTATGGACTTAGCCTGAAGGAAGAAGAGATTCCTGAAGAGAACTCTTCACTAGGAATCTTTAGTCCTCCAACATGATTCTGTGGTCAACATCTGCCAGAAGCTGACCTTAGAGTCAGCCTGGAGGACCTAGAGATTCCTAGAAAAATGTTCTCTAGGTCCTCCAGCATGATCCTATGGTCAACGTCTACCAGATATTGACCATAGAATTGCTTTGGAGATTCCTATGCTCTGCAACTAGGACATAGTCTATTTTCAGGACAACTTGGTCTAGTAGAAGTTGACCGTAGAGTTGATCTGGAAGATCTAAAGATGCCCAGAGGAGTGTTCTCTTAAAGGTCAAGGTTTCCCCTTGACATTAATGTGTCAGGATGAAAAACCACACATAGTTCATGTTTTGCCAGTCCACACATTGTCTTGCCAGAGAGAAAAAATATTCCACATAGAAGATCAGTAAAGAACAAGATGTTTACTCGAAGTAACACAGAGCTACATATATACAATCATGAGAACAGTTGCATTGACTTACACAATGTTCTTTTGAGAGAGATTCAAATAGTATTTAGGTGTCCATGTGTAGAAATCTTCTTCCAGCAGTTCATGAAGCAAGAACTGCCTCTTCTCTGTCCCTGCACAGCTCCTGCACAGCTAAAGCCTAAACATGTAACTGTTGCCAAAACTCCCAGGCTCAGCTAGCTTCTTAGGCATGGCCCAACCAATCAGCTTCATGCGTTACATTTTCAGTTAACACACTCACCAACTGATTTTTACATGCCCTAACAATTAAATCTAGTCGTTAGGGCTGGGTAACCACAGAAAAATTTGTTTCTAAACTCGATTCGTTTCCAGGGGGTGCTAGCGTTTCCAAATTCTAAATACTTCCGAAATTTTAAGATTTCAAAATTTCGTTATTTACGAAATTTCGTAAATTTCGAATCGATTCGTTAATAGCGGACGCGATTGCGCAATATGCTAAAAAAAACCTCCAAATGGGACAGGGGGAACTTCTGAAGCTTCCCTCTCCCTCTTTTGTTGACTGTTGGTGTGATAAAACAAACAACTATAAAACTTGCACCAGACATGCGAAAATAATTACGAAATAATTATGAAATAATTACGAAATAATTATGAAATACTTTCAAACTAATAAAGAAACAATAACGAAATAAATTGGAAAAAATTGTTTCGAATCTAATTTACTCTTCACACTATTCCTGCATGGCTCAATATCGGATCGTAAGCTAATTTAAATACGAATTAATAACAAATTACGAAATTAACGAACGAAACCGCCCAGCCCTACTAGTCGTGTCTGATTCTGAGGGTGGTGCTCATCTCCATTTCTAAGCCAAAAAGCCAGCGTTGTCCTTGGACACCTCCAAGGTCATGTGGTTGGCATGACTGCACGGAGCGCCATTACCTTCCTGCAAAAGTGGTACCTATTGATCTACTCACATTTGCATGTTTTTGAACTGCTAGGTTGCCAGAAGCTGGGGCTAACAACGGGAGCTCATCCCACTCCCAGGATTCGAACTGCCGGCCTTTCAGTCAGCAAGTTCAGCAGCCCAGCAGTTTAACCCACTAGAGTACCAGGCGATGCTGAACTTAATAATAATAATACTGCTAGGTGGGCAGAAGCTGGGGAGCTCATGCCACTCCCCAGATTCGAACCTGCGACATTTCGGTCATCAAGTTCAGCAGCTCAGCGCTTTAACCCACTGTGCCACTGGGAGCTCCTATGACCACACTGGATAGGTTGGCAGAAGCTGGTCCTAATAGCAGGAGCTCAGCGGTTTAATCTGATGTGCCAGCAGGCGGCCCTCTTAGATATATAAAAATAGTGTTTTTTATTTGTATTTTTACATTTTTGGAGAGTCATTTGCCCTTAACCCCCCACAAAAGAGTACTGTGGGGTATCAGTTGACCATACCTCTGTTTTCTTCTGTCCTCCTCATAGCAACCTTTGGTCCAAGTGGCCACCTGGTGCATCGGGGAATATGGCAACCTCCTCCTGGAAGGCACCTGTGAAGAGGTGGAGCCGAAGCAGGTGAGAAGGCATCCTGGTTGCATGTTGTGTGGTACACATGAGGTTGGAGAGGTTTGCTCGTCCCACTTTCCCTGACCACTTTGCTCCCGACAGGTTCATCCAGAGGAGATCCTCTCCCTCCTGGAACGGGTGCTGCAGTCTCACCTGTCCCTGCCGGCTACCAGAGCCTATGCCCTCACGGCCCTTATGAAACTCGGGACACACCTCCAGGAGAGCGACGTCAAGTGAGAACCTCTTTCAGACTGTGGTCTGCCTCGCAGGGTTGTTGAGAAGGGACCCACCGCCCTTGACCCATTGGAATTGACCTGAAACAAGACTAGTCAGTGCAGACTGCATTATATGAGTCAACACCAGATATGAGCAAACTTTGGCCCTCCAGGTGTTTTGGACTTCAACTCCCACAATTCCTAACAGCCGGTAGGCTGTTAGGAATTGTGGGAGTTGAAGTCCAAAACACCTGGAGGGCCAAAGTTTGCTCATACCTGGTCTACATTGAACAAAGAAATAATTATCTCCCTCTAGTCTTTCTTCCCTTCCTACACTTCTTGATTCGTATATGAATGAATACATCAATGATAATCAGCTCTCTCTATTCTTTCTCTTCTCTCCTTGGCTCCTCTTCCATCAAAAAGCCGGATCCGGAGTTTGGTTTCCATTTATTGTAGCTGCCACGACATTGAGCTGCAGCAGCGAGCGGTGGAATATAATGCTCTCTTCCGAAAATATGACCATCTGAGGTACCTGCTAGATTCGAAAGTATTGTCTTGCTTAGAAGTGGCTGGTTGGGAAGGGGTTGGTGGCTTTTCCCACCAGGCAGATGGGATTTAGAGTCCTTCTGAGCATTGAGTGATGCAGAAAGGGTTAATTCGTATTTAGTGGACTTTGCTAGAGTCCGCTAAATACGAGCCGGGCTTTAGCACAGCAGGTTAATCACTAGCTGCAGTAAATCTTGCTAATCGAAAGGTTGGTAGTTCGAAGCCCGGTCAGGGTGAGCTCCCAGCCTTCAGCCCAGCTCCTGCCAACCTATCAGGTCGAAAACAGTAATTGTGAGTAGATAAACAGGTAAATGGTAAAGGTAAAGCTAAAGGTAAAGGTTTTCCCCTGACATTAAGTCCGGTTGTATCCAACTCTGGGGGTTGGTGCTCATCTCCATTTCTAAGCCGAAGAGCTGGCGTTGTCCGCAGACACCTCCAAGGTCATGTGGCTGGCATGACTGCATGGAGTGCCTTTACCTTCCTGCCGGAGCGGTACCTATTAAGTTGGTGGCTTTTCCCACCAGGCAGATGGGATTTAGAGTCCTTCTGAGCATTGAGTGGTGCAGAAAGGGTTAATTCATATTTAGTGGACTTTGCTAGAGTCTGCTAAATATGGGACGGGCTATAGCCACTAGTTGCAGGAAATCTTGTTAATCGAAAGGTTATTAGTTCGAAGCCTGGGTCAGAGGGAGCTCCCAGCCTTCAGCCCAGCTCCTGCCAACCTAGCAGATCGAAAACAGTAATTGCGAATAGATAAATATGTAAAAGGTAAAGGTAAAAGTTTTCCCCTAACATTAAGTCCAGTTGTATCCGACTCTGGGGGTTGGTGCTCATCTCCATTTCTAAGCCGAAGAGCCGGCATTGTCCGCAGACACCTCCAAGGTCATGTGGCTGGCATGACTGCATGGAGCACCGTTACATTCCCGATGGAGCGGTACCTATTACTCTACTCACATTTGCATGCTTTCAAACTGCTAGGTTGGCAGAAGCTGAGGCTAACAGCAGAAGCTCACCCTACTCCCTGGATTAGAACCTGTGACATTTTGGTCAACAAGCTCAACAGCTCAGTGGTTTAACCCACTGCACCACAGGGATCTCCCTAGATAAATAGGTACCGCTTTAAAAATCAGGGAGGTATTTAGACACCCATAAGGAAATGCCAGAAAATGCCAGCAATTTGATCAAAACAAGGAAGTTTACAAACAAAAGCTCTTCAGCAGGGAAGATGGAGCAACAGCACCTCCAAGTGGCCGGAACCAAGCACAGCCTCCAAGATGGGGGGGGGGGGGAACCTATATATAACTTTATTATATACAGTTGTATGTTGTCTTTGTGTAACAGCATTGAATGTTTTGCCATACATATGTTCTGTGCTCTGCTCAGTGTCCCCTTTAGGGTATTTATTTATTTATCGTGTCAGGCAACCGAACAGTTGTATTACATTTTTGACAGAACAAACAAACAAACATACAAAAGACACAGAGTTTGCAAGCTTGGTTGTTGATTAGATGTCCTTTGACCAGTATCTGGCCACTTGGAGTGCCTCTGGTGTTGCTGCAAGAAGGTCCTCCCTTGTGCATGTAGCAGAGCTCAGGGTGCATTGCAGCAGGTGGTCTGTGGTTTGCTCTTCTCCACACTCACATGTCATGGATTCCACTTTGTAGCCCCATTTCTGAAGGTTGGCCCTGCATCCCAGTCTGTTCAGCGCCTTCCAAGTCGCCCAGTCTTCTCTGTGTGCCCAGGGGGGAGTCTCTGATTTGGTATCAGCCATTGATTGAGGCTCTGGGTTTGAGCCTGCCACTTTTGGACTCTTGCTTGCTGAGGTGTTCCAGTGAGGGTCTCTGTAGATCTTAGAAAACTATTTCTTGATTTAAGTAGTTGACATGCTGGCTGATGCCCAAACAAGGGATGAGCTGGAGATATCTCTGCCTTGGTCCTTTCACTATTGGCTGCTACTTCCCAGCAGATGTCAGGTGGTGCAATATCGGGTAAACAGTGTAATTTCTCCAGTGGTGTAGGGCGCAGACACCCCGTGATAATGCGGCATGTTTCATTAAGAGACACATCCACTGTTTTAGCGTGGTGAGATGTGTTCCACACTGGGCATGCATACTCAGCAGCAGAATAGCAAAGCGCAAGGGCAGATGTCTTCACTGTGTCTGGTTGTGATCCCCAGGCTATGCCAGTTAGCTTTCGTATGATATTGTTTCTAGCACCCACTTTTTGCTTGAGTAGCATAGCACAAGGGAGGATGTCTTCACTGTGTCTGGTTGTGATTCCCAGGTTGTGCCAGTAAGCTTTCGTATGACCTTTCAGGGTGAGAAGGGTGGAATATAAACACCGTAAACAAACAAACAAATAAATATGCTAGAGAGTCCTGTTTAAACTTTGTAATTCAAACGTGAGATTGGACCCATAGCGGGGAATGAAGTGCATAGGGTAAATTTTCCTATTTGCATGGCTCCCGTAGCTATCAGGATGGGAGATGGATCATGCCAATGCACTTTGATTTTCTTGATTTGCTTATTTGTTATTATTAAAAAATTTTCTGTGTCAGAAGTGACTTGAGAAACTGCAAGTCACTTCTGGTGTGAGAAAATTGGCCATCTGCAGGGACGTTGCTCAGGGGACGCCCGGATGTTTTGCTATCCCGTGGGAGGCTTCTCTCATGTCCTTGCATGGGAAGGTGGAGCTGACAGATGGGAGCTCACCCTGTCTCGCGGATTTGAACTGCCAATCTTCGTTTTTATGTTTAAAAAAGAATGAAAGCTACCCTAATTCTTCTTTACTCTCCTAGAGCATCTGTATTGGAAAAGATGCCCTTAGCAGAGAAACCTGGTGACAATGAAGGAGAGAGTGAGAAAGAACAGAATGGAAAAGAGGATAATACTCCAAACATCCTGCAGGTGGAGCCATCCTCCAATCACAGCCAGCCAGAAAAATCTGACCAGGTAGGAGGTGCATTTCTCCATATTGACATTAGAGGGCGACATAGAACCAAGTGAAAAATTGTAAACAAACATTTTAGGGCAGTGTTTCTCAACCTTCCCAATGACGAGACCCCTTAATACAGTTCCTCATGTTGTGGTGACCCCCAAACATAACATGATTTTCGTTGCTATTTCATCACTGTAATTTTGTTACTGTTACGAATCATCATGTAAATATCTGGTATGCAGGATGTATTTTCCATTGTTACAAATTGAACATAATTAAAGCATAATGACTAATCACAAAAACAATATGCTTGGGGGAGTAATAGCAATGGATGATGGGATTCGCCATACCTTCAACCACTTTAGCTCTGATTTCCACAGACCACTGAAACCAGCACGAATGACAGACCTGGACCAAACTTGGCTTTTGGTGTGAGGATTTGTCATCTGGTTCCAAAAATGGAGAGGACAGGCAGAGAGATCTTCAGCCTTCTCTGCTAAAGATAATCAGAAAACATGTGTTTTCCAATGGTCTGGCGACCCCTATGAAATGGCCGTTTGACCCTCCCAGGGGTCGCAACCCCCAGGTTGAGAAACGTTGTTTTAGGTCAGTGTTTCTCAACCTTCCTAATGCCGCGACCCCTTAATACAGTTCCTCATGTTGTGGTGACCCCCAACCATAAAATAATTTTCATTGCTACTTCATAACTGTAATTTTGCTACTGTTATCAATTGTAATGCAAAGATTGGATGTATTCACTGGACCAAATTCGGCACAAATATCCAATAGACACAAATTTGGATACTGGTGGGGTGGGGTGGGGGTTGATTTTGTCATTTGGGAGTTGTAGTTGCTGGGATTTATATTTCACCTACAATCAAGGAGCATTCTGAACTCCACCAATGATGGAATCGAAGCAAACTTGGCACACAGAACTCCCATGACCAATAGAAAATACTGGAAGGGTTTGGTGGGCATTGACCTTGAGTTTTGGAGTTGTAGTTCACCTACATCCAGAGAGCACTGTGGACTCAAACCATGATGGATCAGGACCAAACTTGGCACTAATACTCAATATGCCCAAAAGTGAACATTGGTTGAGTTTTGGGGAAATAGATATTTGGGAGTTGTAGTTGCTGGGATTTATAGTTCACCTAACATCAAAGAGCATTCTGAACCCTACCAACGATAGAATTGGGCCAAACTTCCCACACAGAAACCCCATGGCCAACAAAAAATACTGTTTTTTCTGATGGTCTTTGGTGACCCCTCTGACACTCCCTTGCGACCCCTCCAGGGGTCCCGACCCCCAGGTTGAGAAACGTTATTTTAGGTCATAATAACTTAGAGGCAAAATCTTTTGTTGAACTGCAAGCAACAGTGGGGGGTATAGCATTGTGGGAAGAAGGTCATCCAAATTGCCACCCTTCCAAGTGCTGCTTTGTTTTGCTCTAGGTCTACGATCTGCTGGATCTCCTTGGAGGACCAGTGGATTCCTCTGTATCCCAGCCCAGTACTGTCACACCTTCCGCCACCTCCTTCCTTGACTTCCTTGGGGATCTAAACCCTGCAGGTATGTTGATGCAAAAGATGCAGATGGAAACTACCGAATAAGAAAAGGTCCCAGCTGACTGGGGGATTCTGGGAATTGTCATCCAAGACATTAAGAATTTTTTCTGCTCTGCTCCTTAGACTGTTTGGAACTTGGAAACATATATAGGAAAGCCACTTACTATGTACTGTCTCATTGCCTCCTGTCTCATAGCCACTGCCCTTCCTTGCATGAAGGTGTATGAACGGGACGGACTGCTTATCGAATTCTCGATGGAGCGCCCTGCATTGGAACCCACCTTATTGCTGATCACCGCCACCGTCTCCAACCAAACGCCGGACGATATTCCCAATTTTACTCTCCAAGTCGCTGTCCCTAAGGTGGTACCAAACTGCATTCATTCTAGTGTAGAATAGGCATGGGCAAACTTGGGCCCTCCGGGTGTTTTGGACTTCAACTCCCACAATTCCTAACAGCTAGTAGGTTGTTAGAAATTGTGGGAGTTGAAGTCCAAAACATCCAGAGGGTCCAAGTTTGGCCATGCCTGGTGCAGATGCACCCTTAAAGGTGTCCATAGGTTAATTTATAGGCACACAAAACAAAATACACATTGCCTGATGGGTTTTGTTGCCTTCTCTTTGTGCCGCAGTCCTTCCAAGTGGAGCTTTTGCCCCCCAGTGGCTCTACAGTCCCAGGCCAAGGAGGAGCCCCACTTACGCAGGTCATCCGAGTGTTGAACCCAAAGCAGGTAAGGGATACGGAAGAACTATAAAACCAGAATGGGGTAGGAACCTGTGAAGTCAAATAATGCAGCTGTTCTGATCTCAGACAGAAATTCAGGTCAGGCCTGGGTTGCTGTAAATTTTCCAAGTTGGCTGGCCATGTTCCAGAAGCATTCTCTCCTGACATTTCACCCACATCTATGGCAGGCATCCTCAGAGGTTGTGAGATCTGTTGGAAACTAGGCAAGTGGGATTTATATATCTGTGGAATAATGTCCAGGGTGGGAGAAAGTACTCTTCTCTGTTGGAGGCAAGTGTGAAAGTTTCCATTGGCCAGCTTGATTTGCATCAAATGACCTTGGAGCTTCAAAGCCTTGCTGCTTCCTGCTTGGGGATCCTTTGTTGGGAGGTGATAGCTGGCCCTGGTTGTTTCCAGGGGAATTCCAGGCAGGAAACAATCAGGGCCAGCTAACACCTCCAAACAAAGGATCCCCCCATTGCAGCAATCAGCCACAAGGTCATTCAATACTAATCAAGGTGGCCAATTGCAACATTCACACTTGCCTCAAGCAGACAAGGGTTCTTTCTCCCACCCTGGACATTCTGTACATACACACACACACACAGAAATCCCACTTTCTGGTTGCAGTTGGCCACGTTGATTAGCATTTAATGGCCTAGCAGTTATCTAAATGCTCAGCGAGGTGGCCACTTGCAACATTCACACTTGCCTCAAGCAGACAATGGTTCTTTCTCCTACCCTGGACATTCTATATACACACACATACTTACACACACACACACACACAAATCCCACTTTCTAGTTGCAGTTGGCCACCTTCCTTGATTAGCATTTAATGGCCTAGCAGTTATCTAAATGCTAAGCAAGGTGGCCAGTTGCAACATTCACACTTGCCTCAGGCAGACAAGGGTTCTTTCTCCCACCCTGGACATTCTGTACACACACACACACAAATCCCACTTTCTAGTTGCAGTTGGCCACCTTCCTTGATTAGCATTTAATGGCCTAGCAGTTAAATGCTAAGCAAGGTGGCCAGTTGCAACATTCACACTTGCCTCAAGCAGACGAGGGTTCTTTCTCCCACCCTGGATATCTATCTATCTATCTATCTATCTATCTATCTATCTATCTAATATATACACACACACACGCACACATACCCCACTCCACATGCCTAGTTGCAATTGGCCAGCTTGATTAGCATTTAATGGCCTAGCAGTTATCTAAAAGCTAAGCAAGGTGGCCAGTTGCAACATTCACACTTGCCTCAAGCAGACAAGGGTTCTTTCTCCCACCCTGGATATCTATCTGTCTGTCTATCTATCTATCTATCTATCTATCTATCTATCTATACACACGAGCAGGCGCACACACACCCCACATGCCTAGTTGCAATTGGCCAGCTTGATTAGCATTTAATGGCCTAGCAGTTATCTAAATGCTCAGCGAGGTGGCCAATTGCAACATTCACACTTGCCTCCAACAGACAAGAGTTCTTTCTCCCACCCTGGACATTACTCCACAGATATATAAACTCCATTTTCCTAGTTTCCAACACACCTCACAACCTCTGAGGATGCCTGCCATAGATGTGGGAGAAATGTCAGGAGACAATGCTTCTGGAACGTGGCCAGACTGCTCAGAAAACTCAAAGCAACCCAATGATTCTGGCCATGAAAGCCTTCGACAAAATCCAAAACAATTGAATTTGCAAAGCCAAACCTGCAATTGTTTTTGCCCAATTGTATACAGCTTTACCTGTTTTGTAAACCTTCCTCCCGCACAGGTGCCACTCCGGATGAGGCTACGGCTGGCTTACAGCCTTCCGACTGGGGCTGTGGTGCAACAGATTGAGGAAATCAACTCATTCCCAGAGTCTGCCTGGAAATGAACTCGTGGTACACCTTCTCCTTACCTCTAAGATGGGTTCTCTCACATGAAACTCTACGAATTCAAGAGAAAGCCTTGCAATTCCAACAGCGCCCGACAGGGGTCACCTTGGTTCCACCTGGATGCCCCTTATTAATAAGCAAATGCATGCAAATTAGGGAAGGTTGGGTGTCCCAATGGGTGGGTTATGGATGGGGGAGCTTGGGTGGGTGAGCTAGGAGGGATCTGGGAGAGACAGGTGTGGAAAGGCCCTTTGACAGGCAGAGAAGAGAAACATCAGGCGTGACAGCCAGGACTGGGTTGAATGAGTGAGAAGGGACGGAGGAGGGAATCCCCTGTCCCTGCCAACTCTCTATTTCCTCTCCCAGCGGCTGGCAAATCAATTCAATTGATCAGCTAGACAGGGAAATCCACAACAACTGAGCGAGACTAAATGGAAATCAATGGAGATAAAGAGTGCAGGGGCGGGAGGGAGACGCCGCCAATACCAGCCGTCACAACTTTACCAATCTCTCTTCATTGGGCATTTGGTTTCAGCGCCTTCAGGAACCCATGCCAGCGCTGAGATGCTCAAGTCATGCCAATAAGAGTATTGAGCATCAATGGATGAAGCCAGAGATCAGGGCTTGTTTCCTTCTCTGTGGCAGGAGCTTTTGGTCATGTCAGGAGTGACCTGAGAAACTGCAAGTCGCTTCTGGTGTGAGAGAATTGGCCGTCTGCAAGGACGTTGCCCAGGGGACGCCCGGATGAGTTGCTGTTTTATCATCCTTGTGGGAGGCTTCTCTCATGTCCCCGCATGAGGAGCTGGAGCTGATAGAGGGAGCTCATCTGCCTCTCCCCGGATTCGAACCTGCGACCCGTCGGTCTTCAGTCCTGCCTGCACAGGGGTTTAACCCACTGCGCCAATGGGGGCTCCGTGCTGCTGAAGACTTATCCAGATGTTTTGGACTTCAACTCCCAGAAGCCTCAGCTGCCTTGGTCAACAGTGGGGGATGCTGGGAACTGAAGTCCAAAACACCTGGAAGCCCAGGGATAAATGATGTCCACCTTCTCATTGTTTGTAACCACTGCTATGCTCCCAATCAGAGTTGGGATACTGGGTTATTGTGAGTTTTTCCATGCTGTATGGCCATGTTCCAGAAGCATTCTCTCCTGATGTTTCTCCTCTATCTATGGCAGGTATCCTCAGAGGTTGTGGGATCTGTTGGAAACTACGAAAGTGGGGTTTATATATCTGTGGAGTGTCCAAGGTGGGAGAAAGAACTCTTGTCTGCTTGAAGCAAGTGGGAATGTTGCAATTGGATTTCTTTTGGACTCATCTCACAAAGCATTTAGGACTTACCATCCCAACAAGTAGCTTCTCCAATTTCATGTTAACATGGCTACAAGACAACATAGATTTGGTTTCTTATATATCCCTAAAATCCAGGTTAAAAGGGGAATAGCAGTCACAACTCCAGCATACTGTGGCAAGGGGTCCCACAGATCGCTCGTTTGTTTGGGCTGTTCTTCTGTTTCCTGTCTCTTTAAGTTTGCTGGCTGTAACTCCTAATGGATAGCTTTGATACCTGAGTGTGAATAAATGTTTTCTCTTCTTATGTCTTAGTGCAAACCCTTTTCTGTTTCTGTCCTACTTTGCAACTATGGGCTAGATCAGCGTTTCTCAGCCTGGGGGTTGGGACTCCTGGGGGGGGGGGGGCGGTGAGGAGGTGTCAGAGGGGTCACCAAAGACCATCAGAAAACACAATTTTTTCTATTTGTCATAGGGGTTCTGTGTGGGAAGTTTGGTTCAATTCCATGTTTGGTGGAGTTCAGACTGCGTTTTGATTGTAGGAGAACTATAAATCCCAGCAATGACAACTCCCAAATGTGAAGGTCTGTTTTCTCCAAACTCCACCAGGGTTCACATTTGGGTATATTGAGTATTCATGCCAACATTGTTTGAGTCTACAGTGCTCTCTGGATGTAGGTGAACTATAACTCCAAAACTCAAGGTCAATACACACCAAACCCTTCCAGTATTTTTTGTTGGTTGTGGGAGTTCTGTGTGCCAAGTTTGGTTCAATTCCATCACGGGTGGTGTTCAGAATGCTCTTTGATTGTAGGTGAACTATAAATCCCATCAACTACAACTTCCAAATGACAAAATCAACCCCCCCCCCCAACCTCGCCAATAATCAAATTTGGGTGTATCAGCCAAATTTGGTCCAGTAAATAAAAATACATCCTGTATATCAGATATTTACATTACAATTCATAACAGTAGCAAAATGACAGTTATGAAGTAGCAACGAAAATAATGTTATGTTTGGTGGTCAACACAACATTATTAAGGGGTTGTGGTATTAGAAAGGTTGAGAAACACTGGGCTGTGACCTCACCAAATGCTTATGGTTTTGGTCTTTTATTTTGAAAAGAAAGGAGATAGTACAAAACACCTGGAGAAGTCCAAAACACCTAGAGGGCCCAAATTTGCCCAGTCCTGCTCCAAATCCTTTCACCCCTTATCTTAGAACAATAGAATCCTAGAGTTGGAAGAGACCTCTTGGGCCATCCAGTCCAACCTCCTGCCAAGAAGAAGGAAAATCGAATTCAAAGCACCCCTGACAGATGGCCATCTGGCCTCTGTTTTTAAAAGCCTCCCAAGAAAGAGCCTCCACCACTATGGCAGGCTGAAAATCATTACTGTTTGATGCAAGGATTTAGAAAGTCAGATATGCAGATTGCAGAAGGAGGAAAAAAAACTCCTTTCACCACAATTTTCTATATTTTTTTACTGCTCTATTCACATTAATTTCTCCTGTTTGAGGATATCACTAGTATATAATGCCTAGGAGGGTCCTTTCCTTAGGAGCATCCCTTCTCACCCTACTATACATTCTTTTCCTTTGGCTCATGTACTCCGTCTCCCATCTTCCTAAGCCTTCCAAATTGTATCAAGGCTTCGTAGTGCATCGGTCTGAATCGATGCAGGTAGGCAGACATCTTGCCAGGGATTCGTGTTTTCTCATCAAATCCTGCCAGGAAGAGAGAAAAAGAAGGGAGAATAGTAATTGTGTGCATACTTTAAAGAGAAGGCTGAGAGGAGATATGATAGCCATGTATAAATATGTGAGAGGAAGCCACAGGGAGGGACGCAGAACAATGGCTTCAAACTACAAGAAAGGAGATTCCATCTGAACATGAGGAAGAACTTCCTGACTGTGAGAACCGTTCAGCAGTGGAACTCTCTGCCCCAGAGTGTGGTGGAGGCTCCTTCTTTGGAAGCTTTTAAACAGAGGCTGGATGGTCATCTGTCGGGGGTGATTTGAATGCAATATTCCTGCTTCTTGGCAGGGGGTTGGACTGGATGGCCCATGAGGTCTCTTCCAACTCTTTGATTCTATGATTCTAAGCATGGGCCAACAGTGTGAGAGAACCCTCAGTGTGAGAAGACCTCAGTGGGTAAAAGGTCTCAGTGTGAGGTAGGCTTTTGTGTGAGTAAGCCTGGTGTGAGAAGCTTAAATGGCTGAGGGAGGGAAAGGAAGGGGGCTGAGGCTGTTGGTGGGAGTTGAAGTCCAAAACACCTGGAGGACCCAAGTTGGCCCATGCTTGAAGTTCCCTGTTGAGTCAGGAAAGTGAGGTTTGGATTCAGATGCAAGGCTTTAAATGCCCTTTTAGCCTTTCCCCAACCTCTGAGGTATTGGGTTGCAATTCCCATCATCCCCAGTCCGCACGGCAGATAATTACAGGTGATGGTGGTCGTTCAATGGTATCTGGGGCCTCAAACTGGGCAAAAAGTGATTACCAACCACCATGTATACAAATTATAGTCGGCCAGCCGTCCATGGATTTAAGAAGGCAACCATGAAGTGGCTCTCAATGAAAATGAGTTTGCCACCCTTAGTGTAGATGCACACTCACCCAGCTGATTTCCCAGCTTCTGGATGTTCTCCAGAGCTGCAGGGATGTCCTCCTGACACTTGACCAGGGCTTCTACCTCTCCAACGGCGTAGCCAAAATCCGCCTGGTCCAGGTCCACATTCAGGTCACCTAGGCGGTATTGGCACCGGCGGGTGACGAAGCTGGCAAACTCCTTCAAGCCAAGAGCCTCTACTGCTTGGGCCATGTTTTCGTGTCCAACCGTAGCCGGGTCGATGCCAAGGAGTCCACAGACACGGGCCACAATCTCTTGCGGGTAAGTGACCTCCAGGTATTGAACTGCACCATGTGTCTGGCCCAGACTTTCAAGTGCTTGCAATGGCTGGTTGTCACCTGGAGCTTTTGGTCCAGCTAGGCTCTTGTGAATCCCGTCTGGGACCCCATTGCCCTCTCGTGGCTTTGGGGGGCATTTCAGCTCCCATCCGACCCCCTCCCTATATCGGAGCCAGTGGTCAGCAAGGGTCAGCTTGAAGTCCAAGGCATCGTAATACTGGTCCCGGAAGGAGTGGTCACTTTGCAGGGTGGCCCCCAACGCTGCCAGCTTCTCTGCGGTCCCTGGTCCGAATAAGAACTTCTGTTCCACCTCGATGAATGCTGAACCAATAATAATAATAATAATAATAATAATAATAATAATAATAATAATAATCTCCCATTCCTTTCTGGTTTATCCAATAACTTTTAAACAGTATTTCAGTTGTTGTTGTTGTTGTCATCATTAATCGTAATAGTATAATTTTAGATTACTCTCAGGCTCTGGGGTTGAGTCAGGCTATTCTCTCTATAAATCCAGAAATAATAATAATAATAATAATAATAATAATAATAATAATAATAATAATAATATAACAACAACAACAACAACAACAACAATTTTCCCTGTCAAGCTACATCATCATGATCATCATCATTTTTATTTCTGGATTTAAAGAAAATATAGCCAGATTCAAGCCCAGTGTTTGGGGAAAATATTAATAGTACTAGATAACACTAAATCCAGAAATAATAATAATAATCTCTAACTACATTATTGTTGTTGTTGTTGTTATTGTTATTATTATTATTATTGATTTATACAAAGTAAAGCAGACTAAAGCCTAGAACTTGGGAAAAATCTAATACTAATAGTACTGCATAAAACTTTCAATCTAGAAATAACAATAATAACAATAATATTCCCTGTCTAGCTACATTATTATTATTTCTGGATTTAAAGAGACCCAAGCCGGACTCAAGATCAGAAATTGAGAAAAATCTAATACTAACACTACTAGATAATGCTTACAATGTAGAAATAATAATAATAATAATAATAATAATAATAATAATAATCCCTGACTAGGTATATTGTTGTTATTATTTCTGGATTTAAAGAGAACCAAGCCAGACTCAAGCCCAGAAGTTGAGAAAAATCTAAAACTAACAGTACTAGATAATACTTCCAAAGTATTAATAATAATAATAATAATAATAATAATAATTACCTGTCTAGCTATATTGTTATTATTATTTCTGGATTTAAAGAGAATTAGACCAGACTCAAGCCCAGAACTTGGGAAAATCTAATATTAATAGTACTAGATAATACATCCAATGTAGAAATAATCATAATAATAATATTCCGTCTATTATTCTTTGAAACACAACAAGATTAGTACACAGCAAACAAGATCACTATGCTGGTTTTTGTATTGGATCACACATCTATTATTATTATTATTATTATTATTATTATTATTTTCTAGATTTAAAGGTACTCTGACCAGACTCAAGCCCAGAACTTGGGAAAAATCTAATACTAATAGTACTAGATAATATTTCCAATGTAGAAATAATCATAATAATAATACTCCCTGTCTATTATTATTAATTATTATTATTATTATTATTATTATTATTATGGATTGAAATAGAGCAAAGCCAGACTCAAGCCCAGAACTTGGGAAAAATCTAATACTAATAATATTAGATAATACTTTCAATCTAGAAATAATAATTATAATCCCTATCTAGCTACATCATCATCATCATCATCATTATTATTATTATCAATCTATAATAATCTATATAAATAAAAATGTAATGTTTGTTTGTGGGATTCACATAACTCAAGAACCACTGGACGAATTGCCGCCAAACTTGTCCATAAGACACCTACTAACCCAAGGAGTGACCATCACTTTAAAAATTGATTTTGTCATTTGGGAGTTGTAGTTGCTGGGATTTATAGTTTACTTACAATCAAAAAGCATTCTGAACTCGACCAATGATGGAATTGAACCAAACATGGCACACAGGACTCCCATGACCAACAGAAAACACTAGAAGGGTTTGGTGGGCATTGACCTTGAGTTTGAGAGTTGTAGTTCATCTACATTCAGAGAGCACTGTGGACTCAAACAATGATGGATCTGGACCAAACTTGGCACTGATACTCAAAATGCCCAAATATGAACACAGATGGAGTTTGAGGGAAATAGACCTTGACATTTGGGAGTTGTAGTTACTTAGATTTATAGTTCACCAACAATCAGAGCATTCTGAAGCCCACGAGAGATAGAATTGAGGCAAACTTCCCACATAGAACCCCCATGACCATGAGAAAATACTTAAGGCCATCCAGTCCAACTCCCTTAACCAGGGCAAGAAAACATAATCAAAGCCCTCCTGACAAAGAGCCATCCAGCCATAGATATAGATAGATATAACACATGATACTAACATAAACAATAACATACATGGAGCGAGAGTTGCCAGATGTACGAGCTGGGTTCAGAAAAGGCAGAGGAACGAGAGACCAGATGCTGGATAATGGAGAAAGGGAGGGAGTTTCAGAAAAACATCTACTTCTGCTTCACTGACTACTCTAAAGCCTTTGACTGTGTGGATCATAATAAACTGTGGCAAGTTCTTGGTGGGATGGGCATACCAAGCCCCCTTCCCTGAGGAATCTGTACAAGGGCCAAGTAGCCACAGTCGGAACTGACCTCGGAACAACAGACTGGTTCAAGATTGGGAAAGGCGTACGGCAAGGCTGCATCCTCTCACCCAACCTTTTTAACTTGTATGCAGAACACATCATGCGATGTGCGGGGCTGGATGAATGCAAAGCTGGGGTGAAAATTGCTGGAAGAAACATTAACAACCTCAGATATGCAGATGACACCACTCTGATGGCCGAAAGCGAGGAGGAACTGAGGAGCCTTCTAATCAAGGTGAAAGAAGAAAGCGCAAAAGCTGGGTTGCAGCTAAACATCAAAAAAATCAAGATTATGGCAACAAGAATGATTGACAACTGGAAAATAGAGGGAGAAAATGCGGAGGCTGTGACAGACTTTGTATTTCTAGGTGCAAAGATTACAGCAGACGCAGACTGTAGCCAGGAAATCAGAAGATGCTTCCTTCTTGGGAGGAGAGCAATGTCCAGTCTCGATAAAATAGTGAAGAGTAGAGACATCAGACTGGCAACAAAGATCTGCATAGTCAAAGCCATGGTATTCCCTGTAGTCACCTACGGATGTGAGAGCTGGACCTTAGGGAAGGCTGAGCGAAGGAAGATCGATGCTTCTGAGCTGTGGTGTTGGAGGAAAGTGCTGAGAGTGCCTTGGACTGCGAGAAGATCCAACCAGTCCATCCTCCAGGAAATAAAGCCCGACTGCTCACTGGAGGGAAGGAGACTAGAGACAAAGTTGAAGTCCTTTGGCCACATCATGAGGAGACAGCAAAGCCTGGAGAAGACAATGATGCTGGGGAAAGTGGAAGGCAAAAGGAAGAGGGGCCGACCAAGGGCAAGATGGATGGATGGCATCCTTGAAGCGACTGGACTGACCTTGAAGGAGCTGGGGGTGGTGACGGCTGACAGGGAGCTCTGGCCTGGGCTGGTCCATGAGGTCACGAAGAGTCGGAGACGACTGAACGAATATTTTTATTTTTATTTATTTGTCGTGTCAGAGCAGCCAGTCGATTATATTACATTTCTAACAGAACAAAGCAAACAAACAGAAAAAATACACAACTTGTGAGTTTGGTAGCTGGTTAAATGTCCTTTGACCAGTATCTGGCCACTTGGAGTGCTTCCGGTGTTGCCCCAAGAAGATCCTCCATTGTGCATGTGGCAGGGCTCAGGTTGCATTGCAGCAGGTGGTCAGTGGTTTGTTCTTCTCCACACTCGCATGTCGAGGATTCCACTTTGTGGCCCCATTTCTGAAGGTTGGCTCTGCATCTCGTGGTACCAGAGCGTGGTCTGTTCAGCGCCTTCCAAGTCACCCAGTCCTCTGTGTGCCCAGGAGGGAGTCTCTCATTTGGTATCAGCCATTGGTTGAGGTGCTGTGTTTGAGCCTGCCACTTTTGGACTCTCGCTTGCTGAGGTGTTCCAGCGAGTGTCTCTGTAGATCTTAGAAAACTATGTCTTGATTTAAGTCGTTGGCGTGCTGGCTGATACCCAAACAGGGGATGAGCTGGAGATGTCTGAACGAATGAACAACAACAACAACTAACATAAAATCCCAGAAAACCCCACATATAAAAGTAACCTTAAAGCCTAATTAAGACCTAATATCAGTCAATTAAACCTGATTAAAGAGAATATTTTCAGAATCAGCTTGGGAAAAATCCAATATTAATAGTACTAGACAACACTTTCAATCTGGAAACCTTAGAGAGTAGAAATGGGCCAGCTGGGCCCTCCAGGTGTTTTGGACTCCAACTCCCACAATTCCTAACAGCCTACCGGCTGTTAGGAATTGTGGGAGTTGGAGTCCAAAACACCTGGAGGGCCCAAGCTGGCCTATGCCTGCCCCACTTCCGCCTCCATTGGACTAGCGCCCCCTGGCGCCGCGCCGCAGCGTTACACCCGCCAAGAGACAAACTGACCCGCAGAGCCGGAAGTTGAGTCGGCGGCCATCTTGCCTGGCAGAGACGAACTCCCACTCCCACAACCCCTTGCGACAGAAGAGGCCGGTAAGGACGGAGAAGAGAGGGGGAAAAGACCCGCAAAGGCTCCTGGGAGTTGTAGTTTCTCTGAGTCCCAGGCCTCCCTAGCAGGTGCCTTGCAGGCTCCTCCTCCTTTCTCGCTCCCCTCTTTCTATTTTTTGTTCCCCTCCCTTTGCGGCTGCCTCGCTTCCTCGCTCACGGTTGCCACGGCAACTGGAAAGCTGCAATTAAGAACAGCAGGGGGAGGGGCCAAGGGGGAGGGAGGGAGAGAGAGTTAACCCCTTCCAAGCCAGGCCCCAAGAAACAGGGGTTTTAGGGGGGGGGGTTCTTCTTAAGTCTGGAAATCAGACATTTTAGGGTCCTTCTGATGACTAGAAGAATTTCTGTGCTCTCTCTCTATATATATAAATATATACATACATATATGTGTACATATATACATACATATATGTATACACACACACACACATATGTATACATATATATGTGTGTGTATATGTACATATATATGTATATATACACATATACATAGATATACATAGTATCTATATCACAATAAACTAATCTAAAATGCAATATATATCTCATGCTAATCTTTGTGTCTGTATGTGTGTGCATACACATACACACATATATATACTGCAAAATTGGAATATATATCTGTTGCTACATATGTCTCTCTGTGTGTCTATCTATCTATCTATATAGTGTGTTTGTGTGTGTATATATACTGCAAAATTGGAATATATAGCTGATGCTACATGTCTCTCACTCTCTCTCTCTATATATATATATTGTTGTATATATAAAAACTACTGCAAAATGCAATATATATCTAATGCTACATATGTGTCTGTCTATCTCTATGTCTATCTATCTATATATTGTGTATATTAAAAAACCTACTGCAAAATGCAATATATATCTGATGCTACATATGTGTCTGTATATCTCTATGTCTATCTATATATTGTGTATATATAAAACTACTGCAAAATGCAATATATATCTGATGCTACATATGTGTTTGTATATAGATAGATAGATAGATATATTGTGTGTCTAAACCACTGCAAAATACAATATATCCAATGCTACATATGTATCTGTATAGATAAATAGATATTGTGTGTGTATATATAAACTATTGCAAAATGCAATATATATCTGACGATACATATGTGTCTGTGTGTGTGTGTGTGTGTATATATATATATTGTGTGTGTGTGTGTGTATCTATATAAATAAAAATGTAATGCTCGTTTGTGAGATTAACATAACTCAAAAACCACTGGATGAATTGTCACCAAATTTGGACACAGTACATCTCTCAGGCCAACGAGTGACCATCACTCATAAAAACACTGAAAAACCCAGCTGAAGGGATTTAAAAAGCCAAAAAACAAAAAATACATTACATGCACCAAACCACATATATGCACAAACACACATATACACAAATATATACACACACATATATGCATATATATACACACAAAACACATATACACAGACTGGGCCACAGCGCGTGGCAGGGGACAGCTTGTGTGTGTGTGTGTGTGTACACACACACACATATATAAACTACTGCAAAATACAATATATATCTGATGCTACATATGTGTCTGTGTAATATACTTGACCCATTTAAGGTGGAATCAGGTGTCAAACGGGGATGAGTTATTGCCCCAACCTTATTCTCCATCTTCATTGCTGTGTTTCTGTACCTTGTTGATGGGAAGCTACATAACCAGTGTGGAAATCATCTATTGGATACATGGCAAGCTATTGAACCTCAGCAGACTGAAAGCCAAAAGCAAGGTCATAGCAATGTCTGTTATAGAACTCCAACATGCTGATGATAACATATTCTGTGTGCATTCAGAAGAAGTCCTACAAGCCACTCTTAACACCTTCGCATAAGCATACGAGAAGCTCGGCCTGTCATTGAACATCAAGATATCCAAAATGCTCTTTCAGCAGTCACCAGCCAATCCCTCTGGAATGCCAGAAATGCAGTTGAATGGTGTAACATTAGAAAATGTTGACCATTTCCACTCCCTTGGCAACCATCTCTCCACAAAAGTCAACATTGCCACTGAAATACAACACCGCCTGAGCTCTGCGAGTGCAGCATTTTTCTGAATGAAGCAGAGAATGTTTGAGGACCAGGTCATCCATAGGGATACCAAGGTGCTGGTTTTTAAAGCTATTGTCTTCCCAACCCTGCTATATGACTGCAGAACGTGGACTGTCTACAGACGTCACACTCAACTCCTGGAATGATTCCATCAGCATTGTCTCCAAAAAATCCTGCAAATCTTTTGTGAAGACAGCCACACAAACATCAATGTTCTGGAAGAAACAAAGACCACCAGCACTGAAGCAACGGCCCTATGCTATCAACTCCGCTGGACTGGCCACGCTGTCCGAATGCCCGATTCACAATCTCCCAAAGCAGTTACTATACAGAAAACGTAATGTTGGTGGACAGAAGAAGAGATATAAAGATGGGCTCAAAGCCAATCTTAAAAACTATGGCATTGATACCGAGAACTGGGAAGCCCTGGCCCTTTAGCGTTCTAACTGGAGGTCAGCTGCAACCAGCAGTGCTGCGGAATTTGAAGAGGCACAAATGGAGGCTGAAGGGGAGAAACATGTTAAGAGGAAGGAGGTGCGTCAAGCCAACCCTGACTGGGACTGCCTTCCATCTGGAAATCTATGTTCTCATTGTTGAAAAACAAGCAGGTCAAGAATAGGTCTCCATAGTCGCCTATGGACCCACCACCAAGACACTACACTTGGAAGTCCATCCTACTTGGACATAAGATTGCTATAGGCTTAAGTGGCTGAGCGGGGAAAGGAAGGGACCTTAGGCCCTGAAGTTCAACATAGAAAAATATAGGAATGGTGGGAGTTGAAGTCCAAAACACTGGAGGGCCAAAGCTTGCCCGTGCCTGTTCTACATGGTAGATGTAGAATCCAAGAAAAAAGACCCACTGAAATCCAGCCATGGGACTTCACTTAGCCTTTGCTAATAGTTCCCATTGATTTCAGCCTATCTCACTGTAATTTTGACCAAGCCTGGATCCAACCCAGTGCTTTACTTTTGTGCAAACTTGTGCTCATCTAATCAATACATTATTTGACAAATTGACTCAAGCTCCTCTGGTTAATCCATTAAAGTGGCTTTAATTGGGCTTCGGCCCTAAATAATGGTGGCGACGATGCTAATTATATTGATGCTTAGAAGAAGGAAAGGACAGAGACAAAAAAAACCCCCGAAGAAGTGGAAATTATAGCATGAGCTTCAGAGCCGTACCTTCTGCTCTGAGCGGTACGACAAACATTGACTCTGCTCTGAGTTTTACTCCAAACTTTTCTCAAAGGGGTCAAACTTTAGCCCCCAAATAAACTCAGGACCTTGGACAGCGCCAACAACAACCCCATCAATAAAAGCCAATGAGTGAAATGTTTTAATCCCTCCCCCTGATTTTAGGAATTGACTGCAATGGGCTTTTAGCGGTGCGCTGCTGTGTTGACATTTATATTCTACCTCTTAATGACTTTCTAAATGGTTTTAATTCTATGGATTGTTTAATTGCGTTTAAAAATAACCTCCCTCTCTATCTCTGTAGGGTTTTTTTTAACGGATGTTTTGAATCAGCATTGGTTTTTGCATTTGGCCTGCTGCTTGGAGTCCCATAATAGAGGGAAATGTAGAGTATGCATTAATGGTAATGATAATGTCCAGAATGGATTCTTGAAGATCATGTTGCTCTTAGGCTTAGAACTGTAGTCTCAATCTTCCTAATGCCACGACCCTTTAATACATGTTGTGGTGACCCCCAACCATAACATTATTTTTGTTGCTAATTCATAATTGTAATTTTGCTACTGGTATAAATCGTAATGTAAATATCTGATATGCAGGGTGGATTTTCATTCACTGGATCAAATTTGGCACAAATACCCAATACGCCCAAATTTGAATACTGGTGGGGTTTGATTTTGTCATGGGAGTTGCAGTTGCTGGGATTTATAGTTCACCTACAATCAAAGAGCATTCTGAACTCCACCAATGATAGAATTGAGCCACTCTTCGCACACAGAACTCCCATGACCGACAGAAGATACTGGAAGGGTTTGGTGAGCATTGACCTTGAGTTTTGGAGTTGTAGTTCACCTACATCCAGAGAACAGTGTGGACTCAACAATGATGGATCTGGATCAAACTTGGCATGAATCCTCAACATGTCTAAATGTGAACAATAAACCCTTGACATTTGGGAGTTGTAGTTGCTGGGATTTATAGAACTGGGCTAATATTAGCACACAGAACTCCCATGATCAACAGAAGATACTGAAAGAGTTTGGTGGGCATTGACCTTGGGTTTTGAAGTTGTAGTTCACCCACTTCCAGTGAGCGCTGTGGACTCAAACAGTGATGGATCTGGACTAAACTTGGCACAAATCATCAATATGCCCAAATGTGAACACTGGTGGATTTTGGAGAAAATAGACTTTGACATTTGGGAGTTGTAGTTGCTGGGATTTATAGTTCATCTACAATCAAAGAGCATTCTGAACCGCATCAATGAGAGAATTGGGCCAAACTTCCCACACAGAACCCCCATGACCAACATAAAATACTGTGTTATCTGATAGTCTTTAATGACCCCTCTGATACCCCCCTTGCAACCCTCCCAGGGGTCCCGACCCCCAGGTTGAGAAACACTGGCTTAGAATACCAGAAAGGGCTGAACTTTCCATGCCAAATGAAGTTATGAACAGGCCTGGGCAAACTTGGGCCCTCCAGGTGTTTTGGACAGAGGTAGTGAGGTCTGTTGGAAGTAGGAAAATGGGTCCAACACACCTCACTACCTCTGAGGATGCTTGCCATAGATGCAGGCGAAACGTCAGGAGAAAATGCCTCTAGAACATGGCCATATAACCCGGAAAAACCTACAACAACCCAGTGATTTCCGCCATGAAAGCCTTCGACAATACATATCTAAGGTTGTTAATGTTTCTTCCAGCAATTTTCACCCCAACCTTGCATTTGTTCTGCATACAAGTTGAATAGGTTGGGGGAGAGGATACAACCCTGCTGTATGCCTTTCCCGATCTTGAACCAGTCTGTTGTTCCATGGTTAATTCTTACTCTTGCTACTTGGTCCTTATACAGATTCCTCAGGAGAGAGAGAAGGTGATTTGGTATGCCTATCGCACCAAGAACTTGACACAATTTATTATGATCCACACAGTCAAAGGCTTTAGAATAGTCAATAAAACAGAAACAGATGCTTTTCTGAAACTCCCTGCCTTTCAAATAATAATAATAATAATAATAATAATAATAATAATAGGGTTGTTGTAGGTTTTTCGGGTTGTATGGCCATCTTCTAGAATAGTAGTTCTCAACCTATGGGCCCCCAGGTGTTTTGGCCTACAACTCCCAGAAATCCCAAATTTTACCAGCTTTTAGGATTTCTGGGAGTTGAAGGCCAAAAACATCTGGGGACCCACAGGTTGAGAACCACTGTTCTAGAAGCATTCTCTCCTGACGTTTCGCCTGCATCTATGGCAGGCATCCTCAGAGGTTGTGAGGTCTACTAAGTCTTATTGATCATGAGCCCTACACTTTGGAAACTCCTCCTTTTTCAAGCAATAGCATGGATTCCAATAGCAAACCAATACAGGAGGATCCTTTCTGAATGAGAAGAGTAACACCTCTCTGCTTTGTGTGCTGGGCCTGCGGCTGTTGAAAGGGCCCCCCTTTTCTGCCTGGGGACTCCATTTCCCGGCATGCTCGGCTGCACCTGCCCGGAGGCTCCTCCCCTTTCTGGGAGGGCGGGGGCGCGGAGGGAGGGAGGGAGGGCAAGGGAGGGGAGGGGGCCCAATCTCTCGCATTGATTATTCCATTGTGTTGGAAGGCAGCCGCCGCCGCCGCCGCGGAGGAGGAGGAGGAGGAGGAGGAGGAGCGTCAATCAATGGGGAAGCCCCGGCGCGGCGAACCCCATCGATTTTTGCCAGCCTGAGCCCAGCGGAGGAAGGAAGGAAGGAAGGAAGGAAAGAAGGAAGGAAAGGAGGAGGGGAGGAGAAGAGGAGGAGGAGGAGAAGAGGAGGAAGAGCAGCGCCCCCGACCGACTGAGAGAGCGAGAGAGCGAGCCCCCTCCTGGGCTGGTCCCCCGGCTGGCTGGCTGGCTCCCTCTCTCCCCTCTCTCCCTCTCTCTCTCTCTCTCTCTCTCGCCTCTCTTCCCGCGGAGGTGTAAGTGGCATCGATTTCCTATCCTTCGCTTCCAGGCAGAGAGGAGGAGGAGGAGGAGGAGGAGAAGGGAGGGATGGAGGGAGCGAGCGGGGAAGGAGGAAGGAGGAGAGGCAGAGCCCAGCAGGGCAGAGCCAGGCAGCAGAGCGGGGTCTGGCCCAGGGACAGAGAGAGAGAGGGAAGGAGGGAATGAAAGAGAGGAAGGAGAGGATGGAGAGAAGGGGAAAGGAGGGAGGGAAAGAGAAGGAGAGGATGGAGAGAGAGGGAAGGGGAAAGGAGGGAGGGAAAGGTGTCTGGCCGAGGGAGAAGGGACAGAGAGAGGGAAGGAGGAAATGAAAGAGAAGGGAGGAGAAGGAGAGGATGGAGAGAAAGAGAGAGGGAGGGAAAGAGAAGGAGGAAATGAAAGAGAGGAAGGAGAAGGAGAGGATGAAGAGAGAAGGAAGGAGAAAGGAGGGAGGGAAAGGTGTCCGGCCGAGGGAGAAGGGACAGAGAGAGGGAAGGAGGAAATGAAAGAGAAGGAAGGAGAGGATGGAGAGAGAGAGAGAGAGAGAGGAGGGGGAAGGAGGGAGGGAAAGAGAAGGAGAGGAGGGAGGAAAAGAAGGGCTCGAGGAATAGAAGGGGAAGCAAAAGGAGGGGAAGAAGGAAAAGAGAAGAAGTCAAGGGAGGGAGAAAGAGAGAAGGGAAAGGAGGGAGAGAACACGAAAAAGAGGAAGGAGAAGGAGAGGAGGAGAGAGAGGGGGAAAGGAGGAGGGGAAAGAGAAGGAGAGGAAATGAAAGGAGGGAAAGGTGTCTGGCCGAGGAAGAAGGGACAGAGGGAAGGAGGAAATGAAAGAGAGGGAGGAGAGGATGGAGGGAGAGAGAGAAGGGGAAAGGAGGGAGGGAGAGGAAGGACTCGAAGAAGAGAAGGAGAAGGCGAGGGAGGGGAAGAAGAAAAAGAGAAGCCAAAGGAGGAAGGGAGGGGGAAAGAGAAGCGAAAGGAGGGAGAGAAAATGAAGGAGAAGAGGAAGGGAAAGAAAGAAGGACTCGAGGAAGATGGGGAAGAAGGAAAAGAGGAGAAGGCAAGGGAGAGAGGGAGAAAGAGAGAAGGGAAAGGAGAGAACATGAAAGAGGGGAAGGCAAGGAGAGGTGGAGAGATGGGAAATGGAGGGATGAATGGATGCGGGGAAAGAGAGAAAGAAGGAGGGAGGGAAGGAGGGAGGGAGAGGAGAAGGATGGGGAGGGAGGTGGGACGGTGTGGGCTTGAAAGGTGGGCTTGAAAGAGAAAGGAAAGAGTTGGGGGTCAAATGACACTCCTCTGTCCAGGGTCTGGGCAGGATGGGGTCGGGTTGGGGGAGGCAATGTTTCCAAAGGGAAACTGGGTGAGTGGGTGGCTGGGTGGGTAGGTGGGGGGATCTGGATGGGTGGGTGGAAAGCCGGAGGGAGGCGGCAAAGCGGATCGGAGCGCTGGCTGAGGGGGCTGCCGGATGGAGTGACAGCTTCGGGGTGGGAGGGGGCGAGGACGAGGCGGGGGAACCAGGCTCCTCAATCCTCCCCCCTCCCAGTGGAAAGCCTAACTCACCCACCCGCCCTGCCTGCCTGCCCCCAATTCTGCCAAATTCAAGGGAGGGAGACTGGCGGGGGTCCTCAGGATGCCGCGTCCCAGAAGTGCATTTGTGTGTGATGGTGGGGGAGGGGAGAGGGGGAAAGAGAGAGAGGTCATGCAGATTGTGGATAGGTCTGTGTGTGTATTGTGTTGGGGGGGGGGGCAGTATTCCTGTGTTCCATACTTTGCGTTCTTCCTTTCCTTCTTCCTCCCTCATTCCTTCCCTCTCTTTCTTCTCTCTTTCTTTTTCCATCCTCTCTCACTTCCTTTTTCCTTCTCCTTTCCTTCCTCCCTCCCTTCCTTCCTCTCTTCCTATTTCCCTCCTTCTTTCCTTCTCTTTCTTTCCTTCCTCTCTCCTTTCCATCCTTCCTTCCTTGCATTTTACTTCTTTCCGTTCCCTCCCTGCCTGCCTTCCTTCCTTCCTTCCTTCCTTCCTTCCTTCCTTCCTTCCTTCCTTCCTTCCTTCCTCCCTCCCTCCCTCCCTCCCTCCCTCCCTCCCTTCCTTGCTGACTTTGTGGTTCACCACCCTGAGTCCCTTCAGGGAGATAGGACAGTATATCAAATATTATTATTATTATTCCCTATCTTCCTCCCCCTTTCCCTCATTTCTTTCCTCCCCCCCCCCTTTCTTTCCTTTTCTTCTTTCCTTTTCTTTCCTTCCTTCTCTCCCTTCCTCCCTGCCATATCCCAGAGTAAGGGTATCCCAACACTGTGTTGTCAAAGGCTTTCATGGCCGGAATCACTGGGTTGCTGTGAGTTTTCCGGGCTGTATGGCCATGTTCCTGAATCATTCTCTGTGGGTGAAACGTCAAGAAGAGAATGCTTCTGGAACATGGCCATACAGCCCGGAAAACTCAGAGCAACCCACTCTCCCAACACTGTTTCCCAATATCTTCTCTTTTCTGGGGGGCGGGGTGTACTGATCCCCCTCTTCCAGGACCCTCCCTGCCTCACCCAGATCTGCTCTCTTTCTTTCCTTCCTTTCCCCGCCTCTCTCCCTCCCTCTCTCCTTTTTCCTTCCTTCCTTCCTTCCTTCCTTCCTTCCTTCCTTATTTCCTTCCTTCCTTCCTTCCACCCCCCTCTCTTCTTTCTTTTCCTCCCCCCTCTCAGGCCCACATCTATCCTTCCCTGCCTCTCTCCCTTTCCTTTCCCTCATCCTGCCTTCTTTCCTTTCTTCTTCTGCCCCCTGGCACATATTCCTCTCCACTATCCACCTCACGGCCTTCTTTAAAATCTCTCCTGTTATCCCTTCTATCTATCTTCTATCTGTCCTTTAGTTCCTGAACTCTGTCCATCTGCCCCCCTTAAAACACCCTTCTCTTCTCCCTCCCTCCCTTCTCTCTTTCCTTTCTGTTCATCCTTTCTCCTTCCCTTTCTTCTTCTCCTTGCACACATTCCTCTTCACCACCACCTCTCTGCCTCTTGGCCTTTCCTTTTGTTTATCTCTTACTTCTATCCATCCTGAACTCTTCCATCCATCCGCCCACCACAAGGCACCTCTCTTTCTTCTCTCTTCCTCTCTCCCTCCTTTCCTTCTTTTCTCTTCACCCCCTTCCCTTCCCTTTCTTCTTCCGCTTCCTTGCACACATTCCTCTTCTCTGCTTTCTCCACCTTTTGCTCTGCTTCAATCATTTTGTAAATCTCTTACTTGTATCCATCCTGAATTTCATCCATCTGCCCACCCCAAGGCACCTCTTTTTCTTCTTGCTTCCTCCCTCCTTCCTTCCTTCATTTCTCTTCATCCTCCAGTCCTTTTCTTCTTCTGCCTCCTTGTACACATTTCTCTCCTCCACCTTCTCCATCTTTTGCTCTTTCTCAATTATTTGTTCATCTCTTGTCCAGCCTTTTGGTTCCTGACCTCCTCCATCCAAATGCCCACCTCAAATAACCCCTCTGCTTTCTCTTTTCCTTCCTTTCTGCTTATTCTTTCTCCTTCCCTTTCTTTTTCTTCAGCCCCCTTGAGCACATTCCTCTCTTCACCTCTTGGCTTTTCACAGTCATTTTTGTTAATCTCTTCTATCCACCCTGAACTCTTCCATCCATCTGCCCACCTCAAAACACCTCTCTTTCTTCTCTCTTCCTCCCTCCCTTCTTTCTTCCCTTTCTGTTCATCCTCCCCCTTCCATTTCTTCTGCTCTCTTGCACAAATTCCTCCCCTCTGCCTTCTCCACCTTCTGCCCTTTCTCAATCATTTTGTTCATCTCTTGTCCATCCTTTTGGTTCCTGAACTCCTCCATCTGCCTGCCCACCTCAGCACACCTCTCTCTTCCCCCCCCCCCTCCTTCCTTCTTTTTTTACCTTTCCTCTGCCCCTTTTTCCTCCCCTCCACCTGCCTCTTGACCCCCTTGGCCTGGATTTCCCCTCCTGCCTTCATTGGGACCCATGACAGGCGGCCCAGGCGTGATGGAAGGGCACTGGGAAGGCCGCCCGTCGGAGGTGTGGAAGGCAGGAGTGTATTTGGGCAGCTCATATTTTCCACTCGGCGACAGATTGTCGACACGACGCTCCGTTAGCAACTCATTTAATTGATTTTACAATCTTTCTTCCCTCCCTCCTTCCCTCCCTCCCTCCTTCCTTCCCTCGCTCACCCGCCTTTGCTGGCTCTCGCTCTGCCTTGCTTACCTCTCTACCTTTATTTGGTGGGGAACAAGAGAAAACTGAATTGAGTGTGAGCTCAAAAATTAAAAATGGAATCAGATTGGTAAAAATCTAAAGGATACCGATGCAGATTTGGGGTTACAGGGGAAATATTAAAGGAGGGAAAGAGAGAACGGGTTATCTCTTAGGATTCATAGAAGAGAGGAAAGGATCTAGGTATATGTCCTCTCTTTTGGTTCAGTATATATTTGGGTTCAAAGGTTTAGTATCCATGTGAGTATTGAACTCTTTTGTCTCTCTTCTCCATCTCAGAAATTATGGTGGTGAGCGAAATGCACTTCCTACGCACTCAGAGGCACTGTGGTCCTTTCCTTTAGTGTTCTTTGTCCATGTATTTTGAGCCTGTGGTTGAGCTATTATGTCCTGGTTGGATTTCCAGCTGTGTTTTTGTGATCTGTTTGGTGTAGCAGTTGACACGATTCTGAAATTGTGTTTGGCTCGGTGACATTTTGCATTACAGTTATTCCCAATTTGTAGATGGGAAAACTGAGGCTGGGTGGGGGAAGGCCAGGAGTGCATCTGCTCACAACGATAATGCAGGATTTGTATTTGCTCTTTGCAGTCAAAGTTCAGCTGAAACAAATGTTTGCATGTTTGAGCGCTGAAGGCTAAATTTGTTAGTAAAATTTTGTGCCTCTCCGGAGAGAGGGAAGGGCCAAGAATAAGTGCTGGGTTTCCCCAACTGATATGGAAGGTACATCTATCCACAAGTATGTTTTTTTAAATAATGGGCATCTCCAAATCAAGGATTTCAAACAGATGTGGGTTTCCAAAAGTTTCTGAGGTGTTACCCAGCTCTGGCCAAATGGGTGAAAAATTTCCTTTCCGTTCTTGAGCCATGCCTTTTTTTCACTCTGAGCTTTATTGCTCTGTATTTCTGGAAATGGTCAAAGGTGGGCATGGAAATGTGTTGGGAAGAGAAACAGCATTGATGGTTAGGTACCAGAACGGCCTCCTGTCCTCATAAGGCATAGGACTACAACTCCCATTGTCCCTATCCAGTGTAGTTATAGGAGCCCCCAGTAGCACAGTGGGTTAAAGCACTGAGCTGCTGAACTTGCTGACCAAAAGGTTGCAGGTTCGAATCTGGGGAGCGGCATGAGCTCCCCAGCTTCTGCCCACCTAGCAGTTCAAAAACATGCAAATGTTAGTAGATCAAGAGATACCGCTCCGGCAGAAAGGTAACAGTGCTCCATGCAGTCATGCCGGCCACATGACCTTGGAGGTGTCTACAGACAATGCCAGCTCTTCAGCTTAGAAATGGAGATGAGTACCACTCCCCAGAGTCGGACATGACTGGACTTAATGTCAGGGGAAAACCTTTACCTTTGCCTAATGTGGTCACATATGATGGAAGCTGTATATGCCAAATCCATGGAGGAGATAGAGGTTGTGCAAGACTCATATTGGAGTTGGATTAGGTTTATAACCAACATGACATGGACTTTGGTGGAGCTCCCGGTGGCGCAATAGGTTAAACCCTTGCGCCGGCAGGACTGAAGACTGACAGGTCAGAGATTTGAATCCGAGAAGAGCATAGATGAGCTTCCTTTGTCAGGTCCAGCTTCCCATGCGGACACATGAGAGAAGCCTCCCACAAGGATGGTCAAACATAAACACATCTGGGCATCCCTTGGGCAATGTCCTTGCAGTTTGCCAATTCTCTCACACCAAAAGTGACTTGCAGTTTCTCAAGTCGCTCCTGACATGAAAAAAAAGGACTTTGGTTACCCCAAAATGGGCAAGCTGTAGCTCTCCATTGCTATTTAAATGGCCTTTGCTTCCCAATTGTTCAAAAAAGGAGCAAAACTTCATAATTTAAATAGGTAGTACAATTAAACATTACTTGTGAGCCATCACTTGTGGTGGATTAGTTTGACTGTTGGACTGCTTGGAAATCAGGATTTGAATCCCTGCTCAGCCCCGAAAACCCATTGAGTGACACTGGGCAAGTCAGACACTCTCAGTTCCAGAAAACTCCATGATAGATTCTCCCTAGAATTGCCATACTTTTGGAAATTACTTCAAGGCGCACAACAACTATCATTTAACATTGGTATTGCCCAAATATCCTAAAGGCACATTGTCCACCTAATATTGGAAGCTAAGCTGGGTCAACCCTGGTTAGTACTTGGATGAGAGGCTGCCGACAAATACCAGACTTTATTTCAAAGGAAAGAACTGACAAAACCACTTCGTGATCCTCAACCTGTGTGTCCCCAGGTGTTTTGGCCTACAACTCCCAGAAATCCCAGCTAACTTACTAATCGTTAGGATTTCTGGGAGTTGAAGACCAAAACATCTGGGGACCCACAGGTTGAGAACCACCGGCCTAAGAAAATCCAATGTAATTCATTGGGTCACCATAAATCAACAGAAAATGCTGTTTCATTTTACAAATACCTATTTTTCAGAACCATTTCCACCTGGCATTTCCAATTTTGTGTTGTTGTTTAGTATTTGGAAGTATCTTTGGGTTCCAGGGTGGATAATTGGCATATCAATCTGTTATAGAGTGTATCTTCACTGCAGAATCAATGTAGTTTGACACCATCTACCATGGATGAGTGGTATGGAGTGATGGGATTTGTAGTTCGGTGAGGCAGAGAAGGCTGTAGACCTTCTAAAACAACAACCCCTGTGATTCCATGGCATTGAGCGTTGGTAGCGAAAGTGGTGTCAAATTGATTTAATTCTATGGTATAGATGGGGCATGGGCAAACTTTGGCCTTCTAGGTGTTTTGGACTTCAACTCCCACAATTCCTGGCCTCAGGCCCTTTCCTTTTCCCCCTCCGCCGCTTAAGCTGCGGAGGGGGAAAAGGAAGGGGCCTGAGGCCAGGAATTGTGGGAGTTGAAGTCCAAAACACCTGGAATTCTGAAGTTTGCCCATGCCTGGTATAGATACACTCATAGTTGTCAATCCACATTGTGACCCTTTTGAGTTTACTTTAAAAAGGATAATAATAGCCTAGATTTTGCTTAAGTTCCAGCAAGGGAGGGAAAAGAAGCCAGTAGGAAGGCCAAGAGAGGAGCATGCCTGCCAAAGTAGCCGCAGAGGAAAAAATGAATGAATAAATTGGGAAACACCGACACTTCTTGCCAAACCCACGCAAAAAGAAAGTGTGAACAAGGAAATGATGCCTTCCCCTCCCAGAATTGCACCATATGAGCCATCGCGTTCATTTCAAGGAATATCTATGTCCCAACTGGAAATAGTTGGCTGGAGCCAAACCTCAGGGCTATTTATAAATAATAACACACTTTTCCTTTCTGAGCTGCCTTGCAGCTGACCTTTCCTTTCAAAAATGTAATTTGGATTTAAAAAAGGTGGGTCAAGTTCTCATAGAACCCTAGAGTTGGAAGAGACCTCATGGGCCATCCAGTCCAACCCCATTCTGCCAAGAAGCAGGAAAATCGCATTCAAAGCACCCTGACAGATGGCCATCTAGCCTTTGTTTAAAGGCCTCCAAAGAAGGAGCTTCCACCAAACTCTGGGGCAGAGAGTTCCACTGCTGAACAGCTCTCACAGTCCGGAAGTTCTTCCTTGTGTTCAGGTGGAATCTCCTTTCCTGTAGGAAATCCATTGTTCCATTGCGTCCTATTCTCCAAAACAAATCTTCTCCCTCCTCCCTGTGACTTCCCCTCACATCTTGATCCATGGCCCTCATCATGTCTCTTCTCAGCCTTCTCTTCTGCAGTCTTAACATGCCCAGCTCTTTAAGCGGCTCCTCATAGGAGCCCAGAACTGGACGTAGTGTGATTCCAGGTGTGGTCTGACCAAGGCAGAATAGAGCATGGGTAGTATGACTTCCCTGGATCTAGACCAGTGGTTCTCAACCTGTGGGTCCTCAGATGTTTTGGCCTTCAACTCCCAGAAATCCTAACAGCTGGTAAACTGGCTGGGATTTCTGGGAGTTGTAGACCAAAACACCTGGGGACCCACAGGTTGAGAACCACTGATCTCGACACTATACTATTTATGCAGGCCAAAATTCCATTGGCTTTTTTTTGCCACCGCATGACATTGTTGGTTCATGTTCACCTTCCTGTCCACGAGGATTTCAAGACCCACTCCCAGTCGTGTCCCACCCCCAGAGTGGGACATGACTGGACTTAATGTCAGGGGAAAACCTTTACCTTTACCAATAATAATAATAATAATAATAATAATAATAATAATATCCTGATTTCCTCTGTTAAATGACATGTTGCCAAGATCTTCAATACCCAAACAATAACAATAACAACAATAATATCCTGCTTTCCCTCTCTTAAATGAGAATAAAAGCGGGCCTATATTGGGCAGCTTGGTGGCTTGAATTCTGTTTAGGGCCTCCAGGGTCATTCCTCCTGCATGAAAACAACAATGGGCAGCTATCTGATAGAATGGTAATACTGATTTTGTATTTTCCCATCTGTCCCACAACTGGTTTTACTGTGAAGGCACTTAGATACCTTCCAAATAAGTCAGGCAGCGCACTCTGTATATGGTCAGAGGCCCCCTTTTTGTTATGGTGAACTCCTGAGCTTTGCCTTGCAAGGGAGCATTTGTTTCGAAGCTGACTTTGTAAACAAAGCCCAAGGAAGTGTAGAAAAATCCCACGCTAGTCAATAAATCAATGAGGCACAATCTACAAACAGACGTTGTACAAACTCGCACTGCAGCTCTTACTTTTTCACCCGGCACATAATTAACTTATGGAATCCAATAGCTCAAGATCCCCGAGTCAGGGCTTTCAAGGGGAATTAGACAAAAGTTAGGAAGGAGGCGTCATTCCCCGATGACTGGCGGCTAAATTGAACCGTATATATAGGGTTTCTATACTTTAGTACCAGATTCGGGATTTCATTGCCTTGTTATCTGGTTGACTATAAAATAATATTAGCCAGGCATCAGGGTTGGGAAGCCTAGCGACTTCCAGATATTCTTGGACTACAGCTCCCATTATCCCCACACTTGGGCTGAAGAGTGATGAGAACAGGAGTCTTTCCATCCTTCATTTAGATGAGCCACTGACACAGAGATTTAGAAATTTCTTTTCTGGAATACATAGGAAGGGGATTTTGGGATTTGTAGGGGAAAGTAAGGGTAAAAGACCCTTCTATTCTAGCTCACACAACAGTTGGGGACAAGGCAGTTGTTACAAATTTGGCAGATATCAATTAGCCTTGACTCTATCAGACAATAACACCAAAGTTTTGTGATTGTGTTACCAACCTTTCCTACTTGGGTGCCCTCCAGAGATGCCGGATTATGTATCCCACCATCCATAGCCAAGTGTAGGGGATGGAAGTTGCAGCCTGACATCTTTGGACGGTGTCCAGTTTAGGAAAGGCCACACCACTAGAGCAGCAAACACAGACAAACCACACATCTTCCCCTTGATAGCTCCTTTCTTTGGGCTCAACCAGCATTACACCCTGATGTACAACTGATATTGCAACTTGGAGTGCTAGAAACCACCATTTGGGCTGCACACACATGTCCACGTACAAACAAACAATCACACATACACACAACTGCAGATAACCAGTTCACATTGCCAACAGTGCCCTGAAATTGTGAATTTAGTGGACATAGGCAGGTTTTAACTCAAAGCTTAACTCACATACAAACTGTCATCTGAAAGGTGCCCACAATTTGTGTTGGGAGGATATTGTGTCTCCTGTTGGCACACAACGCATGGCACTTATAGACTTAGGATGTATCTACACTGTACGCTGTTGTGTCAGCTCTACTGGCTGCCAATCCAATTCCGAGCACAATTCAAAATGCTGGTCTTGACCTATAAAACCCTATATGGCTCTGGTCCAGCGTACCTATCCGAACGTATCTCCTTCTATGTCCCACCTCGGAGCTTAAGATCTTCTGGGGAGGCCCTGCTCTCGGCCCCGCCTTTGTCTCAAACATGTATGGCTGGGACGAGGGTCAGGGCCTTCTTGGTGGTAGCCCCCCGCCTGTGGAATTCGCTTCCTGAGGAAATTAAGTAATCGTCATCCCTCCTCACCTTTAGTAAGAAGGTTAAAATGTGGTTGTGGGACTAGGCCTTTGGGCAATTAGGTTAAAGATATAACAAAATAGGTTTCAAAACCTATTTTGTTATATTACTGCATAGATATCTGTGCATTATAGACAATTAGGTTAAAGGACAATTGATAATGTTTGACTGTGGCTTGGAAGTGGATTTGGATAAGTTAAGCGGAGTAATCATTAGTATATGGCTAGATAAATAGCCACCAGACTGGCAATAGCTAAATGGATAGTAAGTATACTGTTTAATCTTTATATTTATTATTTTCATGTTTTTAATTGTTATATTTGCTATTTTGTATTTTATGATGTGGCATTGAATTATTGCCAATTGAAAGCCGCCCTGAGTCCCCCTAGGAGTTGAGAAGGGTGGGGTAAAAATGTTCTAAATAAATAAATAAATAAAATGATGCACTTTGACACCACTTAAACTATCATGGGTCAATGCTATGGAATCCTAGGTTTACAAAGTGTTTAACATTCTCTGCCAAAAAGTCCTGTTGACTGACCAAAGTATAAATCCCAGGATTCCATAGTATTGACCCGTAGCAATTCAAGTGGTGTCAAATTGCATTAATTCAACTGCGTAGATTCACCCATAAACCCCATAGGACTGAAGTCCTTAATTTGCATCCTAAGGTAACTTCCACAGTGCTTCTGCCTCACCTTCTTGGGCCAAAGCAGTCTTTTGATAAGTTCAATCTACAGAACTGTTCCAGTATAAAATTTTAGAAATCCAAGTTCCTAGTCCAAAGGACACCTCGCATCTGTATAATTGTTGCTAAGTAAAATACACATTTCGTTGAATGGGAATAACCAAAAAAGGCTTTCTAGTATTGGTTGCTGACCACTGCTGGTGCAGTTCTTTGGTGGTTTGGGTCATTGGCGCAAAGAGAACTAAGTGATGTGAAAATGTTTAGGGATATTTTGATGTACTTTTGGGTCAGCATGTAGGTGTCTTGTTCAAAGACTCTGAACCATCTGCAGTGTGGCTCCGTTTCACTATTTTAATAGCTGAAAAGGGGTCCTTCTCGTAACTCATTCAGTAGTAGTGGTTGCTTTGTTGCTTTAGCTAGATGTAAAAGCTAGGAAAGGGAATTTAAGGGACTGCATCTCCCAGAATCCCCCAGCACTCTCCTTTGGATTCAGTGTATGGCTTTTAGTTGGATAACCCAGCATGGTGTAGTGGTTATAGTGCTGTATGAGGCCATTGGAGACCAGGGTTCAAATCACTGCTTAGCAATGGAAACCCTCAGCCTCAGAGGAAGGCAAATTGAACAATTATTGGCAAGAAAATCCAGTGATATGTTCACCTTTGAGTTGCCATAAGTCAGAAATGACTTTAAGGCACAAAACAATGATTTGTCAGGTTGTGCGATTGTTAAAGATGTATGAATAAGGGCAGCTATGAAGAACCTAGACAAGCTCTCCAAATATTTAGATGTATAATTGAATACCAAAATCAGCATCGTCCATGCCATTGTGTTTACCGTTTCTATGCATGGTTGTGAAACTGGCCAATGGGAAATCATGGTAGGAAGAGAACCAACTCATGTGAGATGTGTCGTTGGAGGAGAGATCTATGGACAGACCCAAAGACAATAAATGGGTTTTAGAGCAAATCAATCCCAGATTCTCCCTAGAAGCCATGATGAGAAAACCGAGGCTGTCCTACTTTGGCCCTATCACGAGGACTCGTGATAAAATACAATAATGCTTGGATAGGTAGAAGACAGTTGGAAAAGAGGAAGACTGATTTGTAGGTGGATAGACTTGGTCAAATGAAGGCTGTTGCTAACAGGGTGCTTGGAGGTCTCTTGTTCATAGGGTCACCCAAAGTAAAAATAGAATGAAATGGCTACCTCTCAGGCACACTTGGAAGAATCATAGAAGCATAGAGTTGGAAGAGACTTCATGGGCCATCCAGCCCAACCCCTTGCCTAGAAGCAGAAATATTGCATTCAACGCACCCCTGACAGATGGCCATCCAGCCTCTGTTTAAAAGCTTCCAAAGAAGGAGCCTCCACCACACTCTGGGGCAGAGAGTTCCACTGCTGAACGGCTCTCACAGTCAGGAAGTTCTTCCTAATGTTCAGATGGAATTTCCTTTCTTGTAGTTTGAAGCCATTGTTCCATGTCCTAGTCTCCAGGGATGCAGAAAACAAGCTTACTCCCTCCTCTCTGTGACTTCCTCTCACATATTTATACATGGCTATCATATCTCCTCTCAGCCTTCTCTTCTTCAGGCTAAACATGCCCAGCTCTTTAATCCACTCTTCATAGGGCTTGTTCTCCAGACCTTTTTTGAACTAAATGGCTTTTAGACCCCTTCGGGCTTCGCTGTACCAGTCAATGCCAGTTGTTGGGGAACACAAATGGGAGGTTGCCACCCTGTCTTCTCTTGGGCCACCTGATTGCCTTCTGTCCTGATACAATGCCAGATAGCTTTTGATCTAATCCAGAAGAATTATTCCTGCACTCTTTATTTAATTTCCTTCATGCAACCATTCTGTTTCTGCGACTATTGATTCTTAGTAGAGGTCTTTCACTGCCCACCTTTGCCAAGTGGCACAAGAAGCAAGTAAATCCAAAGATAGTTCCTTGCTCCAAGGAACCTACAATCTAAAATAGGTTGTCGTCAATATCTTAACAACACTGTGTTTGAGATTTTAGTTTGGGGCAAAGAACATGAGCCAAATGGTATAGTACTTTGAGTAGGACTATGGTTTTGGAGATCAGGGTTTGATTTCTCAAGTCTCCATGATCCTGGACAGGTCACACACTCTCAGCCCTAGAAAGACCTGTGAAAAGGTCAGATTTACACAAGTGTTGTAAATCATAGATTGATTTAATGTGATTTTGCTGGCTGGGATTGTCCACTACTCTTCTTATTTTGAGTAGGTTTACCAACAGCTCCTGTTATCCATTGTAGCTTGGGCTGATGGGTTTAGGTGTTCCAACACATCTGGAAGGCATCAAATCATAGGCGGTAGCTCCAGGTGTCATGCAATTGTCGCTTAATTCACAAATGCCCTTGGAGAGGACACACGAGAGTCACATTACAAGGCTGTATGCATGCGTGCAACTATAACACCTTTTTCTTCTTCTTTTCACACTCGCTCGTGTGCATGAATGCAAAATCAAATTCAATGCAAATTCTAGATTTGGCAGAAATTGCATAGTCCAAATTAAAAAAAAAAGAATTGGAACAAATAGACATTTTGGACTGCCAGTTGTGAGATTCGCCTTGGATGCTCAACAAAGCAACTGGCCTGAATGCTTCAAGCGGTGATTCTTAAAGATGAGCCTGTGAAATGTAATAATTTTGACACCTTCGGCTCTCCTGCACTCCATCCCTGTATCCATAACTGGTATAAAGGCTTGGAGTGCGGATATATTTCACAGCGGCATCCATTTAATACTGCATTTGGGGAAAGCCCACACTTCAAGCTTGTTTGCCGACACGGTTGCTCCCAAACCTGGTGCCAATCTGACCCTCCTTTGAGCCAAGTTCTAATAGACGCTTTCAGAATGTCATGCCAGGCAACCTCTTTGATCCTGGCTCTCAGACTGACTTCCAGGCTTCCGGATGGATGGCCAAAAGTATATTTGCATGGTCCATATTGGGGAGGGGGAGGCTTCTAGTTCACCCCCCCCCCTGGCCTCCATTTCCTCCAGACAGCAGCAGATTGGAGGGGGCCGAAACCCAGAGCGCCTCGACCAAATATTGTATGCAAATCACATACAAATGAAATCCTAAATGCATTGCCGGATTAAACAAAAGCGAGGGAGGAAAGGGGGGGGGGGGCTACAAGGAGAGGCATTGAGGTCTGTATCTTTTGAGTAGCCAAATCCTGCATAGATTTTCCTCTGCATTGTACCAAAAATTACCCCTTAAAGTGGGAAAATTCTGCGGATTAGTAGAAACATATATTAACGGGTATCCCCCCACCAATTCCTATATTTGGGGAAGCTGCTTTCAGCCACAACCTTTACCCCCTCTCCCCTTTGGCTGTTAACATTTCTCTGATCTACCATTTTAAGCAAATATTTGATGATGGTGCAGTTGGCAAAGAGGGGGGGGGGGGGGAATCCAGGATGTGTGTATGCATGTCTACATATCTGTGTGTAGTGCACACAACCATAGCTAAGATGAAGAGGATCTGGAGCATAGATATTTAGGGGAGGGTGCAAATGGGGGATTGAAGGGCATTAGGGAAAGTGTGGGGAGAGCCTTGGGGGGGGGGGGGAGATCAGAGAGAAGGCCTCCTCCCTGCCTCTCCCCCTCCCCACTGCGCAGGGTAATTTAAAGCGCTGGCTGTCACTGTGCCTCTCGTTTTATTGACTCTCGCTGCCTCCCCTGTCACCCCTCGACATTAATCTCCCCGTTAATCGCCCTGCAACGAACCCCTCCCCCTGCGCCTGCAGCCCCTCCGCCTCCTCTACAGCCCCCCTCCTGCCTTGCCTTTCTTTTCCCTTCCTTTCTTTGCCTTTTTCTTCCTTTCCCCCATTTTCCTCCATCTCTTTCCCTTGCCTTCTCCCTCTTATATATATCCATTTTCTTTTGCATCAAGCTCCATCTTCCTACTGCTTTCCCCCTCTTTTGTTTCCCAAATCTTATCTTCTTTCCCTCTATTCTCTCTTCCAGGGCCTTTCCTCCCTTCTGCATGCTTCTTCCCTCCTCTTTGGTCCTGGCTTCAACCCTCCATCCCACTTTCCTTTCATTTTTTTCACTCCTCCTTTCTTTTTCATTGCCTTTTCTTCCTTTCCCCCATTTTCCTCCTTCTTCCCCTTTCATCCCTTTTCCTTTGCCTTAAGCTCCATCTTCCTCCTGGTTTTCTCTCTTTTGTTTTCCCAGTCCATCCATCCATCCTTCTCTTCCTCTATCCTCTCTTCCTGGGCCCTTCCTTGGTTCTGCATCCTTCCTTTCCTTCCCTTCTTCCTGGCTTCATCATCTCACATCCCATCTCCATCTCACATTTCCTTCTCTTTCCCATGTTTTTTCCCCTTTCCTTTTCTCCTTTGCCATATATTCTTTTTGCATCCCCCCTATCTTTTCTTCTCTTTCTAGGTCTCACTCAGCCTCTTTTCATCTCCTCCACCATCTCTTTCTTTCTGCCGCCTTTTCCTCTTTGCTTTCGCTCCCTCATCTGTCACGCTTTGTCCTTTGCATTCCCTCCACTCCATCATCTTGGGTTTTCCCCCTTCTCTTTCTCTATTCCTCTACTCCTCCCTCTTATTGCTTTTCTTCCCCCTTACTATCTCTCCCACTCCCCAACCCCCATTCCAGGTAAAGAAACGTGGCCTGATGTGGCCACGTTCTTACCTGGAAACATCTTCCCTTTCCAAAAAGGCACCTACTGTTGGGCTCCCTTTCCATTCTGCCTTTTCAATTGTGTCTGCTCCATTTTTCCTCCCTACACCCCCTCTCCCTTTCCTATATTTAAAAAACTTCCTACATCACATCTCCCTCCCTGTTTGCTTTCATGTCTCATTTCCCCCTCCTCCTTCCCTTTCTTTCTTTCCTTCCTTCCATCCATTCTCTCTCTCTCATTCCCTTTCCACTCTCCCCCCATTTCATCCCCCCAATGCCTTTGTGTCTCCAGCTTCCTCATAATAAATATGCAGCAGCCGCCTAATTATGTCTCCCGCCTCCTTTTCTCCTTAATGAGACAATTTGCATTGACTAACCACCCTCTGAAAGGGGGATGGGAAGAGAGAGGGGAAAAGGGGGGGGGGAGAAGGCAGAAGAAAGCGTGTTTCAACACCCCCTACACGCGCACACGCACACACACACACACCATTTTTTCCTCCTCCACCGAGTGGAGGAATGAATAAAAAATATTAAATGTTAACAGGGTGTCTTTCCTCCTGGGACACAAAGACAATCATGTTAAAGGGCTGGAAGAGGGCAGCAGGAGGGATGTATGTATCGGTGGAAAGAAAGGAAAGGTTGGCTAGGTGGGGATTCTGGGATAGGTAGTTATGTCTGAGAAGGAGAGCGCAGTGAAAGCTCAGGTGGAATTCCTGGCGATCCATCAGAGAAGAGTTCAAGTAAGGTTAGGAATGGACAAAGACGCTGCATCCGAGGTTTTGCTCTCCCCAACAGTCTTGGGAAAACGTTGGATTATGCCCCCCAAAATCTAGGCCCACCTGGTTGGGCACTTCATTGTGCAGTTGCACTTCTGTGTTGCCAGGTTTAGGATGGTGGGAGATGCATTGCAAAGAAAATGATTTTTGCCTGACTTGATGGATGGGTTGTATTGTTCCCAAAGAGGAGCAGATGTTTATTGACAGAGAGATAGGCAAAGGAAAGCCCGGCATTATCGGGAAACTGGTTTAGTTGAGTGGTCAAAACACCAGTCCTGAAAACCTTTATGTGGCATTAAGCTCTGACTCCATAGAGTGCCATTTATCTGGCTCAAAAAAATGGTTGGGGAGGCAATTGCATCTTTTCAATGTTTCCACACTGAGCAATAGATTGCAGTCCTTCTCTATTGTTTAATTTTTTTAATCCTTGTTTTTCAAAACCAGAAGTTAATTTCCACCATTGTCACTTTTGCTTTCTTCATAAGGGGTTATTTTTGGACAGTCCAGGAACCCCTTTGGTCAAGACTCTTTGCAGTTGCTCACCCATTATATATATATACGTGGTTGTTCCTATTTGTATAGATAGAAAGTGCAAGACAAACAAAAAGTATCATATTTTGTACTAAAGGTATTATTATCCTGTGGAATGTCCTGCCACAAGATGTTGGGTTGAGCCAATAGCAGTGGGCAGTTTTTTGTGTGTGTCAGGAGCAACTTGAGGAACTGCAAGTCACTTCTGGCATGAGAGAATTGGCCATCTGCAAGGCCATTGCCTGGAGGACACCCAGATGTTTGATGTTTTACCATCCTGTAGGAGACTTCTGTTATGTCCCCACATGGGAAGCTCGAGCTGACAGAGGGAGCTCAACCCACTCAGTCAGTCAGCAGTCCTGCCAGCACAAGGGTTTAACCCATTGTGCCACCAGGAGCTCCAGTAGTGGGCATAACAGTGTTGTAGTGTTAGATTATAACTTTGGAGACCAGAGTTTGAATCTCTACTTAGCCATGGAAATCCACTAGGCAGCCGTGAACAGGTCACTCTCTCTCAACCTCAAGAGGAATCATAGAATCAAAGAGTTGGAAGAGACCTCATGGGACATCCAGTCCAACCCCCTGCCAAGAATCAGGAATATTGCATTCAAATCAGATGGCCATCCAGCCTCTGTTTAAAAGCTTCCAAAGAAGGAGCCTCCACCACGCTCCAGGGCAGAGAGTTCCACTGCTGAACGGCTCTCACAGTCAGGAAGTTCTTCCTCATGTTCAGGTGGAATCCCAGAGTGTAAACTGGGAAGAACTGGACTTTTAAGGACAGCATAAAAGTATTTCAGCAGGTGTTATTTGTCATGCAAACAGGTAACAATCAGTTCTTGCCTCAACACAAACAGGTATCACTCTCTTATGTTAGTTTTTGTTGTGTATCTTCAAGTAATTTCCAACTCTAGGGCAAACCTATCACAGGGTTCTCTGAGGCTGAGAGTGTGTGATGTGACCAAGGGTCACTCAGTGGGTTTTCATGGCTGAGTGGGGATGTGAACTCTGTCCCCCAGAGACAAACCACTACACAATGAAAAATCTACCCTTTCCTTGCAAGCTCCCTCTCCCCACAAATTTCATCTGTTTATGGAATTAGTTCTGATTTCCAAACAGTGAGATAAAGGCACTCTCTGTATGCTCAGAGGGACCACAGCAAAAAGTGCTGAGTGGGAGTAGACCAAGAGAAGAAAAATGGGAAGTTGTGAAGGGTGTGGCAAGCACATGCAGGTTTGTGGGCATATGGGATGCGCACAATGTTGGAGGACAGATATATTCTGTGGTACTTATTCATTGCTGGGTGGATGTCTCTTTCTCTCTGTTACACACACACACTGGTAACAAATGCACACTTTATCAGCTGCCAACATGCTTTTTTATTTGCATTGCAAATCCATCCCTAGCTCAGAGGGAAGAGGAAGCTTTGGCAGTTTTTCAGTTGCCTTGTCCTGATCAGACAGATAGTAATACCCCTCCTTTCCTCCTAAACAGTTGCCCCTTTTTCCTATTTTGGAGCTGGCTTGTGCTCTCATAGTACCAGAACCTGGGCTCATCTCTAAAAGATGAGATTAAAAAGTGATTTAGATGAGCTTAAAAAGGAAGGACATCCTATTGTTATCTGCTTTCAAGTCCAGAATTATGGCAAACCTAACAGAAGGTTTTCTTGGCAAGATTTGCTCAGAGGGGAGTTGTCAGTGCATTCCTCTGAGAGAGTGTGACTTGCCCATTGATTTCTATGAATTGTGTTCTTTGAATGGTGATCCTATCATGGGAGTTGTGTTCAGAGGGGCTTGCTTTTGCCTCCTCGTGAGATAATGTGACTTGCCCAAGGTTACACAGTGAGTTATCGAGGCTGAGCAGGGACTCCAAGCCTAGTCTCCAGGATTGGAGTCAAACCACTATGTCACGCTGGCATTCATACATATATGCATCATACTTGGTGAAAATGATATCACCAAATCATGTAGTGATAGCAGGCCATGTGAACAGTTTTATAGGGGACAGCAGGCAAATCCATGTCAACAGGGCCATTGAAGGCTACCAGGTGCAGAAAATTATTATTATTATTATATTATTATTATTATTATTATTATACTACATTTATACCCCACCCTTCTCACCCCAGTGGGGGACTCAGGGTGGCTTACAATCCATGGCATAAAATGCCAGAATTACACATAATAATAATAATAATAAACATAACATATGAATTTAAACAATTAACATATCAATTTAAACTTACAATAATAATTTATAATTTTAATAGAAATACAATAAAAAGCTTAAAAGTAAACATACAATAATTCAAATATAAATACAAAAAAGAGCTTAAAGGTAAACATTGAATCCCAACCAAAGTGGGCTGATGGAAAAACATCAACTGTTGTATGCCACTTCCCCACAAAATATAAAATATAGCAAGTGTTCAGAAAGATTTTGTAGCATTTTAAACTATAGTAGTTGTGCTTTGAGACCCTGTTTGAAATATGAGACATGAGTTGACTTTCATGCTTGATTGAAAGGGAATATGGTTTTCCCACTTTTTTCTTTATATACTCAATATTTTGCAAGGTTTTATTTTAAAAACATATTAAAATAATGCAATAAGAGGTGCTACCTTAAAACTACCTAATTTTAATTTAGGTTTTTGTGGATCACAGACCTCTTAATGGCTGGCAATTTGCTACCGAGCACAATTAGAAGTGCTGGCTTTAGCTACAAAGCTCTAAATAGTTCCAGCCCAGCTTACCTGTCCAAGCGGATCTCTCCCTATGAACCATCTCGGAGCTTAAGATTGTCTGAGGAGGCCCTGCTCTCGGTCCTGCCTCCCTCACAGGTGTGATTGGTGGAGACATGAGACAGGGCCTACTCAGTGCTTGCTCCTCAGGGATATTAGATCAGCCCCTTCCCTCCTGACATTCCGCAAGAGAGTGAAAACATGACTTTGTGACCAAGCCTTTAGTGAACTTGTGCAATAGATAGACTTGGAACAATGTGAAATGACCATTGGAATGGCCTGGATTACGCTTGTGGATTATTTGTTTAACTCTAAATGTATTGTTTTTAAATGTTTTAATTGTTTTTAATGTACATTGTGTTGTAAGGCATCAAATTGTTGCCTGTGTTGCCTTGAGTTCCCTCTGGGGTGAGAAACGCCGGGTAGAAACGTTGTAAATGAACAAATAATAAATATGTATTGTCGAAGGCTTTCATGGCTGGAATCACTTGGTTTTGTGGGTTTTTTCGGGCTATATGGCCATGTTCTAGAGGTATTTTCTCCTGACGTTTCGCCTGCATCTATGGCAACCTACCTCTGAGGTAGGTTGCCATAGATGCAGGCGAAACGTCAGGAGAAAATGCCTCTAGAACATGGCCATATAGCTCGAAAAAACCCACAAGAACCTAAATAATAAATAATTTGCAACAGCCCATCCCAAATACAATTTATTAGCCTTTTCAGAAAGTTTGTGTAGTGTTTTGAGTGTCAGACTGTTACTGAGAGTTGGAGTAGGATCCGGTTCCCTGCTCAGCCACAAAATCCATTGGGTGACTCTCTCAGTCTCAGAGGAGAGCTGTGGCAAACCGCCTCTGAAGAAATCTTGCCAAGAAAACCCCAGGAGAAGGGTCACCATAAGTCAGAATAGATTTGAAGACCCATTCCAGCAAAGCCTTTTAAGATGCTGTGATACTCTTTGTGGTTTTGGCTGCAAGAAACAATAATATGGGCCACTTCCCTGTTAAACCTCCTTCTCTCTAGTGACAGAAGTCATTGGCATTTGTACATCAGGTGCTGGAGAGCATGAAGGTGGGGGATTTCGTTGTAGCTCTGTTGAGCTCCCCAAGGGCAAGTAGTTGGCCACTGTGAGAACAGCATGCCCTTTGGTCTGATCCAGCAGGACTCTTCCGCTCACACGTGGCTCCACTTTCCTTGATGAAGCGTGGCTGCGTATGTGTAAAAGCTCCACCAAAAGCGGAGACTTGATGGCATGAACCTATGACCTTCTGCATGCAAAAGATCTGCTGTGTTCTAAATCTAGATCCATCAAAGCTCTTTCTTTAGAATCTTGTGCTGGTTTCTTTGGAAGCTGCAGAACCCAAAAAACGTTTTTTTCCAAGCTGAAAGTTCAGATTATTTTTTCACTAAAGGTACATCTACATTGTAGAATGAGTGCAGTTTCACCCCACTTTAACTGCCATGGCTCAGCACTATGGGCTCAAGGGAGATGTAGTTTCACAAGGTTGGCACTTTGCTGGTGCCTCTCCAAACTACAGCTTCTGATTCTATAGCACTGAGATATGGCAGTTAAAGTAGCATGAAACTGTACTAATTCTACAATGTAGATGCACTCTTAGCATATGATTGACTGCTCAGATTGAACCAAGGAATGTGGCAAAGAAAAATCTCTGAGTTGTTGTAGGTTTTTCGGGCTATATGGCCATGGCCTAGAGGCATTCTCTCCTGACGTTTCGCCTGCATCTATGGCAAGCATCCTCAGAGGTAGTGAGGTCTGTTGGAACTAGGAAAAAGGGTTTATATATCTGTGGAATGACCAGGGTGGGACAAAGAACTCTTGTCTGTTGGGGCTAGGTGTGAAAAGTCTCTGAAATCATGTATTCCTGGATTATTTGAACTGGAGATAGTGGGAAACTGAGCTTGGTATCCTTTCGATCTGAAACCAGTGCCCTGTTATGGAGCTATCATCCTCCTAAAATGTGCAATCACTTCTTCATATGTATGGCAAGGATATTTCTTGAAGGTGTAGCCTACAAAGGGTGAGCAATATGTATGAATAACACATCCTGAATACTGTCTGGGAAGAACTGAGGTCATCATTTTCAGATAAGGCTGTGTGAGGCCATTCCGTTAACATTTTAAGGTGGTCTTACCCAATTTATATGTCTTGAGCTGATAACCCCAACAAAAGCAGTTTTTCTTTTCTGAAGCCTTGAACGCAGCTCTTCAGCCAAACAAAAAGTGCACAAAACAGCAAAGTATGAAGGTAAAGTCTGCAGAAAGAATTAGGTCCATTAGTGAAAATGCAAGTGCAACTTTTATTGAGGGAGATGGTTTGTCTGTGCGCACCAGGGAAAGGGCATACAACATGGGCAATCAAGTTGCGCATGGACTTACGATTTCATATATTTGGTCGAACCATAATTTTTAGACGTTCACTAGATCCTCTGCCGTCTCTGCCCAAAGATGTATGAGGTAGAGTGAGATTGTCTTTCCCTGTAAAAGAGCAACACAAAAACTCACAGGTTTGTCTTTCTGTTTCTGCCCTCTGCAGGGTCTCGGCTCCTGTGCTGAGATGACCCCCCCGCGCCCCTCGTGCCCGCACTGCCATGGACGCCTCCTCTAATCCTGCCTCCTCCTGCTCCTCCACCGCTGTCCCTCCAGTCGACGGGCAGGATGACAGGGCCACGTTTCGGCCCCCTCAGGGCTCTCCTGCCTCTCCAGCCACCAAAGAACCCCCCCTCCTCCTCGCGGACCCTTCCTCCTCCGCCTCCCCTTCTCCTGACGAAACCATGAGACCCTGCTCCACTTCCCAAGCAACGCTTGGCTCCGCGAAGCTCCCGGCAGCCGTCTTGCCCGCCCCACAGCTCCACGCGGACTGTGGCCCGGCGACACGTAACCAGTCCCCCTTCCCACAAGCAACGTCCCCTGAAGAAGAAGGGGAAAAGCAAGAAGCAGAAGGTGGAGATGAAGCAGAAGATGGTGGACGCGAGGCCCAGCTCTTCTTCTCCGCCGAAGGCTCGGCCTATCTCCTCAATGGCGGCCACGTTCTCTTACCAAAGGGCTCCCCTAGCACCACGGCTCCCCCAGTGTCCATCCTCCACATCCAGCGCGGTGGAGGCCCTAACCAAGGCTTTATGTCTACTGACCAAATGTCCCAGAATACCTCAGCGCCAGGCGAGTGGACTCCTCATGGCGCCTTCTACAGTTACCGACTGACCGGGCATGCCGCTCGAACCACGTCTGCCAAAAACGCTCCCACCAAACCCAAAGATGCCCCCACTGCCCATGGGGAGGATGAGGAAAACCCCAAAGGGGAAGCCAACCTTGGCCAAGAAGAGGAGCTACCAGGGACGCCCATCTGGCTTTGCCTAATATGCCGCCTCTCTTTTCGTCAGGGTCGCTCTTTGGCAACTCATGCCCATGCAGCCCATGCGGTGCAGCTGAGCACCAACGAATGCCAGGCCCTGTCCAGAGAGGCTTCTGCCGTGTTCCAGGGTACCACACTTGGCTTCCTAGAACCAAATAACCCCACCATCAGGGCAGACCTCGATGCCAGAATGTGTAGCAGATGGGTGAATGTAACGGAAGAGAAGGAAGAGGAGAAGGAAGAGACAAAGAGCCCAGAAAGTCAGTGTGAGCCACCTGATGCCAAAGATTCAAGGGTCGGCGGCGAGCACGGGGCCAAGGGGGGCACGGAGGAGGACAAACCAGAAGAAGAAGAGAAGGAGGAGAAGGAGGAGGCAGGAACAGCATTGGCAGCTGAAAACCACAAAGAAGAGGACAGACTTCTTCCAGACCAAAGCTCAAATGGCCAAAGCCCACCCATGGGTGCCAACACCCTCCTCTCAGAAACACCTTTGATGAAGGACAACACCTCTGACACAATTGCAAGTATTGGGTTACCTAAGGAAGAAGTCAGCATGGAGTTTGCCAATGAACCTGCAGAGCTTGGGTCAACCAACGAGGTCACCCATGCGGAATTAGCTGGCGAAGAAGTCAGCGACACCGGAGCAACCACCAAAATTAGTAACAGCCTAGCCAATGACACCAATGCCACTGGAACTGGGTTGGTCCAAAATATTGCAACAGATGACTTGGTCCTCCCTGCCAGCAGTGTTGGGCTGGCCAATGATATATCTAGCATTGGCTTTGAAATCAACAACGGGATAAGCAACAACAGTCACAATGGAGGGCCCAGCCTTTCCTTTGGTGAGGATTTTACCACCATGGCCTACTCTGGGTTGAGCTTATCTGGCCACATGTCCCTGCTGCATTCGCGCAACTCCTGCAAGACTCTTAAATGTCCCAAGTGCAACTGGCATTACAAGTACCAGCAAACCTTGGACGTGCACATGAAAGAGAAACACCCGGAGAACAACAGCCATTGTTCGTACTGCAGCACTGGGGGGGCACATCCCCGCCTGGCCAGGGGTGAAAGCTACAACTGTGGCTACAAACCCTATCGTTGTGAGGCCTGTAACTATTCCACCACCACCAAGGGCAACCTCAGCATCCACATGCAGTCTGACAAGCATTTAGCCAACTTGCAGGGCTACCAGGCCACGGGAGGAGGCGGGACCCCTTCGGTGGTGGCGCCCCCGCCAGTGGCCCCTTCCCCATCTTCCCCCGATGAGAAGGAATCAAAAGGCAAATCCTCCTGGCAATGCAAAGTCTGCAGCTATGAGACCAACATCTCTCGCAACCTGCGGATCCACATGACGTCCGAGAAGCACATGCAGAACATGCTCTTGCTCCATCAGGGGTTGCCCTTGGCCTTGCCGGGGCTACTGGGGCAACCCCAGGCCCCACCTGGAGGCAAAGCACAGACCGAGCTCTTCCAGTTCTATGGGGCACAGACCCTCGGGCATTCCCATCACCCACATTCCCATCATGCTCATGCCGGGGGCAACCCAGGCCTGCGAAGCGATAAGCCCATGGAGCAAACCCAACTCTTGCTCAACGGAGGCTTCACACACCTCAGTGCAGCTGGCAGGAAGATAGCCGCCTTGGGGTCAGGTAAGGGGAAACCAGCTTTTCCTACTTTCCTGTTGATGTTAAATAGGCCACACCAAATCTTTGGCCTTTACTTCTCCACATTCTCTATGGCTTCCAATCCCTTTTCCTCTCTCTGATAATTTTTTATGTACTGGTTTCATCTTCTCTTTTCTTTTTTTCATAAGATCTTTTAACATTTTTGTGGGCAATTGTGGTAATAGCCAAATTTAACTTTTGTCAGGTAGCCTTAGGCCAAGTACCCTTAAAACTCCAAGACAGAAGGAATACCAATTGATCAGGAATTATTTTTCACCCTACCAATCCCCCAAAATACAGGATTTTGGGCGATGTTGGTTAGCACCTCAACATGGATTGGGTTTCCTTTCACGTAGCATCTATTTCTTCTCTAGTCCTTCCTTCTATCTAAATATATTCTGTACCCCTCGCTTATTTCTTTCTCCCAATCTTTTTCCTGCAGCCCCTGCATCGCTCTCTCCGGAAACCACTACTCCTTCCCCATTGCCACCCCATTCTGGATCGGACCTGGCAGTCCCCCAGAGATTGTTTGGCTGCCTGGTGTGCCAAGCGTTCAGCACCGATAGCCTGGAAGCGCTATTACGCCATGCTTCTGTACCACGCTCCCTGCCCGAGGCTGAGTGGAAGGAGGTGTCCGGCGACTTACACCGATGCAGGCTCTGCGCGTATGGCACCCAGCTGAAGGCAAACTTTCAGCTCCATCTCAAGACAGACAAGCACGCCTTGAAGTACCAACTGGCAGCCCACCTGCGAGAAGGGGGCAATGTTGGAGCACATCTGGGGGCAGACCTTCCACTTGGCCCGCCCCTTCATTTGCATTGCAACCTCTGTGAATATGAGACCAACAGCAAGGAGAAGATGCGGTTGCATGTGGCTGGCGCTGGGCACCAGGAGGCACTGCAAGGTTACAAGGTATGGCGTTAGGGGAGGTGGGGTCTAGTGGAGTGGGTGGGGCTTAGGGATAACAAAAATGGTACTCAAGAAATGATGAAACCACATTTGTTGTCCTGAGGAAGCTTGGAGAAGGTGCTTAAAGATTTATGAGTGTTATCAAGTGAAAAAGATGAACTGGACAGATTCCTGTATGGGAAGAGATGCTGGATTCGCTGTGTTTTCTGGTCCTTTTTTGTAATTCTTTTGTAATTTTGTAATTCTTTTGTAATTTTTTGTAACAAGGTTTCAAGAAATCCTTAAGAGATTGTTGAGAGAGGTATGGACTGATTATATAGGCATTGAGCATCCCTTATCCAGAATCCTGAAATATTCCAAAATTCTCCAGTTGGGTGGCTGAGATAGTGACACTTGTGTTTTTTAATGGTTCAGTGTACATCAATGTGTTTTCATGCACAAAACGACTAAAATATTGTGCATAAAATGCCCTTCAGGATATGTGTGTAAGATATATATGAAACACAAGTGAATTTCATGCTTGGATTTGAGTCCCACCTCCAAGATATCTCATTAAGTAGATATTTGGAAATCTTGGAATTCCAAAATCCAAAACACTTGTTTCCAAGCATTTTTGATAAACAATACTCCGCCTTGGGATTTCTTTAATGCGTCAAAGTTGATGGTGGTTCATGATAGCATTACCCAAGAACATCTGACATTTTTGGTCCCAAGCCTTTTGGATAACGGATACTCAACCTGTACTTCAACAATGGCTGAAGAGAAGATTGGAAGTCATTTTTCCTTTTTTCTTCTTTTTTGTTCTATCCAGATTCCTTTTTATTTGTACCTATTTCCCTTCTCTTCTATTTTCTCTCTTCTTTGTATCTTTGTTTATATTTATATAACAAAACATTTGATGATTTATTAAAAATCTTAATAAAAATGATAAAGGGGAACCAAGAAGATACCAAGGGGTGCAGTTCTTTGTAGGATAGCGGTAGTGGATGCCTTTCTTGCTGGCTGCAGCTCTTTTGGTTTCTACCACCAGTTCCTTCTGGAAATGGAGGCGACGTCGGCTCCATCCACAGCAGGACCCGAATCGGCCCAATTCCACTGCCTCCTCTGTAACACGGATGCTCCGAACCGCCTAATGATGATCCAACACCTTCGTTCCCCCCAACACCGGGATGCGCATGGCCAGTGGCGCCTCCAGCTTCTTCAGAATGGCGAAAATGCTCCGGGCCTGGAGAGATACATCTGCTTTGCTCCTGTGAACTCCACCAGTAGCGAGCCTGCAGGTCGGCCATTGAAGGCAACCCAGACGCCCACGTCCATCAGTGGCGGTGATTATTTTAGGAGCTCTTTAAAAAAACATGGAAGAAGGCAGGCTGCAGGTTTTCAGTGGAGAATGATATGTACAGAAATCTCTGAGACATTGAAAAGAAGGCTTCCAAAGCTAACCAATGAAGGCACAATTTTGCCAAGATGGTGGCTAGCACAGTCCATTTGGGTGGGGGTGCAAGAGGATCGGAGATGGTGCCACGTATTCTGCCATCCTTCCATTTGCCACCCCACCCTGACCCTGGCTTCCCCTTTGCTCTCTGTTTCATATAAGCCTGTGTCTGTGAATAGTGAAGCGCGAAGCAGCTGAATGCCTTCCGTCGTCCTCCTTCCTTCCTCTTCCACAACCGCCGCCAACCTCTCCCTCCCTCCCGCCTCCATCACCCCCCCCCCCCCCCCGCTTCATAATGGATTATGACAGATACTGGGGTGGTTGCCTAGCAACCTGCAGGAAGAATGAAGGAGAAGAGAAATGAGAGAGATGTAGGGACCATAAGCGGTTGGGGGGGGGGGGGGAGAGACGTAAGGAGGAAAGATAGATTTCTCTCTATTTTTCTCGCTCTTCCTTTCCTTCCCTCCTCCCCCAGATGGTAGCTGCCTCCCGCCCCCCCCCCCCACCTCTTGTCTCCTGTGCCCGAGGGGACGCCCGTCCAAGCGATGCCAGTTGGCCCTGTTCCCAGCTTCAATTTATCTCTTCAAACACCATTGACCCTCCATTCCTACCTGCATGCAGAAGTCAATAAGGATCATGTTTATAATAGAATATGGGAGAGGGGCTATGTCTGGAGTTTGTTGGGGGTGACGACAGGCCAGGACCTGATGTCAGTCAAGGGACAGAGAGAGAGGAGTAGGATACTGAGGTCTTTGGTTATAGTTTGAGAGTGATTTCGTGAAAGCTTGGTGACAGAGAAGATAGGAATGGGGAATTTGGATACACCATGGCAGAAATGTGGGGAAACCGGGTGGTGGTGGTCCTGTAGAGAAGGGGTATGAAGGGCTTATAGGAAGAGATTTGGGGAAGCTAGAACTACAGCAGAAGAAGCATTGGGGGAGGGGGCACCCTGAGTTGTGAGAAATGGAGGTCTTAGCATCTTGGCGGGTGTATTGAATAGTGTTAATTGAGTTGCCAATGGCAGTGAGGTTGCTCCTACCAGGCGGGGAGGCGAGCCCGTTCGATATTAACGATCCCACTTGGGTTGAGAGTTTAATTAGTCTCTGACGAGGATAAAGTCCTGGATCGTGCGTCATTCCGACTTCCACAACATTGGCGGTGGAATTCCCTCTATTTCGCCCCGTCTTCCTTTCAGTTTTTCTGAACTTTTTGGCTTCAAGCCTTCCGAAAGAGTACTATAGGAATGAGAAGGGAGAAATGTAAACCTATCTGTGGTGGGGGGTAGGCTAGGATATTTTTTTTAAAGTTTCCTTCTAAACACTGGAGGTGGCCAAAAGCTAGTAACATCCCCTCCCATTTTCTTTGGTTTTCTCCCATTTCTAGGGAAGGAAACCACACCTGACATCTCATCCCCTGAAAAAGAATTGCAGAGTCAAAATCGGACACCTGGTGAGTTGCTCTTCCCCTCTTCCATGCCATCTTGTAAGGGTACTCCTCTACGTGGGCATGGTCGCACAGCACACTCCTTTGTCTTGTCTGCACTTGTCCTCTCCATCCACCTGACTAATGTCTCCTCTCCCACCACATCCCAAAAGACTTGTGTACCACAGACACCCTTAGGGTCCTCTCTACACACCTTTCCAGGCTTCTGGTGATGTAAAGATGCTTAGTTGTTGTGTACCAGAAATGCAGTACATCCTTTCTTTCTCTTCCCACCCTGCTCCCTTTTTTGCAGGTTCCAGTGGAGCTGAAACGAAAGCTGGAGGTGTGGGCGATACTACTGTGAGTGGAGCAGAATGGTACTGGGTGGGTGGAGGAGCTGCATAGAGTTAGGGAATCATCTGGACAATTGCCTTCATGACTCTGAAGCAGTCTTGCTTGAATAGCCATTGTAGGAAAAATGCTGCCACCCATCCACTCATTTCAAATAGAGTGGAGTGGCCTTAAAAATCGCAATGCTATCTATCTATCTATCTATCTATCTATCTATCTATTTACCTACCTACCTACCTACCTACCTACCAAAGTGTTTGGAAGTAATGCTTTACCTATAATTTTACCTATAACTTGCAACTTTGGGAGGACTAGATCTGTTAAATGTCAATACTTCTGAAACTTGAGTGGGCATTTTAGGTCATTTTAAAGGTTTGAGGAATAAAGTATTGTTAAGTTTTAAAATGCAAAAGTAGTGAGTTAATAACACACTGCCATTGTGTCCCTCCCAACGTTTACAGAAATAATGGCCAACATTAATGAGCTCCCTTTTAAAAACAATGAGTCAAGATTTGCTTGCATGCTATCTCTCTTGTTCTTTCCGGTTCTGACTCTTTTGGATTATTCATAATCTTATAGATTAGATGATTGGGAAAGTTTGGGCCAGAAGCAGGATAGTTGGACCTACTGGAACTGATGCTTACTTTTCTTCCTATATCTTACCTCTCCTTAACGTCTCCTGGAAACCAGGTGTTCTGCTGTCCATACTGCAACTATGTCGACCAGTCCACCGAAGCTGTGCGGGCCCACACCATTTCCCAGCATGCTGTGCAGCCCAAGTTCCGTTGCCCACTGTGCCAGGAGCAGCTGGTGGGCCGCACCAACCTCCACTTTCACCTCAGCCACATTCACAATGTGGTGCCTGAATGTGTAGAAAAGCTGCTGCTGGTGGTGAGTGAGCTTACTGGATGATTTTTCAGAAGAAAGTAAAATGACTGGGATTGAATGGCATTGCTTCTCTTTTGGATTCCAGTGCTTCTTTTATACAACTGGGAACCAGTGACCTTCCCAGATGAGATTGATCTTGGTATCTCATCAGCCCCTGCCAGTGTGGCCAGTAATTATGGGAGTTGTAGTTCAAAGTCACCTGGAGAGCCTGTTTTGCCAGTTAATTCAGGAAATGAAGTTCTTCCTTTCATGGAACGATGGAGGAAACTTGGCTTGATGAATGTCTTCTTGTCCTACTGCTAAATAAGCTCTTGGCAGACAAAGATGGGCAGAATTGGAAAAAAAAAACAGAGGTTAATCTCAGCACTGATTGGAAAGGAAATAGAACACCAGGATAGAATTGCATGAGTTATAATCTTGGTACAAGATACCTCTGTTCACACTAAGAGAGGTTCCTCAACTGCTGCTCTGCCATCCCTGAAATGGTCACTGCAGCTTTTGTAACTTCATAACTTTATAAAAAAATTCAATTACAGCCATTGTATGTAGGAGCAGGTATGTTTCTTCTCTAATTCTGCTATGTATCTTTATTTGCATTCAACCTCTAGGCCACCACAGTGGAAATGACCTTTGCCACCAAAGTTATTCCTGGCCGCAGCGTCTCTCCTGATCCACCAAAGTCAAGTGGGACACCCAGCTCAGAGCAAGGGCCTGGAAATGAACCCAAGAGTCCCCTTGTTGGTAAGCAGCATTTCTGTCATTTAGTCAAGATGGCAGCATTCATTAGTTTGCTGTGCCCTATTGATAGTCAATTTGGTTCAGAACGTGTAGCTTGGCACCCTAGTTATTCCTTTGTTCTAAGAAAGCAGGAAGTGCAGCTATAATAAAGCTGAACAATAGATTCTGTTTGCATTTTGTGGAGCTTTTTCTTAGGTTTTCCCATCACCACCTAACCATTTGGAGTCATAAAAGCTAGACATTTTGTTTACTAGTTTGAAAATGAAAATTGCAGTGGCAGGAAACCCAGTATAGTACCAGGCACCCATCAATATTAGAGGCTAAGTATAATAACAGTATAATCTGTTTGCAAACGCAGGAACCCATTGAACTTTTAACATTTTTACATGTCACAAACTCTGGATGGGTTAAGGATGGAAGCTTGACCATAGAGTTATACTGGAGGACCTAGAGATAACTAGAGATAACATTATAGAGATTCATATCTATCACATCTAGATTATTACACAATTACTAATCAATCTTTAATGTGTGATTCAACTCTTTGCTGTTGTTTTCCAGCAGCAGGCCAACATGAGTATCTAACACCAACACTTTAAGTGTACCTAACTATCTTTTCTCTCTCTGTCTCTCTCTCTCTCTCCCCCCCCCCCCCTTCCTTCATCAGCACCAACTGTGCAGGAGAAGACCCCTCCAGTTCCTGTGCTTTGCCCTGGATCCCCTCCCGCTCCTGCCTCTTCCCCTGCTTTACCTGCAGATCCACTCGAAAAACCACCTCCCGCCTCTTCACCACCGCCGCCTCCCCCACCACCTCCTCCACCACCACCTCCACCACCTCCTCCAGTTGTTCCTCCAGAACCTGAAGATGAAGACCCTTCTCGGTCAAATGCTTCACCTGAGGAGCAGCTGCTGCCATTGCAGGTTCAATCTGAAATTCCTGATGTCTCGCTGCTTACTCCTCTCAGCCAAGATCCCCGGCATCCCCTTTCCTACCGCAAGGCAACCAATTTTGCCTTAGATAAGTTCTTAGATCCTGCCCGTCCATACAAATGTACGGTATGCAAGGAATCCTTCACTCAGAAGAACATTCTCTTGGTGCACTACAACTCTGTCTCCCACCTACACAAGATGAAGAAGGCCTCGGCCGATCCTTCAGCGCCATCCCGGGGTGAGTCGGGCACAACAGGGGCTCTCCAGCCATCCTCAGACAAGCCCTACAAGTGTACCACTTGCCGGGTCTCGTACAATCAAAGTTCTACTTTGGAGATCCACATGAGGTCAGTTCTGCACCAGACCCGTTCCCGTGTAGCCAAGATGGAAGCTGCTGGCAAAGCAGAACTGCCGCCCACTGAATCAGAACACCTAAATGAGACACCATTGGAAACCGAGATCCCCAACTGCGTGCAGGTACCAGCACTTCCATTTTTGGCACCATCCACAACAGAACTACAACGTTTCCCCACACCCATATTTACACCACCGCTGCTTCCACCCTTTCCATTGGTACCAGAGTCTCTCTTAAAACTCCAGCAGCAGCAGCAACTCCTGCTACCCTTTTATTTACATGATCTGAAGGTGGCCCCTAAGCTGGCTTTGGCAGCCCCAGCACTGACACTCCCAACCACCCCACCTGTGTTGCTGCCATCCATGCCAACCAAGGAAGAGCAAGCACCAGCCACTGCCAACAACCCTAAACCTGAACCAACTGAAGAAGCTGAAGTGGAGGAGGTGGAGGGGAGTCAGCCAGGAAATGAGGCATCCCGCACAGCAGCCAAAGCCCTTCTGGAAAATTTTGGCTTTGAGCTTGTCATCCAGTACAACGAAGGCAAGCAGCCTGCCACAGTTGCTCCAGCCATTGCCCCACGTCCTCCAGTGGGCAAGCTGCAATGTGGTACATGTGGGAAACAGTTCTCCAACATGCTGATCCTAAAAACACATGAAGAGCATGTCCATCGGAGGTTCCTTCCTTTTGAGGCACTTAATCGCTATGCTGTGCAGTTTCGGAAAAGTTATGACAGCATGTATCCGCCCCTGCCTCCAGTATTACCCATTGAAACTACCACCGCTACTTCTTCTTCCGCCACTACAACCACTGCAAACACCACCCCAACAGAGACTAACACAGTCACTGTTACGCCAGCTCCCATACCCCAGGAGATTCCCTCCCTCTGCCCTCCTTTTATAATGCAACCCATGCCTGTGGTGGTCCCACAACCAGAAATTGAAACCCCCCGTGTGTCTCCTGAACACTTGAAGTCTCTATGGTTTCGAGGGGAAGAGGAGCAAGGTGGCAGTGCCTCTGCAGTGCTGGATCCATCTCGGACAAGTTTCCCAACAACTCGGCGCTTTTCTCGTACCAAATTCACTGAGTTCCAGTCTCAGGCTTTGCAGTCCTTCTTTGAGTCCAGTGCTTACCCAAAAGATGGGGAGGTTGAGCGACTGTCAGCACTCTTGGGCTTGCCCAATCGCGTCATTGTGGTTTGGTTCCAAAATGCCCGTCAGAAGGCCCGAAAGTGTGGAGGTGAAGCTGGCATGGTCAGTGGAAGTCTTAACACACAGCCTACCTGCAAGAAGTGCCGGATATCCTTCCGCTGCATCTTTGAGCTTGTGCGCCACCTCAAAAAATGCTACAATGACCAGCCTGCAGAAGGAGATGGATATGGAGTGGAGGAAGATAATGAGGGCCCTGAGAATGAAGAACAGGAGGAGGAAGAGGAAGAGGAAGATGAAAAGGAAAAGGAAAAAGAAAAAGAAAAAGAAAAGCAGGAGCCTTCAGGTACAGAGGGGGAAACTAAGACAGATGATACAGAAGAAAAAGTCCCAGAGGAGGAACAGCCAACCCCAGCCGATCCACCAGAAGTTTCAAGCAACCATATGTGTGATCAGTGCCCAGCTACTTTTTCAAGCGCTGACCTTTTAAGTGTCCACCGTACCAGTCATATGCCAGCAACTGCTCCTCCTCCATCTACCAGTGGCCCTCCCCCTTCCCTAGATTTGCCACCCCTAGCTTATTGCGAACGTACCGCCTACCCAGATGCATCTCGGGCACAAAAGCGAAAGCATGAGGATGGGAGCTTGTCACCCACGGGGAGTGAATGTGCCAGTATGGCAGGTGGGGATAGCGAGCCCCCCCGGGACAAGCGCCTGCGCACCACCATTTTGCCAGAGCAGTTGGAGATTCTGTTCCGCTGGTACATGCAGGACTCCAATCCAACTCGGAAGATGCTCGACTGTATTTCTGAAGAAGTTGGGCTCAAAAAGAGGGTAGTCCAAGTGTGGTTCCAGAATACAAGAGCCCGTGAGAGGAAGGGCCAATTTCGGTGTAACACCAGCACCACTATTCCAAACAGTAAGCCTTCACCAGCGCTTCCCACTGCTTTCCCAAAATTTAGCCCTTCACCACGAGATCCATCTACCCATTATGGAGCTTCGTTCACCTCCAGCCTCCCTGTGGTGAGCTTGCAGCTGCCACTAGCCAAGCCCGAAGTTCCTGCTGATCTAAACATACCGGAAGAAGCAGCCGAAGAAGAGATGCCCAAGGAGAATGAAGATCGGAGCCTGTCAGGAGGGGAGCTAAGTGACTCGTCCTCATCCTCATCCTCATTGACTGATCTGGATTTCTCCAGTAGCCGGCGGAGTCGAGGAATGGATGGTGGTTCTGGAGGAATGCATGACTCTTTGGGCCAGCGCCGGTATCGGACACAGATGTCCAGCGTCCAGTTGAAGATCATGAAGGCTTGCTACGAGGCCTATCGAACTCCCACCATGCAGGAGTGTGAGGTGTTAGGTGAGGAGATAGGGTTGCCCAAGCGGGTAATCCAGGTCTGGTTTCAGAATGCCAGGGCAAAGGAGAAAAAGGCTAAAGCAGCCACTGGTGATGAAGGCCCCCCCAATGCTCAGGCTCAGTCTGAGTGCTCCTACTGTGAAATCAAGTATGATTTTTATGTGTCTTGCCGTGGACACCTCTTCTCCAGGGGCCATCTTGCCCGCCTCAAGGAAGCTATCAAGGCCCAGCTCAAGAATGAGAGCAAGTGCTATGAGTTTGTGCCAGACAAAGGGACACCATCTCCAACCAGGTTGGGCACCTCAGTGCCTCCCACCACCGTGTCATCTTCCCTGGGAAGCATGGCACCCTTTGTGCCAGGTGAGTGAGCAGTAAAGAAAAGGTAAGGTATGTTACATCCAAGAGTAGAAACCCAAGGCTCTATCTTCTTCCACAGGGGCATGATATCTCATTTTCTTCATACAGTTTTACCACTTAGTCATTTTCAGTGGAGGTTTCCGTTGCAGGCCACATGCTTGTATCCCTTTTATTCCAAGCTGCAGTTCTCCAAACTTTCCTTCCATCTTGCCTTCATCTTCTCACTAGCATCTCTTTTACCGTTTCCAACTCTCAAGATTTCTCTTGTGGTCAGTGAGTCAGGGGAGACTCTTAAGTTGAAAATAGTACAGGATCGTCATCCTCTGCCACTTCTGTCTGCACCAGCTAACCAAGAGTTCCAGATGTATCCTTTCCAAGAAATAAAACTCGATGATAGCTGTTAGATGGAGGTATTCGATTATGGAGGGTAGGTAGTTTATCTGTACCCTCTTGACTATACCCCTAGTCAGTGGTTCTCAACCTGTGGGTCCCCAGATGTTTTGGACTTCAAATTCCAGAAATCCTAACAGCTGGTAAAATGGCTGGGATTTCTGGGAGTTGTAGGCCAAAATGCCCGGGGACCGACAGGTTGAGAACCACTGCCCTAGACCTTTACTCGGAAGAAGGGATGGAGGTGGGGCCAGAAAAGGGAGTGAAAACAGATGGAATGAAGAGGACAGTAATTTCACACCTTTCTCTCTCTCTCATTTCAACAGGTCCATCTCCTTCCTCTGGAGTTCTGAGCAACCCTTTGGCCGCCAGCCAGCCAGGCCCTCCCTTACCTCAACACCTTACTCCAGAACCGGCTCAGCTTGGTCCTGCAACAGAGCCTGCTCCTGTTCCTGAGGCTGCCCCAAGTGACACCCAGGCAGACCCCTCTTCAAATCCAGCCCAGGAACCCTCCTTGTCCTCCACTGCCACACTGAAGAACCTCAAGACGTTAAAGGCTGCCGTGCCAGCTCTCTTGGGTGGCCAGTTCCTGCCTTTCCCTTTGCCGGCAGCCACAGCCGCAGCCCCCTCATTGTTTGGTGCCCAGCTGCCTGGGGCTTACTTCCAGCAGCTTTACGGCATGAAGAAGGGGCTCTTTCCCATGAATCCTGTCATACCTCAGACACTTATGGGGCTGCTGCCCAGCCCCCTGCTCCCAACGCCCACGCCTGAGCCACCTGTGGAGGTATCAGAGGCCCCTGGCATCTCTACGGTTGACGTGACTCACCAGTACCTTTGTCGCCAGTGCAAGGCAGCCTTTGAGAATGAAGGGGCAGCTGCTGCCCACCAGGCTGCTTTCTGCTACTTTGGGCGCCAGCCCCCAGCTGCCCCACCTCCTCTGCGGGTGCCCGTGTGCACCTACCACTGCCTGGCCTGTGAGGTGCTTGTGAGTGGACGTGAGGCGCTGGGGGCCCACCTGCGCTCCAGCGCTCACCGGCGCAAGGCCGGATCCAACGCAGCAACCGCATCGGTGTTTGCCAAAGAGGAATCCAAATTACCTCACTCGGACTCCAACCCAAAAAGTAACGCTACCTCTACGACACTACTAGCTTTATAGAGACGGATGCTACACTGCCACCATTGAGAGAGAATGACTAATGAACCAGCTAGTGGTGGGGTGGACACCACTCAAGTGCCACCCCTGCCCAAACCCAATAACCCTCACGCAAAGCCCAACTCAACCTCTCCCTTTTCTTACTGCCAGCAAGGAAGAGCAAACAGCACATACAAGAGATAGAAGCCCACCAACTACTCGAGTTGATCCCAGTCAATCACACTCACCTCAGACCCCACTCTTTTTTCCAAAGTGTGCACATCTTGTGCAGCTCATTTTGAAGGATTGTCACTGGTCCCTGAGGTGAACAGGAATGCAGTCTGTCCATATAGAACTGCCTTGTGCTCTTTCTATGGTGTAGGATTGGCTTGGATGAAGGAAATGGGGCTCCTTGCTGGAGGGCACTTCCCAGCATTCCTCACTACCAGCTGTGCTGGCCAGGGTCGCTGGGATTTGCCTGTCCAACAACTCCAAAAAGGCTGCATGAATGCCAATCCTGGTATAGAATATGGAAGTTATTTTCCTTGACCTAAGCAAATCCTTTTGACACTTCTGCCCACACCAACTCACATATCCTTGCCAACTAAACTAATCTGCCCTATCCTATATACTATCCCATGTGTCACTTGAGCCTGATTCCCTACCTCTCCAACTAACCTGCCTCCCAAAACTGGATCCTACTTGGACCGCCAGAGCTGACCCAATCCAGCATGGATGCCAGCTCTCATCCATTCCCTCTCGCTTATCAGTGTATATTCCAGAGTCTTCCATCTCCTGTGGCATACACATGTACCTCATGTGAGAGTTGCTTATTGTTCAGGACTCCCATTGCATCTTAGAAGAACTTTTCAATATTTCTGCCAAGATCTTAAGATGACCCCTGCCATTTTACGCTCACATGTTCCCTATGCCTAGGGCTTCTCACCTGTAGGTGAGTTCTCCCTACACCTTTTGTATTCCCAGGCTGCCCCATCCCTCCTCACATCAATGGAAATGCTCAATCTCATCTTACACATTTCCCTCTTTACATTGCCACATGTGGCCCAAAGCCCTTCTCTTGCCACATGTGTGCTCAAACCTTCCTTTGAAACAGCAGCTGGCACACTCTCGACACCCTTGTGCACCCAAGTCTCCTCTCTCTCTCTCTTTTACACACACACCTGTTAGAGCTCCCTCTCTCACACTCACCTTCCACCCTTTTACTGTGTTTCAAACTGAAGAAGGCCAAAAAAAAGCAAAGCAAACAAAAAGTATGGACAGAATGAAAATGATGAACCCAAGGAGACAAAACTTAGGGGAGGGTGGGGGGCAAAGATAAGAAACTGAGTCCCCCCTCCCCATCCCCCACCCCTCCCAGAGCATGCGCTGCCCATTGTGTATAAAAATGACCATCAAGGATGGATGGACAGACTCCCGAACTGTTGATGGATTTGAACGACTTGAACAGCAACCAAACAGGGAAAGAAAAAGGCATTGCTTTCTTCTTTCCCACCACTTCTTTTTTCCTCTCTCTCCTCCTCCTTCTCCTCCTCCCCAGTTGGGTCTTTACCTGCCCCGGGGAACCAAATAAAACCGACAACCTCGCTGTCTTTTTCCTCCTGATAGACGTGACTTCCGTCTCTGTGCGGGAAACGACACAAAACCTACTCCAATGGCTTTAAAAAAAAACCTGAAAACCAGAAGGATCCTCCCGTCATGCACACACAGCCATGCGTCGTGTGCCGACGTCCTTGCAAAAAAGAAAAAAGAAAGAAAAAAAGAAAAAAACCACAAAAAACCCTCTTTATGAATCCAAAGCTCTTAAAAAACTTCTATACAATAACCAAAAAATATGAAAACCAACAGTGAGAGAGAGACTACCCACCAACAAAAAAGGAATAATAAAAAGCAAACTGGAAATAATTTTTTTAAAAGAAAAAAGACATAAGATGATGAAGAAGAAAAAAGTCAACCCTTTACATTTCCCCTTCCTCTTTGTGTCAGTTCTTTTTGGGGTTCCTTTTCCTGTTCTTTTCATTCCTTCCCATTACGTGTTTTGATGCCCTCCCAAACCAACCAAGATGGACATGAATTTTAAGAAGTTGATGAAAGTGGAAACCTGTGGGGTAGAAAAAGGGGTTAAAGAAAAAGCCGCACTTAAATAACCAAACGAACTACATATGGGGTGTTAAAGAGGGATGGGGTTCTTCAGCGGCTCGCCCTCTGGACCACCCTGTTTTCCTCAGAACCCCCTTCTCCCCACAACTTTACACCCCAAATGGGGAGAAGGGAAAATGTCTTTCTGTTGTGTATTTAAAGGGGGGGATGGGGAACAATAAAAAAGAAATAAAAATTATATTAAAGAGATGATCTGGAAAAAAATCCAAATGTGATTCTAGCGGGAAGTGATGGTTAGTCTTCCAATACTGGTGGAGGGTGGGAATGGGAGAGTTACATGAACTGAGACCAGTATTTCTTTCCTAAATCTCATTCCTCTTGTTTAAGGTATAGGTTGAGCATTCCTTACCTGAAATGATCAGGCATGTTTTGAATTTCAGTTTTTGTGGGATTTTGGAATACCTGTATTTGCATATGCATACATAATTGGATATCTTGCAGTCTAAATACAAAATTCATTTATATTTCATATACACCTGGCTTAGACACATAGCCTGAAGGTCATTTTATACAACATTTTAAATAATAAGTTTATGCATGACATACAGTTTGTGTACATTGAACCATCAGAAGTCAAAGGTGTCACTATCTCAGGCATCCATGTGGACAATTGTTGATTTTGGAGTATTTCAGACTGGAGAATTCCAGATAAGAGATGCTCAACCTATACCGATGATTTATCTTTAAATGCACCTGCTTGAACTGGTGGTACTTTAAAAAAGCTTCACTTCCTTAGTTGTGACCTATTTTTCTTGGTTCACCCGTAGTCTTGTTTTATCTGTGTTATGAATGTTATTATACAGCCAAGATAGCACATTTATGGAATTTGCAATTTACAGCAAGCTGACGCAGAAGAACTGAAGCTTTGCAAGGCAACCACTGGTGAATTTTACAAGGCAACCACTTGTGAATGGATCAAATTATTAATTATCACATTTCAGTCAGACAAAACCTAATCAGATTATTTCTGTGTTTTCCTATAACCTAGTGGTTCCCAACCTTTGGGCCTCCAGGTATTTTGGACTTCAACTCCCACAGTTCCTAACAGCTGGTAAGCCTGGCTAGGATTTCTGGGAGTTGAAGTCCAAAACACCTGGAGGCCCAAAGGCTGGGACCACTGCAACACAAAAGGAAAAAAAAAACCCCACAAGATACAAATCTGGTGCATTCTAGAACACGGCTTCTCAAACGGTTGGTTCTGACCCTAAATGCCCTTTGGCTCAATGTTAGGGTCACACAAAAAATGGCAACAGCAAAGGGCTTCTGAATGCCACCCGTTTACACAAAACAGCAAGAACAAGCAGTGTTTTCAGTGGACCCTCCAGAAAGTGCTTCAGCTGCACTCCATAAAGAGGGAAACCAGGGTGCTAGCCAGCCTTGCAAATGCTGATTTATTAGCAGTAAATGTTTGATTTTTATATGTATTTTATACAAATATATACCTAGAGTGATGGAAAAAATTCTCAGACAGAAAGGCATCATGAGTGGGAAAAGTTTATGAAGCCCTTCTCTAGAACACTGTTTTGTTTTGTTTTTGCTAACAATACCCCAAAACATAAGAGGTGCAGTGGATTAAACCACTAAGTTGCAGAACTTGCTGACCAGAAGGGGCGAGCTCCTGTTGTTAGCCTCAGCCTCTGCCAACCTTGCAGTTTGAAAACATGCAAATGTGAGATCAATAGGTACCGTTTTGGTGGGAAAGTAACAGTGATCCATGCAGTCATACTGACCACATGACCTTGGAGGCGTCTACGGACAACGCCGGCTCTTCGGCTTAGAGATGGAGATTAGCACCACCCCCCAGAGTTGGACTTCACTAGACTTAATGTTAAAGGGAAACCTTTACCTTTATCTTTACCCCCAAACAAATTGTTAATGGAAAGAGAGATACACTTTTCGTGAAATCACAAGTTAGATGTCAGAAGGGGAGCAAAAGCCAATGATCAACAAATCCACAAAGGTGCTGGGTCTAAAATGAGTATGATGCAATTTGATGTTATGCTAAATTAAATACTCTTCGTTGTTTCTGAGTATATATATATATCACTATGTAACACGATTATAAATGTCATTTCCTAACTGGTTCTACCAAAAAAACACGGTAAAAGGTTTATTAAACCACTAAACCTTTGCTTTTGCAGAAAGGACATCCTGCAGCACATTTTACTATAGTTTTTCAATGAATATCTCACCATAGCGTCCAAACTATGTGGCCCAAACATAGTTTGGGCCACAAAAAACAAAGTTTCTGGAATAAGTACCACACAATTGAACAGGAAATAACATTTTCAAACCAGGAACAGAAACATTTTTCAATTAAATGGGCTTAAGGCAGGCTGTTAGGAATTTGGGAGTTGAAGTCCAAAACACCTGGAGGGTCTAAGTTTGCCCAGGCCTGTTCCTGACTTTATTTGGCATAGAAATTTTGGTGAAACTATTGTGTTGCAAACCAAGCTGATTTCACCCTAGTTGAACATGGTGTGTGTTCACGAACATAGCATATCTTTCACATGTCTTTGCAGCTCCTTACAAGTTTCAATCTGGCATAACATAAGAGGCACTTTGTTGACATCTCCCATTTACTTTGCATGCTTGCTTTTTCCTACATAATAGGGTTCAATCCCAAGGAAGTAGAGAAGCCAATTCCACCGAATGTAAAGCACTTGCATATGCATCAAAAACAGTAACATACCA